>NC_134704.1:73504820-74104820 GCF_043290135.1 Rhipicephalus microplus
TATATGTGCAGAAGGTGCGTGTTTGGTGACCTCCAGGAAAGATAGATCGCAGTCTATAACCTGCCGTTGCCACGGTGGCGGATATAAGGCTGGAGCCATCAAAGAGTGTTCTATAAGTGGCATGGCTGTTTCCTCAGCGAACCTCCTGACACGAAGTGAGTAGTTCTGTCTCAGCGAAGAAAGTTTGTGGAATAAAGTAGAGTTGGACAGATCATTAATTGTGGAGTGAGTGGGATGTTCCTCGTCTGCATTCACCCTGAGATAGTATGTAAAAGACGTATAGGATCTCTGCAGATGGAGCGACCAATCGTTTTATTCTGCATACAGTATTTCTACGGGGCCAGTTCGAAAAGCACCCATAGAAAGGCAGATGCCTATAGGTGGTGGACAGGGTCAAGCATCTTTAATGCTGATGGTGTCGCAGACTGGCAGGTTATAGCACCATAATCGAGGCGAGTGCACACAATCCTTCTATACAGATTCATCAGGTATTTCCTGTCACGTAGTGCGTAACAATACTTTCAAAATATTCATTGTTCTCAAGCACCTGTTCTTTATATACTTGATGTGGGGTGTGAAGGTTAGTTTTGTGTCTAATATTAGACCCAGAAACGTGTGCTCAGACTGTACAGACAGGCGTTGATCGTGCAGATCAATCCCGGGATAGGGATGAACGCCCCTCTTCTGGCAGAACAAGACGCATGTGCTCTTTTGCATGTTCAGTTTAAAACCATTCTGATCTGTCCATTGAAAAACCTTGTTCAAACCTAATTGAACCTTTCGTTCACAAGTTCAGAGGTCGCATGATTTGAAACCAACATGTACATCATAAACATATGTGCAGTAAGACATATTGCGAGGGATAATGAGGCGCAAAGAGTTCGTTTTAACTATGAAGAGTGTGCAATTCAATACACCTCCTTGAGGCACTCCTGTTTCCTGGAGAAATGTTCGCGACAAAACAGTGCCCAATCGAACACGGAATGTGCAATAGGTTAAGTAGCTTTCGATTATGTTCAACATTCTACCCCGTACACCGAAGTGTGACAAGTTTCTCAGTATGCCAAAGCGCCACGCAGTATCATATAGCCTTCTCCATATCGAGGAACACAGAGAGATTATGATTATGAACGAAGAGATAAATGATTATGAACGAAGGCATCACGAATTTGAGCCTCGATACGGACAGGGTGGTCAGTGGTGGACCCAGCCTTTCGAAACCCACACTGGTATGGGTGTAGTAGGCCATTGTTCTCAAGGAAGTGCATATATGCCGCCTGTTTATAATTTTTTCAAAGACCTTGCAAAGACAACTGGTTAATGCTATTGACCTGAAGCTTGAAACTGAGGACGGGTCCTTGCCTTGTTTTGAAATAGGAATAACTATGACTTCTTTCCGGGTAGAGAGCACCTCGCCGGAAAACCATACAGCATAATGCAGTCAGAGAAGGGGTTTTTTTTTTTGGCTTTCGATGGGTAGGTGTTTCAGTATTTCATATGACACATGGTCGGAGCCTGCGGCAGACTTGTTGCAGCAGTTTAGTGAGGCCTGTATAGCTCAGCTAAACAGAAAGGTGCATTGTATGCCTCGTGGGTTGTGGATTTGCGCTGTAGTTTCTATTTTTCTATTCTGACTTTGTATCGTTGAAGCCCTGAGGTATAGTGCGACGAACTGGAGACCTCCTCGAAGTGTGCGGCGATGGAGTTCGCCCAGTCTTCCAAACTGTCGTCCTGCGTGTTTACAAGTGGGAGTGAATGTACTTGTCTTCCTGCTATTTTAATAACCATGCTCCAAACTTTAGCTTCATCTGTATAAGAATTAATGCCTGTTAAAAATTTCTGCCAGCTCTCTCGCCTAGCCTGTCGGCGCACTCTTCTACCTTGAGACTTAATCGTCTTGAAACTATCGAGATTTTCGGCAGTTGGTGAGTCCCGAAGCGACTTCCATGCTTTGTTTTGCCTTTTACGTACATCTCGATACTCGCTATTCCACCAAGGGACGTGACGTTTTGTGCCAAGTCCCGTTTGTGGGATACACTTTGTTGCAGCATCAATTAGAAAAGCTGTAAAGTAGTCTACAGCTGCATCTACGCTTAAGTCACACATATCAGACCAACTTAAGTTGCTAGCATTCTGAAACGTTTCCCAGTCTACCTTGTCAATCTGCCAGCTGGGAGCCTGCGGAGGACCTGTTTACAGTATTGAGCAGTATTTACATACCTCCACATTTGCAGTGTTTACATACCTCCTCATCATCAACTGAACAGCCATGAATTCCAGTCACTAATCGATGAACTCTCAGAACCATATCTCGTCTTAGGGGCCTTTAATGCTAATAGTAGCCTATAGGGTGACTCTCGCTCTGATGCGCGAGACCGCCTAATTGAACAGATCCTTTCTTTCTTCTGGTGCGTGTCTCCTAAATCGAAAGGATCTCACATACTTGCTTGCTAACAACACCTACTCATCGATAGACCTTAGCATTGTCTTTCCATCGCTCATACCTTTACTTACATGGAAAGTCATAAATAATCCATATCGGAAGGGACCGTTTTTCTTTAATTTTGAGTACAACAATAGATAAAAAAAAAGAACTCTGGGCTTTCCCGTCACTGTGAAGTTGGAGGACAGGGAATCAATGATTATAGTTTGTGGAGTATAGTGCCTATTGCTAATAGTATATTTACATGATATTACCATTTCCCTCTACAGAGCGAACGAACAACCGCACTGTGGAATAATCCCGGTGTTTTCCCTTGCGCATGGCGAATATGCTCGCGCTAGTTAAGAGTGGTCTCAAAATGAGATCTCGTAAGAAACTGCGTTGTTTTAAATGTACAATAATTGACCCGTCAGGGTGACCTTGTGGTTATGGCGCTCCTAGGCCGGCCCACGGGTCCCGGTACCGAATCCCGGTCGCGGTGGCCGAATTTCAGGTGAAGGCGGAAAAGCTTTGAGGTCCGTTTCCTTAGATCTAGGTGCACGCTAAAGAACCCCAGGTGGTCTATATTTCCGGAGCTCTCCACTACGCCGTCTTTCATGGTGATATCGTCATTTTGTGAAGTCAGACCCATGAATTATTATTAGATGTAGAGCAAAATGATGGTATGACGCTCGTTTCGTATGTGTCATTGTCTTTGAGGCAAACGTTCACGTCATTTCGCCATGTAGACAAGATCACAATATATATATATATATATATATATATATATATATATATATATATATATATATATATATATATATATATATATATATATATTTCAGATTTAACAGACAATAATGCCAAGGACAGTATAGGGGAAGTTTTTAGACCAAATTGTTATGCAAATGTGAAGAAAGAAAAGTGGGTGAATGATAACTTGCCGTGGCAGGAACCGAACCTGCGACCTCCGAATAACGCATTCGATGCTCTACAACTGAGCTACCACGGCGGTTACCCCCCACCCACACTGTTGGGTATATATGTGAATTTAAATGTCGGAGTGTCAGTGGTAGATCATCGCCGTGGTAGCTCAATGGCAGAGCATCGAACACGTTATTCGAAGGTCGCAGGGGTGTTTATATATATATATATATATATATATATATATATATATATATATATATATATATATATATATATATATATATATATATATATATATATATATTTGACGCGACAACGCTGCATTAGTCAAGTTAATCAGGTTCACCGACAAGTTTTGATTTACACATCTTGTGTCCGCTGCGAGATTCACGAAAACCTAGCAACATGCAGCTTTACTGGTACAAATCAACTTTTTTCTTTTACAGTGCACATTAATATTATTCAGACAGAGTGACGAATCAACTGCCCTTGAATGCTTAATGAAATATCCTTCCCAGAAATACCACTTCAATTCCTCACATGACCTTTCTGTATACTTTAAAATTTAGCCTGACTGATTTCATTAGTAGGCTGTGTTTCTGTGGCCATCCGTTCAACTGCAAAACGGAGTGAAGAAGGAGAGACACTCAATCTATGTCGGGGTGATTCTGGTCGTTCATGCTGGCCTCTAGTATATGTAGGGACAAGTGGAGCTTTTATGGAGTGGTACATTTTGTTTGCCACTGGTGCCAGAAACTGCGAATGCAGCAGCATATAAAACTGTCACTTTATTGCCTCCCAGGGTGGTTACGAATGGAAGAATAATAAAATCGCGGTTCGACCTTCTTTTCTGGCGTTGCGAGCCGTGGTGGTCGCGTTTGCATGATTGATATAACACCGCGGCTGGTGTGTTTACAGATTTAGTGGCGTATAGGCACTGTTTCTGTCCGTAAACTGCTTCTTCTTGCATTTTTTCCCTTGCTGGACCAGGAACGACATTAGCCATAGATTCACCGTGACGTCATGGGCAAGCCAGGCTTTTATGTTTGATGACTGCGAATTTCGATTGACAACGTTCCTTAAAGTAAGGCCGTTTTTGTCAAGTTTGAAAATATTTACTGCCGAGCATGTGCTTCGCGAAAATAATGTTTGCGGACGATCACTTGTCTTGGCCAACGAAACTGCAACCAGTGTCTCACCATCGTCAAAGCGGAGATTGTAGATACATTTCTTCTTTAACTGACAAAGCTAAGGAAGCCACAATCACATTTTTTTTTTCATTTTGTCAATTTCACAGGCTTCAATGATTTCACTATAGCATGACCTATGAGATTGCTCCAATCCGTCCCACGTCAGCAACAGCTTTAGTCCCGACCGATATACTGCGTGTCTCGAGACTTAAACCATACAACTCACGCCCCGAGGCTTGATCGCACACCGATGGTGCTTCTGCCGGCGGCGGGTAATGTCACGGGCTGTGAAGGTATACCTGAGAATGATGGCGACGAAGTTTTGAGTGCAATGCGCTTGGACTGCAGCAGCGTTGTACGCGTTCGCTCGCAAATACATTCTGCGTACGTATATGTGCCTTTTGACTCAAGGCTCCCTTGGCGCTTCCATAGTCCTCTCTGGGCTGTTGTTAGTGCACGTGACCCTGCTAAAAATGCACTGCCGAGGCTGTGACGACGGCTTTTGTACTCTCGTGCAACAGCCCAGAAAGGAAGAAATCCTCCTCTCCATAAAAAAGGGCTTTTTTCCCCGTAACAATATTTTGCATTACTCGAGTTGTCGCCGAAGCCGCCTGACGATGGTCGACGCTGACGGTCCATCTCCGCGTTGCATGGGGCATCAAAGGCTAGCGCCTCAACAAAGTACTGATATTGGAACATGTAAAAATTCACGGCGCAGTTACGCCAGGCACCATCGGAGAGAGAAGTTAGCGTCAATTCCACCGAAAGATAACAAACCGTAAAGGGTTGCTAATGCATTTGGAGCAAGAGAAAATAGTACAGCTTACCTTCGACGTCGTGTGACGCAATCGTGACGTTGCTTTCAGAGGGAACAGAGCTTGAGGGCGCTGCGGCAAATAGAATGCACCATTTTCGTCCGTTAACTTCGAGGGATATATTGTATGGCGCAAGTGGAAATCCTCCGTTTAGTAACAGCTTTGCTAGACGGCGCAATTACTCATGTGGCTTGAAAACTGTCGGTTCCACAATAAGGCGAGGGGGGGGGGGGGGGGGCTACTTTGAAACATTTTTCTTAGTTTATTTTCTTGCTTCTCTTTTAATTTGCAGTTGGAAACGTGAGAAGTTGTGTAATCGGTGGTATTTCCGACGTGGTTCTGTTTTTACGTCATTGCGCTCGCTTCAGTGGTGCTTAAATGAAAGAAAACATTAAAGGATGAACTAAAACCGCGATCACGTAAGACCACTGGTGAACAAGTCGTTCCCTTCTAAATTCAATTCTCTCTACTTCATAATTGAAACTTTCGTTGAAGCGCACTGTAAAAAAAAAAAAAAACAGACGGACAGAGGAGGCTGACAAGGACAGCATTTGCTTTCACAACTAAAGCTGTATTAGACAACAAAAAAGTATTTGAAATGGTTACAGGGTTCCTCGCGCATATGCGACAGTGCGGGGTGCAACGAAAAGCCCCTCTTATTGGGATTACAAAATTGTCCGTGTTATTTGCCTTTTATTATATTACGCAAGCACTACATTTCCAGCCAGGTAAGTACGCGTATTCTTTGTCATGCAGCACAATCGTGGCTTGGTTTGCACACCTTCCTGCTGCTGATATATATACATGGTGGCTCGTATCCTGCAAATTTGACTGCGAATATGACTATGACTCGTGGAAACATGATAATCATGACATGCGTGCCATGTAAGAACATTATACGCCAAATTCATGATGCGCTCGCGGCCATTTCGCTAGCTTCACATATACCAAATTTGGTATCACGTGACTGCGTGAATGGACCAAGAAGGTAAATGACGCGTCTAAACATGATAATCGTGACAGCGTGTCATGTAAAACATGACGACATGCTGTGCTCATAGCGCGCTCGCGGTCGTTTCGCTAGCTCCACATATGCCAAATTTGGTATCACGTGACGTAATAGACGACTAAGGGGAATGACCGTCTGAACATGATAATCTTAACATGAAAGTCATTTATACAGATTTGTCAGCGCAAAAAAAGACAGAACCTTTAGAAAAGAAACACACACACACAGCGCTGTTTCTTCTCAAAAGTTCAGTCTTTTTTTTTTGCGCTGATAAATCTGTCTAAATAACCATGAGCCAACTCGCCCAAGAAGCAGTTTTAGCGAAGTTTAATGGACGTCATTTTTGGCATCATTTACCTCCGCCTCGTAACGTTGTGCAGATTTTAAAGTGACATATCAAACTTCCTCATTCATGCTTCGCATATCATCGATTCCCACTGTACGTGGGAGCTCCCTTTTTTTTTTTTCACTATGTCGCGTGAATGAAACCACCGCAAGAGCAGCAAGACCGTAGAATGTAAACCATGACTTTCATGACATACACGTCCCCCGCCACGGTGGTCTATTGGCTAAGGTACTCAATTGTTGACCCGATGCCCGTGGGATCGAATCCCGGCTGCGGTGGCTGCATTTCCGATGGAGGCGGAAATGTTGTAGGCCCGTGTGCTCAGATTTGGGTGCACGTTAAAGAACCCCAGGTGGCCGAAATTTCCGGAGCCCTCCACTACGGCGTCTCTCATAATCATATGTTGGTATTGGGACGTTAAACCCCACGTAAAAATTACGTACGTGTCATGATTTTCATGGTATGACTAGTCACTTATGCTCATCATACAGTCACGTTATTCCATACCAATTTTGGCATCAATACTATTATCAAAATGGCCAGAGGAGCTAAATGTCTTAGGCAGCTTCACAGATAGATAGATAGATAGATAGATAGATAGATAGATAGATAGATAGATAGATAGATAGATAGATAGATAGATAGATAGATATATAGATAGATAGATAGATAGACAGATAGGTAGATAGATAGATAGATATATAAATAGATGGATAGATAGATAGATACGCTCAAAGTCGCCGAAGTTCGCTGAGAAATGTGTCGCATCTAAAGAGTAGTACTCCCATTATTGAGCTACTGGTTGTTACTTCCATCGCTCGCAGGAACTATTATGTCACCGCATCGCGCTCGCTGGATGAGCTGAACGCGTATTCGACGCACCCTACCGTCGCAGTCACGTAAACGCGCCAAAATGAGAGCTCCTCGCGAAGCGACTTCGTAGCGACAACCCTGCCCCTCTCACCCCTCCCCCCTAACGTCTCAAATTTTCTCACTTCGCTGAAGCACACGAGCGTGCAAGGCCCGATGCCTCGCTACGGTGAAACAAGCGAGCGGACGAGAGGAGCGGCTGCATATCTTTTTCGGTGAGCGCCCAACTCACGGACCGGCGTAATCGAATCATTCGGGATGGGCGTGCACTGCCTCGGTTGCTTCCGGAATGTATGAGGTGTGCGGTGCCCGCTTCCTTTTCCCACGTTAACGCGGTTATCTCTCATTGACGCATTTTGCAACCCCATTTTTTTATTTTTTTCTGTCGCCGTTCCTCTCCGGTACTTCGCAGAAGCATCGTTCTACGTTTTTTTTTCCTCTGTGCCCATTCCATTTTCCCTAACTGCGCTTCCCCATTAGCCGGCATTCTTCCTATTCTCTGGAATCGAGGCTCTTTCGCTCTCGCTGAACTTTTTTCCCCCATCCCTTACCTTACGCCCATAGTTTCGTGTTTTCTATCCACGTCGCATCTCTTCTATAGTTCTAGCGTCACGTTCTCCATCCCAATTTTCCCACAATTCTTTTTCCCCACGCTTTCTTGTATGCGCACCACTGCCGTTTCATTCAGTTCCCCTTCGGCTGAGTCTGGTGTGAGGGAGCATGGAGATTGTTTATTCGGCAACAGCAGAGAGGCAGGGAATGAAGGCAGCACCTTAGGGAGGGGGGGGGAGGGGGGGGGCAACACGCAGTTGAGTGGGCTTTGCACATCGCTTCGCCGAAGGGGAACCGCGGCTTCAGAACGACTTGTTGCGGGCAACCAGCCGCGCGCAAAAACGAAGAAAATACAGTTAGGGCAAGAAACAATCAACAAACGAAGAGAAGCAAACACGGGGGCGACGACAATAGTTAGTTTCACCACTTCTTTTGCTTGGCGCAACACTTTCGCTTTGTGGGGAACATCGCCTCTCTCCTCTCTCTCTCTCTCTCTCTCTCTCTTTCGTACACCTCGTGGTCACGCCGAGCGCAGTGGAAGCTTGCAACCACTCTTTCCCGTAACTTAACACCTGGGAAGGCACGTTTAGATGGAGTTGGTTTAACGACGTGATTCCTTGTTTGTTTCGTTTCGCCCCAAAGCGTTAGTGAACGTTCGCATTCGTTTGAAACGCGCGACTGGTTCCACCATGGTTTCGAAGGTTAGGTAGAAAGGGGTGTGTAAGGGGGAGGTATAGAAGGTACTACCGTTGTTTATGTGATTTGTTGACGGTTTCATATCTTCGTTTCTTTTATCCAATTTATTGCTTCGCAGCGGAACGGAGTAAACGAACCGACATCGTCCGACGCGCAGAGAGGTATACTCTGCGGTGCGATTCCGGCATCTCTCTTTGAGGAGAAGCAGAACCTTGCGATGGGCGTTGTTGCGTGAAGGCAGAGACTTTGGCACGTTATAAATGTCTAGTCTTTCGAAAATAGAGCTTTTTTTTCTCTTTTTTTTACAACGGTGGTTTAGCAAGCTTGTGCTGTGCTCGTTCGCGCGAGGCATTCTGGGTTTTGCTTCTGGGGAACGTCGTCGCGTTACACGCAACTTTCCTTCCTCAGTCGTGAAAGGAAAGGCTCGTGTACATCCGCACTGGCAGCGTGCTATGGTGGATGTTGCGGCACGTACAGTCGGGAACAATGTGCGAGGAAACGTAGGATTCGTGTTGTTGCCTTGTTTGTCCACCACACGGACATACGATCTGCGGCATTACGTTGTGTTAGCGCAGGCGTCGCTGATAGCACCGCGCGGCAAATGCACCCGTATTCATGCTATGTTGCTCGAGAGAGAGAGAGAGAGAGAGAGAGAGAGAGAAAGATTTTAAGCACATTTGAATGTTACAAAATCTGATACGCGCGATGCGGGATATAATCAAAAGGCAATGCACAGTAAAAAAGAACATATGGTAAATGCTTTTCAATGCATGAACTATGCTATACAGTGCATTTCGATTCGTTCCGCGAAGAGTGATTGAAATACGAAAAACGCAAATAGAAACGTGCTGCCCCTCTGGCGGCTACGCAAACATACTAGGCTGAGCAAATTTGCTGTTATCTTGCAAAAGAATGTCGTATCAGCACATAATGAGGACTAATCACGTGTAGTGACGCGCACTGTCGTGGAAAAAGATTTTCGCGAGGCTGTGTTTGAAATTCTCTGTGATACGCCTGCAAGCCATGAAGCTCAGGTAGTAGCCAAAAGGCAGCCTTGCGAATTTAAAAAAAATAAAGCTCAGGTAGTACGTTTTGTCGAACACTTTCTCATGAAGTTTAATTTGAACTGTCACAATCTTAAGTGCTGTTGTTTATCTATTCTGTACAATTTACTGACCGAAATTGCTGAAGTTTGGCGGCATAGAAAGAAAAAAAAAAGGCTTGCTGGCTTTGAGTTTTTGTGAGAACGTTGTAAATACTTTCCGAGTACACAATTTACTGACCGAAATTGCTGAAGTTTGGCGGCATAAAAAGAAAAAAAAAAAGGCTTGCTGGCTTTGAGTTTTTGTGAGAACGCTGTATATACTTTCCGAGTAAAGCTATCGGGCTCGCGCTTCATTCGACCAACAGATCATGAAAAACTTGCACACGTGGCATTTAAAAAAAAAGGAAGAAAGGAAAAAGAAACACAGCAGCATAGCCACATACATTCAATTATACATTTAAATTGCGTTCTTTTAAACTTTGCGAACCGTCGCCAAAAGAATCATACCCGGGGAAAAGAAACAAGATACTGGAAGGTCGACGGAGGCGGCTCAAATAAAAGACAGCCGCGGAAAAATGACTCCTTTTGTTGCAAATATTTCCGTACACGAGGCTTAAATTCCGACTGAAACGACCTAGTAGTCTTCAATATATCGAATGAGCTCGCGAAAAAAAAAATGAAAACTTGGTAAAAAAATGACGGAAAGTTTGTCTCCCCTTCTATTTTTACGCAATATAAAGAATCCCGAAAACCGATCCGGCCACTTGCGTTAAGCGAGGCTAGAATCGAAGCGCGGAAAATTAGCGGAGCCACAAATAAGCGGCGGCAGCAGCAAGAGTCGTTCGTTAAACGTTTAACTCCTCCCCACGCTTTCGGCCCGTTATCATCAGCGCCTTTCCGACAGCGCGGCCTTAATTTTCGATTAAACGATCGACCGCGTCGCTGGCTCGCGACCGCGGCTGTATACGCCGCTCTGAAACGAGCCCGCCTGAGAAATTTCGCAACGTGGAGACCATTTGCCACTGGGCTTTCCGACCTTTCAGGGAATCACGCCGAGATCGGAAGCGACTGAAGAGACGGGAAAGGGAGATGCAAAAACGGCAGTGATGTTCGAGCACGAAGTGAGCTGTTGGAATTCGCCCAGGTACGCGTCCAAAAGGAAGAAAAGTCACAGTTCTGCCTCTAGGCAGAAGCAATGAATGCGATAGCAGCTAATTAGAATGCTCCGCTAAGAACGGCAAACAGGTCAAAACTTGCAGCGCGCTGCTCAAGCACAAGGATGCATGGAAGGAACACACATAAGTGTGCGAACATCAACGTATTGAACTAGGACCGTAGCCAATAATTGTTCTTTTTTTTGTGGGAGGGGGGACTTTTTGAAAGCCTTCAAGGCCTATTGCGCGCGGAAAACGCCGGATGCCTGACATAGGCCAACTAAAAAATGCATGCGCATTTAAAAATGAAACAAACGTTGTTTTTCGCAGTCTTCAGCTGCTGGTTATACGGTTAGCCGCCGCCACTGGCATGTCCCCTGTCGAGAAAATTGGTTCCACAGTTTGCTACAAAGCATAACATTTATTACGAAAGTCGACGTCTAGGTCCAACAAAACTACAGTAACATATTTCCGTCACAGAAATTACGTCTAAAATGGGCATGATTAAAATTAATGAAAAACAGTTCCTTCACCGGGAGTCGATTCCACGACTTCTTCCCACTGCAGCCACATCCACATAGTCTGGAGCCTTTACAAACGCGCTTTTTATGTCCAACACTATCTTCGCACAGTGCTCTTGGTAAAGTGAAGTGATCCATAATGACCGTGACATTCACGATTAATCTCTTGAACGAGCCCCGCCGCGGTGGTCTAGGGGCTAAGGTACTCGGCTGCCGACCCGCAGGTCGCGGGAGTGATTCCCGCCTGCGGCGGCTGCGTTTTCGATGGAGGCGAAAATGCTGTAGGCCCATGTGCTTAGATTTGGGTGCACGTTAAAGAACCCCAGGTAGTTGAAATTTCCGGAGCCCTCCATGTGTCTCATAATCATATGGTGGCTTTGGGACGTTAAACCCCATGTATCATTCAAACTTTTTGAATACGTAGTTTTATTGCTGGTTTAATTCCGAAGTTCAGTAAAGATTTTCTTGACTATTTTTACGTCTGTTCAGAAATCTTATCTTTTCTTTAAAGTTCGTGCTTTACTTTCGTCGTTTCTAGTGGCCCAGTGATGAAGCGAGGAATTCGTCCAACTTTTTCTGGCACATTTGTTTTTCGCCTGCAGAGTACTTAGTTTGTTTCAACGCAATAGCGCTAAAGAGCTCGTTTCGTAGAAATTCCGGCGTCGTTGGCTGTGAGCTAAAAGTCATCTTCGCGTTCCCGAAAAATCAGCCATTTTCGCGTGACCGAAAAATTGAGAAAGATGCAAATAAAATAAATAGAAAAACTCGGGTCTTTGTGGGGTTTGAACCCTGTGCGTTTGCGTGGCAAGCGGGTGCTCTGCTTGTGAAGGTAGTGAAAATGACTTCTTCTGCTAGGACATGCAGGGAAAGTAACTTTCATGCCTTACCAAACAAACGCGCCCTGTACATATGCTTCACAATGCAACCTGAAACATTGCCGCAATAATGCGTATTACAAGCGTATACATTGGCATCGGGTGTCGGAAGTTAGTTATCATAATGACTTCATCGCTGAAAGCCAGTCGCCCACTACAAAAGGTTCACACTCTACTGCCCCTTTAAGGTCACGTAGTGGGTGCATAGCAAGCTTCAAATCATTTCATAAACTAAGTGTTTGAGGTACGCACAAGGAACAGAATATGCCTATCGCGTTCAATTCTTAAAGGCGAAGCTTAAGAGTCTCCCAATGCTCTAGCGCTGCCAGTGGTGGGTGGTGGAACTTGCCCAGTTTCTGTTACACATACGCAATGAGAGAGAGAAAGAGAGAGAGAGTAAACATTCATTGAAGTGAGCCTTCTTAGTGAAAGTGGGAGGGTCCTTCATACCAGGAATCACCTGGCTTAGACCGCCGGCCAGGCTCGGACGACGAGTTGACGTTGGCCAAACAGGTCCAGCTCGGAGATCGCAGCTTCCCACGCTTCTTCGAAGAGGTTTTGCGCACATAGGATGGTCGAAGTTTGTGTTTAGGCTATCACATGCAACCTTGATTCTTTAAAAATAAACGTAACTACTTTATTTCGGAATTATAAAAAAAAACGAAGGTGACACAAGCTAGGCTTATGATGGGGTTTCATGCCGTCGCCAACTATAATATAAGCGCCATCAGATAGATGTAGAAAGTGCCAGAAGTGCCCAAAAAGAGATTGTCAATAGCCTCTACACAGTTGCAGTTATCGCACTTGGATGAGTCAGCCATGCCAATCCGATAGCTGAATAAGTTGGTAAACGCTACACCAACGCACAGCTCACGCAGCGTTGCGTCGCGTCGCAAAATCCCAATATGAACAAGATGGACGGACTCTCCCGTGTGCCTTAAGAAGACTGGTGCGAGCATGGTTCTCCAGTGCATCAGCACATAAAGCCACACGTGCCCTCTTACAGTACTTGAGGCCAACATCACTGAGCAACCGCCTGTGACACCCTGGGCTGTGTGTGTGGTGTGCACTGTTTCTCTCCTTCTCTCTCTATTACTCCCTTTCCTCCTCTGCCCACGTGTAGGGTAGCAAACAAGACGCAGTTCAGGTAACCTTCCTACCTCTTCTATATTCCTTCTCTCTTTCTTTACGTCCCAAAAACTACGGTAGGATTATGAGAAACGCCGTAGTGGGTGACTCCGGTAATTTTGACCCCTCTTCGGGTACTTTAACGCTCACGCGCACTCCCCGAATCTAAATACACGAATACACGAGTATACAGCATTTTGCTTATATATATATATATATATATATATATATATATATATATTATTACGACGTGTATGTGCCGGATTGATAAGAGGGAATAGAAGTGTGGACTTGGGAAGAAGAAGATCTCTCGGCAGTTTTATCCGGGGCGGCCTCGCCATCCCAGCTTCCGTTCAATAAACCCCCGTACCCCTACTTCAGGCGTAACAATATATATATATATATATATATATATATGGTTTTTTTAATTTTCGAGCAAGCTGTCTCCGCACTATCGGCCAGCTCTTTCGCTGATCGAGGCAACGCGGCGGAGGTTTCTACGCTAGCCATCGCGCATTTGCGCAAACTGTTGCAATGGCTCACAGTTGGCAGGTTGTTGCTTGGGTTCATGGAACTAATCCATGTAAGCTCTGCTAAGCTCTACAAACTTCTTAGACATCGGATGAAAGTGTATATCTCCGTTACATTCAAGAGGAGAGTACTTGTTTATTCATGCTCTCGGGAACCCGCATTGCGGAGGTAGAGGGGAGAAACTGTCCGCGTTTCCAAGCGATTTCAAAGGAGAGCGAGTGCATGGCGGTGGAGATGTCGAGTAGAGCTTTCCTGAACAAAAAAAAAAAAATAAACACGAAGAAAAAAAGAAGAAAAAAAAGACAGTGCGCGGCGTTCCTTGTGTACCGAGTGAGTTCAGCCGCGAAATCCGTGTGCCACGATAGCCCGAATAAGGCGATCGTGGATACGTAAAATATAATAAAAAGGGGGAAAGGTGGATACGCTTTGCCACACGAGCATTCCAGAGAGCGCTTACAGATTGCGCATCTGGCGTTCTGTATACGCCTCATTTGACAACGTTTGAGGCTTTTCGGTACTTAATGCACTTTGTTTTCTCATGCGCAACTTGCGCAACGAAAAAAACTTCACCCTCCCCACGCAACTCATCATTTTTGTATACCGTCTTTTTTTTTTCTCGGTCACCCAAAAGTTCCTCGTTCCGCGGGAAGCAAGCGAATATTCAATGTGAGAGTTATGAAACTGTCCTTCGAGACGTTCAGTGACACATTGCGCATACGCGCAGATCCCGACGACTTATCGCCCCAGATCGCACGGTAAACCTAATCCTTCTTGCCGGGAAAGCTATGGCAGCATATTTTTCGACACGAACTGCGTAATAAAACGAGCTAAACCGTGAAATTTCGCGTACATACATATTTTTTACACAGTCGAGAACCAAGAGCCTCGCTCCAGCGGGAGTTTTATTTCGCAAATGTATTGTTGTTTCTTTGACGTTTTGAAACGCGCCGCGCCAGACCCTTAAAGCCGCGCTATGACAAACTGCGATGGCTGGGAAGAGATAAGACTCCCGTTTCGCTTTATACTCCCGTATCCTGTTTCGGTGCGTTGTATATTCGAGAAGCTTGAGCGTGCAGTCTCGAAACTTGATGTACTGCAAGTGGTGAGGCAATACGCCGTAAAAGTTTATTTTTATTTTTTCGAGCAAGCTGTGTACGCACTTTCGGTCAGCTTTTGCGTTGAGGCAACGCGGCGGAGGTTTTTTTTTACGCTAGCCATCGCAAATCTGCGTGAACTCCTGCAATGCCTCACAGTTGGCAGGTTGTTACTTGCCCTCGTGGAAATAGTATATCGAAGCCCTGCTAAGCTGTACAAACTTTTTAGACATCGGGTGAAAGTGCATAACTCTATGGCATCCACTAGCAGAACGTGTCATTTCCGTTCGGCGTTTTTTAACCATGCATGTAGCACCTTTGTAAAGACTGTCTCACATCCTTCCAAATTTTGTTACTTTACGATTTTATCACTGACCAAAACATCGCAAGTTATTCCCGGCGAAATTCACTGCAAACAAGCTTCGCGAGACAGTCATCTCCCGATTATAATACGTGTTCAGGTAATGGTCAGTGGAAGCAGGCTGTTGTTTTGTACCATGTATCCGTATCGTGCCTATCACTCTATCGGCCCGCCTAAATTATAAGCACACTCCGCACTGCATCTGGAATAGCCCCGCCACGTCCTTTCCAGGCGCGTTTCTTAGGCTCTGCCTACTGTCCGGCTTCGGCATTCCAAGCGACGAGGTCGGAGGTGAGGGGAACCGGTGCGCATTAGCAGCGCATTCCGCAAGTGCGCGCCTGCATCCAGGGTCCCTCGTCTGCGGCCGCCATTCGTGCCAATTCATTCGCAGGCACCCGGGAGCCACAAGGCATTTTCCCAGCGCCAACGTCTTTTCATCACGACGTTACCGGACTCCTGCTTCTGCCCCTGTCTCCTGGGCCGTCGCGGGTCCTGGGGAAAGGAAATGGGAAGGACGGCGGAATAAGAAAGAAGCACGAGGCGGCTAGCTCTTGAGCAGACTCTGGGGCGTTGGAAGGAGGCCGGCCGTCTCCGAGGCGTAGGCGGTCGAGTCGTGCAGTCCTACACAGATGAGTCTTAGCGCTGACTTCGCAAACGATGGACGAATTTAGTTTGGGAAGACCGGGTTCTCCTCATTTGTACGAGTGTGTTTGGCAGGGCTTGGTAGATGCCCTAGGGAACGTTGCGGGACTCTCTTTCTATACGCTCGAGTCGACTGCATTCATTTGTCTATAGCCATTCTCTTTACTTATTTGTCTCGCGAACAGAGCCTGTCATTAGTCGTGGGCCGTCGCTGCTTTGCCTCAAGCCGGTTTGGTCAGCTGGAAGTTATGGAGGCCCGTCGCCGCGCTGATTGGGGACGAATGTCGTTCCCCTCTCGACCTTTTCATATATTCGTATTCCGCTTCGTAGCTGGAAAACGAAATTATTCCCGCTCCTCGCTGAGTGATGTAAGAGGCGGAGAGTGACGTCCTATTGCGGTGCTTTCAAAGGCCGCCTGATTTCGAATGCGATGGCGGGCTCTTCACTATGCTTGCGTGAAGAAGAAAAAAGAAAAAAAAGAGGAGTTTCTTCATATCGAATTCTGACTTCAGTGTTCATCCTCGCTGTTTTGAAAACGCAAGCGAAAATAATGGTACTAATAATGAAGCTTAAAAAGGTTGAAGAGCATGCTTGTCTTTCTGTGACACTTGGTACCACAGATGTTCGTGTTTCTCTATCGCCGCGTCGGATTCAGGTTAATGTTATTGCGACAAGAAGGTGCGCACTTCGCTACGTGATTTGGTCGGGTCGTTTATCTCGCTGTGGCTATAATCAAGCATTGCAGCGGTATTCTGTGTGCGCTCAGTGAGCAGCGGCTCCTGCTGCTCAGGTTTCAGCGCACGACTCGGTCTCATTTTTCGCTTGAATGACGTTTTGCTTTATTGGAGAAATGACGGAGTTTGAGGAGTTTTTGTGGGCCAACATCTCCCAGGATCACATCAACAAAACTGGTAGCAGGGACGTAGGCAGGAATTTTTCAGGGGCGTGCGGGCGTACGAGGGCACTATTTCGATCTGAAGCTGGAGCCTGGCAGGCAGATGTAGTCCAGTGTCTCCCTGCTCCGAATGCCATAGCAAAAAAAAAAAAAAAAGGAGGTGGGGCACATGGTTTGTGCGCCGCCACCTGGCACCGCCACTGACAGGCGCGATGCTCCAGGCTAAAGTGCGCAAGCGAACGGACGCACTAATCGTTCCAATGTGTTGCACGAAAGAGTTATGTGATCGCGCCTACTTGGAGGCACATATGACAAACAAAAGGCCTAAGGCAGCATGTTTCACGATCCGGTGAAAATGGTACGTATATCCCGCTACCACGAAGACAAACTCCCAGAGCTCGCGGATACCTGTTGAAGCACATTATCCGAATTCCAACAGAGCAACGTTTGATGAGTAAATGTGGGTTCGTCTGGCGAATTCTTCACAATATTATCGATTGGCGCCATTTTCCCTTTGTGAAGGGATGGATTTTACTGTAGGAGGGGCTTGCCTGCCTTCAGTATCACGAATTCCACGCTAAAGATTTCTCAATTTTTCGATGTGCTGGTTGAATGATAAACATCGCCATGTCTCGCAACACTTTCTTAAATCGGCCAGAAATTGCAGACTGGCAGCCTGCTCTTGTTTATAAAGTTTAATTGGACGAATGACTAAGAGTGTACTTAAACACTTCAACCGATTGACGCAGCTGCCCCTACAGAAGTATATTTAGACCGTCTATAGAGTGTCTAAATTCATCTTTAGACTTACGAATTTTTAAGAATCTTATCCATCCTCAAGCGTTCACTCAAGCGTTCAGTGCTGTGCGACCACACCAAAATGTTCGGTTATATCTACTGAAGCGTCCCCACATCTTCGCGGTGCCCACTCGTGTTACTGATGCGATAGCGTCGTGCCATGAATATAGCGCCCCAGTAATCGCGCTCTACAGACATAGACTAACTGTCGTGTCGATATGCACTTTTAGAAGAAGTGCCACTTCTCTCGAGTTTTGTAATTTCTTTACTTTTCAATCATCAATCTATTAAGTATGTAGAGTGGCAAAATGATGCCTTTACTGTCTTGTTATGTGCATTTTAAGCAAGTAGTTATTGGGTGCCGCCATTATTCCATCTGGATTGTTCGAAATGCATCCTCTCACTCTCCACTAAGAAATTTTCTGCTGAGTCTTTTGTGTCAGCCTTTGCGCACTCGCGCAATGTCCCAGAAAGGTGTGTTCATAGTTTTCGATAAAGAGGGCTATATGAACTGTATGTATCCTTCCTGCGGTAATGCCTGGATGGCGGAGCAGGTATTCGATAAAAATAAATAAATGCCATCGGACACATCTGCGACCCGCCGCTCTTTTCTTTCTTTTCCTCTCTATTTTTTGTAAATGTTTCTCACTCACTCACTCACTGGCAGGCGCAGATGCGCAGGTGAAACTCGCCAAATCACGAAAAAAAGAAGAGAAGAAAAAGTACGGAATCCCAGAGACGTCATTGTCGTTTAGTCCGCATCACTTGTTACCCTAGCAACGGGTCGCCCGGGAGGAAACCTGTCCTCGGTATGCACGGCATCTCGGAGACGGTGCCCACCAGAGAGCTGCAGCTCGGCTCGCAAGTGTGCTCGACGTTTGCCGCCCACTTACCCGAAAGACAGCAGCCCAAAAGTATGCGCTACGCTATGTGAGAGATCTTATGCAGTCGCGTCAACTGTGCACGTATATGTGTTCCATATTGAAAGTCTGACAAGACACCCACCGTACCCCAAGAAGCAGAAAGCACAGTTTAAAAGGCCCTACACGAGGGGTTTTCTTTGTGTTGACATGACTCTTATATGGTCCTGCTTTTATTCCATTTTTGGAACTTTCTCTCTCTTGCTATTTCTTCCGCTGTACGTGGACACGTTCTGTCTGCGTTCTACCGTCATCTAGAGCAGTGCGAAAGCATTTTTTCTTGTAAATTATTTTCGTTTGTGTCTTTTCCCCATCTACGATGCGGTGATAGTTGGGCTGTGGGCAGTTTTCACGTGTTTTACACAGCACAAGGAATAATGATTACTTGGATAGATATTGAGAGTGTCTAAAGTTCTAATGATTGCCGTAGGCAGATGGACAGTGAAAAATCTGGTGGACGCCTCAGCGTCGCATTGAAGAGTACGGCGCGTACCGCCCTCCCAGTCGCTAGCCTGGCTGAGCTTCTCGGCCGTTATGCAAACCGTGCTGCAAGATAAGCCAAAGTGCGAACGACATCCGGCTCCCATATCCTTGCATGCATGCGACGATATACGGCGAGGTGACGCCTTTTTAGAGCACGCCTAATGCGCTCTCTGCACCCGCACGTGCGCCCTTAGCGCTATCTCGCTGGCGATTTTCGAGCCTCCGCCTCGCAAAAGCACTTTCGAAATGCACGTATCACTCCCGTTAACGGTGTGCATAAACATCTCATTGTTAGCTTGCTTGAGGATGCTTGCGTACTGGCCGAGTGGCTAAATACTTCACGCCATAAAGGGAGATTTCACATGTTCTATCCCCGGTCCCACTCGAAGCAAAGATACTTCTTAATTTCTTAATTTTCGCTCATGGACAACGCTAATGTTTCCCTCGCCGCGAAAACACCGACCCCGACGCCGGTATTTCTGCGAAATGTGGTTTATTAACGCGGTCGCGTTAATGAACGGAACAACGCGTTTACTACGCAACCGCACTGCGTCCGACACATGATTATCTGTATTCGTGGTACTGTGGTGTGGATAACTATCACGCTTTTCACATTACTGATACATACATACATACATACCTACATACATACATACACACACATACATACATACATACATACATACATACATACATACATACATACATACATACATACATACATACATACATACATACATACATACATACATACATACATACATACATACATGCGTACATGCGTACATACATACGTACATACACACGTACATACATACATACATACATACATACATACATACATACATACATACATACATACATACATACATACATACATACATACATACATACATACATACATACATACATACATACATACATACATACATACATACATACATACATACATACATACATACATACATACATACATGCATACATACATACATAAACCTGTTTGTTTCTAAGCTCTACGAACTATAGTGCATATTACTTAGAAACTTGCCATACGAGATCCAGCCCTGTCTGCATATAGTACGGCTTTATCTCGTTTACCTATGTGGTGTTTATTTTGTAATAAGGCCAAATGCAAAAGCTGAAACTGGCCAGATTTTACGGGACCGTGAAATGCGCCGAATTATCTTTCGCTTTTGGAACGCTTGTAATCAAAATTATGCAATTCATGATTGTAATGTGAGCTTAACAATTTAAAAATAATCCAAACCTTGCACCCGTCTGAATAAAACTGTGCCAAATACACTGGACAGCAGTGCATCAACAATCACGACCGAAACAACAAACGTGGCTGCATCAATCTTTTTTAAAAAAGTTGACTGTTTGGCGAGTTTCTATGTCAATCTGTTCTATTTGTGTCATAGATGCTTTCCGATTGGGCTCCCGTTACTGAATTAACTTTTTGGGGTGCCAATTGGTACTCTTTGAAGGACATGACGTCATAGGTGAAAACTGCAACATAAAGAGCAAGGTAATAATAATAATAATAATAATAATAATAATAATAATAATAATAATAATAATAATAATAATAATAATAATAATAATAATAATAGCTCAGCAATTTTCGAAAGCCTTCAATAAATGGCAGAAACAAGAACACTCTACCGACATTCTATGATGGTGCACCTTTTGTCGGCAAGGACTGCTTGGTCTACAAGGCTAGTCATCATCATTACGGCCATGCAACAATGAATAAGAACCACAGATGCATGAAGACTGCGTCAATTTTGTCGCAAAGTATTCTCACATCGTTTATTCACGGCGATTCGTACTAATTTTGCGAACTAAATCAAGCATAGATGAGGTGCTTTAATCTATAAGACGCAAATCTAAATTTCACTCCTGAATGTCGACGATAGTGGGCTATGCAGATTTTAGCCGCGATTTAAATTTGGGCTATTTTGGTGGCAGAAACACTAAAAAAAATCGTTGCGAGAGGCCCAACCCCAATGATAGTAGGAAAACTCCTCTCTGTCTAAGTTGGAGGTCACTAAAAAAAAAAAAAACAACACTTGCGCACACATTCGCAGCTGTTCCAGCCTACAGGTATAAAGCTGCGCAGGAACGTGGTATTTCATAGCGCACTCGAATGTTCTCCGCTTCATTATAATATTCACGCACAGGCAGACAAACATACTATGCGTACATGGAGTTCACCATCATCCGTGCTCCCTTAAACGGATGAACGTTTTTTGAGATGAGCTTTCAGCGAAATTGAGTGGATTACGCGCAGCAAGCTTAAAAGCAGGGACAATGCACAGGTTCACTGACGATAAAACGAAAAACGAAACTTCCGCTTGCCCCGCGAACACCTGGCACCATGCGCACATCTCTAGCTGCGAAATTTTCCATGATGGAGAATAGGGTATCAAATTATGAGCTTCTCGGGTAAACATTGGTGTGAATGACGTATACATCGATTCACCGATACGTTCAAGGGCATGCCCATGGTGCAAAACTGATGTGTAAACCCATGCACATCGTTGTCTGTATAGTTCCTTCTTTCTGAAGATTCGTGAAGAAGAAGCAAAAACATGCGAGTCTTTCATGCGAGCACTTTTGTAGCCGTCAGTGCACCCCATTTATGACATGTTTACCTTTGATAGAGGCGTGATGTACGCCGCTTAGTCGGTTATCGTTTTATTTCCTTGGATTACGCCACCGCAATTGTTCAAGATGCTTTGTCGCATATCTTGGAGGAAGCACGACTGAAGAAACGAAATAATAATAATAATAATAATAATAATAATAATAATAATAATAATAATAATAATAATAATAATAATAATAATAATAATAATAATAATAATAATGACGGCTATGCAGTGTTACTAGAAAGGCGATTACATGGATAGATAGATAGATAGATAAATAGATAGATAAATAGATAGATAGATAGATAGATAGATAGATAGATAGATAGATAGATAGATAGATAAATAAATAGATAGATAGATAGATAGACCTAAGCAAAAGCTCTAACTGTAAAGGGTGCGGCTCCTATATACTTGAGGCATACCGCATTTTCTCCCTAGTGCTAGCGGCAATATACCGATTCGTAGTAATTAGCGTATCTGATGGCCTCGTGCCATTATCTTCCGCAAGCATGTGGGGCTGAACCTACGAAGTCATTACACGGGCTTGCCGTACTCATGAGGCACAAGAACGCCTCCACTGCCCTGAGGGCCGACGAGCGATGGGAAAAATATAGAGCTTCTGCAGAGACCGTTGCCGATTGTACAGTCGCTGCAGCACGTTCGGTTAAATTTGTGGATCAAGTCGAGGGCGGCGGTAGGAGTGCTCAGTGTTTCAGGGGTGACACTTCTGGGGGCCTTGCGTGGTCGTCGTGCACGTTCGTCACGCTACACAAAATCAAAACCAAAACTGAGTCTGAACACTTGCCCAACAACAATAAACAAATCTGTGTAATAAACCGACCTAGTGTGTGCATCAACAAAATATATAACAGCCTAATACGAGATCTCCTGCGCCGTCCGTCTATCCGTGTGTACGCCTACTTGTCCGTCCATTCGTCCATCTTGTCCGTACGTCTGTCCGTCCTTTATACTAGCCGGGGATTCCAACACAGGCATTATAGATATGAAACATTCACTTTGTGGAGATGCGCTGATGCTTCTTCGCTGCCGCAGGCATGGTCCGTAGCGCCGTCGATCCCCTCCAAAAGAGCTTTTTATTGCGATAGCAATTATATTGACACTCTCGGCTAGATTTGCCTCCGGTGTCCACGGGAGTCACCGTATATGTGTACGTATCTATATATACGAAAACGCGACAAAGAAAAAAAAGAAAGTCCAGAAAAAGACTCGGGCGCGCGGAATCGAACTTGGTACCACTGAGACGTTAGTGCGAAGCGTTAACCACTGAACTGCGGAAAAGAACATCCCTCAACATTAAAAAGGGCAAGCTATTTATATCTACCACTTACCACTGGTGCCCGGCATCTCGGGGGAGGGGGGGGGGGCTATCGTGTTTTCTGCATTACCAGCAGAATGGCACAATGAGTGCGCGTCGTCACATAGTCACGACGCGGCGGCACACGCTCGTCTCCCACGCGTATTTTGCCGCCGTAGACATTGAGGGGCTGTACGCTCGATCGCGTGCCTTTATCTTGCAGTGGGCAGAATCGCACGTCTTCGCTAGCCTTTGGGCTTCGCCGTAACATTTCTGTTGTAGTTTCTGGGTGCACGAAGGTCACTCCAATCGTTGCACAGTCTCCGTTTGTGAAAAGAGTGTGCTTTTCAGACACAGCGAAGGCACAACTGAGACACTTATTCGCGTACATCTGTACTGTGAGTACGTTTTGTGTGTTATTTATGCGTGAGAAACGTGGGACACGTTTAGATATGGTAGCGATTCTGCGCGTGACTTTCCAATTCGTTGTTATCGCGTTCATTGCTTCGGCTTTGCGGCAAAGCTGTGACTTTTTTCAAGCAAACCGAGAATGCCCACGGGCAAGTGGGCACCATGGCAAAAGAGTAAACGTCGAGCGACGCAGTTGTTTGATAGCTCGCTACTGGATAGCGCCGTGGAATCTGGAAAAAAAAAAGGAACATGTTTTGGCTTCTCGACTACTCTTACGTCACAAATTCTGCACGTCTCCGAGCGCGTTAGCCTGTACTTCTGCGCTTGAAATAAAAAGGACAAAAAAAAAAGGAGCAACGAAGTCAGTGTAGACATTACTGAGCGGATTTATAACGAATGTAGCAGTTTAACGGCATGTTCGTGTTCGCTTGCCAACATGATCAAAACGAACAAATATTGAGCAATAGAATCTGGAAGAGAAAATTCACGTTTATTTACTGATAACTTTTAATGCACCGATATAAATTGGACTTATATAATTGAAACAGATTTCGTTCCCTTTGTTGATTTATTGTTTTGAACGCCTCAGCACTTGCACACTGCAAATGTTTTACCTTATGTTGCTCACCAGTTTTCATATCTACGGCGTAGTCACCTGTGAGATAACATGCGAAAGCACAGCAGGCGTCTATAAAAAGCAAGAGCTGCAGTTATTTCCGACGGAGGGGGAGAAAAGCTGAGCCTCGCGCATACTGTCTGGTGAATGTATAACTAAATGCCGACTGCTTCTCACTCGTTCACTCTATAAAATATTGGAACCTCACCTGGTGCTTGTCGACAGCTTGTGTCGCTAGACTTTGAATCCATGTGCACTCGCGAATCGCATAGATCCGTCCGAGACATCATATAAGAAACTCAATAATAATTTTTGATTGATTTTAGGCCCCAAAACATACCGACAGCATGAAAAAAAAATTCGGCAGATCTGACGTACAGTGGGAATCGATGATATGCGAAGCACGAATGAGAAATGTAGATATGTCACATTGAAATAAGCACAACGTTACGAGGTGGAGGTAAACGATGCCGTACATGACTTCCGTGTTATTATTATCATGTTTGAATGTGTCGTTTACCCGAGTCTGGTCTAGTGGCTAAGGTACTCGGCTGCTGACCCGCAGGGCGCGGGTTCGAATCCCGGCTGCGGCGGCTGCATTTCCGATGGAGGCGGAAATGTTGTAGGCCCGTGTGCTCAGATTTGGGTGCACGTTAAAGAACCCCAGGTGGTCTAAATTTCCGGAGCCCTCCACTACGGCGTCTCTCATAATCATATAGTGGTTTTGGGACGTTAAACCCCACATATCAATCAATCAATTATCAATCGTTTACCCGAGTCATCTATTCACGTCACGTGATACCAAATTTAGTATATTTGGAGCTAGCGAAATGGACGCGAGCACACTATGAGCGTCGTATGTTGCCATGTTCTTACAAGACACGCGTGTCAGGATTATCATGATTGCACCAGTCATATATTTCGTCATATATTGACGTCACGAAACACCAAATTTGGTATAAGCGGAGCTAGCAAAACGGCCGCGAGTGCATCATGAAGGGCCCAATATACTCCAACGTAGCGTTGAAGCGCGCGCACGCTGGGCACAGAGACGTTACGTTAGCAAAACGCGAGCACTCTGTAGTCTGATGCCAGGCACGACCAGCGTCCGTCGACGTGGCCCGACGGCAACTGGCGCGAAATGCGACATGCTGCATTTCGCGCCGATGCGTTACCCAGACAACATTGCGCCTCCCTCTTTTCGTGACGGAGGAACGCCGGACGCGCTGAAACGCGCATGCGTCGAAGCAAAGCAGCGCGGCGCGCGCCTGCGAGTATAATACGGAAGAACCGGCGCCTGGCGTGGCAACGTCGGCGTGACGCGACGCAATGAACGCCGGCAAGCACGCGCACCGCGTCACGTCGAAATGTATTGGCGCCTTGACTGTGGCATGTAGTCATGTTCTCACATGGCACGCATCTCACGATTATCATGCTTGCACCAGTCACATAACCTCGTCATCCATTGGCGTTACGTAATACCAAATATGGCATGTGTGAAGCTAGCGAAACAGCCGCGAGCGCATCATCAGTGTGGCATGTAGTCATGTTACATGACACGCATGTCGTGATTGTCATGTTTGGATGCGTCATTTACGTGACGCGAACGGACGACATAGGTAATGTCGAGTTTGGTACATGTGATGCTAGCGAAACGGCCGCGAGCGCATAATGAGCGTAGCAGGTAGTCATGTTGTTACATGACACGCATCTACTGTTTATCATGTTTGCACCAGTATCTTACTTTCGTCCTCCATTCACGTTCCGTTATACCAAATCTCGTATAAGTGAAGCTAGTGAAACGGCCGCCAGCGCATCATGAGCGTGGCATGTAGTCATGTTGTTACATGACACACATCTCATGATTATCATGTTGGCACCAGTCACATACCTTCTTTATCCATTCACGTAATGTAATACCAAGTTTGGTGTATGTGACGCAAGCGAAACGCCTGCAAGCGCATCATGAGCGTGGAATGTCGTCATGTTGATACATGACACGCATGTCATGATTTTCATGTTAGGGTATGTCGCTTTCTTCGCCATGCAATCACGCCATACCATACCAGTTTTGCAACATGCCACGTGAACGAAACCACCGCAATAGCTGCAGGACCATAGGATGTAAATTTTGACATTCATGACATACATGTCATGATATTCATGTTATGACTAGATAAATATGTTCTTCATACAGTCATGTTATGTCATACCTAGTTTGGTATTGATACCATTATTCAAACGGCCAGGAGACTAAAAGTCGTAGGCGGCTAGATAGATAGATAGATAGATAGATAGATAGATAGATAGATAGATAGATAGATAGACAGATAGATAGATAGATAGATAGATAGATAGATAGATAGATAGATAGATAGATAGATAGATAGATACGCCCAAAGTCACCGAAGTTCGTTAAGAAATGCTTCGCATTTAAAAAGCATCGAAGTCTCTCAGGCAGTCCAGCAGTGACACGCAGAACTAAAGACGGATGGAAATTGTAGAGAGGACACAACGCTCCTTGGTGGAGTGCGCACGGGCAGCTTCCAGCTCCACTGGCGTCCCGGAATAGGGTCTTGCCACTCTAGCACGCCGATGGGCCACGTCGGCACTCTCTAGTAGACTTTTTCTGAAATAAATGTTTTTTACCACCACCACCATTGCAGCTGAGCAGGGAAGTTCACGATTGAATCATGTCGTAGTATGTTGCATCTTGCGGAACTCTGTTTATCCGAGGAGTGCTGTTACGACGGCAACTGCGTCGTGCACATTTTTCCCATGAGCGCTTGCGCGCCCTTTGGCTACGCCCGTGCGCTTGAAGAAGGCGTTGTGTAAGCTATGGAGTTATGCAGCAGTGTTGTTTAAGCTCGAGCGATTTTTGTAGTCTTTCTTTCTAGGCTTTCTTTCTTTCTTTCTTTCTTTCTTTCTTTCTTTCTTTCTTTCTTTCTTTCTTTCTTTCTTTCTTTCTTTCTTTCTTTCTTTCTTTCTTTCTTTCTTTCTTTCTTTCTTTCCCTAATTCTGTTCTAGCACTGTAGGATAGCAAACCAGACGCTTGTCTGATTGACTTTTCAGCCTTTCATTTCTCTCTTCTTATTCCTTTTCCTCCTTCATAATGGCAATACCACTGTTCGGACGTTGACCCGAAGGTCGTAGGTTCGAGTCCGGGTGCAGCAGTCGCACTCGATGGAGGCGAAACGCAAAAGGCCCGTGTACTGTGTGATGCGAGTGTATACGTTAAAGATCACCGAATGGTAGACATTTTCAGAGCCCTCAACGACGGCGTGCCTCGTTATCATATCGCGGTTTAATGCCGATAAAGAACCGATGCTTCGCGTTGATGAAGTCCAGACGGAAGTCGGAGCTGCACTGAATAATTCAGTTCTTGTGTTCTGCTATGTCTTTTACGGGAGTGTTCTAAGTCGTCAAAGATATATAGAGTACACGCAAGGTGGCGAAGATGGCATGTAGCGTTTGTCCTAGAGACGGAATGGGACATCTGTGTTCTTGATGCGTCGCCAGAACATTTTTTATCTAAGTAATTACCGCAATTGCAACCACTTATACGGCGATAAAAACGAAACCATCACCAGTCAACCTCGTCACCTTTTCTTTTGTTTTACATGGTGCTTTCGTACAACATTTATTAGTGAAATAAACGTCGTAGAACGGATTTCATGCACCGTTTCTAACGCCGTTTCTTAGTGAAAAAGAAAGAAAAATGAAGATGAACAATTCATGCAGAAAAGATTAAGATGCTGAGGGTTGAAGGGAACTGCTATAGTGCTAACTTAATTCATAGTCGACAGACAAGAGAAAGTGATCTTCTCTTTTATCCCTGAAATTCGTGCTATAAGAGTTTCAAATAGGTGCCAGAGAGAGAGAGAGAGAGAGAGAGAGAGAGAGAGAGAGAGAGAGAGAGAGCAGCTCTTTATTAGAAAAACAGAGATATTTGCAAGTCTTTATGTATCGCTAGCATGGTACTCTGTATAGGGACGGGTAAGAGGACTAAAAGATTTCAGAAGAGCGGGAATAAAAAAAAACGTGAAAAAATATTAAAAATGTAGTGTCCAAGGGCACTTGATAAACCTATATACAGTTAGGGCATCAGGTAAATCAAGGATTTCCTCCAAGGAACCTTCATGGTGGATTAGTGGCTAAGGCACTCGGCTGCCGACCCGCAGGTCGCGGGATTGAATCCCGGTCGTGGCGTCCGCATTTTCGACAGAGGCGAAAATGATTGAGGCCCTTGTGCGTACATTTAGGTGCACGTTAAAAGAACCCTAGTGGGTTCTTTAACTTCCACTACGGCGTCCCTCATAACTATATGGTGGTTTTGGGACGTTAAAGTCCACCGATTATTATTTCTATTATTGTTAGGCTTTCCTCAGAGAGAAAGAAAGAGAGAGAGA
Source organism: Rhipicephalus microplus (assembly GCF_043290135.1). NCBI lineage: Eukaryota > Metazoa > Arthropoda > Arachnida > Ixodida > Ixodidae > Rhipicephalus > Rhipicephalus microplus. The sequence continues at coordinate 73,533,503 of NC_134704.1, forward strand.
AGGGGAGGGAGGGGTTTCAGAGGAAGCGCGAAGAAAAGGCGGGAAAGTGAACTCATTATTTAGAAAAACAGAGATGTTTGCCTGCGTCAGTGTATCAAAGGCTTGCTACTCTCTATAGGGGCAAGGAAGGGGTCTAAAAGATTTCAGAAGACTGAGAGGAAAAAAAAGTGAAAAAACGTAAATATGGAGTGTCAAGTGAACCGGATGAAACTGTACACAGTAAGGGTATCGGGTAAATCAAGGCTTTCCTCAGTAAAGTATTCAATCATTAAAGAGTTGTGTTTGGAAAACAAAATGTTTAGCGATTTCGAGTACTTTGTACTCAACTATGGGAGAGCAGTCAGCCGTCCCTAAAATTGTGCAGATTCAGGATCCACGAGCTCTACAAGAGGTCAATTTCGCACAGGTAATTGACTAATGATGTTGCGAAGCGACGCTGTTTTGAAGGTCCGCGCACTCGGCCTAATATGTTGCGCCCCGTTTACTAGCCCAAACATGCACATAGGTGAAGGGAAACAAATGCAATAGTAGTGTACGGCAGTATGAATTATAGTCGTTACCAATTGGACGTTTTCATCTTTAATCAGGACTGCAGCTTCAGGCACTAGCAGTGAGATGTGCGCAATGATGTGTAAATGCATTTTGCGTTTATAAGCGCGCATATGCGCGTGCGTACATTATATAGCGTGCACTCATTACATGCGCTTTCTCTTCGTTCGTCCCGATGGATGCATTTCAATCTCCGCGTACTTCGAAGCGATTAATCTCGGCGACCGTCTTCTCTCGCACTCCGCGAAACCTGAGTGTCACCGCATGTCCTTCCTGCGTCTCCGTGTGCGCGCACGTGAAGGCTCCCTATTCCTGCTTCGCATCCGCTCGCGCTCCAAAAGCTTCGCGGGCTTTTCCAGCTTGTCCTTGCGTACGTCATCTTTGCGCTCGGACCTTCCAAACCATCAACCACGCAAAAGAAGTGCCTACCACTGCGAAACAGTTGACGCGCGCCGCTCCCGACTCTCTAAGAGACCCGAGTCGGGCGGCACCGGTCGCATTGAAACCGTGACGCAGCGGCGGCTTCATTTTCGGGCTTCCTGTTCCTCCGGAAATGCAGAGCGCGATGGTCATGCGGGCAGTCTATCAGCGCGTGCAACTCCTACGAGCTTATTCGAAAAGGGGAGAAGGCGCCCAGTGTGGCCGTAAAGCGCAGAGCAGCGCGCGCGGACGCAATCACCGCGGATGCCGGCAAAGCGTGCGTCGCTCATTAACAGGAAACTACTCTAGGTAAAACATGGTTCCCGTTCAATATCGGGCCGTCGCTGCTGCGGCAGTCGTCGAGCGTCGCATTGCCTGTTCCAGCGGAGCCTAGCGAAAAGATTACAGCTTCCCCGGCGAAGTAACGGACTTTGGCGAGAAAGCTGCTGCATGTGAAGGGAAGCCTCTGTGGTAGAGTGTATTCGCGACCAATGCGGGCCCGACTGCAGCTCGTCCCAAATTACCTCGGTCCGCGGGAAAGTGCGTCTCGCTGGTATTACAGTGACGGGAGTACAGACTCTGAGAAGTAAGCGTAGCGCCACGCGTCAAGCCAGCCTTATTAGCGAATGTTAATTCCTCCGGCCGTACATATCGGTGAGCGCACTTCGAAAGGAGAAGCTAAAGGTAGATAGTAATGGACGCGGACTGGGTGCGCCACGGGGTTCCGCTCTTTCTCAGCTATAGTGTCGAGAGTGGCTCGCATTAATTAGCGCCGTGTCCGGCTTGCCTGCCGGCGTTGCGAACGCGGTATATAGGGTCCGTCGCTGTTTCCTGTCTGATCCGTCTTTGCATACTTATTGAGACAACCTTATCGGCGTGCTTAGTTATTTTATTTTTGTTTTCTTTCCATCTTTCGCGTTGTTGTACGTGACAACTTCTTTTAGACGCGTCTCTCTTCTTCATCCACTAGAGCTGCTTCACTAATCTCCTCCTCCCACTTTCTTTTTATTGCGATAACAATTATGTGGACAGTCTCGGCTGGTTTTTGCCGTCGCCGCCGCCGTCATTCACGTATATGTATATGTATATGTATATGTATACGTATATGTATATGTGTATGTATGTTTATATATACGGGGAAGAATGCGCTAGCCTCCTTTTTCAGCAGAGTGAACATCGGCCTTCCGGCCAGGCTCGTCTGCGCGCGCGCACTTATCTCTCCAGCGAACAGGAAAGGGGGGGGGGGGGGCGGCGCTTATGGTGTCTGCGCTGTGGCAGCAACGATCAGCCCGCGCCTTGGTAGTGGTTAGAATGAAGAGGAAAAAGGCACCTAATTTCTGTCTGCCTTCAGGCGACACGGCGCAGTGCCTTATAGGGGTGGGGGGAAGGAGGGATAAAAAGAATAGAAGGAAAATAGACGGAGAAGAAGACAGCCAAGCGAGAGAAAAAAGAAGGAGATAGGAAAGTGGGGATCTGGTCGAAGCAGTCCAAGGGCGGGGTGCCACTATGCGAGAGCTGCACGGCGTCAGGAGACCGCGGAGGGCGAACCAGTCGGCGGGAGCTACGCTGATGTCGGAGATCGCGAGGGCACAACCGTCCAGCTTCAAATCCTGCGAGCGAATCCAGCCCGCGCCTTGTGCCCCCACGGGAGAGCGGGAGCTTCAACGGGCTGCACCCTCAACACGAAAGAAAAAAAAACAGTGCCAAACGTGTACCAGGAGCGGCCTTGTTCTCTTACACCGCACCGGTGTTTTGTAGAGCTACGTGACATCGGATATAAGTGATTTGACTGCCAGCCTCACTTCGTATATCAACGCGCTCACTAAGTACGAGTCTTGTTGTGGTCATCTATACTGTGGCTGCGCTGCAAGAAACTTGGTTGCTTGGCAAGCGCAAGTTAACTACAATTATTATTGCTCCTGAAATACTAACCTTCCTTCGTAAAACATTCGAATATGTTGCTATCGCATTCATTGCTTCGCCATTGTGGCGAAACTGTGGCTTTCTTTATTTATACCTCTATCGCTGTTTCTCGAATTCGCGAAGCATATAACCACCGATTTGAGCAATTCACGTAGCCCGAGAGTGTGTGAATCGCCGACCAAACGAGTATATATATATATATATATATATATATATATATATATATATATATATATATATATATATATATATATATATATATATATATATATATATATTCCTATTCCGAGCGCTTTCTCTCCATAACGTTGACCACGTCCTCCGATGATGCATAATGACTTAGAATGTCCACGAGGCGTCTCGGTGTAATTCATGTTCTTTCATTTTCCCCGTTCATCATTCTTCAATTTGACCAAATTCGCGAGAGAGAAAGAGCGAGAAAAATTACCTTTATTTGAGAAGAGAGCTCAGGTGAGGTTCCTTAATAGTCCAGCGCGCCTTGAGCTCAGACCGCATCCGGGGCCTTGGTGACCTGTATTTGATGATCCTCGAGGTTCGGGATGGACAAGGCTCTCCCAAAACTCGTCGAAATGGTAAACGTTGGGTACTTTTACTGAGCATCTTCTGCAGTTTTCCGCTATACGCTGAAGAGACTCTTCCACAAGTGGAATTGCGGAAAAGGAAGAAGTATTACTTAATGAAAGGCAAGGAAAGATGACTGAGCTGGGGCAGCTGTTTTGCTACCCTACACGTGGGTGACAAAACGGGTGATATTTGAAGAGGGAGGGAGAAAGAAAAAAGAACAGAAAAAGACGGAACATAACACAGCACACACACAGCCACTTACAGTCTGTCACTGTTGTGCAGTACGCGACATGACCACCACAACCTCTTGTCCTAGTCTGTTTAATTGAAAAAACCTAAGTAGGGCATTTGTTGCTCTCAACTGCGGTTTCTTGTATTGAAGACATCTACGAATAGTTTCAGCGGCCATTGTCTATCGTCAAGCACAATGACGCAGACGCCAGGGACTTTCTCTGAGCATTATTTCGAGGAGAGTCACACAGAATGACATTTCGGAGGCAATCGTGTAGCGATTGTGACGCGATTTCTGGTTGGTGTGGTGTGGGAATGTGTTGACCTGCATAGCTCAGTGATCTCTCCAGCTCTCAAGATGATCATCTGTGTGCGGGATGTGGTACATTCTACTTCAGCTTGGTGTTACTAAAGGGTAATAGACACGATATGCGTTCTTCCGTAGAAACACACCATGGGACATTGACCTTACCATGGCCCCCCGTACGCAATGCGCATGTGCGTGAGGTACGGTACAACGGGCACTCTCGCCTCGTGTATCTCGTACACTAAATCCTGAAATTGAAATACCCTCACAAACTGGCTGCCATCGTGACCTACAAGTTTTGATTCGACTGTTGCCCACAAGTGTATATGGACTCCGTACATCGATAAGGTTACCCGTAATGATTTTTACGGTCAAGCATCCGACGCTGGGTGCCCAGTATCTAGTTATGCACTTTGAACGTACGCTGACGTCATGTTACTGAAAATCATGGACAAGGTATCCACCATTGATCACGCTATCAAATCGAGTTGCTTACCCCCCTCGGGCATTTTATCTAAAATAAATATGACGTTTATTTCTGCAGTGCCTTGAGAACCGGGGGCTGCATGGTAGCCTGAAGGTGCAATCCTATAGAATCAGTAAACATCATTCCCACGTTTCCCTTGTTCCTCTTTTCTGTACGGACACTGCTCGGCCTTGGTTTATAGTGAGGTAGAGGGGACGGCTGTGCCGCATGAACACGTGAACAAGTACAGGGTATATTCATGTATAACGATGCATATAAAATGCTCATGTTTCCTTTATTGCTTTGCCACTTGTACAAGAATGTCTCTCGTTGAATGTTCAACACTATGTTGTGAATGATGCATCTGAGTATCAAACTTATGTTTTGTTTTAGTTTTCTACCAAATTGTCTACTGTTATCGCACTGTCATGTACATTGCCTCCTGGTCCCAGTCAAGCTGACGACAGCAGATTTTAGCCCCGGAGTACGTTACCAGCCTGTACTAGAAGAAATAATGAAGTTGAAAAGCGTAATCTCACTACTGCAACATTCTTCGACGAGCGAATAAAATGATTCTGTACCTAACGAGACTCCGTTTATAAGGACGACTTTGAGATGCCCGTCACTTGATAGAAATTTCACCTTAGGCACTTACCCAGCAATCGCCTTTTAATTAGAGGTGTGACCTTAGTGACCTGGGTGCTGATTGTGTTTATTCATTGAGGAGGCGCGCTTAAATATACTGGGAAAAAAAGGACAAGATAAAAAAAAAGATCTGTAATTTCATACGATTGCCGCTATTTTGACTGTCGAAGTTGGTGGCACTCCTGATTAGAAAAGGGCGGAGAATGCGACAGTTGCTCGTCGAAGAGAAGCGCCCCGCCCGACTGCGATTCTGCAGTTTGTAAGGATAACCCCGAGAGAATTGCACAACCGCCAGCGTCGCGAAAGTTATGCAACGGGAGGCACTCGCATTTTAGTGTCGCCCTGTTTCTGTTCTTCAGAGACGTCCGCATCTTTTTTTTCTTTTTTTTTTCAAGAAGCCTCGGTCTAAACGAAGCGTCGTGGTGTCGGAAAGGCGGCCCTGCTCGGAGTTGGGGTATACTCGCACCAGTTTCCCAATTAAAGGAAAATGTGGATGAGGAGGAGAGGGGGTCATGTCCTGTCACACGAAACACGTTCGCCATTGCTTCATCATTATAATCATCTATATTTTACGTCCAAGAGAGGACGGAGTACACTATCGACGATACCGAATTTACCCTGCTGTTTAGAATAATCTTTCTACAAGCTCGCTACTGTTACGTAAAACGAATTCTAGACGTTTGACTGATCTACGAACAGGTTCGGTTTCGTTGAACCGAAGAGGTGGGCTTAAACTTAGGAAGAGGAATCAGACAAAACTCTTTCTTTCTTTCTTTCTTTCTTTCTTTCTTTCTTTCTTTCTTTCTTTCTTTCTTTCTTTCTTTCTTTCTTTCTTTCTTTCTTTCTTTCTTTCTTTCTTTCTTTCTTTCTCAAGGGTAGAAGGCGCCGATGCCTGTCCTCCCGCAAAGCAACAACGCTTTCGAAAAGTCGGTGTTATCGAGCAAAAGCGGTGGTTTTGACATTTCTGGGTTGTCGAGATTCGGCAAATCTGTCTGCAATTAGGGATGACATTTAAAGAGTAAAGTTGGCGTCCTGCAGAGCCCATCTATATCTACGTTGATGGCACTACTGAATTTTGAGGAGACGCCAAGAAGAATGCTGAATCGAGCCAGGTTTGTAGTTTACATGACAGCGAATCTCCCCGTCGCTTTATTAAGGAACAAATTAACTAAGGTTCCCGATGCAGTAGTTTTTCTGTTAGCAACAAACTTGCGCAGTCAACCGGCAATAAAGCCGAGAGAGACGTATTGAAATTTAAGTGGGCTTATAGTTTTCTATATTATTTTAATTGTAGAACTATTGAGGGAAATAAAATTGATATATAATAGAACAGGCAGCTTCTTACTGCTTAGAGCCGCACCTATACCTCTGTACCGCGGGAGTTAAAGGCACTATTCTTTATAATTGGTGTGTGTGTGGGGGGGGGGGGAATCAAACAGCAGATCAGTGGCCGACCTGGTTCATCTATCGTTACACTGCATGTACTTATTTCTTCCACTGTCTTTCTTGTCTCATCTTTTCGGTGCGTTAATAATTTTTTCGAGGCCTGCTCAGCCAGTGAAATGCCGATTTCATTCCTAAATCGTCTGGTTCGTCAAAAACTACTATCTCAATTACATTCTTATTTTTAAGCTACGCAGAAAAATTCGGACTTATTGTAACTAAATAATACATTAACCATAGGGTGGTAGCTGGTGGGGCCGGGCTCTGCAAGCATAAATTTCATATTGTCTAGTTCACTACGCCTTATTTGTTAATCTTCCGGTTTTGCTTTCACTGGTTTTTATTCTTCCATTTTCATTCGCTCCGGTACAATGACAATGTGTTGTACAAATATCCTTCTTGGCCTAACCCTTTTTACCGCAGAAACGCTGCGGTGTCCTGCGGAGCCTAACTTCTCTCTCGCAGTTATTTGGACACTGTCATAGTTATGATGACCTTGTGGTGCTTTCACAGAGCTTTCTCTTCGTTCATTAATTTGTATTCCCGTTTTCTTTCCCAAGTGCAGGGTAGTCAACAGGATGTGATCTCTGGTAAACCTCCGTGTTTTGTTTTCAAACAGTGCGCACACACAAAGACACCAACATACCAGGCATCAATTGCGTTTTCGTGTGTGCACTGTTTGAAGAGAATTCTAGAAGAACTATACGAGTAACCTAGCTGTATTTCCACCACGTAGTGCTCTCACTACGTCTTCCCTTCCCACTTTTGAATCTACGTCATCTTCCGACGTGGCTTGTCCGAGGAGAGTACGCATACACACAGTCATTCATACCACTCCTGCAGACTTTATTTCCACGCTTATACTATATAGCCTAAACTGACGTGCAGAGCAGCACGCAAGTTGACAGAAGCAGCCCGCACAGTGCGCTTCTACGTTGCTGTAGTTGTCCGTCGTCTTTTACCGTGTCGCCGTTTCGGTAAATAAGCATGCGGAAACCGTTAATACCCGCATCGTGTATTATTGACTTGATGGCATAAACTTGTAAACGCTGGAGCTGTCTTTACCGTGACGTACAGTGACTGCAATTTATGCGGTAACCTCGCTTGGTCTAAATATAAAAGTAAAGTAGTGTTCTTTATTAACCTACGAAAAATCTTTTTTTTAAACGACACTTCTCTAATTCTTCTTTGTTATACAGTTATAGTGTTTCTCATTCACCAATGCCACAGGAAAAATCTCATCCAGCGAATGGCTGGCCGTCCATTTATCTCCCTACGTGTCATTTATCTATTGTCACACCTGTCCCGTTTATTAGGGAGGCGATCGCCGGGCTAATTCCAAGAGCCGAAGTATCGGCCCCCCGAACCGCACCACGAAAGCGTGGACAATTTAGAAGTGGTCCTTATTGGTGCGCCAGCGAACGCCGGCTGTGGCCCAAAGAACAAGACAGAGCCGAGAGTTGATAAACAAACAAATTATATTCTCAATAATGGCAGATCGAAAATAATACACAAAAATGCACACTCCACAATAATTACATACAATACGTCACCAATCAGACAACGTACTACACAGTACAATCAGCCACACTCAAAACGACTGACACAGACAACAATACGCACTACAATGCAGTCGCATGCATTGAACAACCAAGACACTTAAGGACTAAAGAGATAAAAAACCTATTCAGTCCAAAGTCCTTGGAACAAAAGTCTGAATGATACTCTTCCGAGAATCACTCACTCAAAGTCCAGCGTTGTTGTCGTTCCGTAGTTCTCGAAGTTTCTCTTCCAGGAAACCTCGCGTCCTCAAATGGCCACTCTTCAAACTTCAACTTCTTCGCCGGAAATCCGTCGGCTTCACACACGCAGCTGTTGCCCGCGTCTTCGCTCGATAGCGGTAAACCCACGCTCTTGCCTGTAGCTCGAGCCGTCCCTACGGACCAAAACTTCGCCGACTACACGGCGGAATCTCTACGCACTCTGGCACTCACTTCCGTCTCCTCCTGTTCTGTCACTACGGGCAGAACCTTCGCCGACTGCACGGCGGAATTCCTACGCGCTCTGGCGCTAACTTCCGTCTCCTCCTGATTTCTCGTCTCGGCTGCTCGGTTAAATACCTTGCGCGCGACTTTCCAGATGTTTCTCGTCATTTCGTCGGCGCGATACGCAGCGAAGGCTGGGGAGAGGCACGAGACGGTTCGACTGCCCTCTCCCGAGGATGATTCACTCGGTCTGACCCCGCCTCCTTCGTTCGAGAAAAATCGCGGTCTTGCTGGGCCGCCGATGTGGGGTGAGGAGGATCGTCTGCGAAGCCGTGCTTCTGCGGGGAGAGCGCGCGCCCGGGAGCCCTGGATGTTGGCTTTCTCTTTTTTTTTTCTTTTTACCTCGCGGCGTTTCTGCCGCCCGTTGTCGCAAGGATTTGGCGGCGCGCTCTTGTTTAGCGCTCGTTCTGTGACACTCCCCCCACTTTAAGAATATTATCTCATAATATTCAAAACCACACAAACGAGCGCGAACAGTCACCACACATTCTCACAGACTGTAACCCAATCCGTCGCTCAAGACACTTCACATTCACAATATATCACGCAATACAATCTTACATTGTAGTTCAATTCCACAACACATGAAATATAACCACAGGCACATGAGTACAACACTCCACCACAAATTCCCAATAATACAGATGTACAAAGTTCTCGCATTACAACAATGGTCCAATACTATACATCACATCACAGCACAACACTTCGACACTTGTGACACAGGACAACCAGAACATTAACACAACATATGTCACTCAGCACTGCCAAACCCATTCTGATTTGACTTCAGCACTTATCTTGAGTACTTCGAACAGCGCTTGCGCCCTTTCTTGCGGTGCTTGCTCGACTTCTTGTTTTTCCACGTTCCCTTTCGGCGAGCCCTTTCCAACGACGATATCTGAGGCGGCGTCTCAGCCATCGTTGTCACTTCCGACACCGTTAACGGGTCATTACATTCGACGGGTCCTGTCTCTTTATTTACCCGCTTGATCATGCCTCTACATTTTTCCCGGCTGGCCAACTCCGTCTCCTTTACACTGTCGGTCGGTTGAGGTCGTGCCGACGCAAGTCCAGTTGCTCGGCCCGTGAACTCATTCATCTTCTCATCCGCTGTCTCTTGGGCCGCGGCTTCACCTTGGGCTCTAGTGAGATCCGTCACGGGCTGCTCCTCCACTGTATCTCGCGGCCGTTGTGTTGGCGAGGGCTCTATCTTCGGGTCTTCTCCCAAACATTCTGGATCATTCGGCCCTCGCGCCCCGTCGATGTTTCCGATGACAAGGTCGTAAAGGGGGGTCGTCATGCATAACGCAGTAACCTTCCCGCTGAAGTACGGGGTTTCAACCTCAATTTCTGCTTCGGGAAGCATCCGGACCGTACGGTCAATTAGGCAAACCGGTTTCGTTCTGCCTGTCAACTCTCTTTCCCGTACCAAATTTCTCCTCACGATAACCGTGGAGCTGCCGGTATCTCTTAACACCGTAACTTTTTTGCCCGCAACTTTTCCAGCCCGCGCTGGCATTCCTTTCGTAACACCGGTTGGCTGTTTTGACATTACAGCACCGACAATAGGAATTTTCTCCCCATTTTTCAATTCTACGAATCCGTCGGTGACGGCATTATTATCGGATTTCGGTGCCACTTGCACACAGGATACCTGGTGAGTTTGACTCACTCCGTTACGACAAGCGTCTGCTTTGTGCCCAGTCTGACCACATTTGAAACATTTGACTGCCGTAGGGCTCGTAAAGATCGTTCGACAGTTTTTCGCGCGATGACCCACTCGGTTACACAGAAAACATCGCTGCATGCTCTCTGGTGCACGCTTCTTTTCTTCAGGAGCCAATTTCTTCGAATCATCGGGACAATCCTTCTTGACCTTGGCCAAATTAGTTCCTCCTTGCAATCTAAGAATTGATCAGCTAATTCAAGCATTCCTTCAAATGACACAGCCTTCCTCTCTTTCAGATAAAGCGACAGGCTTGGGTGGCAACTAGTAAGAAATTGTTCTCTAATTAGGAGCTCTCTAAGTTCATCGTACTCCTGCGCTGTCCCTGAAAGTTCAATCCATCTGTCGAAATAATGGCAAAGTCGGGCGGCATACTGCGTAGCCGTCTCACCATCAGCTGGCTTTCCTGTCCTAAATCTGTCCCGGAATCCTTCCACAGTGAATCTAAATCGCTTCAACAAAGCCGCTTTCACCTTTGCGTAGTTGGCTGCATCGGTCGGCGTCAGCCTACCGTACACACTGAGCGCTTCACCACTCAAGCAAGTACTCAAAGCAGTTGCCCATTGATGTTCCGGCCAATTCTGGCTCTTCGCAATCGTCTCAAATCTGTGGAGGTACGCGTCTAGGTCGTCCTTCCTTTCATAAAACGCTACGAGCAGCTTGCTTGGGTTCAAGCGGAAGCCGTGATCTTCCCGTTCGCTGCTTTCAACTCTAGCTTGGACGGGAGTTTCACTTCGCTGTTGCAAACGGAGCCGCTCGAGTTCCATCTCGTGCTGCCGCTGCCGCTCCCTTTCCTCTCTTTCTTCTTTCAGCTGGCGCTCTTTTGCCTCTCTTTCTTCTCTCGCCCTTTCGGCTGCCAACTTTTCTCGCTCCAGCTCCAACTTCAATTGCTGCTCTCGTTCTTCCTTCAGCTGTCGCTCTTTTGCCTCTCTTTCTTCTTTCAGCTGTCGCTCCTTTGCTTCTCTTTCTTCTCTCGCCCTTTCTGCGGCCAGCCTTTCTCTCTCCAACTCAGCTGCCTTTTCTTCCTTGGCCCTCTCTGCCGCCAACCTCTCTCTCTCCACCTCAGCTTCTTTTTCCGCTTTGGCTCTTTCGACCGCCAACCTCTCTTTTTCCAGCTCGGCTGCTTTTTCTTCTTTGGCTCTCTCTTTTTCTTCTTTTTCCTTCTGGGTGACCCACTTCCGTAGTTCGACGCCAGAAAGACCCATCTTTTCACCAAGAGCAACTAACTTTTCGAGATCCATTGTGTCTCGCAACTCGCAAATACAACCTTGCCGCGTGCAAAAAGTATCTGCCTAAATCAGTCTATCGGAACACTCTCCTGCACTCGTTAACGAGAACACTGAACAACACACAAAATCGTTCCGATAGCACTATCAACAACTCGAGGCTCTTTCTCACTACTTTGGACACACTGTGCACCAAAAGGTCCTGTATCGCGGACGCCAGATTAATTGTCACACCTGTCCCGTTTATTAGGGAGGCGATCGCCGGGCTAATTCCAAGAGCCGAAGTATCGGCCCCCCGAACCGCACCACGAAAGCGTGGACAATTTAGAAGTGGTCCTTATTGGTGCGCCAGCGAACGCCGGCTGTGGCCCAAAGAACAAGACAGAGCCGAGAGTTGATAAACAAACAAATTATATTCTCAATAATGGCAGATCGAAAATAATACACAAAAATGCACACTCCACAATAATTACATACAATACGTCACCAATCAGACAACGTACTACACAGTACAATCAGCCACACTCAAAACGACTGACACAGACAACAATACGCACTACAATGCAGTCGCATGCATTGAACAACCAAGACACTTGAGGACTAAAGAGATAGAAAACCTATTCAGTCCAAAGTCCTTGGAACAAAAGTCTGAATGATACTCTTCCGAGAATCACTCACTCAAAGTCCAGCGTTGTTGTCGTTCCGTAGTTCTCGAAGTTTCTCTTCCAGGAAACCTCGCGTCCTCAAATGGCCACTCTTCAAACTTCAACTTCTTCGCCGGAAATCCGTCGGCTTCACACACGCAGCTGTTGCCCGCGTCTTCGCTCGATAGCGGTAAACCCACGCTCTTGCCTGTAGCTCGAGCCGTCCCTACGGACCAAAACTTCGCCGACTACACGGCGGAATCTCTACGCACTCTGGCACTCACTTCCGTCTCCTCCTGTTCTGTCACTACGGGCAGAACCTTCGCCGACTGCACGGCGGAATTCCTACGCGCTCTGGCGCTAACTTCCGTCTCCTCCTGATTTCTCGTCTCGGCTGCTCGGTTAAATACCTTGCGCGCGACTTTCCAGATGTTTCTCGTCATTTCGTCGGCGCGATACGCAGCGAAGGCTGGGGAGAGGCACGAGACGGTTCGACTGCCCTCTCCCGAGGATGATTCACTCGGTCTGACCCCGCCTCCTTCGTTCGAGAAAAATCGCGGTCTTGCTGGGCCGCCGATGTGGGGTGAGGAGGATCGTCTGCGAAGCCGTGCTTCTGCGGGGAGAGCGCGCGCCCGGGAGCCCTGGATGTTGGCTTTCTCTTTTTTTTTTCTTTTTACCTCGCGGCGTTTCTGCCGCCCGTTGTCGCAAGGATTTGGCGGCGCGCTCTTGTTTAGCGCTCGTTCTGTGACATCTATGTCTTCTTTTCCCGAAAGTTATAACCATCAGTGTCTGTCACACAGAGAGAATCCTTTGTTGACGCGTGTAGCGAAGTCATACACAATGCTTGGATCAGATGAGATGATACATAGTTTCGCATACAGTGTTGACGTGCTGTTTTGTGTATGTATGCATCAGAATACCGGAAAAGCGTGCGTAGAATGACGAGCATTTGGTGATATCTCGTAGCACCAGGTTTTAGAATACGTTATCGAACTTCTGAGCCCGTGTTTGGCCAAGACGACAAACTTGAGTTTTGTAAGGAAAAGTCATCTATTACTGAATGTGGTAGTGACCAGCCAGCCAATCGCGAAGAGCACTTACAAATCAAAAAGCCGACCGCATTAGAGGCTGCTGCACGTCTTTTTTTTGTTCGCTTTAATGTTAGAGCCGTGTTTGTTATAAAAACATCGCCACTGTGAAATCCGCTTGTATAGAACATTTTTCGGACAGGTTTCAGTGCCATCGTGTTCGGCTGTTAACCTTCATGTTTTGCGTCTTTTGCAAGTATACAAACAGTGTTACGGTAGACGTATACGCATAAAAACGGTTGGTTAGTTGTATGCACAGTTTGATTATCTTATTAATTCACGTTGCAATGTACAAAAACAAGAAAACATCGGCTTCACAGCCCAAGATGGCTACGCTCGTATCTGTTTAGTCTGTGTGCTTATCGTACTTACGGTATACGTGCATACGTTTCGTCAAAGTGTCCCACGTCGCGGCATACATGTTGTGTATGTGAAAGCACACTGACTGTGGTGGTCCGTTATCGTTTACACGACGACACTGGCAAGCGGTTTAGAGCTAGCCCTTTGACACTTGCCAAAGTGACCGAACTAACCGCTCTCCAGAAGTTATAACAGCAAAGAAGAAAACATGGTGCATCAATAGGCAATACAAGAAGAGTGAGGAGGGAGACATGACCTCTTCATAGCACCACGCTGACCGAACAAAATGTCTACACTAGGCCCGCACGTTGTACTACATGCGGTATAAGCTCCTGGCCCGTTCATTTTTTACGGTCCCGCCTTTGTTCTCGTCCGCTGCTTTTTAACAAGAGACCACCTTCGGGGAAAACTTCACGTATCTTACAGTTCATGTTATAACTCTGGTTTATCCTATATAAAGGCAAACGCCATGTCAAACATTACAATCGGTTTTATCTCTTACAAACAGCTCCACAACGTAAAAACTTTGGTTTCGTGAGCGCAGACTCTCATCCGCGTCTTAACTTGCCACTCACGTCCTTCATACTTATAGAGCTGCTCTCTCTCTCCCTCACTCTCTCTCTTTAGATTCGCTGGTTTATGACCGCCAGGAGGCCACTTTGATGCGCACAGCCCAGGCTGGCGATGTACTTACTGTACACGCGGCGGGCAGCAGCGGCGGATGCAATTCGCTGATCGATGGAAGCGGTGTATATGGCTACCTACTCTAGCCTTTCGCTTGATTCTTCCTGTTCATTTTTACCCACGCCGGTTTCTTCGAGGTTAAGAGGCGAGTGGCCCGCAAGAAGATATCGGCCGCAGCATAACTCCGCAGATCCCTCCTACTCCTTGCCCTTCCCCATTTTATCGACATACAAGGCGAACGATATTGAGCGGCCAGATGCGGTTCATGAAGCTTTCGATGGCGGAGAGGAAACGAGGGTGTATTTCCCGTACGCCCCTTTAATTCTCTTTCTTTCTTTCACTCTTCCAACTGCCAGCCAAGAGTCCCTGGCTCAGCCGCAGCTCGGCATCGGCGTCGTAAAGTGCTCACCCCGGTGCTATGGGAAAGGAAAGGAGCGATGGGGCGCACTGAACGTCGGGAAAATCGCGAGCCGCAGTTCCGTACTCCCTTCCTCACTAAATGTGCGCTACACTCGCGAGTATGCGTTTCCAAGAAAACCGAGAGTCGCGAAACCCTTTCAACCAAGAGCACTCCGCAGAAAAGAACTCACGGTTGGCTGGTGCCCACACAAAATTGACCAAGCATAATCGCCGATGAATGCAGTGTAGATAAAAAAAAAGCCTAGTATAGAGGAACGGAAACTCTTCTTAAGTCACGTTCGTCTCGATGATTCCTCAGCGCCGATTGGCGGATGTCCGTTCGGGCTTCCGCAACGCTGTACGCTTTTAAGAAAGCAGCGTCCACGGGGAGCTGCTATCCGGAGGGAGCGGGTAACCTTAGAGGGACCGAGAATGGATTGCGAGGAAGACGGGGAAGCGGGTTAAAGTCCAAGCATGGTTTCTGGGATTTCTCTGACCTTCACTCGGCTCAACCGACGCGGGAGACGTCTTCCTCGGTTTCTTTTTTTTTTATTGCTCCGTGTCACATTTAACGGGAACTCAGAAGCCGGCGGATCACGAAACAGGATCTTCGACCTCTCTTGCGAGGCCGTGCAGCCTCCGAGATCCGCGCGCCCTCTTCGCCTCTCGGCTGGCCCTATTTATTAATATAAAATATCCCACGACGCGAGACTCACGGCGGACCGCTTGTGTAAAACTCGTAAAACCATAGTTTATCGGGGGACCCTTCTCCGGGCCGCACGATGAGTTTCAGGTCCCCGAGTCCCGCGCATAGAAGTGAAACTACAACCGGTACTATAACCGGTACTATAACCGGTACTTCGAATCCCGGCTGCGGCGGCTGCATTTCCGATGGAGGCGGAAATGTTGTAGGCCCGTGTGCTCAGATTTGGGTGCATGTTAAAGAACCCCAGGTGGTCGAAAATTCCGGAGCCCTCCACTACGGCGTCTCTCATAATCATATGGTGGTTTTGGGACGTTAAACCCCACATATCAATCAATAACCGGTACTATAACCGGCACTATGCGGAGGAAACGGTGAGAGATCTGAGCGACAAAAATGACGAAAAAACATGTATGAACTGGGGAATCTAGCGACAAGTACAAAAAGTTGTAGGGCCGTAAGGCTCACGCAAACTCTATGACCCGTATACATGTTACTGTAACAAAAAGGTGTCGTAGAAGATTGTATCGTAAATAAGGTCGATCACACGCGTGTGTTTCTTATTTGTGTCTGCGTGCCTGCCCACGCTTGTACTTACGTTCTTCCTTAGGATTTAAAATTTTCGTTTATTTAAACATATTTCAGGTATTTCGAGTGCCTTTGCGTTGCCGTGTAAGGCACCGCGGAGCGCGCACACCGGCGTTCTTGGTTTACGACCAAGTCGGTTCTGCTGCGCTCTTTTAGATGCGGAGAATCTAATACTCGAGGCTTGTAGTGCGGCGCCGTCCGCAAGCTTCCTCCTCCTTCTTCCACCATCTGTGCATCCCTTCCTCCTCTACACACCGCGCGCGCTTCACTCCTCCACCATCTGTGCACCCTTCCTCCTCTACACACCGCGTGCGCTTCTCCTCTTCACGAACATTCGCTAGCTGTATAATGTAGCGCGCATGCGCCGTCACGCTTCGAGAACATCGGCAGCTGACGCGCGCGCATGCGCCGTAGCGCTTCTCCCCCTTCTCGAACATTCGACAGCTGACAGTGCATGCGCCGTCGCGCTGTATATATACTCAAAGTCGGCGCTCGCTCGCTTAGTTGCCGCTCGTCGGTTGATTTGTACGGCGCGTCGACGTCCAAGGTTGCGGTGAAATGAATTCCAACGAATCCACAAACACGATGATCGACGTCCCTTCGACCAGCGCCGCCCTTTCGCATACGTGTGTACGTGTTCACTCATTTAACACCCCCTCCTACAACCACGGTAACCAATTTAGCCATCGACCCAAGTAAGTCGCAATTTAACACCCCATTTCACAACCACGTTAACCAATTTAGCCATCGACCCAAGTAAGTCGCACTTTAACACCCCGTTAACCAATTATATGCTCCGCATCCTCCTCAGTGTTCCCCCGAGGGAAGCTGCGGGCAATTTTTTTTTTCAAAGATAGATAAGGCGCAACGCTTTACCCATTTCCCAGGGTTGTGTATTTCTTTTCGGGTTTGTTTTTTTTTGTATTTCTCGGGCGTTTCCTTCGGGCAGATGTTTCGGGTAAACAGGACATGCCTCTGCCCGGCACGCCTGTCCCTTGCGTGTAATGCGACTCGAACGCCGCGCAGCGAGCGAACGCGCTGTGTCGCTCTAAACGCGTTTGGTTTACTTTCTTTTTTTCTACTTTGTGTAGGTTTACGGTTTACGAAAAGCTTGTTCGCGCTACGTCTTGCCGTAATTTTTCACAATACTTGACGCTTTCGTCAAGCAACACCGATGGTTCCTCCGTCTCAATACAAAAGCTTGCTGTCGTAAATAAGCGTCGTGTTATCTTTCCCTTCCTTTCGTTCTTCTTAAGAACGCTTTCGATCCTTCAGATTGATGCGCGTCTTAAAGAGTGCTGTACCGTGAGAATGTACTCATACAGAGAGTAATAACTGATGATAGCGACTTTCTTATCGTCCCTCCGCTTTTGTTAAGTTAAGTTAGTAAGTCTTGGTACGAATATGGACAGGGTTTCCGTGATATATTTTAACCGCTCTGCTGCCTTGTTTTTTTTTGCGCAGGTAGAGGGTGCCAATGCCACCGCGAAACCGCTTCCAAGACATTCGCCGCTATGGTTGAATCTCCGAGCAACCTGACAGCTGTCAAGTGAGTATCCTTTACCGTTATAGCACGCTTAATCTTGACAACTTTGTTTTTGTAGTGCCCCAGTGGTACATTACGCTGAAATCAGCTGCAGATGAGACAAGACATTTGCACTCTGAAATGTCACGTCAGACGCTGAACCGGCTGTCTGCTATGCTTTAGGCGGTTGTTCGGTGAGTGACAAAGACAGAGAATATAGCAACGTTTGATCGCGTGTATATTTCTGTCTTGCGGGAATTTGCTGCAAGTTTAACTGCAGGTATTTGCTCCGTTAGTGAGCGCGGGAAAAATCAACAGGCGTTTAATACCTGAACTAAGTAGACGTAAGGCTCTTGTGTTATGTCTTCGTTATTGTGTTGTCTTAATGACGACGCTCTGTCGCGCTAGTATCGGAAAGTAAAATGTGACAGCCTCTCTCTAGCAAGCTATCCGCGGCCCTCCTGGAAACAAGATCTCTTCAGGTCACGTGTAGACAACATATCTTTTTCTGAAGCGTCCATAAATATTCTCCGTTCAGGACACAGCGTCTTAGAAAAACAGGTTAAGTAGCCTGCATCATGAACTACTTTGAATTCAGTGCCCGACGTTGAACATCTGCGTAGGCGTGCCGGCCGATCCCGTTTTTTTTTTGTGACTTTCGAGTTCGTGATTACGCTTAAGTCGCACCGTGTTCAGTCTTGCCTTGTAATTCCCTGATCTTGTAATTAATGGATGAGCATAGTTTAAAAAATCGTTGCTTTTCTTTGCAGTATATATATGCAAGATAGGAAGCACTGATTTCTAACACGGCCGAGTACGTATTACTGCGCTATCGAAAAATCATGTTCCGCTGCCGCCGATGGCCCGCAGGCAAGCTTCTTTTCACGTAAACTTTCCAAACGCACTAAATATTGAAATTAGGCGGGTCCCAGGTACCACGGGAATCCATGTGAGGTGAGGCGTGCGGAGGGAAGTTGATGGTGATGTAACATTTTTTCATTTTGAGCGAGACGTTACGAAATTACGCTAAGCATATGTAGAATTGCTACACTCACAGACAAGATGTTAATTAGCCGGATACGTTTTATATAGTAAGTTGTTTATAGTAGCGTAACGATTCCAAGAGCAACAAGGGTATTAACAACACTAAAAGTGGTATAGGTTGACACTTGGCGCGTGTGCTTGTGAGGATGGTAGCCTTGGATAGTGTTTGACCAACTTCAGTGGATGGCGCTTACATATACAATTGACGCTAACCCGACGTGACGCCTATATCATTGGAGTACATACGTAATATTTATAAAATTGCACGGGCAGCACTGCAACCACAACTGATATTTCACCACCGTTACTCCTACATGGGCCATTTAACCAAAAGATTTCCGTGTACATCGTGATGTGGCTCTTAGGCAGAACACTTGATTGCCGCGCAACATGCTTGGGTTTGATTCATGCTGGGACCATAGCATATGCTCTTTGCATTCGTTGGGTCAACGCTGCCGCTCTCGCTTTTCCTTAACGCTCTCACATATAAATTAAGAATGTCTGCTCTCGTCGTTTCTCGATAGATAACTGTGAGACACCTGAGGCAATATTCTCACCCAATTCCCGACGATACGCGAAGTTCTTTTCAAACGCCATTCATGACAAACACTTGGTGCCCCCCGACCAAGGCGGAAAAGGTCGTGTGAAAATAATCGCACAATTTTACGTTGCAAGGTACAAGCGAACATGAATGAACGGCCGTTTCGACAGTGCCTAGCCATTTGCAGCTTCATTTAATGCAATATATCTTCGGATAAATCAAGTCACTTTTCAATCGATTCCACATTTGAATCGCCTATTTCACATTTAATTAACTCGCCCATATATATTGCACATAGGAATCCTTCCATTCAATTTTATTATTTCTTAATTGGTTCACCTAATTCAGATTTTGTTCTGAGTACGGACCGACCTTTCAACGCGAGGGCGTTCAGAGGTCGTCCCATGTGAGAGGTCTTTGACGCAATGGTGTTGAAGAGGTCGTTCCGCCGAAATTATAGTGTCGGCGTCCTTAGTTGTGAGCGTAAAATCAGCTTTTTGAGACCCTAAACTCTACATATCAATCAATAAAAAAATCATCTTATGCGTGACCGCATAAAAGTCGACAACGATGTAAGTAAATTCCTGGATTGAGTGGGGATCGAATCCGGATCTTTTGCGTGTCAATCGGGTGTTCTCCAATACAGCCACGCGTATGCTTGTGAATGCAGTAAAACTAACGTCCTCTGCTTGGAAATTCAGTGATTGATTGATTATTATGTGGGGTTTAACGTCCCGAAACCACCATATGATTATGAGAGATGCCGTAGTGGAGGGCTCCGGAAAATTTGACCACCTGGGGTTCTTTAACATGCACCCAAATATGAGCACACGGGCGTACAACATTTCCGCCTCCATCGGAAATGTAGCCGCCGCAGCCGGGATTCGAACCCGCGACCTTCGGCTCAGCAGACGAGTACCTTAGCCACTAGACCACCGTGGCGGAGCGTTGGAAATGCAGTGAGAGTAACTTTCATGCTTTACAAACAGACGTGTCCTGTATACGTGCTTCACAATAGAACACAATATATTGCAGTACTATTGCGTGGTACAAGCCTACATTACCATTGGGCGTCTAAACATGGGATTACCATTATGACTTTATGGTTTAAAGCCAGTCACCCTGTATGAAAGACACATGTTACTGCACCTATTCCCTTAAGGCCACGTTCTGGTTGCATAGTAAGTTCGAAAACATATTGTGCACTAAGTCTTTGAAGTCTGCACTGGGGACATAATATCGCTATCGCGTTTAACTCTTAAAGGAGAAGCATAGGGATCCTCCAATTTTTATGCCACAGTTTTCATTTCTATCTTCTTTTCTGCGTATTAGTTACTGCTTCACACAAAGCTCTGGTATGACGGCGGGAGCAGCCGAACGCTTTAAAATTATTGCTGGTATCGTTTAATGGCTTTACTGGCAGACGATGGTGCGAAGCGCGTCTTGTCAGGATCAACTACGGGCAGTCCAGAAGGTCCACGATGACGCCACAAGGCTCGGCCTCACGTTATACCGACGTGGACGCGGTTCGCCTCGGTCTGAAAAGACCGGGCTGCAGGACGCTAATAAAGTTTTGTGAATGAATGAATCGTTTAATACACCCACTGAATAAGCTAGAACCTATATCCATATGCAGTTTAGCTATAAAAATGAAGCCTTGCCGAACGGCTACATGTAATTGCGTGGCAAGTCAGGAGCGACTAGTTGATGAAAACTCGAACGAAATATCACTCCGTATTTGTCTCTTGCGCACGTGACGAGTGGCTTCACCGCACATCCGTTCAACACAATGGCGGCCTTACGTGCAACTCTGCTCCCTGTGGGAGCACATACAGGGACAATGTAGCATGGCTCAGTGTCTTTGTATATGGCTTTGAAATGGCTTGAAACAAAGAAAAGCGAGGCGATGATTAACGGGCGGCCCTTTTTAAGCGATGTTTCAAAGCCTGCGTGGCACACACGCCCCCGGCGTTGTGAAAATGGTTCGGCAACGATTTTATTTCGGCAACCATTTCAAGGCGTCGGCCCCAAGTTTTGATGAGGTGGAAGAGTTTGAAACGAGAAACAAGAATAAAGAAGAAAAAAAAAGAAGACATCAGGGAGGAAGATCAATACCACGGGGTTCGTAGAAAGACATATCGCTGTTCCTTACGCTTGGATATCATTTACACTTCTCGGTCGTCCTGACTTCGCACTCTTCGCTTGAACCGGAAGGGAAAGTGGTGACGAGAGAATCGACCGAAACGACGAAGGGAAATGAACAGAAAAATAGAAGAAATAAAGTTTCGGGCCCGGACATGATGCAAGAGGGTGTCGTGACCCCACACTCCTTCGAAATTTCGCGTTGCTTACTCTTCAACCTTTTGAAGTCGTGTTGTTGTACTCACACAGGCTTTCATCCCAATCGCGCTGTGATGCGTTGCTCACTGGCGGGGGATGCACGAAGTGCTCGCACACTAATGCACCCGTACACGAGTAAAACGCATACACACATGAACCGACAGACACGGACGCTATAGGAAAAGTAGTTTTGGAAGAACCGCTCCGTCGTTTTGTTACCTCCGCTTGCGGAAACAGAAAATTCCTCTCACTCAGGAAGCAGAGGAAATCATTTGCTGCATTCTTGGTATATATGAATTAAGCGCTCTCACCGGTAACTTTCGGCTGCCCTGAAGGAAAATATAGGCGCAATAAAAACTGGTTGTTCTTCCCTTTATGGGCCACAGTTTCCAAACGTTTGCTTTCACAAGTCTGTGCAGTGCACAACCCAGGCACACAGCAGAACCAAACGTCTGCATACATTTCACAATGAGAACATGATCTGAAGCAGTGTCGACGTGCGGAACAAGAAACAAGTACAGTGTACAGTACGCGACTGACGAATGCATGACGATAGCACAGAGTGATGCTGTAAAACAAGGAGAGGTGTCACGCAGTTGAAAACACGTATAATTCGAACTAACAGCACAGACGATGAAAAGTATAAGTTACTCCGACGATAGGGACAGGTGTATTCTTTGTCTGTGTGAGAAAACAAATTGCAAATGTTTTCGCGAAAGCTCACAGGGTGTTATCTTGCCAGCGAAACGTGCGACATGGGTCGACGTTTTATTGACAGATACTGGATTTCAAATGTGAAAGCGTTAGCGACATAGTTAAAAAACAAAAACAAGAGTGGATGACGCAGACAGTGAGGCAGAGAGAGAGAGAGAGAGAGAGAGAGAGAGAGGAGAGTATAGAAACAGTTTAATGTTCCTGGGATTCCAGACATGCCACCAATAGAAAAAAACAAAACAAAAGTGTGTCCCTGCTTAGAGCAAGCTATCCGGAAAATCATCCTTTGCAAAAACTCTTCCCCTCGTGGCTCTATTTTTTTTACCGTTTTTGTTCATAGCATTTTTGTGAAATCCTGTGACCAAAACGCAAAGAGAACGTGGCAGAAGAGCTGCTCATGTGCGGTGTTTCGCTATACGCCATTTGCGCAGCAGATGTCGGAACGATATTTGCGCGCTTTAACGAACACTACTAACTGTGTAGTACACACATTTCGCAATCGCGTTGCCATTCTCTCTCATCCTCGGTCGTGTGCTTGCTCTTGAGGGGCGGTAAATAACAACTGTATAAGGCAGCATGGCGGCAGTTTTTGCGACAGCGATTAAGGAACTAGTCATCGTGCTGTAGCGAAGACGACGGGAGTGACGAATCCAAGTACCACGAGGGACCGATAAAAGCGAAAAGCAAAAGGTCGCTGGGTTGGGTGGCTTGATTAAACTGTGCCCTTCATTTAGTGCCGGCGTCGTCGGCGAAACCAGTTCTCCGAAGTCTGCAACGCTTCACAAGGGTTGGTGTGTGCGTTGTTTGTTGCGGAGCTGAGGCTTCAATTCAAAAGTTCACTTTTTATGGTTAGTTTCGGGCAGTGTTGGGTGTGGCGTAGTGAGGCATCTGTAGCGCCTGACCTGCACGCCCAAGAGCAATATCTATCGATAATAATTAACTGATGATGCGGACTGCAGTTAGTGAGAGTCCCGAATAAATTGTTGTGCAGACATTGGGGTCGGCAGGATTTTGTCAAGGGGAGTTCAGCGAGTATTCAGTGTATTAAAAAAAAACTGAAATACACGATACAAGGGGTTAGTGGAACGTTGCTCGAATTTTGAAAAGAAAAGTTGGCTGAACTGAACGCGGACGTATCCATCGCCCCGCCGCGGTGGTCTAGTGGCTAAGTTACCCGGTCACACATACCAATCAGCGGACGTATCCATCAAAGTGTTGCCGCTATGGCAACAAAAGATGGCTCTACAAATATATGGTCCAAGTCAATGACAGTATATTGATTGGTTTTGACATTTACTTTTGATCATTTACATCACCACTGACAATCTGAGAGCCCACATAAGACACCTCTGCCGAGTTCCTGGTCACGATGTTGCAGTGTTGCCACTTCCAAGACCATAAGCTATGTTTTCAAAGATTATTTCTGCCCATAGACAATGCCTTCCTTTTGGCTTCACTCCAGCAACAAGACCAGCGTCACCTCCGTGGTGCCTACAACAACCAGAGGCGTGCCTCACTATTCCGGGAATAACGAACACGAGCCGTCATTCAACAGTGGTCCTACAACAGGTGAAATTGTCGCTACTCAACGAAAAATATGGCCAGAGGACCCACATTTACACCGATGGAGCAGTCTCGGCTGACAGCTCCGCAGGTGCTGCCCCGCCGCGGTGGTCTAGTGGCTAAGGTACTCGGCTGCTGACCCGCATGTCGCGGGTTCGAATCCCGGCTGCGGCGGCTACATTTCCGATGGAGGCGGAAATGTTGTAGGCCCGTGTGCTCAGATTTGGGTGCACGTTAAAGAACCCTAAGTGGTCGAAATTTCCGGAGCCCTCCACTACGGCGTCTCTCATAATCATATGATGGTTTTGGGACGTGAAACCCCACATATCAATAGCTCCACAGGTGCTGTTGTCATCCCGACGTACCAGGTCACTATAAAGTTCAAACTGTCGCATAGGACAACATCCACAGCAGCGGAGCTTGCCGCCTTACGTGCTGCTATACTTTATATCGTAGAAGCCTGGCCTCAAAAATGGGCTGTGTTCTGCGACTCCAAGGCATACCTTCAGAGCTTGCAATCAGCTTTACGACAAAGGGTGCATCAACAACTAGTGAATGAAATAAGAGAAGTGCTTCACGAAATTTTACCGAAAGGACACGACGTGGTGTTCCAGTGGTTACCGGGACATTGTGGTATTGTCGGTAACGACCTTGCTGATAATGCTGCCCGATCCGCCCACGCGGACGCCCAGACAACCCCAATTCCATTGTAGAGAACCGACGCTGCAAGGGGCCTTCACTCGTTCGCTAACACTATGTCGGAAACTTGGCTGAGTGACCCCAGTGTCGGGAACCGCCGCCTACACAAATTGCACCCATCGAGAAAGCTTCAAGCTCCATCGGACTTCTCCCGCCGGGATGCAACTTTACTGTGCCGCCTGTGGTTAGGAGTAGCTTTTACGAAGGCGTAATCCTTTCGCATAGGAATGGCGGATAGCTCCCGATGTGAATTGTGCGACACTGACGAGACACTAGAACATCTACTGTGTTCATGTGAACGTTTTGCGAGCGAACGCAACTTGCTACGCGAAACGTTAGACACACTAGACAGTAGACCTTTTTTCCGAAGAGAAGATCCTTGGTTCATGGCTCTACGCGTCGCAGGCCAGCAAAGCGACGCGGGCATTGCTAAGTTTTCTAAAGACGACCGGACTACGCGACCGCTTATAAGCGTGCAGTGGACAAGGTCACATCTACACACACGTTGCCCTTCACTTCTGTCTCTCTCTTCTCCTTTAATCCCCTCTCCCCTTCCGCCCATGCAGGGTAGCAAACCGGACGTGCGTCTGTATGACCTCCCTGCCTTTCATTTCTTCCCTTCCTCCTCCTCCTCCTCCCTAATTATAAGAAACTTAGAGAACGCCTGAGCTTCGCTTTCAAGGGTAAAACGCGATAACATAATAGCCCTTCGTGCGCGTCGCCTTCACAGTTGATAGCATCGATTCTTTTCTCGATGCATCCCTCAACCGTGTCGTGACGAAACGAGTGACTGCACGCATACTGTTGGCGGATTCAAGCTATTTTTGAATGACCACTGTGCCCGGTACGCAATAGTTTTCCTTTATGCAAATCAATGAAGGGCCCAGTATGCGTTCGTAAAGCAACATACGATCCTATACGCATGCAGCTGCCCACTTTGCTGGTGCTTTCGCACCAGGTGCACATGCATGCCTGAGCGCTTTGTAATGGGTGGGCCTTCAAAACAATCATTCGTAGAGAAATTCGCGTGTTTTGGCGCCTGACGCAGTTATACGCTTCTGGCACTTAATGTCAGATGCTTTAAACAGACCCTTTCCACTACATAAAAATTATGTTTTTTTTAAAGCAGTTTCACGTGATTCTGCGCTAGAGCAAATGCTTGTCACGCAGACTGCGGGAAAGTTACCTCTACGTGTTATTGCCTTGGCATATAACCACCATACTGATATACTCCGATAACGATGTATAACACAGAGGCATGAAGAAACCACAAGTGAGAACACCCACACAGGAGCGATCCAGAGCGTCATCGGATACAGCTAGCCCGCTCTCTGCCGACGGCTTGCTAACTGTTGCTATACAATGGCTTCTAACCGAGCTTCTTTCAAGGACTGGTTTATTATCACTATAATATCACCACAAAACAGATGTAACTGCAAAATTACGCAACTTCAGGGTTTCGTGCGCAGCAAGGAAGCAGCCATTTAGGAGAGGCAGCCAGCACAGCATCGTTGCAATGCCCGCTGCTTGCGGGATCGAATCCCAGCCACGGCGGCTGCATATTCGTTGGAGGAAAAAATGGTCGAGGCCAGTGTACTTAAATTAACACTTTGAAGGACCCAAGGTTGTCCAAGCTTCCGCAGCCCTTCACTATGGCGTCTGTAACCGACACGCCGTAGTTTTGGGACGTTAAACCCAACGAATTATCATTAAGTTAAATGGAATGGTAACTTTGAGCATTTCTGGCTAGCGCGCTGCACAGAATCAATGAATCAATTGCCCGACTTATTGATCGTCCAACAGTGGCTGTGCAGGACATGAATGAATCACGTTGTACATGTCTGACTCGAAGCGCTGCTAAACATTCGGAAAGCATCATTGATGCGAGATCTTTCCTTTATTTTTTTTTGAGGGGGGAGGAAGGAAGACCCTTATAATTTTGAGATGGGGTCCTTCCTCGTCATGACCGCTTAGTCACTTAGTGGAAGGCTGTTTGTCTAGTGGAATTTACGCATGGATATTCTTGCCACGTAGGAATGACCAACAGTGCGGCATGCAGTTTATACAACTGTATAAATGCGAATAAGCAATTTATATATAGCACTGCCCATGCTACTAGAATAACCATGTGTTCTAGAAGCCAAAACTCCATTGTCTTAGTGCGAGATCACTATAAGTAAAAAAGACCATGAGACCTTGGCCCACACTTCACGAGCTTTTGTTAACTGCCAGCGCCAGTTCGTCAACTGTGTGTTTAGACACTAATTGTTCATTTTTTTCATTTTCTAGCTCCAGTTCTTTGTTTAATCAATTTTATCTTTTATTCCCCGCTTCCCCCACTCCACATGTAGGCTAGCCAGCCAAGCTAGCGCTTGGTTAACCTGCTGTGATTTCCCATTCCTTCTTTCTTCTCTTTCTCTCAGTTGTTCGAATTTTTATTGACTACAGTGTTCCAGCCGTCAATATGGTGCCCACAACCGGTGCCGTAGCTTCTCTGCGCTGCATGGCACTATAAGCGAAAGCGAGTCTGAGTGAAGCCCTCGGTGCGCTCTTAATCAGGCCCTGGTAAAATGCTGTCTGTATTCGGCAAACCAGGCGCGAAATGTCCAGTTTCCTGGCTATATCCAGCACTTTATGGGGCACCTGATTAAGACTGTATACACGTATGTAGTCTCCCTCCCATGAATCGTCTGTCAGTTTTGTTTGTATCGTCCACCCGGCGCAACGCGTCGCTGCCCTCGTTCGCACACATCCGCAATGCTTCTGGGAACGAAAGTTCCTTCCCTATGCGCCCGTCTTTCTTTTCTCCTTCTCATACAATCTGCACAACACTCGACCAAGATGGTCGTGCGCATCGTGCATTGTTTGCCCTGCCGTGCTTCATCTTCATTTGGCGCAGCGGCCTGCGTGGGACAAGTTTGGAGAAAAGATCCCGGGGAGCAGGGAGAGCGCGGGCGGATGAAGAAACATCCCGCCTCTCCTCCTTGCGCCCCCTTCACCCTCCACACCTTTCCTCTCCTATTTGTACAGAGAGGGCTGGAATCTATACCCACTTGTGTGGTCCCAAGCGGCCGCCTAGCGAAGTCGTTTAACTTCGTTTATTCTGATTAGGCCAGCGCTGCCATTCCGAGTGGCCTTTTCCCATTTTTTTTCGCTAACAGTTTCTATATATCGATATATTATGAAGCCGAGTGAGGAGATAACGGAGATTTATCTATATACTAGGTTCTATCAAACCGGCTTAATAATTTAGGGCACGTTTGAAACAGTCTTTTTTTTTACTAGCTTTGAATTTTCGATCGGTTTAGTGAGTTTTTTTTAAAAATTTTTGTTGTACTCGTTTACACCAGCAAGAGAAGCTCGCGATCTCAGGACTTGAGATAGATTTAGGAAATAATGTGATCTTTGTTTCACTTCTTCTTTTAAAGCTCGAAGGCGACTTTTGAACGTGTTGTACATTCGCGAGTTCCGTTCATAACAGTTAAAAAAAAAGCTCATCTCGTAATACGAGACATTTCGCGCTGAAAAAAAATAGAACGCAACGTATTTTCTTTAAAAATAAAGTAGTAACACCTTGAACATGGTAAAAGCTACACCACCGCCACCACCGTAAGAGAAAACGAAACAAATAAGGGAACAAATAACAGAAATCGAAGGCATAAAAGATCGAATCTTGGAAGCAGACACTCTTCTGTCCTGGTGACCCTTTTTTGCAAGAAAATGACAATACTAATAATAACCGATGTATACTAACAGTAAGTCATGGGACCATAACTACGATGTTGATGATGATGCTTGCTTGTGGCGCTACAAAGTTACAAAGTTTTGATGAGTGTGTGAGTGGTTCTTGAGAAGAGGGAAACGACACCTTATTTCTGCCTGCACACGGTATCGGGGCAGCATACTCCAAGGGTGGACTTTATACGCGTTCTGGACATGATCATCGAGGCTAATGGACAGAGCAGCCACATGATCGACCGTCTGAATTCCAAGGCGGAAGGGGTCATCCGACTAATCTCATGCATTTCCAACAGTCGGTGTGGCCTTAGAGAGGACAACCTCCTCAGACTACTCCATGCATTCCTGATGAGCCACATAAGCTGTGTCGCATCTTAAGTTGAAAAACGTGGCGCAAGGTTGCCAATGCGAAGAACGAGAAGAGACAGAAAGAGCGCCTGTCTCTTTTGTCTTCTGTCTCTTCTCGTTCTTCTCATTGGCAACCCTGCGTCACGTATTTCAACCTAATATGTACCAACTAGCCCAACACAACGTACTATGTCGCATCTATGCACAGATGGCAACTCCATGAGAGAAATTATCTGAACATTTTCATAAGGAAAAGCATCAAGAAAGTACTTGGCATTTCTATGCGCACAGGAACTGAAAACCTTATGAAACTTGGAGTCCACAATTAGCTTGAAGAAGTTATCGAGGCTCAACAAACGGCACAGGTTGCCAGGCTTTTGATCACACCAGCGGGGAGAAAGATCCTGGATGACACAGGAGTCAACCGCGGTCGCTCTAAGGGTGAAATACGCCACTTGATTATATACGCCCTCGCATCAAGGTGTGTCCTTTTCCACAAAATATGCACCCACAGTACAACGTGGGCAGGCGTATTGCTCGAGCGTCCTCTCTTTTAGCTCAAGCTCACACCCACTCGCCTGTTTCATGCTTTGTCGATGCCACCCAGTAACGGCGTTTCCACTTACTTTGCAGTGGTATCCGAAGATACTAAGGTTCAGGTTTTATCCTCAGTGTCAGTTCGAACCACTTCTTACAAAGAGAACAGATGGCCATTCCACTATAGCTTTCCTTGATCCACAAGGTACTGATATTGATACGTACTATAATTCCGCTGCTAGGGCCTTCACTTCTGGTTCCGAGTGCAAGGAAGTTTTTGGAACTCTCGTTCACAAAGAACCCACCCACCACACTACAGTTTGGTTCCCTGCTCACCTTGGCTTGAAGGTGGGGGGGCGTTTCAAATCTCAACGAGCGAACCCACTCCAAGGCGCGAGGCTTCACTTACCGCAGTGGGGCTTGTGCTTCTCAGTCAGAGAAATCATCAGCCCCCAACCTTCATTTTAGACATTTTGACTACCTTCTATGAAATCACAAAGCACTATAAATGAGGCCGTAGGTCCTTTTCCATTGCCACACGAAAAGTTGTCTAGGCCACAGGCAACCTCCCTTCGCATGCTTCAGGCGGGAGCATACCCTAGCCTCCTAACATATAGCCATTACTCCGACATTTCAGAACTCTGTCCGGACTGCCACAATCACAGTGATTTTAACCACATGCTCTGAAGGTGCTCCTCTTACAAAGAAAACATCAAGAATTTCCAAAAATGTCTTTCATTTAATGCACATGAGTCCGGTCCTCATACAACAACTCAAGGTTGTCCAGAATGCCCACGATGCGGCGGTGAGGCTTGGCCTTTCATATGTGGGAGCGGCCCGCGATCCTACCCCTATAAAACATAAAACGGGGGTGGAATCCTTCAGGACCCCAATAAAGTTGTCCATCCATCCATCCATCCATCCATCCATCCATCCATCCATCCATCCATCCATCCATCCATCCATCCATCCATCCATCCATCCATCCATCCATCCGTCCGTCCGTCCGTCCGTCCGTCCGTCCGTCCGTCCGCCCATCCATCCATCCATCCATTCATCCATCCATCCATCCATCCTTCTAGGGGAAGGGGGAAGGAGGGATAAAAAGAATAGTGGAAAAAATATAGATAAAAAAATAAGACGAGCCAAGTAACAAAAAAAAATGGCCCCGTATTTGCATGTTTCACTGCAAATGCGCCTCGCCTGTCTCGGAGGCGATAAGGAGTAGAACGCAAAGCGACGGGCAGGGGCCACCACCGTGTCGTTTTAGGAAAGCGTTGGAAACACTTGACTTTTTGAGCATCACGTTGCACTGTCAGTGCAGCGTGATAAACGCTAAGATCCTTAAACTTACTTGTGTGTGCCTCCTCTAGTATAAAGGCATACATACTAAACATCGACGTGTTCTTATGGTGCCTCAGATATGCGCAATAATTGCTTTTTAATTGACAATCACACAAATATGAACACTCAACCTTGAGCAATATTGGTGGGCGCTGCGGATGGGGTTGGTCGTTTGAAGATTCGTTTGGTGCGTTTGAGATAACGTTACCGCCGACAAACAGTCAAACGTACGGACAGACAGACAGACCGAAAACTATCGTCTTTAAAAGAAGGTGATAGGAAAGATAGGAGCTGGTCGAAGAAGTCCGAGGACGGGGCACCACACGGCGAAAGCGGCACGGCATCTGGTGATCGCGGAGGGTGAGCCAGTTGGCGAGAAAGACACTCTAAAAGAGTTGACTGTTTCTTCCTGCGTACTGTGTTTAGTTGCGCCCTCACGATGGTTTCCAGGCAATGATAGCTACGGTGGCGTCGGAGATCGCTGGCGGCACAACCGTTCTGCTTGAAATCATCCGAGTAACTCCGATGAATTACGCCATTCAGGTAAAGCATCACACAGTGAACTGGGGAAGACAAGATGGAAGGAGTAACATTAGGGAAGCGGCCGTGCCATGGTTTCGAGACCGAACAGAGTTAGCCAGTTCGTATTACGAGGAATGAATGTAATTATGTCGGCCACTTAGGAACGCGTAGACCTAGTTAATGAGCTAGTATTGCGATGGAGGGAACAATACATGAGTAAGACGCTGTAACTCGCAACCCTGGTTAACCTCCCGCGATTAATAGACTTTGGTCAAGTCAAAACATTTTTGAAACGTGCGTGGGCTAAGCGCTTGTCTACCACGCTCATGGAACGAATACAGGAGGAAGTGAGATGCACAGTCTCGACTGAGGGGAATTAGGGCATCTCACTTCGCTAATTGGCTTCTCGAAATGGCACTACACTGTTTTTCTCTCTAACTCTATATTGTGGGATGAAGTTCTGAAACTTGCAGTCGTTATAGGGGACTCTGATGGCGTGAGACAGAAACGACTAAACAGGGCTTTTGTCCCGCAAACGGAGATTACGCAAGATTAAGATAATGACGATTGTTGTGATTATCATTAACGGCTATGTTCTTATCGGTTCTTGTCGGTGTGAGAAATACATTTTAAAAATTGGCCCCGTATCTGCATGTTTGACTGCGAATGTCGTAGAAAGACGATAATCTTCCGTCTGGAGAGAGCGAACAAAACGTTTATTTGATGATTTGCGCGAGAAAATTGGTCAATAAAATTCAGGAGACGCTGCGGGAGACATTAGCGCCATCTTTCGGGGCTCTCGGAAAACGGAAGGATGGCCTCTGATATAGCAAGCGCCATGCATGTGCGCGCAATCTCGGATACAGTGTACTAGAAGTTCGATGCCGTAATTTGTGGATTGGAAGGTAGGTGGCAGCACCGTATCGTCCTAGCAAAGCGTAGGAAACGCCCTTCTTTTCGTTCATGGTAGTGCAGCGTATTAAACGCTACAGTGTATAGAATTACTTATCTACGTTGTTTCTAGTATATAAAGAAACATACCACAAAATATTGATGTGTTGATGTTGTGCCTCAGATTTGCGCAATATTTGATTTTTATTGCAAGTTTCAACGCAAGAACCAGATCAAAGACTGGAGGACCATTAGGCTTCGCCTTTAAGGGTTGAACGCGATAGCGAAAGCCCTTCAACCGCTAAGTACATACTTATTAATATGTTTTGTCACACACACACACACACACACACACGCACACGCACACGCACACACACACACACACACGCACACGCACACACAGACACACACACACACACACGCACACGCACACGCGCACACACACACACACACACACACACACACACACACACACACACACACACACACACACACACACACACACACACACACACACACACACCAGAGCGCGTGCACGAATGGTACTCACAGGTTTTTGATCTTAAGCGAGAATCGCATATCCTCTAAAATATACGCCGTGCACTCACCATAAAGTGTCTCACAATGCCTCACAGATGGCAGCACATTATCTAGCGTTTGCTTAAGCAACACCTCTGGAAAGGCATGATATGTTTTCCGCTAGATGAACATAGTTGTCCATTTTTTACAGCTGTTCGAAAGTTTCTGTGTGTTTTTAGCGGTGGTGGCTGCACTATACCGGCCTTTTTCGACGTAGTTTGATGGCCTCCCAAATGCGCCCACAAATCGCCCAATCGGCTCAATTTCGTCGTGACACCTGTCGAAGAGAATGCGTTAACGAAAATCTTTTCACTACATGGCATTTTTGTAGTGTTTTTTTTTTTTTCGTACGAGCTGCACGTATACATCATGGCTTCGCGGTAGAACACTTGCTTGCGACTCGAATGGCCGGGGTTCGATTCTCAATGGGACCGAAAGTTTCATTATTTGTTTTATTTGCTTTCTCGATTTCTCACTCACGGACAATTTTTTCGCTCACACCTAACGGTGCCGATGCCGACGGCGGAATTTCTGCGACACGAGCTCTCTAACGCTATCGCGTTAATATTGGTGGGCGCTGCGGATGTGGTAAATCTTCGACCGTTTCACATTACACAGAGATAACTCGACTAAGAGAGTCTATTGGGGATGGCAGTCCTATTGTCTCTTACGTACAACGTCGAAACACACAATCACACGGATTTATCACTAGACCTAGATATTTCCTACTTCCTTTAGGAATTTTTTAAGGATCTGGAAATGATAAATCACGTGGCCTAATAAAGGCATAGCTTAGTGATCATGCTATGTCAACTAAAAAGGCTGTAATAAATGGTTATTTTGCCTATTTTAAAGAAAGTGCTGGCCAGAGTGAAGGGGATAACAGCTCTGTTACGCGAGATCACTACAGGCTAAATACTGCGGGAAATAAAACTCCATGGTCGCGAGTTGAGCGTGCACGCGCGTATCATTAGTGCCTTGAGTGATAGCTGCTCTGTAACATAAAGATAAATTTTTCTTGTAGTACGAAAAACACGTGTTTAGGCTGTGTGCTTTCGCTGAGTCTTGTCTCCATGTGAAATAACTTCGCCAGAAAGCTGACAGAGGAACAGAGTGAAGCTATGATTGGGTAAGGTTGTACGGGTTCAATATTGCTGAAACAGCGTGATGAAAAGAGAGAAGACTTATTCGGGTGTTTCCCGTCTTTCCGTCGTGCGCTTTAAATGAGAGCTCAAAGGTGTAGAAAATATTTCACGAAACGGGGAGCAGACTGAAAGTACAGACAAGAGGCGAAGCTATCAGGCAGTAAAAATAAAAAGGCCCACGTACATCTACTGAAAATAATGCAACAGTCATTACAAATGTGAAAAATTAACTATCGACTGCCACCTCAGAAGTTTGAGGTCTAAGAAAGGTACTACATAGTTGAAGTTAACCCTAATGGTCACAATATATGCCTTGAATGCGTGTGCTAAGCGAACTAGACAGACAATTTTCTCTGTGGCAAATAATGCCATCTGCAAGAACTTTATATGCGGCTCCACAGAACAAAAAGAAAAAGACTTTGAAGGTGATTAAGATTGTTCTTTTTACTTTTCACAAGATTCAGATGAACTTGGCCATGGAGCACACTATCTTAATACTTTCTTAATAGTCATTTAGCCTCAATAATGACACCAAAAGATAATCTACGGATGTTTCTTGTAATCTATTGAGGGTATATCTAGGAATAAAATGTTGACTTCGGTTGGCTTCATTCACCGCGACAGACAGACAAAAAGACACACACACCAAACTTTTTGCGCTGAAGCATCTCTAGAAAGACCATCATCTCTAAAAGACTTTTTACCAGTTTGCTGACCGACGGTTTTCACGGTGTCAAACTGGGTCAATGTCTTTTGGGAAGTATTGCATTTCGCTCCCATGTTTTGACACTCCACCCACTCACTCCCAACTCGACGAGTAGGAGAGCAAACTGGACACAATATAGGCAACCTGTATACCTTTCATCTATTTTCACTCTTCACCAAGAATTTTTTTAGTGTTTTTTGTTCGTCAAGTTTAGCCCCGCGCTAGGATAGGCTTAATCACGGCCGCAGCCGCGCTGGATTGCTAACGTACCGTTTCAGTCGGGACATGAGCACGTAACTAGCCCACTGGATCGAAATCATAGCGGAAAACAACAACAACAACAACAACAACAACAACAACAACAACAACAACAACAACAACAACAACAACAACAACAACAACAACAACAACAACAACGCCCCGCCGCGGTGGTCTAGTGGCTAAGGTACTCGGCTGCTGACCCGCAGGTCGCGCGTTCGAATCCCGGCTGCGGCGGCTGCATTTCCGATGGAGGCGGAAATGTTGTAGGCCCGTGTGCTCAGATTTGGGTGCACGTTAAAGAACCCCAGGTGGTCAAAATTTCCGGAGCCCTCCACTACGGCGTCTCTCATAATCATATGGTGATTTTGGGACGTTAAACCCCACATATCAATCAACAACAACAACAACAACAACAAGAGTTCATAAACCAACCTCTTCTGAAGCCACTAGCTTCTCGTGTTCGCGTGAAAACTTCATGCATGGATCTCCTGTTTCATTTTCTTTTTTGCCGCGCTCCTGGAAACATATATCAAAAACTATAGCGAGCTGGCACGCCCAGTGGGCACAAACCAAACTCTTCGGATGCCGCTCCCTCTACGTTCTCCATGCGCTCGTCACAATAGACCTCTACCGGGGCACGTCACAGCGTGACGTCACCTGTGCATGTGCAAGGCGGTGGTTGGCAAAACACTCCCGCCAGTGGCTGAGTGGGGTGCAGTCGCTCAGTGCTTGGGGCAAGTTTTTTTTTTTTTGAAAGCTTAATCTTCATCTCACAGTGGCAGCATTAGCTGTGGTATGTGTCAGAGAACATCTAGTTGGGTGGTGAAGTGCGTGATGAAATATTTGCCACATTGGCTAGCTGTTTATCTTGGAGAAGTGAACGCACGTGGCGGCCTGTGCGAGGAACAGCGGCATCGTCTTCACAAATGTGCAGTGTAGACTGTGTTGTGTTAGTGTGCGTTGAAAGGCATCGACAACATAGGTTCACCTTTACAGATGGTTAAACTGTAAATATTGTGCGTGGGTGTGTGCAGTGCGAATAACGCGATGCGCCCTGTTTTCGAAAACGCCGGTATTCCTTGTGGGCCGGTCGCAGTAAGCGGTAGTCGATGGAACTTTACAACCTGTCATTTTAGTCAACATAAAAAATGCATTTGATGTGATCGTCTGCGAGTGGGTACATCTCAGCGTGTGTGCGGCGTGCAGAAAAATAAAAGTGCATGATGTCCGGGTGATATATACGACTATATACGCTTGAGCTAAACGCATGTTGTAGCGTTGCCGAATCTGCATATATGCTTCACCACGTCTATAACTTTATTATCGAATACCTGATGCGTGGTAATAGAAGCAGTGGGAATTTCTGTTTCTTATCTACTTTGTACTTTTATGGCTTGATCCTTATGAAGTGACAATGCGCATGAGAAGTTTGTGTATCAAGCCTAAAGTAGCAATAAAAGTAGAAGAACACGTTATAAGTGTCAAACGCAGTAAGGTAGATCATGAAATATTTTAGAACTTGCTATGCACTTACTACGTGTTAAAGGGAACCGGCCCAGTAACGTGTTAGTGCCAGATAATATTATGTATTTTAAGTTGTCGGGCTTTACTTCACATGAATTTCACTGGGTTACTGAGAAACGCAGCGGCAGAATTTCACTTTAAGTTTCCCGAGGATATGTTAACCTCAGACTAATGCACGGCAAGAAGTTTTTTTTTTCAATTTATCTCCGATCAGACTTTTGCGCAATGAGTGAGAATCTTATCCGTGACATCGCACACAGCAGCTCAAAACCAGGCTGCCGCCAATGCTGTACCTCGTTTAGAACTGCACTGAACATGCCACGATGGAAATTTAATAAGTTTACATCCATGCGATGCAAATATTTCTCAAAGTGCTAGTCACTGTATACATTCAAACCGTTCGCTTTCGAAAAAGATCAGATTTTTTTGTGGCTGCCGTCTACGTGGGTGAAGCCCGCTGCGTGCTAGTGGTGTCTTTCAGTACTCTAAATAAAGTTTCTCCATTCGTACATCGACGACGAGCAAATTTCCACACTATAAGCAGTGATCCTTCCGCGACCCCCTTCTTTACAACGCTGTGACTTTAGAACATAGCAATGCAGAAATTTCTGTCGAAGGAGTGCAGACACGCAGCTCTGCTATGCAGAAAAATGCCGCCGGCGGAACTTTCTTGCCAACCAGCACCTGCTTCGAGAGAGGGTATGGTGGGCGGGGTGCCCGCAGTGACGTCACACTGTTTACAAAGAGGGAGAGGTCTATTCCCACCATGCCCCTGCTTCAATTTTTTATGGTCACGTGACGCTCACTTTCAGTTTTTTTTCTGCTCCATGCCGAAAGCACTTGCTATCACGGCTTCGCAAGAACGCAAGCAGCATCTTCTTCACCATGATGATGATGATGATGATGATGATGATGATGATGCCTCCACTATGGCTCTTACCCACTCAGGGGGATTGGCCGAAAATTGATGATGTAAAATTTTAGGCCCTTCATGTGATACTCAATCCTAACAAAAGAAGAACGCACGTAAAAAAAAAACAAAAAAGAGTGCATTAATTACTTTTTGCTTTTCTGACCAGACAATATAGTCTGTATCTTGAATGTAAACTATAGTAATTTCGAACACGTTTAAGATGTGTTGAATATGCTTAATAATGCTATAATAACACATAATATTGTTATAACACATATACAAATAGGAATACAGAGGCGCATTCGCTTTGTTTCATGAAGATAACTGCAGAAGCATCCGAGAACCAAAGCACCGAAGGTGAGTTGATTGTCAATGGTAAAGATCAGCCCAAGGTTAACGAATGCGATGACAAGGAGATGATAGTTATAGCGCGAGAACAAAACGACGCCACAGAGACAAGAATGACACGAGCGCTATAACTATCGTCATGTCATACCAACTAGCCCAAGCTGCCACACTTCTAAGTGACAAGGAGAGGTTTTCGTAACAATCTGTAACGGCGACATGACAAAAAATAATGCTCTATTTATTTAATTTCTGAACAAAAGCTGGGAGGTATCACCAGACCAGCCCTGTGTGAATATAGATTTAAAGGGGCGCACGACATTGTAATCTAGTTAGCATGACTTCCAGTTGTCTAGTATGACACAATTCGGTTTTCCGTTGCCATTTTAAATGCCTAAACTCTGTCTATGATGTTACTGATTCTATGCCATCAGCACTGGGTGAAATTTTTTTGATATCTTATCACTGTTATACCAGCCACTACGGTAAGGACAGGAAGTATTGGTCCATTTAATACCGCTCGAGCTGACAAGTCTGCCATTTCATGTAACTCTAATCCACAAAGTTCAGGTACCCATACTAATTTTAAGAGCTTCAGCTGTGGAGAAACTGCTGTAAGGAACTTCTTTAAGGCATTTGATGTAGAAGAAGCTGCAAGGGACGCGGACAGGGTGTCTGTATTTATTGAAACAGTATGGGTGTTGAAAGTTAGTTTACGTGAAGCTAGAACAAAATCCAAGAGTTCAGCTTCAAAAAGAGGTGTGAAGTCTGGTAGTCTTACTGAAAACACAAGTCGAGTGAAGGAGAGTAAATACCTTTTAGTTTATTACTGAATAACCAGTGGCTACTATGTTATTTCTTTCCACGTGTGCAAGATGATCTTGCAAGCGGCTATTTATGGCTCTGTATGATTGAAATTTAGGCTCACAGGAGACGATCTCATCATATTTCATGGTAAGATCTTGATTTGGCACATTTGCTGCTGGTGCATTCCAAAATTTCACGTTTATCCTAGTTGCTTCACTAGTTGCTTCTGTTTTCACTAGTTATCCAGTTTTCACTAGTTGCTTCTGAACAAAGATAATCTTTAGTGTACAAACCGTGGCCAATGGTCAAGGAAGAAAAGTGTCTAGCTCATTGATGAATACATATTCTGATCGCCTTAACGAATATATGTATGTAATTTTAAGTACGTCTGAATCGTCAGGATATGACAAGACAAGACAATGTTGGTAAGCGCGCTTCCTGACACAGAACATTGTTCGCAACAAACTTAGGGAGCCTTAGACATATAGTTGAATGGCTTCACACTCCAAGACAATAAAAGGCTTAAGTTTATTAGCAGGACCACCTGATAATAATACACACCCAATTTATAGTATGGGACGCATGTACATTTTGTAAGTCATAAGCAGAGTGTGCCTACGTAAACAATAGCGTCTGCTGGTCAATGTGCGTATCATGCCTTAGGCGCGTTGTGCCTCTCTATGTGAGGCACAACGTACTCTCTATGTCGTACTCTCTATGTGAGGAGTCCAGTTTACTTTATCATTATAAATCATTCCCAAATATTTAAGCAACTTCACTTGTGAAGTGGGCTCGTCTTTAAAACAAACTGTAATTGAGATCAGTAGTTAGCATCACATCATCTTCCTAACTTCGTGCATCATCAGTCATTATCACTTTGTTTCAAACATTTTTTCAACCCTCTCTTGTCACGGGACCTGCGTGGCTTCTACTACTACTACTACTACTACTACTACTACGATAATAGCAGGTTCGGATGGTTCGACCATTCGAACCTGCTATGATGCCCGTAGCCCGGGGGGGGGGGGGGGGGGCCCGAGCAACCCATGCCCGCCTTGAATTTTGAAGAAAGGGCGGTGGTTGGCCGATGACAAATAAAAATAGGCTTTGTTCATGACCTTCGACTTATGACCCCCACTCCCGAAAAAATCCTGGCAACGTGCCTGACTACTACTACTACTACTACTACTACTACTACTACTACTACGATGATGACGATGATGATGACAACGATGCTGCAGTGTAATATGGGAGAGTTTTTCTGTAGAAGATCTACAAGCTCTCGAGATTCCAGCGACGACGGAGAATGGCGAGCTCCATCGAGTACCACGCGGACCTCCGTGCAAGCCCGTATGACCCAGCTTGAGAGAAGTGAAGATGAAAGGAGGCGGCTTCTTTCTATCTCTCTGTCACTCCTCAGTTGTCGTTGTCGGCTCATTCGAGGCGACGTCTGCCTTCTCGGAGGAGCCGACGGCCGAGCGGTTTGTCGGGGCACGCGGCGACTCGGTCTGCCGGCGCCTTAATGCAATCAAGGCCGATTTATGGAGCAACGCAAAGAAGCCGCCGAGCGTGGCCAAAGAAAGAGTTGAGTGGAGTCGTTGTGCAGTGCCGCTGTTGCTGCACAAGAGAGACGTGAGCTACGCATAAGCTGCAGTTTACCGGCTCTAGAAAAAGTTCTCGCTATGACCTCGTCCTCCCTCGTGCAACCCATTATAGCCCGCACTGTACAGCCACGACGAAGGCAGATGTTTGTCGTTCGCTCGAAGCCGCTGTCGTCGGCTCGGTTCCCGAAATAATACCAACAGTTACTTCCAGGCTGGCGTTTGTGTGTCGGCAGCTTTTGATTCCCACGCGACCCTGTGTACTCCATTAGAGGCACGGGAAATCACGAAAATGTTAATTCTTGCGATATTTAGTAATTAAGCTCTGCCCTCGTTACCGCCATTAAAGGCTAGAGTCAGTGAGCTTGAAACGCGCGTAGAAATCTTGTTATGACGTGCTTCGAACAGCATTAAAATTTATGGTGGCAACTTGCACTAAACCTCAGTGCCAGTGATTGAAGGAGGGGCAGGGAAGGGGGGCGGAGTGTATGTTTTTCTACAATAATAGAATCAGTGGGCTGCATTTTACTATATTGAAGTCCAGCTAAACCGAATCGAAACGTTGTGTCATTTACAAGGTTGCAGAGATGAGGTGAACTCCGCTATCACAGGACCGGGTTATTCAGAGAAACATGGCAAAGACGATATAGGCATGCGAACGAGGGAGGCAGAAAGTGACTCCCTCCCCCTTCCTTCCCCTAACATCCCTGTCATATATGAGAGAGCCACTAGGGTCTGCTCTATACTTTCGACCATCCGAACCTGCTCCGCCATTGCTTGCCCCGTAAAGTAGGGACCAATGACAGGCCGTCACGGAAAGCATGACATTGTCTCTTTTTAATTTTCACGATAGTTGGGAAGCTTGGAAGCTCTTCTTTCGAACATGACCGACTAGGGGGAGGCGGAAGGGGAGGGGGAGGGAGAATGTATAGTCCCACCGCAGCGTACCTGGGGGGGATGTTTAGTCCCGCTGCAATGGTAAGGGGCGCTGCGGTGGACATTATATCCCCCCTCCCCCTAAATGGAGAACCCTGCGCAAACATATGGAGGAGGCCTATTCTCTGCAGTGGGCTTAGTCAGACTGGTGATGATAATGATAATCGGTGTTGCAGGAGTGCGCAGACTCTCTCTCTCTCTGCTACTCACATACGTGCTAAGGTACACAAAAGATGTTCTCAAAGGC
This sequence comes from Rhipicephalus microplus, assembly GCF_043290135.1. NCBI lineage: Eukaryota > Metazoa > Arthropoda > Arachnida > Ixodida > Ixodidae > Rhipicephalus > Rhipicephalus microplus. The sequence goes on from NC_134704.1 coordinate 73,574,408, forward strand.
GTACAAGGTACACAGGCGTGGCAGCGGCTTCAGCACATCCCTACAAACCAGATAGTCCACCGTCCACGTACTCTTGCAACCTTTGCAAACCCGGCCGAGCGACGCTCGACCGGGTTTGCTTCGCTTGTAATGCGATAAGCGACCCGACTGCAACCCGCGCGCGGCTGGAAAGCTGCCTCCTTAACACTTCATAGATTGCCGCTTACCATATATGCACGAGCTTGAATGGATGCTCACCCATGCTGCCCTTTATGGCTTTGGAAAAAAGTAAACAACAAATGAAGTCAGGGACTGCAGTGGCAGCAGTGCATACACGGTAAAGCAAAAGTTGAAAGCTTGAGTTGTGTACACGTTCGTTTCACGCACCTCTAATGGCTGTGCACGTCGTACATGTAGACCATAACGCTTCGTTTGGAGCAGCGCGTACATTCAACACCTCGTTAACTTGTGTCAACGCGGACAAAAAAGGGGCCCTAATTAGATCAAGCGCTACGCTGAGTATGTCAACAACGGCGTGTTGTGCAGTAATGATGCTCAACTGTATTAAAAAGAAGCGTTATCTTCAGAGTTGTTACCCCGCTGGTTCTAGATTAGGCTAGTATATAGTTAGTACATTCTCAAATCATGAATGGTAATCTGTCACTAAACCCGAAGAAAAAGATATATAACAGCTGCATCTTGCTGATTTGCTGCATCTTGTTGGAGGCTCACAAAGAGGGTTCAGCTTAAATTGAGGACGACGTAGCGACATATGGAAAGGAAAATGATAGGTGTAACATTAAGAGACAACAAGAGAGCAGAGTGGATTATGGAACAAACCGGGGTGAAGGATATCATGGTTGAAATCAAGAGGAAGAAATGGACATGAGCCGGGAACGTAGCACCTAGGCAGGATAACCGCTGCCAATTAAGGGTAACTGAATGGATTCCCAGAGAAGGCAAACGCACGAAGGGGAGACAGAAAGTCAGGTGGCCTGATGGGATTAAAAAGTTCACTGGTACAACGTGGCAGAAGAAAGCACACGACTGCGTCGATTGGCGGATCATGGGAGAGGCTTTTGCCCTGCAGTGGGCGTTGTCAGGCTGATGATGATGATGATGACGATGATGATGATGAAATAGTAGGAGTGACATAGTCCGCCAATAAGTTACTCTTGTACGCAATCAAACTACAAGCTTTACAGTTTGGTAAAAGAAGTGATATAAATAAACGAATAATGGCATTTTGGTTCGAGTGTAAATTGCATGTTTCAGCGTTGCACTCAATCCACACACACACAAAAAAAAAATGGCATATGGCCTCTAGATAAAGCAGCCTGTTCGAAATGTATGGACTTTAAGCTACAGTCTCATCAAGTAAGAAAAGAAAAAAAAACGAAAAAAAGTTGGGTCTTCTAGTCTCTCTTAGCGGCGAAATGTTTAATATTTTTTGTTCTTTCATTCACTGCCTTTGTTGTGTCCGTTTCCAAATGTTCGTTATTTACGACACGATATAGGTCGTGAATATACGTCGCACGTTCAAGAACATCATAATGTGTGGCCAACACAACACGTTAAACGCTGCGTTCTTCACGAGGCGGGAACGTCGGTTTTCGAAACGGTGGTAGTTATTTTATTTATTGCTCCACTACATGATTAGAAATTCGTCTTGTCAAAAAGAATCAAAATATTGTATCACTCACGACACAGAAGATCCTGAAATTCGCTTTACATAGTCTAACGTGTTGACCCCGTTGTCGGCTTTACTTTCAAAATTCATCATTATGTTGCATCTCCTATCATCTTTCTTTTGCAATCCTTTTACCCTCTTTGCTCTCCCCACGTCAACGATCAAATAAACTCCGGAAAACCTACGAGCCTTTTAATGAAGGCGTTATCCCCTTTTTCTTCTTTTCTCTTTCTCTCCCCTTATGTGAGAAGGAGTGGCCAGTGCCGGAGTGGCAATAAAAAAAATGTATGAATCTGACATGAGGTACTAATTCAAGCTTTCTTCGAAGTTCTCGTTACCAGGTGCCGACTTTTGTTGTCGTTTCTGCCTCGTTCGTGTTCTGTTCTGTCTTTGTTTTAACCTGCACGTGGTTGCCGTGAAGTAATGTTTTCTTAAGTCGCAATGACCAGCATGGATCACGCACAATCCAAACGAACCACTACACACACGCACTTATCAACAGCATTGATCACCAAAGGAAAAAAGCAAAGCTCCGATTGAGAGAAAAAAGAGAAAGTGTTACAACTGCTCGTATGTGGCGCCCTCTTCGCTGCGCGGCTGTTCGTTATGGGATTCTGCGCGTAGGTCAAGGTCAGTTCGGTTGTACAACCGGAGCTCATATAAGCCCCCGATTCCCGAGCCCGTCCAGAAACAGAAATCGTACGATCCCGGGACTATAAATGGGATTCCCGAACATCGCCCTTTCCACCTTTTATTTTGCGAGTCGGACGCCCATGTGCTGCAGCTCTCCGGTGTCTTTCACAACTCGAACGTAGCGCAGTGATTGGTTCGTGCTGTTGCTGCCGGCGACGTTGAGAAATGGAGCGCGCTCCTTTCGTGATGGCTCCACGCGGTGAACGCAACCCGTCGCGCACCCTCGAGAGGTAAACAAAATGGCGCTTCCTTTCCTCCGACTGTGTGTCTCTGCGCAAACGCTGCAGGTTGGTTGGCCCAGTTTCACTTCGTCATTTCAGTTCTGTTTATCCGAGACAGTGTTCTTCGTTTTCTGTCTCCCCAAACGCTGGTACCTTAACCGCTTCCGGTGTTTACATTGTGAATCGGTCAGCATCATTCCTCCCAACATGTTAGTTTCAGTAAAGATGATGAATGCAAGTCTACATTTCTCCGTTGATTATGGATGGATGGATGAACTTTATCGGGTCCTTTAGAACGCGATTGCCGTCAACAGATAATCGCTAAAGCCGCGTGTCTCCCTCCCCACAGATTGACGATGCATTCGATTGATATCATAAAGCGAGATCTTTTTCGTCGATGACCCTCAAGATTGACCACTGGCGTTCACTATACGAGTAGAAAAAAATTCACCCAGCTCCAATTTGCAGACACCGCTGAAACATTGATGCTGGTGGCTTTCTCACACTCAGGCTAACCAAATTTTATGTTTTGCAAGTATTTCAGACATGTTGTATCACTTCTCCTTATTAAGCACTCTTTGTTAGGCTTAGGTGTTGTGGAATAGTTTTATTGCGATTTGACTGTACCACACATGTTTACAAAGAAGCATTCGCTTAAGGTGCTCCTATATGTTCTATCCCTGCTTTATACATAAACCCTCTTTGTTAAGCTTGGGGCGGTAGTACAGCCACCGCCTTTTGTAAACACAACATATCAAGTGACAATGGTGAGCCTATGGCAACGCATACACCATTTGTTGACCTAACTGGTGTGTTGTGTGCAGTGCGATTTACCTAATTTATGTAGCACATACATGATTATGATGGTTATAGTTTTCTGATCGGCCGCACAAACTTATGCGACACATACCCGTTTGTTTAGGAGTGGATCCAGCCGCTCATTTTAGGAGGGTGGGGGCATCGTTTCAAGCAACACCGGAGATAGGAGGGGGGGCATGTCTTTTTGTTTTTACCAGCAGAAAAACCCCTTCATAGCATCGATACTGTTAATAGGTGCTCGCAGTGATTTCACCGGAGATGGGGGCGTGGTCATGTCTTTTTGTTTTTACCAGCAGAGAAACCACTTCACAGCATCAATACTGTTAATAGGTGCTCGCAGTGGTTTCACTCATTTGTCGTAAGTGGTGATAGGAGGTGAACTACAAGCACTGATGTGAGGGAGGTGCAGACAAAGGACGGACGGACGTACGCACAGATGTACGGGCAGACGCACGAACGGACGCGCGGACAGACGAGCACACGGACGGATGCACAGACAGGCGGACGCGCGGACGGTAGCTCAGGTGGTCGCATGGACGAACGCAGAGACGGACAGACGCATAAATGGATAATCGGACAGACGCACGAACGGCTAGATGGACGCACGAACGTGCGAAAGCAAGAACAAACGGACGGATAGAAGCGCGGACGAACTGACGGACGCTTCGCCCCGCTCATCATCATGCACTCCGTGGATATGCTGTGATTTTTTTTTTTTCGTGTTGGGCAAATTGCAGCTGACGTAAACGGCTCCACTGTTTAAACACTGGACGACGAAAGAACGCAGAACACAGCGCCTTGCTACGTGTCCTTTATTCGTCATGTCTCTTTAGCGCTCGTAGCCCCGCCGCGGTGGTCTAGTGGCTAAGGTACTCGGCTGCTGGCCCGCAGGTCACGGGATCAAATCCCGGCTGTGGCGGCTGCATTTCCGATGGAGGCGGAAATGTTGTAGGCCCGTGTACTCAGATTTTGGTGCACGTTAAAGAACCCCAGGTGGTCGACATTTCCGGAGCCCTCCACTACGGCGTCTCTCATACTCATATGGTGGTTTTGGGACGTTAAAGCCCACATATCAATCAATAAATCTTTAGCGCTCGTAATCGTGAAGCAATTGGCCCAAACGTGTACCCTGCGGCGAATAGGTGTCGACGAAATAAACCTAGCATGACAACCACACTTGTTTCAAATGATGTCATTCGTTTCTTTTTTTTTTTCGAAATACAACGCTGACTGTGTTCGAAGGCAGATCATGTCTGCTTATTGAACTTTTTGCGAGGTATAGTGGCCTATTGAATAGACTATGGCACCCCGTTCTCTTCTTTATTTCTTTTTCTACTTTTCGCTTTCTTTCCCATCTTTCTTCCCCAATCCCCCTCTCCTTGATGGTAGCAGACTTGATGCCCCAATTTCTGGTTGACCTCCCTGCCTTTCTCTCATTTCTCTTTCTCTCTCTCTCTCTTTATATATATATATATATATATATATATATATATATATATATATATATATATATATATATATATATATATATATATATATATATATATATATATATATATATATATATCAACGCTGACTCACGTGCTTGTATTTCGCAATGAATTCGGGGAAGTTCAAATGTTCTTGAAACAATGCTGCCCGCAAACACAATATGCGAGCGCTCTTCAGCTATTTTGTGCGAGATCGTTGAGAGAGTAGTGATTTCAACCCCCCCCCCCCGCAGACACACACACTTGCCAGCTTCCTAAGATTCCCTTCCAACGACTGTGGACTCTTCTGGGGGCGCCAACTTTTGTCCAGCGCACGCTTTTACTGCCGAGTCTTTCGAAACCGGCGTTCTTTAATGTTCTCGGAAGTAAGAATAATGGGTCCAAGTATCGGCGCCGAGACAGCGTCCCCATGGCACAGAGGATGGCGCGTGCTCGGCCAGACTGGGAAACTAGTTGTCATGCTGGTTGCCACCGCGCGTTAATAATTAACAAGAGAGACGGTATACGAAGTACGGGTACTGTTGCGGGAAAGCGCCCGAGTTAATCAGTGCGCGTGCGCAAATAAAAAAAGAAGTGAAAGTAATGGTAGAGTTATACGTTCGTAAATGTTTTGTACTGGCGGGATATAACTGCACCTAATTAATGATGCTTCGCGTGTCTTGAAAATGTGGTGCATGACGTGCGGTTTAGTGGTGTGGCTTTCTAGAGCGCGGGAAGTTGGCGTGCACCACGGTTAGAGTTTTATGACGTTTATATCGTATGGCGTTGGCTGTGCCTCAATGGACGTTTCCTTAATAGGTGTAACGGGGCAGCCCAATGATCTCCCATGGTAGAGAACATCACACTCTAAATCGTCGAACATATTATTTCTAAACACATTAGAAATGCCTTACAAACGAGCCCAGGTCACTCGGACAGTGAAAACAGAGAATGATATCAAGCAAAACACGAGAACAAACAGTCATGTTACACTTGTAAAATATCCTTTATGGGGAGATTACGGGCATCGAAGGACACGCTCTTCTCATTATTTTCAACGCTCCTGTCGTCGTTTGAAAGTACTTGATTTTCATATGTATATGGAACCGTATATTACGGCTTTATGGTGCCGAGAAAAAGTAATCAAACTTCGTCTCTATTTCCGCTATGTTTTGATACGAAAATACGGGCTATTTAATGTAAATTAGAACAAACTTCCGCATTTATTTGTAGGTACTACGTCGCCGACGCTGCCACGTAACGGCGGCTTAAAATGCGTGTACTAATGTCCCGATCGCAATCGTAGGTTGTTTTATAACGCAATCTTCATTAAATCTGCTTTCTACTCTCGAGATAAGTTACGGGTTACATGACGAACGTATTAGGATTAATGTTACGTTTGTTGTTCAAGTTTGTATGATGGCATTTGTGTAAGCGCAGGACACTGATTAGATCGTTCTATAATCTAGAATCAATAAACTCAAACGCACTCGATGCTTGTATACAGTCGAGTATTTGGCTGCCTATAGGAGCTAAACTGTCAGCAACTCATTCGTACTTTTTTTTGGGGGGGGGGGGACGCAAATAATGTATAATAGCACACCGGTAATAATGCTTCGATGACACCCACAATCACCTAAAATTAAAATGGGTAACAGGATATAAATATTTAGGGCTAATATTTACTTCATACTTGCGGTGATACACTCGCAGACGCCACCTGTAGAAATGCAAATTAAACTTTGCGTGGTCTGAGGTGAACTAGCATGGTGCAACACCCGAAGTGAGATACCTGGTGTACAAAGTGCTAGTACGACTAATAATCGAATATTATAAGGTAGTATGTGACCGCCCACACTGCTGCTAACCTATAGAAACCGGGCAAAGTTCGAAGAATGGCTTCAAGGTTCATATTTAATAAATATCGACGCGTGCGAACTCTACCCCAGAACTTTGCAAACCTTCTCGCCTTTGAACTTACTACTAGGTATGGCCGTATAAAATTTCTATCCCTCATTGTTCGTAATGAGGTTAAAACTAATTCATTAGATTTCTTTGTGATTTCTCCCCGCGCTCTAGACAAAAACACAGTTCGTACATACAGTCACCAGCCACCCAAAACGACACATTATAATACAGCTTCTTTTCGAGTGCAAATCAAGATTGGAACGAATTACCGAACCCAGCCGCCATGTCTTCCTCTATCTCAGCCTTTTCTGCAGCTTTAGAATGACCTATTTGTTTCGAAAAAAGACGCATCATACCACTTATTCTCATTTCTTTTTATCCTTGTCTTCACGATGTCAATGCATATTGCCTCTTTTTTGTTAATTATTGTTTTCAATGCGCAGAATGTTAGTTTAAATGCCTGTGTTCGGTATGTCTTTACTTCGTAACGTACTTCATGTATATTTTGCATTTATTCTATTTTTTGCTCAAATTTCAGAATAAAAGTGTATGCTATCTTGTAAAATATATGCATTTTTTCACTCCTGTAGAAACCCTCAATGGGATTGACAGTATTAACAAACAAAAAAACAAACAAATAAACAAAGAGACACACAAACAAACAAACAAACAAACAAACAAACAAACAAACAAACAAACAAATTCTTAGATTTGTACCACCAAATGTTTGTCGTTGAATTACTGCGCAAAATATCGAATTCATTTGATGCCGTGGAAAAAGGATAAGGTACTGTACACAGCGCAACAAATCTTTCCGCCACACCATGTGTGGTACTCGATTTAGACTCTATGCTTGCTCGGTTACTAAGCTCCGATGAATGAACAGGAGCGTTTGTTTTTATTTTCTGCGCTTTCGCAACTGTATTCAATCGACCCAAACTTGCAACTTCGTTCGCCATACGGGCTCGCACGATGCGCTGAAACTTTATTGGGTCGCATGAGGTTGGGCGTGGCATTTACGAATGCGTACTCTCGTCTTCTTGGAATGGCGAGCACTTCGGCATGCAACATCTGTGCCTGCGAGGAAACGCCTGAGCGCATTCTATGCCATCACCCAGCATACCAGTCTGAACGACGTATTATGGAAACCAAGCTCCGTCAGCTGGATTCACGGCCGCTTACAGAAGAGAAGATCCTGGGACCTTGGCCGACGGCTTCCCATACGCGCAAAGCCGCGAAAGCCCTCTTGTACTTCTTAAGGACCACCAGACTTCACGAGCCCTTGTGAAAGAACTGTGCGAGACCGTGCTGTGTAGTCTCGAGCTGACTATTCATCTTTCTCTTTCCTACTCCTTTTCTTTTCCATCTCTTTGCTTTCTATTATTTCTTCTTTTTTCTTACCCCAAGAGTAGGGTAGCCAACCGAGCTAAGCTTGGTTAACCTTCCTGCCTTTCCTCTAGATCTCTCTCTCTTTCTCTCTCTGTGCTTTGTTGAACATTTGAAAGAGTCTTTAGTTCTCGTTCGGAATAAGAATATTAAGATATCGTTTAGTCTAGACACTGAGTAGCAATGCTGAGGCACGGTTGCTTACTGTTTCCCTCCAAGCCGCGGATTAAAGTTTGCTCACGGCAACAGTATACGGTGCTCCGCACTTGGTATATTTTAAATACGTAGGCTTTATATCTATATGCAAAAACAAAAGCACCGTGTGTCTGGAAGGTAATCTTTGATCTCCTAGTTAAATCTGTTTAAAACAATATTGGAACGATAAATTTAGAGAGCGTTATAATGCCTATATATACCAGGAAGGTTATTACCGATACCACGTAGTTGGTTTTCTAGAGGCTTAGTTTTGACGGAAAGAATAATATTATTAAATAAGCTAGGATAATGTTCATAAACGTGCTTTGTGTAGTGTTCCTGTACAGATTACGAGTAAGGAAGAACAACAGCGCTAGTTATTAAAGAAATAAATATTTTTGTTATGAAACGATTCGTGGGTGTAAGCATTAGATAAGGCGGCTTCGGTGAATAATGCGAAAATGCTCCTTCGGGCCTAAGCGATCACCTGTAAAAGAATGAAGAGTGTGCAATGTTTAAGAAAAGACACGAAGAAAAAAGATTACTTTCAGGATTTAGTGACGACCTCAGAAATAGGAATGGTGCAAAATACATCTGTGTCAGTTTAACAAAGCGTTACTCATTTGAACACCGGAACGATTGCATAAGAAGGCTGTGTAAAAAGATAAAAAAGGAAACGTCTCCGAATAATCCGCTTACGCAATGCAATGCTGTCGGATGCTCCCGAAAATTTTCGTTTTAAAAATTCTGCGAAACAGCCAATCTTGTTTTTTTCTCTTTTTTGAAGCCCAGGAAAAATGTGGTATTGTTAGCTTGCTGAAATAAAAAAAAAGTCGTCAATTTCTTGTCACTGTTTTTTTTTTTTGATGACATCTGACCCTTTTCAGTCCGTTCGCAGTAAAGATTACAGTCCACTGTTTTTAATTGTATAGTATAAACAGGTAGCTTATTTAAGCTTACATTATTATAGGCACATTGGATTTTATTCATAAGTGGCGTATGAAGGAAGACGAACTACTGATCATAGGCGGGCACACATAGGCGGCTGCACATAATCGAAACTTTGGTATCAATCATACCGCTTATCGGCACTCCTACCTTCTGATGTGTTTTCCGACATCTTGCGTGTAGTGCTTTTACTCAAAGTACTTCGTTAACTGTAGTGCCGTGTCGTACTATACGTATTTACCAGCTTATGTCAAATACACCGGTGCGACCGCGGAGCATTTCTTGCTTCTCTCTACTGCGTGATCGAACGATACCGGTTGCCACTAGTTTAGGAGAACGTCCAACGCGGTGACCCCCCTGCCCCTCTTTTTTTTTCTCATTGCAAAACGCCACACGCTCGTCTGATGCTGAGGAAGACGGAGCCGCTGAAAAAAAAAAAAGTCTACACTAACAGCTTATCACGCTTCTCGTATGCGAGCTTGCAAGCGATCAAGACTATCCGCACCGAAACCTGTACCCATGCACCAGTTTTGAAAGAAGAATTTAGGGAAAGCGGTTTGATATTTGGTTTAGGATAACGAACACTGGCTGCATGTTTGAACGCTGCGGCCTCTTTCACTTAGAACTAAAGGGAATGCTATGCAGTGATGACACGTATATGGCTGACACGCTAGCCGAAGCAGCAGCATTGTGTGTTTCTCGCGTCATACAATATATATACATATAATACGAGTAAGCGTGGTTTTGCGCGTTCCAAAACCATCACTCTTCGGGGTGATGGATGATCTTCGCCGACGCTTAGAAGCGAACGCTTTTTCGACTTTCCTAAATAAAAGATGCGGCTGCCCGCATTTTCTTCCGCTGCCTGCACTGCGCTTAGTCCATTCGTTTTCCTTCCTTTTTTCATTTCACCAATGCATCGTGTATGATGCTTTTACTCAACGGTTGGCACGCCCGGGTTCTATTTATTTCTTTATTTATTCATTTATTTATTTTTGACATGAAATGCTGTTGCGTTGAATGCTGAATGTGACACGCTGTTTCGCATGGATTACCAACAATTTCGCCCCTTTCTCCAGCAGCGTCGGGCACCTTTTAGTTGTAGATATTTTTCCAGTGTCACATGCAGGGAAATTATTCACCGAGCGGCTTTGTTTCTCGATCGCTATCTATATACGCATTACTCGGGTGACTGCGCTGGTGCGGCTTCTTATCGCCATTGCGCGGAATTTAAAAAAGGATGCCAGTAGAACTAAATATTTGAAATAGCATTGGCATATGCGTCGTAACCCCCTCCCCCCCCCTTTTGTTGTAAAATCGATATGTGGGGTTCAACGTCCCAAAACCACCATATTATTATGAGAGACGTCGTAGGGGAGGGCTCCGAAAATTTTGACCACCTGGGGTTCTGTAACGTGCGCCAAAATCGGAACACACGGACCTACAGCATTTCCGCCTCCATCGGAAATGCAGCCGCTGCAGCCGGGATCCGATCCCGCGACCTGCGGGTCAGCAGCCCAGTACCTTAACGACTAGACCACTACGGTGGGGCTTTTGTTGTAAAATTGTCGTTCCGCTTCGACTTACGCATGTCATGACCTCTGCGATTAGCTTCTGCAATGGCGTGCAGCCGGAGCCAATCACGGAGGCCGTGCTCGAGTTCTGCAAGTGTGCGCCACGAAACGGAACCACTGTCGCTTTAGAAGCCTGTGTTGAGCACGTTTTCCAGCGTTGTTCTGGGAGTGTGGGGTCCCGCTTTTTTATATGCGCTGGAATATCTTACTAAATCAAAGCGCCGTGAATGCTGAAATGAAAGTAATAAGTTTTTTTTTTACATGCGGGGCACCTCTTGGACTTGCGTGCGTAACATCGTACGTCCGTGCGTCCGTTCGAACGCGCCACAACGCGTTTCTTTCGCCGTAGGTGTTGGAGCCGTGGCAGGTATCACTTCACAGCGGTGCCTTGACGTCACGCTCACCTCACAAGTTCACGCTGACTCTCTCTCCCTAACCCGCAGCATGCTCGCCACAGCGCCCGCAGCTGCATGCTCCTACGCCCGCTCGCAATACACTTCTCTCTCGCTTCACCCTCTCCACCGCCCGCAACGCTCGGTCACGGGTCCAGCGGAAACACTCTCGCAGTTCGTTTATCGGCGATGGAACTTACACGAAACCCAGCCCGCCTCTTGTCTCTTTGCGTTTCAAACGAACGTTTACTCGAGTAAACGCTGCACCAAGTTTCGCTTCAAACCGTTCTTCCAGCGCCCGCGTCGACACCCGTTTCAAGCCTGCCAGCGCCGTGCACACCCCTGCAGCTTGACATCTCATCAGGTTTCCTTCGGGGAGATGGTCCATAATTTTATTTTATCTTGCAGTTTAAAATTTTTTACGGATTTTCTAACGGTGCTTAATGGTCATAAAGCGTAACAACCGTAAAAGCGTGTATATGTACTTGTAAATACTAAAAGCTGTGAGATTTAGCTTTTATGATGTTATGGCTTATTGAATGACGTTTGCGTAATACCGGGCCACCGGACGACAGCAACGATATCTCAAGGCGCTTTTTCAGACAGTGTCTCCAAGATAGAATCCTCGGTTCTGTGAAAGTTACTTAACGAACATTAGAAGTGGCAGCATATTTCCAGTTGCACCTTTTCCACAGATTCACTCAATCAAAAAAGTTCAGTATATCCGTAATTTCTTGTTTTTGTTGTGGTTTTCGCCTTGTTGATCTATGTGCCTGCAGGTGATTTTTCCGATCCGGTTGTTCTAGAGTTAGTGTGTATGCCACCATTAAGCAGCACAGTTGAGCGTAGGTCGAACTAGCAAGAACTTTGTCTCGAAGCCGAACTCTTGTATACAGGCGACATGCCTAGCGTGATGCCGACCGATATGTTTGGCGGGTTGAATATTGCTTATTATTACCGTGAGTATCGATGAACACTGTTTATCCCATTTGTTTCAGGTGAGGTGTCGAGAAACACAAAAAACTGCTCCACCTCCCCGAAGGGAATCGTGAGAAAATGCGAATGCATTCCTTGCGCCGAGAGTACACGGCATAGTAATTTTTATGGAGTAGATTAATGACGAGACGAGGATCTGTACCGTAACCATTTATTTACACATTCATCAGCCTACGAACGGTCGAGAGTGAGGTGCGCGCTTCACTCCATTAATATATACGTACAAGCAAGCTGACGGGAGAGTGGGGTGGCGGTAGTTGTTACAACAAGAAAGAGCCTAATTCCTGCAGCCCTGCACGGAGCACGGCGCAGCGCCTAGGAGAGTGGGGCGCAGGGAGGAGAGAGAGCGAACAGCGAGAGAAGAGGCGGCGTATCGCTGCACCTATAAACGTTTTTTTTTCTACCGCTGAGGACGGGCCCCTTGCCACCCCTACCCTTGCTTCTGGACTGCTGCTCGTGCTGATGACGACCGTGCCGCTGCTCATTTAATCTTTTTCTCTTTCCACTTTTCTCTCTTTTCCCTTCCCCGCAGGCACTGAGCCGTGCTCCCGACCGGTTTGCAGAAATTAGGTGCCTTTTCTCATCTTCTAACCACCACCACCACCATCTTACACTTTTTCTAGACAAGCGGAAGCTCCACCGAGCTCCCACGATGCGAGCGCTCTCACACACCAGAGCGCGCTCCTCCTCTCCACTCACTCTGCTACCACGCTGGCGCCACCGGCTCCGGTTGCTAAGGGCAAGGATAAGCGCGCGAGCCCCAGCGGTTGCTATGAGAGAGGGAGTGGGAGTGGAAAGATAACACCTGCCGGCGCGCGGAGATCGACAGACGCCTGACATGCCCCAAAACGTTGCATGTCCCGAGTAAGAAATGCATTCGCATTTAAAATCAGCCCGAGCGTCCGCTTCTCCGCAACACGTGGTTGCAAGTGGTGATTTCTTTTTAAGGCACCGCTTAAAGGCAGAATGTACGGTAATTCTTGGCTTCTCGGTGCTCGGCAGAGGAAAACAACTGCTCGCCGGATAAACTTGCAAATAGGCAAGACATCTTACAGCGTACTTCTCCCCCATTTCCGTCGGCCTGATTGGCTTGACAACAGTGATAGCGCGAAAACAAAACGACGACACAGGACAAGAAGGACATGAAGGACACGAAGGACACGAGCGCTACTTCCGGCTGAGTTTATTGCGCAGAGCGCGAAAATATATAGAGGAGACAGTAACCATGAGACAAAAACCATATGGCACAAAGAGCAAAACATGAGTAAGGGAAAGACAAAAAAGAACAAGCGCACAGAAAAAGGCAAAGAAAAGTCTATAAGGAAATGAAACAGAAAAGTAAAGGTAATATAACTACTTGCGCGCACCAAAACTTTCGAGGAATTTTAGTTCCTTCTCGGACAGAGACACGAAGGGCTTGCTAATGCAATACACCTGTTCGCGTGCCATCTACGCGGCCTCGACAATGACTCGGGTGCGCTCATCTTTGTGCTTGTACAGCGTCGCTGTGTCCTTGAAAAAGGGCACACAGTTGCACGCAGTGCAGTGCTGAGCAAGAAAACCATCTTTCCCGTTTCTAATATTGTTAGCGTGTTGATCGTTCAGACACCTTCCGGTCGTTCCAACATAACAAGCACCGCATGAAATATGGGTCCTATAGACAACTTCCCGGGAGCATGCCTGACACCTTTTTCTATGCTGAACTCTGCATTTCCTTGATGACTGCGTTTTCAGGGGGTTTGTAGATTTGGTGAGGCTGATTAATTTGAACGGTGCAGAGAACAGGACATGTACTCCAACTCGTTTTCCGATTTTCTTGAGCCTGTGTGATATCTGGTGTTTGTATGAAATCACGGCTATCCTTTCACGCTCTGTATCCGTGTTGCTCGGATTCTGTCGCTGCCTCTGCTCTGCCTGATTAGTCCGCAGGATAGTCTCAGCAACGGAAGTGATAAACGCATCGGGAAAACCCGAAGCCTTAAGCCGGGAAACTTGAGCTTTGAAGCTCGCAGAGATGTTGTGGGCGCACGACCTATTTAAAGCATTCTCAAGACAGGTTCGTGATATGCCTCGCTTAACTATCTTGCTGTGAGCGTCCTTCTTGTCTCTCTGTCGTCATTTTGTTCTAGCGCTATAACTTTCGTCACGCCATACCAACTAGCCCAAGCTGCCACTCTTCTGATTGGCTTATATCGAACCGATGCAGCTCTTGATCTAAAGGTACCATGGCAGCATGATACAGCTTGCCTTTATGTTTTCTTTCGTATCTCTTACAGAATGCGCTTTCTTTCTACTCCTATGCGCTGTCACTTTGCGCAACTTGTTGATCGGACAAGCTTGAGATTAAGCAACCGCGTCAAATAGAGGAGAACAGTATACGTGATGTGCGGCTAGAGTCGGTCTCAAAGAATAAGACAGGCCACTCGTCTTCCTTAAGCCGCGAATCAAGCCCTTCATTGCGGGCGCTTCAGTAACAGCACTAGCTCCAGCAAGCAGGCCGGTGATGTACTCTACACAAGTGTGTTGCACGAGAATGATGAGGAGGTGCAGTCTCTTAATGGACCGGCAACGTTCAACTTGGATAGATTGCCATCGTTTCACTTTCTTGTGTTTGGGACAACGCGGCTTTTGGTCACCGATGGTGACGGCCAATGGGCTCACACTTCTGTAGGAGATGTGCCCACGCTGTGATTGGTCGTTTTCTCAGTAGGGTTTTCTTGGAGATGACATTGGCTGCTGGATCGTAGATCTGTGGTGGGAGGAACTGAGAACGGGGAACTATACTGCGTAGAGGACCAAGACAATTAATTTTTCTTCCGTTTTTGTTTGTTAGCAGCATGAGTCGTGTTTATATATATATATATATATATATATATATATATATATATATATATATATATATATATATATATATATATATATATATATATAATATGATTTAGAAGGCCGGAAGAAAGTATAGGGGAAGTTATCAGACCGAATTGTAATGTTACTGTGAAGAAAGAGAAGTGGGTGAAAAGATAACTTGTCATGGGCAGGAAGCGAACCTGCAACCTTCGCATTCGTCGCAGGTTCGGTTCCTGCGACGAAGAGGTTCCTGCGACTTACAGTTCCTGCGAAGAGGTTCCTGCGACTTACAAAGAGGGTTCAGCTTAGATTGAGGACGATGCAGCGAGCAATGGAAAGGAAAACGGTAGGTGTAACTTTACGAGATGAGGAGAGAGCAGAGTGAATTAGGGAACAAACGGGGGTTATAAGGATATCATAGTTGAAATCAAGAAGAGGAAATGGATATGTACCGGGCATGTAGCACGTAGACAGGATAACCGCTGATCATTAATGGTAAGTAACTGGACTCCTAGAGAAGGCAAGTGGGTTAAGGGGAGACAGGAGGTTAGGTGAGCAGATGAGATTAAGAAGTTTGCGGGTATAAATTGGCAGAAGGAAGCACTAGACCAAGTTTACTATATATATATAGTCAAGTAGATCCTCCGTGAGCAGTCACAACGTGGTTTGTTTCGACGTTTCTGCCAGAGTCTGACCTTCATCAGGATTTGTATATATATATGCAAATGAAGAAAAGAAAACAGAAAATAATAAACAAAATGATAGAAATAATATTATTCAGAAAAGAAGGACCTGTTTTCAATCCCACAGTACGGAAGAGGGTGGCTTCAATGTTACAGAAAATTTATATTCTCGGGCTTCTCGTTCTAAAACCACTAGATGATTATGAGTCGTGCCCAGCGTCAAAGCTGAGAGAAAAAAAATGAGATGTGCTACTGCGGTCGTTCGCGGTGTGTCTGTTCTTTTTTTTTTCTGCGAACAGGCTTCTGCGGCTTAGCCGCCATAACGTTGTCACCGTGATCTTCTTTGCTAAGGTGAATTCACAATGCCCTGAAGCCCTGTTTTGGTAGGGCATGTCTGCCGGAACGTCTGCGATATAGGTTGCTTCCAGGTGGGTATGATGGACACTGAAGATATATAGAATTGTTACGTTATGAAACCTATAATTGCACAAGATGTTTCCAGTCTCCTCACTACCGCAACTTCGATGTTACTTCTTGTGTAAGGTAATAATAACTTGCCGAGCAAGCACCAGTGTTGGGAGCGAGAGAATATATAAAATTTTCTGACTGCTGCGTCATTTTGTGAAGCTCTTTCGTCCGAAAAAGTTAAATGATTGCCGTGGAGTGTGGAGAGAACTTCTTGCCTTCCCATCGCGCCTCTGTTGGTGACGTGCAGTTCCTAGCACTTCTTGTTTGTGAAACTGCGTATAGTTCTAGATAGCTTTTTCCAGCGTTCGTGTTGGTTTTTTTTTTTGCAACTGCGCGATTTTTGCCTCAACATGTCCCCCCCCCCCCCTTTTCTTTTCATTCTTCGTTCGTGATTTTTTTTTGTCGTCGCGTTTTGCCTTGTGAGCGCACCAATAGATACCATCCCACCAAGGCCAGATTCTTCGAAACTAGAAGGTATTCAACATTTGCTTACAGGGATCCATGAACCTTACTGGAAAGCCGAAAGGCGAACACACAACAAAAAAAGGGCTGTTTGGTGTGTAAGAGGAGCACACGTCTCCAAGAGTCCCGAAATCAAGCGCGAAAAGGGGAAGTCTGGCATTGTGCAACCTCACGCGCTCCACCTACGCGTTTTCTGCGGATTTTCCCGAAGGGGAAACATGGATGGTGCCTATCCTACGCAACCGAAGTTGAACGACGTTTTTCCAACGAGAACGTCTGCGTCACGTTTTTTTTTTCGATCTCCAATCTTCCGGCCCCTACCACCTTTCCAGGTTACTATTCGTAGCTCACATTACTTGGTCCTTCTGTCACTTCACACAAGAATTTACGAGACAGAATAATAATAAAAGAAACAACAACGAACCAGGAAGCTGGGAGAAAGGAGGGGGGGGGGGTCATCGTGGTGCCTTGCTATATCGAAACCTTTTCTTCTTTGTAATGTAGGTGGCAACGGCGTGACAGCGTGACGCACATCAGCACGCATTGGCTTTCCTGCAAGTATGTAAGGTTGACACGCATAAAAACGGACCGGGCAGGGCGAGGCGGGCCAATTCGATTTCTGGTTGACCGCGTGCGGATGCCTTGCGACGCTATAGGTGCAGAACGTTTTAAACTTACTCGACGTGACACCTTGCCACCCCCACCCCCCCCACCGCTCCGCTTTTTTTCTTTTGTTATTTTTTTGTTTGAGAGCAAGAATGGTCACAAAGGAACCATTTGGCAGGTGCCATTATGTGAGCGTGCAAATATCGTCCAAACACGACCTTCCCGATTTTTTCGAACCAGCAACCAATCGCAGAGGCCACGGTTTAAACCATAGTAGTTTCTCAAAGAGGACTACAAAGGTGGCACCGTGATCGTTCAAGTACATAAGAGGGATTTCTAGAAGCTTCCTGTTTGAGTGGTTTTGAGACGTTTTTACCGCAGTTGTGATTCAAACCTTTTTACCCTGGTGTTTTGAAAAGTACTACAAATCATTATTTTTTTCCGTAGCCGCATCAACATAGTTACTCTTCACGCGCATGCGTGATTACTGCGAATTCGAGCAAAATGCAATGCTTTCATGCAAAGCTAAGAATTTCCAAGTTTGTTTTGTTTAAAAATTAGAAAATATTTGTATAGTCATAAAGCTGTTTGAAGCCACCGCTTCATCGCGCATAGCTCTCTTTCCAGAGGGCCTAGCTTTTGCGATGGACATAAACAACGTGCGACCTCGCACTTCCTTTCAATTCACGAAGCCTTTTCCGGTACGAAAACCGCCACGTACATCACCAACGCAGCCGCTGACACGTCACAGTATCCTGCGCCCTCACGTGACAAGAAGCTGATATCGTGTAGAGGTGTCAGGGTACACCAGGGACAGAAAGTAGTTTTTGAGAACATATTGTGATGGAGTTTACAGAGTGAACTCAAGCTTACCAGTATATACCCCTATCACTGTTTACAAAGACAGACCCTTGATGACATCTGGTTTCGATCAAGGATGTGCCTTAATAGCAACGGTGGGCAAGAAGAGCTTTAAAAAATAGCCTGCTCATTTTCTACGCTTTCCTTGCCTCATTTGGCAAAATATATTTAAATAAATGTTCTTTTCAACTACAGAAAAATAAGAGATTACTTTGAACTTTATAAACGTTCCTTTAATCTGAAAAACAAAAGAGAGACTTTCCTTACCCTCGCAAAAAACTTGAGTATTTACTTTTAGTTTCGAATGTAGCAGCTGGTAAATGAGGTGACCGGAAGTTTTTTTGTGGAACAACGTTTGTAATCTTGCAATCGTTTATATTTTCTAGGCGCTGAGGGCTTGACCGAAAAAGAAAAAAAAACCACCCCGCAGTGGAGTGTGCGTGCCTCTTCAATCTCCATTTCTTCCCTTTACCCTCTTCATCATTATTTTCTCTGTCTCTCGCTACACATGTACAGGTAGTTCTCACTTTTCGCTGTGAACTTTCGGCTTCAGCGTCACTGCATTCATCTATAATTGTAACAACTACGTTCATAATGAGCGGGAAGCAGCGCAAAAACTGGACGAAGCAGCAATTAGCGCTTCAAGACACCTTTCTAGATTCCTAGATGACTGCAGATGGTTGAGGGGAAAAGGAAGCGGAGTGAAAGAAAAGGAGGTTGGCTGTTGTTCCAGTTCCTTTATTGTTTTCTTTACATGTTCTCAGATTAAGAAGCCGACATCGTCTCCCAGGGTAGCCCGCCACTATAGGTGCCTCCTCCTCACTTTGTGTTGGGCTACCTGTTATTATTACTTGTTTCGAAAGTGTTAACGCTTTTGTAGCCTCAACAGCTCTCTTGCTGCATGCCCCGCCGCGGTGGTCTAGCGGCAAAGGTACTCGGCTGCTGACCCGCAGGTCGGGGGATCGAATCGCGGCTGCGGTGGCTGCATTTCCGATGGAGACGGAAATGTTGTAGGCCCGTGTGCTCAGATTTGGGTGCACGTTAAAGAACCCCAGGTGGTCAAAATTTCCGGAGCCCTCCACTACGGCGTCTCTCATAATCATTTGGTGGCTTTGGGACGTTAAACCCCACATACCAATTAATCTTTTGCTGCATGTGTGGACAATTCGCGATGACCAGATTCGAAAACGTATACTTCCGCATTGTACCTGCTACACGTGGTTGAGAGCGGTGACGCTCGATCTCCGGGGCTGCAGATTTTCTGCTTTGTACCTGCTACACGTGGTTGAGAGCGGTGACGCTCGATCTCGGGGGCTGCACATTTTCTGCTGTGCGCGCGGCGCCACCAACCACCTCCCGCACCCGTCGCTGGAGTAATCGCCCCGCGGCCGCCGGCACAATCCTGGAAATCACCAACGACGAAAGTGTGGCGTCGCGTCGCGCAGCTTGTCGCCATTGACGACGCAAGTACGCTCGTTACGTCGGTGCGTGGCTGGGCGGGGCCGTTAAGCCTACTCATCGAGGACTGTGCGTTGCGCAGTAAGAGGAGGGAGTTCTGACATGGGCGCGATATTTGGAAAGCACGCGATAAAGGTAAACATGGAGTAAAAAAGTAAAAGAGCCGAAGCAGCCGAGGCACTCCATGCATTCTTCATAGCGCTTCTTTCACACGTATATAGAGCGACGCCCCGTTCGACTTTCAGTGGCTTACGCTTGACGTCAGAGTCGCTTATTAGGTAATATTTAATACGTCGTCGTAGAAAGTTAGGAGATTTCATTATTTACCATCTCGTAGTTTTTGTAGTCATTTATATTCATTGCCTTGGGAGGATAATGATTGTGGGGAGAATCATTTAAAAAAAAGTCACAGGATATAGGACTAAGTGAACGATGATGATTGGGCGAAGCTCCGGGGAATCAAACTGGTAACCGTGAATCCCGCGTGCATTGCCCACTCGAACATGCAAATGAGTGCCAACACGTGCGTACAGTATATACGATGTTGTTTAAGTGGGCGTGCACGGTGTTGGGGTGTGTACTTGGTTGTCCCTTCATTAAGACTGCTTTACGATCAGGGAAATGAAGAAAAGCCAATGGTTCTTGGATGGGATGTAAGCCGAAGTTCGCAAAGGCACGTCCCCCTGTTTGTTGATGGCTGTTTATAGTCATATGAAATGCATCTCAGAGCATATCGCGATGCCATGCTGCACGTACCAGTCATCGTTCACGATATCTACATTAAAGTCACCAGCCAGTATAAAGGAGTCGTTATTGCATTTTTGTGTCATAGCTTTGCATTGCTGTACCGATGCATTTTGTTAGGCTGAGTCGGGGATGATTCAGGGCAAGTTAAACTGTCAATAGAAAGGTTCTGTTTGATAGTTTTATTGCAGTATGTATGACATTGTTGCCCTGACTGGTCATGGTAGGCCAATGCAACGGCTTTTTCCATTTTTTTCCCTTCTTCCACATTTGCGGCTGCCATACATGCGTCATGAAGCTTTCATGTCACGTGCCTCCGTTTTATACGCCTGTAGGCAGTACTGCTGCGCTGCACGGCTGTCACGGGTATTTTTTTTCGCTGGGATCCATACAAAGGATTTTAGCCAGTACGTAGGCGCGCGTCACCTATATGCCAATCATTATCCGACACCTGACAGAGAGTGTATATCAGGAGCGTGGCGTGAAGTTTTTTGCAGGGAGGAGTGTCGGAGGTTCAATCCCTGTCCGTTTGTTCGCGCGTGTGTTTGTATGTATGCGTGTACATAAAGTTTTCTTGGGGGGGAGGAGGAGGTATATAACTCCAAATTCGACCCCCCTCGTCACTGCTAAGCCAATAGTACATTATTGTTATAGAATATTCACCCATACTGATCGCTCGAGTTTGAATATGTTCTTTATGCGTCCACTGCTGATTTCAGAGCGAATTACTATGCTTTAGAGCTTTGAAGAAAGTAGTCGTAACAAAACGAAAATGGTAAGAAATAAAAAAAATGTGGCAGTGAGCCGCCGCAATTCACCCTTTACATAGCAATAGTAACCGCTTCAACAGAATGTTTGGCAGTTCAATTGTCCCAATCTTCCCGAGCTGCGTTTCAGACGACCGCGCGTAATCTAATTTATGTAAGGCTGTTACGCATGAGCCAGAAATTTTCACTCGTGCCTTTAAATTTTCAACTTTTATGAGGTGTATTTTTGCATTAGGTCTGCTTCCAGCTGGAGGCAGTACTTAAAACAAAAGGATTCTGGTTAGATTTGTATTTATTGCTGCGCGAAGGAATTTGCATTTAAACGAGCTTCGGAGAAAGCTGGGCAATCATTGCTCTCTTTTTGTTTCCACGAGAATAGTGTGTGGCTTCGAATTTGAAACGATCTAGCGATTACAGAAAGTTAGACAGAGGGGGCGTGTTTCTTTCACTCCCGAACATTTACTTGCGTGCAACCAATTTTCGTTGAGCGTACACTCTACATTGAATCGCCCTGATTGCATCATTCTTCTCAAATTGGCAGCTCATTATGTGGCGAGAAGAAACGGCCCTATTGGTTTTGTATTCGTGCCGTTGTTATGCGTTTTTGGTTTGTTCTCAAAGGGACACCAAAGAGAAAAAAATGTATTTCTCGTGTATTAGTAAAACACAATTTCGCGTTCCGAAGAACACAACTCTTAACATGAGACGACGCTTGGTAAGCGAGAAAACGCGCGAAAAGAAAGTGCGCTTGGAGACGCTACCTTGGGATTTTGGCGCCAAACACCGTGACGTCATAGATTTTAAAGGCGTCTTCTGGGTCCTACGTAGCTTCAACTAAATAAAAATGCAGTACATTGTCGTATGTGGGTGGCACTGCAGGTGCCATAGACCTTGCATACGAAGTTCCAGAAATTTTCATCGAGTAAATGTCGCGAAAATACGAAGAATTACATTTGAAATCTTTGGCGCCACACGCGGGGATATCGGAATGCATTTTAATTTAATAATGAACTTACGATAGTGAAACTTGTGACAACATAAATTTCAGAGCGCTGTTTATCAATATAAACAGCCATAGTGAACCCGTCTTCTCGGTAGTATGCGCATTTATTTCAAGGTGAAAGCCTGATATTCCTCATCGAACGCGAAAAGTGACCGTTAGTGGCATTGGGGATGAAACCGTCTTGTCCTGAAATATCGCCATCAAGCGAATAAGTCACCTTATGACGTCATCATGATGTCACAAGCCACGGCAGTCACGAGTAGTCAAAGGCGGGTTGAATACAGTGCCATTGCAAGACTGCGTGAGTTGCTGAATGCTTCCGATGAATGGGATCTCAAAGGAATGCTAAACCACGTTGGGCGCAAAACAAAACAAAAAATACATAGGCGTGGGGGTGGTATCAATACAATGAAACGAGAAGACAGTGGGACTTTTTTTTTCTTTCCTCCTTTTCGCTCCTGTCTTCTTTTCATCTATCTATTCACTCTTTTTTAATGCTGGATTCACACGACGGACCTGGTCGCGGACGGATCGATTGATTTGTGGGGTTTGACGTCCCAAAACCACCATATGAATATGAGAGACGCCGTAGTGGAGGGCTCCGGAAATTTCGACCACCTGGGGTTCTTTAACGTGCGCCCAAATCTGAGCACACGGGCCTACAACATTTCCGCCTCCATCGGAAATGCAGCCGCCGCAGCCGGGATTCGATCCCGCGACCTGCGGGTCAGCATCCGAGAACCCTAGCCACTAGGCCACCGCGGCGGGGCTCGCGGACGGATCAGTGACGTGACATTTGAGGGGACGGATCAGCCCTAAAGCCCCTTGATAATTAATCGGCCCTACCCTCGCTTCCAGGAGCGTAGGCGACGCCGCGGACGGCCACGGAAACTCTGCTGTCGAGGTTACATTGCGCAAAATGGACGTCGCTCGCAAATGCCGCCTTGCCGCGATTACAGTACAGTACCGCGATGGTTGTTGCTCTCGAAGACGCGCCTCATCGTTGAGCCGGGAGCCGTATGGTGGTGGCCAGGCGACGCGCTTCATAAGTTCGCCCATTTTCAGCGATAGCCGCGTACTGTACGCACAGTTCAGATTGAAGTAGCGTCGCCTTCGTATTGCGCGCTCTTCACAGCAAAATCGAACTTGGATTAGATTCATGGAGGAAGGAAGAACACAGGAGGGAGCATGACGTCACGCACTCAGCCCTGGCAAGCCAACCCGTTTTGAAGCCATCAAAGTCGGCCCAACACGTGACATTTTGCGCTAAATCACGCCAGCAACGAGACTTGCCGATACTTGCCGAGCACGGCGCCCGGTAGCTTTTAATCGAAACGCACTGGTTCGGCGCAGACCGGCCGGCTCACGCAGGTGGTTCAAAGGCGGAACAGCACCGAGAGTACTAAAACCTACCGCAAGCTCTGACGTTTTGATCTTGTGTTTGCCGACACGGTGGTCTTCATTCATGTGACGTAATGCTCCCTCCGCTCTTTTTTTCCCCCTCCATGATTATATTTGAAAGAATGGTGGTTGCCAGCCAAAAAAGTGTTTCGCCGCCAGGAGTTTTGTTTCATTTGCCAAAAATCCCAAGTGATCACAACCTGCGACTTGGGTCTCCGCCGTTTCACAAGTCACTACCCGCAACCAAACGAGGAGCGCAGGAACGGGTGACGTATGGTGACGTAGCACGCTATCCCCGACATTGAATCGTGATTTGGTCCGTCGTGTGGATCCAGCATAAAGGCGGGAATTGCGCCCTTTTAGGTGGCAGTTGTCAGCCTTCTCCTTCCATATTCCTTCAGTTTTACGTGTACGTATCAAATGATAATAATAATAAGAAGATCAACTTTGAAGACAACCGTATATTTGTTTTTAATTCACTAAATCTAATTTCATGCTCCTCCTCTTCAGCGTAGAGATGTTCGGGTAATGGTGACAATTGCGGGAATTCGCAATCCTCTACTTTCCTGATGCAACGGGGCATGCACACTTCCCCTGGCGGAGAATTCTCGAAATGCCCATTGATCTCGAACGTTCACGCTCTGTCGATATCGACTGCCCTGGCCTCGACGAATACATTACCAAAATACTCCAGGACAGCACAGGAAAACGGAAAAGGAAGATCGCGGTGGTTATGCCACCGACCATGGCAACATTACAGAGCTCAGTGCGGCCCTTCGCCCTAAGTAAAGGAGTATGATTCAATACTCCCACAGAATTTCTCTATTGATTACTGTTTTAATAAAAGGCATGCGAAAATGTGCCACACGGCGGATGACATTGTAAACTACGGCAATATTGTTTCGTTTATCCCACTACTAAAAACAATTGTTGTACTTTAACGTGCCGAAACTACGATACGATTAGGAGAAATTCCGTGGAAAAATACTCCGGGAATTTAGGCCACCTGGTGTTCTTTGACATGCACCTAAATCTAGGCACATGGGCGTCAAGCATTTCCGCCTTCATCAAAAACGCGGCAACCACGACGTTGGATTCCATCCCGTGACCTGCCGGACAGTAGCCGAGCCCCTTAAGCACTGGACAGCTATGGCGGGTTTTAGTTACATTACTACTCTAGAAAACATCTAGGCAGAAACTGCTTCGATCGACTATCCTCCGATTGAAAATCTCCTTCAGTGCGTTAGGCACAGTTGTGCTTGATTTCCTCCCGCTTTATTGATAATTCAGCTGTGTAATGCTTTGTTCTATAGGCTTGCGCAGAACTCCCCTTCAAGGGGGGGGGGGCGAAGGTTAATTGTAGCGGACCCCCTCCATTCGACGTCAATATATGGGGATCATTTTGCGTCCCCTCTACGCTTAAATACACACCTGAATCGTGGCGGACCCCTACATACATCGTGAGTGCGTTGGGCTGACTTTCGCGTCCCGCTTCTTATCGCTAACTAGGGAGTCCCCTAATAATGATAATAATAATAATAATAATAATAATAATAATAATAATAATAATATATATCGAACGTTCCTTGCAGCACCCCCCCCCCCCCCCACCACCCCGCCTACTTCACAAAACTCGGTGGAATGGACCGGAAGTCGCAAGCACCCCGTGCCTTGGAACGGTGCCAACCAAAGAGTTTCATACAACAATGAACTCCATGGTGCCAACTACGAGAGCGCCAACGAACACCGGTCGCATTCTAGGAACTATTGACCGCGAGGGCCTCCACTAGAGAGGCTAGCGATGCGATAGTTATGACATCACAGATAAGATGCATAGTTGTGGAATACTGCAGCTTTGCTATCGCGACACCACTTTGTGGGCTCTGGAAATGGCGAGCGCCACCACCACGCTCTTGGAGTGAACGGATTCAGCCGACGCGGTTGGTCCAAACAAAACCAAACACACATTTATTTAACTAATTTTAGAACGACGATATCGTCCACCGAATCGATACATCAATCGTGATCAACACGCTAGGACATCCTTGCACAAAATTACCATACACTCAAACAACATAGCACAAGAGCACACAAAAGGCGGCGTCGCCAACGCTTCACTCACCACGTGGGCCTACCGCTGGCGGCCCGCGGTGCCGTCCACGGCAGACCCAACGCGAGAGACTACAGTTCCCGCCAAACGCCACTAGTCGAAGAGAGTAGCTTATTCCTCGCTCGCCGCTACCAAGGCTTGTCGACTTCCGCCGGCGCTATATACCACGATGATGATGATAGTGGTGATCAACGCTCGCGAACACTGCGCCACCTATCGCTGAATAGTTGTCAGCCCCGAAATACGGCTTTTGTGCAGGACACATGCGCTACGCGGCGCAAACAACTTTACAAGGGGTGTCAGCACCTCCACAACTTGCATTGTCCAGCATGGCTGCACCGGTCCTTAGTCGCCATTTTACGATGCAGATTAGACACGAGAGTGGCACGAAGGGCACCGATTCGTAATTCTCTTGCCCGTATTATCAGGTCTCACCGGTTTCTTAAGCACTGAGCTTCAAAAAAAAAAAAAAAGGGGGGAAGCACCCACGGTGTCCACAACAAAAGCGCAGAAAATGCGGTGTTCTAGCTGACAAAGTCAACTCGGCATCCTTTGAGTGACGTCATCACGTAGGTGGCACCACGGTATGTCCTTAAGGCCATAGAGTTTCCTAAAATTAACTACAGAGGACTCTGTCGCTGCGATTGTTCAGCGACCATGGGATTGATAGGTAGTACACACATTTGCCTAGTCTTCGTACTTGCGGGCGGCGAATCGTACTTGCGGCTTCGTTTGTTGCTGGGTGCTGAATGAGGTGCTGAAGCACAACCGCTGAACATTTGCTGATTTTTGTTTCTTGAGAAAACAGCTCCAATGCCCCACCGCGGTGGTCTAGTGGCTAAGGTACTCAGCTGCTGACCCGCAGGTCGCGGGCTCAAATCCCGGCTGTGGCGGCTGCATTTCCCGATGGAGGCGGAAATGGTGTAGGCCCATGTGCTCAGATTTGGGTGCACGTTAAAGAACCCCAGGTGGTCGAAATTTCCGGAGTCCTCCTCTACGGCGTCTCTCATAATCATATGGTGGTTTTGGGACGTTAAACCCCACATATCAATCAATATCAGAAAACAGCTTCAAGCCGTACGAACACACACGGAGCCAGAAGCAGGCCAGAAGTACGAAGATTAGACAAATGTGTGTACTACCCATCATTCCCACACTCGCTAAAGCGCCGTGCGTTGCAGCTCCCATAGACACTAGCGCCAGAGTTCCCTCTACTGTATATTAGGAAACTCTATGCTCGAGGCAAACACTATGGTCTTGCGTCGGAGAGAGAGAGCGAGGTTAACGAAAAGGGAAGAGATAAAAAGGACGCTATTTTCTACTTCCCGTCGCGCGTCGGAGCTCGCGTTTTGCTAGCGTAGCGTCGCTTGCGCATCGTGCCCTCTCATGCAAGAAGAGACACGCGCGCATCGCGTTCCGTCCCGGCTCCGTCATTCTCTCTAGAGGCTACTACGGCTGACTGGATGGACGAGGCTCGAGCATGAGGAGCAGGCTCCTAAAATATATATAAAGCTAAGAAGCAGGAGTGCTACAACCTCGTACAACAACGTTCGAGCGAGTCGCTACCGCGTATTCAATTAGTCGCATCCTCTCGAGACAGTGCAGGAAAGGCGGGTTGGCCATCGTCGCTGGGTGCTTAATTTTGTACGAGGCGCACTTCGTCTTTGCGACTTCGTCTTTGAGAGAGCTGAACTATACTAGCTTCGTAGTTACGCACGTATGTCAGGCAGCCGCTGTCGTATGCGCGAGATTTGTTTCCATGGGACTATGTGGAAATCGCATATGCCACATAGATAGAAAATTAAGACTATACAGTGCACTCGTGGGTCGTCCCAGTTTACTTATATGTTTCTTTTTTTCTTCAATAGTGCTTCATCCAGACTTGCGCGGCGTCCTACTCAGTTGTTCTCATATCGTAAATTCCTGTCAGACCATAAATGTCGAACTGTTTGTAGTCACCGGGAAGCTGCGCAGTTATTCAGGGCTGAGCACAAGTTCTCCGACTTGTGAGGCGAAAAAAAAAAAACAGATATGAAAACTCACACTGAAAGTCATTGAATAATGCTATTGAGTTTGTCTTTAAAATAAAAATCTACGAAAAAAAACGAAAAGAACTGTAGCTGCCAAAACTATGAAAAATATTGCTGCCGGCAACCAGGGCAGTCGAATGGTATTTATTCGCAACCTGCGTAAATTTGTGTCTGATAATGATTGCTCAGTATTTAGTAAGCGAGAGCCTTACATTTCTGTAAAACTTATACATCTGACATGGCTTTGACGGCAGCACAACCATATCGAGAAGCCATTGTATGTTTTATAACTAAAAGAGAGAGAGAAAGAACAGCAAGAGGGTTAACCAAGCTAGGCTCGGTTGGCTACTCTACATGGGGGGTGGCAGAAAAAAGAATAACAGAAATGATAGAGAAAAAAAAAGAAGGACCGAAGTTTTGCTTTCATTTTCGGAATGGTTCAGTTTTCAGATAATGGAAAGTTGTGTAAGTGAAAGCACATGTTCAGCCTTTTTTCTGCCGATGAACTTGACGGACGGACGGACGGAGGGCGGGGGGCGGGCGGGCGGACGGACGGACGGACGGACGAATGGACAGACAGACAGACAGACAGACAGACAGACAGACAGATAGATAGATAGATAGATAGATAGATAGATAGATAGATAGATAGATAATCTGTATTGCGTCATTGTAGAACTGAGAATGAAACATGTAAATCACTTTCATGAAGAGGTGGTACAAGGTTTGTGATATGTCTGGACCATGTGATCACTAATAGTGCACAGTACTTATTATGTTTCGCTACAATTCGTTATTAACTTCCAAGAAAGGGCATGGGGATGATGGTGATAGTAGTGTTCGAGCAGGTTGGCTTAGTCTTACTAAGCCGGTGACTGCTACATCCAAACCTCTCAAGTTAATAGCCTGGTTGCGTCAACAGCGGTCGATTGCCCCGTGTATCGTAGGAAGGCAATCATCAGACGCCGTACTGTTTTCCTCATTGCCCAAGGCCTTCATGGAAGACAATGACTGCACTTAAAACAATAAAAATGCGAATAAGCAAGTTCCATTAATGGTTCCTGAAGGCCGAATCTTCTGCGCTACTGACAGCATTCATCTGAATTTCCAGACTAGGGGATGCTAGTATAAGCTCCCATGCTTCAGCTGAAGATGGTCAGGTGAGAGAGGGTCTTTCTTGAATACGAATAGAACACGTGGGCGAAATTACAGTGAACCCGATCTCGTATAGATCGTGTTAGGCGCGCAAAAATCTGGAATTATCGAGGGCGTTCTTGGTGAGCATCATCGGCTCTGGAAAAACATCCTATGCTAAATTAACAAAGCGGATTACTCGTGAGTGATTTCCACCATCTTTAAGCATGTTTTTTTCCCCTTCTGATGCACCATGGGGATTGGCTGAAAACCTTCTAGACTAACGATTTTAGCGTAAGAGGCTTTTGCACATACGGGGACCCCGAATCGTAAACGTATATGCCCATCGCTTGCACCTCCGCACTGTGGTGCAGCGGTTAGCTTGGCTCCCGGTCGCTCCGCTAATGCACGTCGATTCCCATCAGAGACACGAATTTGGTCTCCGAGCTGATGGCCCCGGGCAGCCCTAATTGAACGCCCTCGGCGGTTGTCGGAGATGTGCGGGCTATGCGCCGCCACTGCATGGTTGCAGTTGCGTGCAGTAAGATGTAAGTAAGAAGGAGCACACGAACGAGACCCGCGTCGCTCGACCAACCGGGGTGCGTCTTTGTCCGCCAGTTGTACGCTACCCATTCTCAATTGCACGATACTTCTGACAATGACAATGTTTTTGCATTTCGCTTCGCTAAATGCAAAAAAAAGTAGAGCGCAAGGATTGTTTGGTGAGCATAGACGCTGTTAGCACAATTTTCGAAATTGAGATATGAAAAGATCAGATGGGACATGAGGCTCTGTTTGAGTCCGCTCTCCCAGTACTGTGACAATTGTATTGAAGAAACGCATAAACAACCGATGAAGATAAAAGATAGAACAAAAAAAAAGCTACATCAAAAATTTCGATATAGAAAAAGAAAGATGAGAGCTGTGCAGAAACACTGCGTACCTATACAATTTCTATTGTGTAAGAAATATATCTCTAAGGGCAAAATTCAATATATACTGGGAGGTCAGACAGGATACCAAGGATTAGATGAGTACCGTATAAAAAGTTCGTGTGCTTTCACATGCAAAAAAGACTATGATATATCGCAAGTTCAACAGCCCGTAAGTAATCGTAGACAATGAGAGCAGTTGAGTTACAAGTGATATTGTACGCAGGACAACTTTTCGCTTAGCGTCTAGTGAAGCAAGGCTGATATTTTGGCTAGTAGAACTAGAAAATTCTGCTCTTTGTAGTAGTGGGGTGGCTCTTGAAGATGTCTTACATGGCTTGACACTATGAAAAGCAGGGCAACTGCTAGTAAGCACAAACCAGCCATCAGCCAATAAATAGATAGATAGATAGATAGATAGATAGGAACATGTTAAGGGGACACAACTGTATATTGTGCTGACCCGATGTCACGCAAGTACGGCAGATTGTAGTGCCACAGTCGCTTTTTCTTAGGAATACCCTTATATTGATTGATTGCTTGATTGATTGATTGATTGATTGAAGCCTATTGGCATGAAGTATCTTACCTGCTTGTCTGCATAGGACGGGAAAGAGCAAACAAGGTGGTTACAATGTTAAATATAGGGATAGTGCAGTCAGGTTGCATTAAAAAGCGAATTTATAGCTAACTGCGCTGGTGAACGGGATTTACGGATGAAAACAAGCAAGAAGTTCTTTAGAAGTGGTCTAGTGGCTAAGGGACTCGGCTGCTGACCACCTGCAGGTCGCGGGATCGAATCTCGGCTGGGGCGGCTGCATTTCCGATGGAGACGGAAATGTTGTAGGCCCGCGGTGTGCTCAGATTTGTGTGCACGTTAAAGAACCCCAGGTGGTTGAAATTTCCGGAGCCCTCCACTACGGCGTCTCTCATAATCAGGTGATGGTTTTGGGACGTTAAGTTCCACATATAGATCATTTCTACCTGGGAAGAGATAAGGGTAGCTAAGCTATGCTGAAAATTATGTCGAACTGTATAGTGTTGTTATCTATGCCCACTACATATATTTTTCCTTTTCAGGACGTTTGTTCCTTTTTATGAGGCTGGTTCTATTTGAAAGCTTGGAAAACCATTTGCTTTAGCTGCTTGTACAGCGTCACAACTTCAGTGGAGTGTGTATATAGAAATCCATCATTCGCTGGAAAGAAAACATACTTGCCGTGGTGTTATTCTGGTTATGGCGCTTTACTGCTAACCTGAAAGCCTCGGGATCGAATTCTGGCCGTGGCTATCGGATTTCAATGGAGACAAGGTGAAGAAAAGCTAATTGAAAGGAAGGAAGGCTAACTTTTCGGGGTGCTACCCTGGGGTAATTGATAAAGAGGGATAGAAAGACGTGGAGTAAAAAAGAAGGAAGAATGGATAGAAATTTCCCGAGCCCTCCATTTGGGCGTCTCTCTGAATAGTACCGTTGCTTTGGGACGTAACACCCCGACGAGTATTTATGAAACAAATCGCCCAGTTTGCGTAAGTGAGACTTCCTTTTTCTGGCAGGTGACAAACGCACACACGAGAAAGTTGAAAGGTGTTGCCAACAACTTGGTGGCCCCTTCCATTTCTGTGGAATCGCAAATATTAGCATTGAGATATCAGTCCGCCATTGCAAGATTGCTGTTGCCACCTTCATTTCGTAAATTTTTTGGTGACTGTTGGCCCCAGTTCACAGAGTCAGAGGGTTACGCACGATTAACAGTCGAAGATGATTCGCTGCGCGACACGTTTTGTTATCGGAAATAACAGAGTGGTCTTCTGTTACGAAATCGACAACCGTTGGAAATGCGCGATTTGTTCGCTGCCAGGTTAAGCGGGGAGCGTTTCTTTGCCGCGGCCAGAGAGTAGCATGAGCCTCTTCGGCATGCCGTATACAGGGTTTATCCGTCCACGGCTTATCAAGGCCTTCGGTGCTCGGCTCCACACCCGAAGGTTTGATCCCTGCCCTGGTGGTTGCATATAAGTGGAGGCGTAATAGTAGAGGGTCACGTACTCTGCAATGTCAGTGCTCGTTAAAGAACCTCAGCTGGACTTAATTTCGAGACCCCTCCAATACGGTGTCTCTTATGAAATATCGTCGTTTTGGGAGGTAAAGCGTATATATTAAAGACGATATATAGTCTTTTTTTTAGGATACTTCAACGCAAAAATTTTGGCCGGTCTGTCTATCTGTTTGTGAACGGAAATGGCTTAATTAAGTACGACCACATGCACAGCGCCCATCAATATTTCTGAGGTTTCTACGCTCATACTTGTGCGATTGACGATTAAAAAGCAAATATTGCGCATATATGAGACACAATATCAACATGTCGATATACCGCGGTGTGTTTCTTTATACTAGAAAAGGCATACTTAAGTAATTCTAAGAATTGTAGCGTTTAGTACGCTGCGCTGGTAATGTGACGCTATGCACGAAAACGCAGGTTTCCTACGCTTCGCATAAAACAATGCAGTGCTGCCACATATGTACCTTGAAATCTAGAAAATATGGCCTCCAAGATGGTGCGCGCACGCTGCGCGCTTGTTCTAACGGAGGCCATCCTTTCGTTTTCTGAGATTACCGCCAGATGGCGCTAATGTCTCATGCAGCGCCTCCAGAACCCCATTCACCAATTTTCTCGCTCAAAACACAAAAGAAACGTTTTATTCTATTCACTATCCCTAGAGGGAAGAATATAGTCTTTCGACGACATTTGCAGTCGAACATGCAAATACGAGGCCAATTGTGATTATTAGGTTTTGCCCATGAGGTAATGAGACTAGATATCGTAAAACGACTATAATAGTATTGGTGCGGTCGGTACATAGCATTAAATAGTGAAACAGCAACAAAATTTAAAAAAAATGCGGCCATAGCAATGAATTGGCGAGAACAGGAACACTTACAGCTAAACTTTATTGAGAACAATATAGCGTCTGAGGTTTCAGGTGCCAAACCAGTATATCACAAGGAGGGACGCCGCAGAATGGAAGGGTTCAGAAACTTTGAACATCTGGTGTTCTTCAATGGGCACTGATAATGAACAGTACTCGGGCCCTTAGTATTTCGGCTGTATTGAAATGCGATCGCCGCGGCCTGGATCGAAGCCGCGACATCCTGATTAGCAGCTGAGAGCCATGAGCGCTTCACCAACGCGGCGGACTCTTTAGTGAAAAGCAAACAAATAAGCATAGAAAATTTTGGCGACCATGCATAAGCAAGAAACCAATAGTTCCTAAGTCTTGTTTGATCTTCAATGTCCTTTCCGTTGTCAGCAAGCGCTCGTGTTGTCACGTTTCTTTCCGTGTCCTCGTTTTTAGCGCTTTTCTTAGTATGACGTACTGACTCGTCCGGCAATGAATTTTTCTAAGTAATAATAATAAAATTCCCGAAAAATAATTTTCTTGGGCGTCGCCTAAGAGGAAATGAAGCGACTCATTAAGGCCCAGGACCAGACCTCTCAAATCCTGGCCGTCCAGAGGGCCCGCGCGAGGGCCGTCAGGTTTAACCTGATGGTCCCCGAGTGGGCCTAGCCAGGTGACGCTGAGTTTACTCGCGTCTATTGTGGACCGAATAAAGTTGTTTCACTCACTCACTCTTGGGCGTCGCCTCTTGCAACGCGATTTGCACGCTGCGAAGTTTCCTGAAAGTCGGCTTCCTTCGCATCTTTAGAGACTCCGCGACAGTCCGTTAGATGGATAGCGCACCGTCGGAACCGTGGCCTATCCGGCTTCTCTAGAGTTTCAGGAACGTGAACAAGCGCTCGCATCAGTGCCGATACAGCCCTTTACCTTGCGTGTGGGTTCTGCTGCATATTCGCAATGCTATGAACGTCGGCAGCTACTTTCTGACTAAGCGAACGTTTCCGAACGACGCCCAAGACTTTCCTCGTGATGCACGGAACTAGCGAAATATTGTGCGCAGAATGTTGGCGTCAGGATGCCAACCATAGCCCGCTCGCTTCGCGTTCGCGTCTGTACAGTGTCGACCCCTCTCGACGTGACGTCGGGCATGTAGCTTTCTTTCCAAACGAGATCAATGCTCGCCGATGCGGGCGAAGCTGGCGCTCTGTTCAAACAACTTTGGCGCTATCTGTTGGGCTCCCTGGTAGATCTATACCAGTTTTCTTTCTCGCGTTTTGCAACATTTTGGGAGAATGCAGGCGTTATGCGCACACGTCAACGACGTGATTCAGTTCCACGTCAGTCGGGCGCTTGAGGTGTGAATTACTTTGATCTATGGAGAGCTGCAGTGCTGCCTTTGTTCGATATTATATTGCAGATATGCTCCATGCAGGCAGGCCCGTAGCCAGTAAGAGTGCGCTTTCCTCATGCGGCGGCTGCATTTCCGATGGAGGCGGAAATGTCGTAGGCCCGTGTGCTCAGATTTGGGTGCACGTTAAGGAACCCCAGCTGGTCGAAATTGCCGGAGCCCTCCACTACGGCGTCTCTCATAATCATATGGTGGTTTTAGGACGTTAAACCTCACGTATCAATTAATCAAACATATGGTGAAAGTAAATAAATAAATTAATTAATAAATAAATCGACCGACCGACGGTCGGATCAATCTGCCAGTCAATCAATCAATCAAACGAACCACCAGTCAATCGGACGTGTGATAACATCATTAAATGTTTTGTAATCTAAGAGCCCTAACACATAGATCGGTGATTGCGCAAACGGGATGCATGCAGACACATGATTGAATGTCGATAACTCGTTCACCGCTTCTGGCGCAACTCTTACGTCGCACACAATAGCGGAAGAGAGGAAGACGGAATCAAACGAGCAAAGGAACAGCGCGTGTACGAGCGTTGCGCCAACTGCTGCAAGCAAGGAGCGATGATCGAGACCGAGCTGCACCGACAGCGCGGGAAGGGAACATGCGACCGTCATACGCCCATCAGGCAGGCGCATCATCTGCCCCGGAAGAAAGTGTTGCGTCTCCTTGGAGCGGCGACGTTTGGCGTCCTCATCTTTAGCCACCGCCGTCGATTGCCTCGTGCTCCAGTCACCGTCAATTCCCTCTCAAGTGGCGCTCATGCGTGGGCCTCTTCTCCGGCCACAACAGGATGGCCTTGCGTCCTTCAACGCGGGACGGAACAAGCCGGGTGCGCGTTCACGTGAGCACTACATGGGCGCACGTGGTTCCCTCGCTTTTCTTTTTCTTGCCGTGGCAGATAAGTTCTTGTACGTGCCTTGGTAGTGGCGAGGAAGTAGCATAGAGGGATCAATCGCGCGTAATCAAGACAGATTAAAAGTGGAGTTCCGAGCTTTTGTAGACCAAGAACATTATATTATTGTGTAATAAGCAGTACAGTTTATGATTGCGAAGTTTTACACCCTGGAGTTTCTTAACGCACACCTATATTATAAGTACGCTGTTGTAGCGTGAAAGAGATGCCTCACAAAGCGCGCGAAAAGGCACTGTTGGCGTTGGCGCCAACGCGAAGTTATGCAAAAAAAAAAGTACGCGATGATGACATCATGCCATGTTAGGATGACTTCACAGATCGACAAAATTTGTGACCTCATTATACGACTCGCAAAACGTGCCGTTGCAGTGATCGCGTCACATGTTGATGCTATCACACGCCGTCGACGTTTGGTAAAAGCTGGGGATATCTCGCATGCCCTTTGAAGCTATGTCAGGAACTGACAGCTTTTGGGTCGGCTGGGGATTAGTGCAATGTGTTGATTCGCACTGGCGCAAATTGATTGATTCTGGGTTGACATGCCTGGCATTGCTGTCTCTCTCTCTCTACACACACACACACACACACACACACACACACACACACACACACACACACACACACACACACACACACACACAAACACACACACACACACACACACGCACACACTTCTTTACTTAAAATGACACTAAAGGTAACTATTAAGTCAACGTTAATTGTTTAAATAGCTGTTTACAAACCTCTCGGTGTCACTTGTGTGTCAACGAAAGGCCTATTTTGAAATAAAATAACGTTTTAGTGGTCCGCATCAGGTTAGTTCACTTCAAATGACCTGCCTCAAGAGGCAGACCAACCGGACCGACTCACGTCCCTGTTGCTGTACACAACGTGCACCAGCTTTACTGTGCTAGTAGCAGTAGACTGAAAGCAGCGGGGGCCACAGCAGCAACAACGGCCATTGATCAATTTCCCACCATTGGCTCCGAGATTGCAGACGTTTTTTTGTTCAACTGTGCCCCGCTAGAGGGCACCACCGATCCAGTGTAACTACGCAAAAATGGAATTTTCGAATCACTCGCGTCATTCTTCATGGTAACATCCGGTGGTTCTTTTTTTCATAAATCGAACAGAAACGTACAGATAGCATTATATTACGTCTGGTGATGCACGGAAGGTTCTTTATTTAGTGCAGCTAGATTGATTGCTAGTGATTAATTGTAGGTGGTCCGTCTGATGTCATCGGGAGCATTTTGAGAATGTCCTGGTGTGGTGTATGTGTTCTTGTGCATATGCCTTGACTTCACGGTAAGTAGGACACTGTCGCTAATAATGTCGTTTTAAATGTTGTCATACATTGAGCTTTCACTCTGACGTGAGTTGTTAATTGACTTTAGTGTCCCTTTAATTCATTAACGAAAGTCTCGTACTGTTATACGTGGTGCTTTTAGGATGTATACGAGGGACTATTGGTCAACTGCCAGCTCTTAATAAGTTCACGTGCTACGTGACGCCAAATAGGCTCATAAAGAGTGTGCGACACTCGCCGCCATGGCTACTGGTGGGGCTGACTGACGCTCCCATGTTTTATTCACCTATATACCCAATAAAGTGGCTGGGGGGATAGCCGGCGTGGTAGCTCAGTGGTAGAGCATCGAACGCGTTTATCGAAGGTTAATCGAACTGCCCACGGCAAGTTATCTCTTCACTTCTTCACATTTACATTACGATTCGGTGTAATAACTTCCCCTATACTTTTTTTGGCATTATTGTCTGTTAAATCTCAATAATATTGTGTAAAAAACGGGAAATTGAGCTCTTACCTGTACACTTTTTTTCGCTAACACACACACACACACACACACACACACACACACACACACACACACACACACACACACACACACACACACACATATATATATATATATATATATATATATATATATATATATATATATATATATATATATATATATATATATATATATATATATATATATATATAAGTACTGTCAGCAGCAATATTATGTGGACGCGGAAAGGTGCATCACCGAGAATATATCAGAAGTCAGTGAATTGTCTGATAGCGCCGTATCTAGTCGCCGAGCCCGCGGATGATAGCCGCAACACCATGCCACGTCACGGTAGGCGGCGCAGTAATGCAGCTTTTCCGGCTCTCCGCCCCGTGAGGCAGTTGCCGCAAACTTTTGCGGCTGATAGCAGAGAGTAAAATAGCCGATAGTTCATTACAGTTTGCCGACTTGCTCTTCGTCAGCAGCCTTGAAATAAAACTGAGCCATTAAATTTAAGAAACGTTGAACCGTACACCGCACATGCCTTTCGATATTTAATGAAACAGATAAACCACTTATCCCATCTGGGGCCTTAGTGTTCAGGTAAGCATCATTATTGAATACTTCATTGAATGGAATGAAAAAAACTTAATTTTTTTTTTTGGAATGAAAAAACTGTATACTTCGTCTGAAAGAAAATTCACGTCAGCATAACACTTGCGTCCGCTGTTAGTCATAATAGCGTGTCAAAAAATCGCACTTCCTTAGCCAAATGTAGCCGTACTCTCAACCATCTCATGACCAATCGCATAGGGACGAAAGTGGATTGATGACACGTTTGCTTCGGTGGTAGTGAACATAACTACAGTGTCGCCACAAAAATACTTTAATCCGGGGATCATTATAGCGCCAAGAGTCATTGAAAGCCGGTGTGGCATGCATTCTAGTAACCCAATTGTTAAAACAAGTAGAAATGACTCCCCACTCTTTCAAAGTTTCCTTACTTCGGGGTCTTCCCGTCCCTGATTATTTTAAAATATTCACTTTTTCAAATATTAGGAATATTGGAATGGAATTTCGAAATTCTAAATTTATGAGGTTAAGGAATATTCACGCACCACGAATGAAACTTGAATTCTGTTTTAGCAGCATAGTCAAGATATATTACAGTCAGCTTCACCACAGTATCATGATGATTATTTAGGGTGCGATATGTCTCCAAGAAAAATGAATATTTTGGATATCGCGTGGTTAGTACTGGCAGCGATTTACGGTAATTTGTCTTGGCAGCGTGACAGCGAGTGTTACGGTGTAGTTAGGGAATGGGATAAGAGTAGACAGAAAAAGAAAGAAAGAAAGACAGAAAGAAAGAAAGAAAGGAAAAAAGGAAGAAAGCTGTAGGACAGTGCGGAGGTTGGCCAATAATGATTGACTTGATGGAAAGGGTAAGAAAATACCAGAAAACAAGAAAAATGGGAATGTGCCCCAAAATACAGTTCCCGAAGAAGTTCACACAAAAAGAAGTCAGGAAGGACTAGTGCTTGTCTGGAGCTAACAGCGACTGCGACCAGAATCCAATAAATTTCGTTCTCTTAACGGACTGGCTGTCGACGTCGTTCAACGCAGCGTAGAGGATTTAGAGCACAGAAGCCACGGCAGTTTCTTGGAAAGTGCGTGGTAACCTCGTTCCGCCAGCGTACATCGTGAACATTAGTTCATGCTGTTGACTTAAAAGTTGTCAGCAAATGCTTCTTGAATCCACGTACGAGTAATAAGGGTCGTGGCCCGTCCAGTAGGCAGATATTTGATATGGCCCTGGAAATGTGGTGGTTCTGTGGGCATATCATAC
This sequence comes from Rhipicephalus microplus, assembly GCF_043290135.1. Classification (NCBI taxonomy): domain Eukaryota; kingdom Metazoa; phylum Arthropoda; class Arachnida; order Ixodida; family Ixodidae; genus Rhipicephalus; species Rhipicephalus microplus. The sequence continues at coordinate 73,613,060 of NC_134704.1, forward strand.
AGTTACACAAGACATACGTGTCACACAAGCCAGCTAGGATATGGGGCCAAACAAGTGTTTGCGACGTTTCTTATTACGTGGATTTCAAATTCACTATGAAACAAAATCATGCTCGATAGTGCGAGGCTAATGAAAGCTCACGGTAAAAACTCGCATGGTCCATTATGCATTCGCTTAGGACAGCACAAAGCCTAGAGCTACCTTCTTTTCTTTTTTTTTTTTGTCTCGGTCGATGCATTCATTCTCACTCTATCTCATCTGAGGGCTTTGCGTACGTGACGTTGTTCTGCATTGCCTCTAAGATCGCAGACAGTACAAGCTTTTTCCACGTTACCTGGTTTTGCGTTGCCTCCATGATCGGACTACCTCTGACCAATCGAAGGTGTCAGGTTACGACGTCATCATTTTGACATCAGGACATGTGACTTCATGGTCACTACATGACTCGTCACAAGTTTAAGTGATCTCTGACGTCATATAGAGACGTCATCACGTGGTGATGATTACTTGCATCACTTGTGGTACGTGGATGGGCAATTATTGCGATCGGAAAGACATGTAATGATTTCGCCTTAATGCCGGCGTAATTAGCGCAAAGAAACAGCACAACGTAAAAGAAGACGAACACAGGTGCCTCTGTTCGTTTATCTTTTGGTTGGGCTGTTTCGTTGCGCTAAATACGAGAATGTTCAAGGGCGTACTCGCCCAATATTAAACTCATTCAGATTCACGTGCCCGCTTACGATTTGTTAACTGTATCTTTCTATGTACCGAGTTCGCTAAAGGTGTTTATCTTGCCAACTGGGTATGAAGAAAAACGTGTGGAAACGTGTTGGTAGCAACTGCTCGGCTGACAGCTTTCGGAGCCGTTGGCAGGGGAACTTCTGTATCGCCCTGATATTAAGAAAAATGTGTGGTTTTACATTTTTGTGCGTTGGAGAGATTCACAACTGGACACGTTGATGCACTTATATGGCGAAGATAGCAGAGCGAAAGGCACGTTTCGAAGCTGGGAGTACTAGCAGCGCCTGTCATTCTCTTCATTGCTTTGTGTTGCGTCTTTGGCTCTGACTACGAGGCAATCTTAAATTCATACTTTGTCCTTACAATAGTTTTTGACAGTTATTGTGCGGTACGAACCGGGACAGCTCACTGCTCTGCTATAGTTGATAACGATGTTTTCGAAATTGTTAAACACCTTTTGGATGCGAAGCATTTCTTAGCGAACTTCGGCGACTTTGAGCGTATCTATCTATCTATCTATCTATCTATCTATCTATCTATCTATCTATCTATCTATCTATCTATCTATCTATCTATCTATCTATCTATCTATCTATCTATCTATCCGTCCGTCCGTCCGTCCGTCCGTCCGTCCATCCATCCATCCATCCATCCATCCATCCATCCATCCATCCATCCATCCATCCATCCATCCATCCATCTATCTATCTATCTATCTATCTATCTATCTATCTATCTATCTATCTATCTATCTATCTATCTATCTATCTATCTATCTATCTATCTATCTATCTATCTATCTATCTATCTATCTATCTATCTATCTATCTATCTATCTATCTATCTATCTATCTATCTATCTATCTATCTATCTATCTATCTATCTATCTATCTATCTATCTATCTATCTATCTATCTATCTATCTATCTATCTGTCTGTCTGTCTGTCTGTCTGTCTGTCTGTCTGTCTGTCTGTCTGTCTGTCTGTCTGTCTGTCTGTCTGTCTGTCTGTCTGTCTGTCTGTCTGTCTGTCTGTCTGTCTGTCTGTCTGTCTATCTATCTATCTATCTATCTATCTATCTATCTATCTATCTATCTATCTATCTATCTATCTATCTATCTATCTATCTATCTATCTATCTATCTATCTATCTGTCTGTCTGTCTGTCTGTCTGTCTGTCTGTCTGTCTGTCTGTCTGTCTGTCTGTCTGTCTGTCTGTCTGTCTGTCTGTCTGTCTGTCTGTCTGTCTGTCTGTCTGTCTGTCTGTCTGTCTGTCTGTCTGTCTGTCTGTCTGTCCGCCTACGACTTTTAGCTCCCCTGGCCGTTTCGATAATGGTATCGATATCAAACTTGGTATGGCGTAGCATGACTGTATGAAGAACGTATTTGATTAGTCGTAACATGAAAATTATGAAATGTATGTCATTAATGTCGTGATTTACATTTCATGGTCCTGCAGCTCTTGCGGTGGTTTCGTTCACATGGCATGTTGCAAAACTGGTATGGTATGGCATGATTGCATGACGAACACAAGCGACAGACTCTAACATGAAATTTATGACATGCGTGTGATGTAACAACATGAATACATGCCACGCTCATGATGCACTTGCGACCGTTTCGCTAACGTCACATATACCAAATTTTGTATTACAGTCCGTCAATAGATGACGAAAGTATGTGACTCGTGCAAACATGATAATCATGAGATGCGTGTCATGTAACAACATGACTACAAGCTACGCTCATGATGCGCTCGCGGCCGTTTCGCTAACTTCACATGTACAAAACTCGGTATTACGCGACGTGAACGGACGACACAGGTAAATGACACATCCAAACATGATAATCATGACCGGCGTGTCATGTAACAACATGACTACTTGCCACACTGATGATGCGCTCGCGGCCGTTTCGCTAGTTTCACATATGCCAAATTCGGTATTGCTTGACGCCGATGGATGACGATGGTATGTTACTGGTGCAAACATGATAATCATGAGATGCGTGTCATGTGAGAACATGACTACGCGCCACAGTGAAGGCGCCAATACATTTCAGCGTGACGCGGTGCGCGTGCTCGCCGGAGTTAATTTCATCGCGTCACTCCAGCGTTGCCACGCCAGGCGCTGGTCCTGCCATATATACTCGCAGGTGCGCGCCGTGCTGCGTTGCTTTTACGCATGCACGTTTCAGCGCGTCCGGCGTGCCTCCGTCACGAAAGGAGGGAGACGCAGTGTTGTCTGGGTAACGCATCGGCGCGAAATGCAGCATGTCGCATTCCGCACCGGTTGCCGTCGGGCCGCGCCGACGAACGCTGGTCGCGCCTGGCGTCAGACTATAGAGTTTTGCTAACGTAGCGTCGCTGTGCGCAGCGTGCGCGCGCGTCAACGCTACATTGGAGTATATTGGGCGCTTCATGATGCGCTCGTGGTCGTTTTGCTAGCTCCACATATATCAAATTTTGTGTTACGTGACGCCAATGGATGACGAAATGTATGACTGGTGCAAACATGATAATCTTGACACGCGCGTCATGTACGAACATGACTACATACCCCGCTCATAGCGTGCTCGCGGCTGTTTCACTAGCTCCACATATACTAAATTTGGTATCGTGACGTGAATAGATGGCGAAGGTAAACGACACATCCAAACATGACAATCATGAGACGGAAGTCATGTACGGCATCATTTCCCTCCATCTCGTAACGTTGTGCTGATCTTAAAGTGACATATCAACATTTCTCATTCGTGCTTCGCATATCATCGATTCCCACTGTATACGTGCGATCTGCCATTTTTTTTATATACACACAATGTCTCGATGGTTGGCCCTCGAAAAGTTCGATAGATTGTGTATTTTTTTTTCTAAATTCATCGATGATTAAGGCTGTGTTTATTCGTTTTTTTTTCTCACCCGATCGGGGAATATAGGGACACTTTACTGCTTTGCCATGGTGGACACGTTAAACCTGCCTAAAAAAGAAAATCATAAAGAAGATGGCCGTTTTATTACTGCCACTGAATGTAACCCCCTTAGTGCATGCAGTACGTAGCATTCTGAACCGTGCACGTACTTTTAGGCTAAAGGACATATCGGCGCGCATGTTCTGTGAGCGAAGCATAAGGTGAAGAAGAAGAAGGCCCCGCCACGGTGGTGTAGTGGCTGAGGTATTAGGCTGCTGACCCGCAGGTGGCGGGTTCGAATGCCGGCTGTGGCGGCTGCATTTCCGATGGAGGCGGAAATGTTGTAGGCCCGTGTGCTCAGATTTGGGTGTACGTTAAAGAACCCCAGGTGGTCTAAATTTCCGGACCCCTTCACTACGGCGTCTCCCATAATAATATGGTGGTTTTGGGACGTTAAAGCCCACATATCAATCAATTAATAAGGTGAAGATGACGTGGAGGAAAATGAGGACAGAGAAAGCGCGTGCTGGTTTATGATGATAACATTTTGTATCCCGTATAACGGATCACGAATAACTGAGGGCTGATTTTAGGACGCCAGCTGTCGGTTACGGGATGCGGCACGGTTTTGACGCGACCGCGCAAACACGAGATGACGTGTACTCGCGCAAACGCGTGCAATAGCGCCAGCCTCGCCCCACGCATCTTGCATCACGTGATGCGAGAGACCCCGGCGTCTCCGGTTTACCCTGCGGCGGCCTTCGCGCGACGGCTCGTTCTGGCTCGTTTAACTTTCAGAAGCCTGTTGTTATTCCCTTCTTTCAACTGGACGCGTGCACGGACATTATATAGGGCTTGTTTATCCGCGCGAGTCGCAGCCCACGTGACGGTGCCTGCACCTCGCGGCCGTTTTCTCGAGTTACTTCTCGTCGAAATTTGTGCCGCGAAAGAGTTTCTTTTCCGCAGCGTGTGAGGAATGGGCCAGTCGTCTCATCCTGCTCACGCGTTGCACGATTCGCTGACTGATGCTTCCGCGCGGGCTCGTATTTTTCCGCGTGGTCTCTCTCTGGTGGGCTGTGCAACACAAATGCCGCCTCGCAGCAAGGACGCTTCGAAGCCCTCCATGCCATCTACACGAGCACTGGAAGAATATAATCAACGAGAGACTTTACTTCCTTATTTTTTTCTTTTTAACGGCAGGGCCAAGGAAAAGCCTGAATGAGCGAATGCCGCGCGCCATGCACATAGCGTGCAGGGGCTTCCACAACCCAACTCTGGGCCTCCCGTGCCGTCTCTTCCGCCTCCGTACACGAAGTTCCTTCACCCTCCGTCTTCCTTGCCTGAATGTAGAGGACGTAAAAGAAAAAAGATGTGGGGGAGGGGGGTTGTCACATCCCGTGTTTGCACGCGCGTCCGGTGGCTGCGACGCGTATAGGCTGCGGAACTCCGGCTGCCTCGCGGCGATCTCTATACTTATGCACGAATAGCCACACATCCGCGACTCTTGCGTAGCGATCGGCATGGAATGCTATTCCACCAGTCAACATACCGTGTGAACGCTTCATTGGAAAGGTAGAAGTGAAGTGAGGCATGTTTTCGCCACTGTGAGTGACTGCTTCGCTGCATCACGGCTCTGGTTTCCTCCCGCCGCGTCGTACAATACAACTTTTTTTAAAACTTCGTTCTTGGAGACACAAGAGATGTCATCGGGCATTTTTAACCGGCGAAATAGCTCGAGGGAAGAACCGAGCGCTCACGGCGAGAAGGCGGAAGAGTGTTGCGACTGAATGTCCAGCAAAAAAACCCAGGCTGCCGCAGTACTAGTCGTTACAGGTGACGCGCCTAGGCGCCGCAACATCTTTTCACGCCGTCGCAGAGACGCGCTTCTTGTTTTCCGCCTTTTGTGAGGCATCGCGCGAAACCGTCGACGGCTCTGTGCGGATCCGGAACGAGAGATCGTGGACAGGCGACGACGACCTCTGCAGCCGTCGACGCTGCCTGCCGGCAGGCGGAACAACGCCAGCGCCCCGGACACGACGTCGACTGCACCCCGGCCGCCCCGCCGGCTCGCGCGACACAGATCGCGTCGGGCTCCCCTCCGCGTGTGAAAGCACGCGTCCTTGCTGCGTGCAAGCGTGTCTATGTGTGCGTGTGTTGTGTGCGCTTGTGTTTTGATTCGTGGCGCGCAGCTATCGCAACGACGGCGGGCATATCTTCTCCCATCGTCTGCGCCCAGTCTGCGTCTGCAACGAGCGGTGCATAATCACGCCCGAGGAGTTCGTCTGCAGACCCGTGTGGGGTGGTGTTCTGTGTTGCAGACGACGTCGTGTGTTTTTATTGTTTTAGTTTCGACCGCGTTTTAGTGCTTTTGTTACCTAGAGGCTGTCGAAGCCGTCAACGATTTTTGTGTGTTCTTGTGAGCCCATGCTATTGTTTTACCTATTCCACCTAGCCTGACGCACCGGTGACGACGATTCGTCGGTGACATTGAGTACAGCGCGACAGATTTCCTTGACCGAAGCGTCGTCATCAGCCTCAGGTTGTGTTCCGGCTTACCTTGACCTCGGCGAGCGACGGATGACGTAATTGGTGAGAGAGGAGGGCCAATGACGCCAGGCCGCTTTCCCTTTTTCTTTAACGAGTGTGCTCGATATGCCAGAGTCTGTTATGCACCCGAGGAAGCGGAGAGAGTAGCAATGTCGTTGTGTGGTCTTGCGTCACTGTACGAAAGTGAAGCTGTGGAGGTATTCGATGACCACTAAGAGGAGTTTGTGTTTTCCAGAAAGTTTTTTTTAAATGGATATTCAGCGCGCCTCCTCTTAACTATTGTTGGCAGAACATGAATGTTGTAATTAGGTTGACAGAAGCCGTTGAAATATGTTCGCAGGCTCACTTTAAGCGGAACGCTTTATTTAGAAGCAAGGAGAGAGTGACTAAGCTATTTAAGGTGAATCAGTGCTACACTTAACCATGATAAGAGGTAAAGAAAGTGATATATATATATATATATATATATATATATATATATATATATATATATATATATATATATATATATATAGTGGGATAGACATTGCTTGATGCCTTAGTGTAAGTACTAAAGTTGACGCTTGAGCACGATTGAGTTTTTCTTGTTTCAAGAAGCAATCGACACGGGAGCCGGTAGAAGCAACATAATCATAAAAAATTGTCGCTTATCGAACTTCAAAACGTTTTTTTTTGTACTGTCCCAAAATGTCATGATTTAACGCAAAGTTCCAGCATAGGAGCAATAATGGAGGTTGCGATGACTGCTAAAACATTTATTGTAGTGTTCGCGCCGGTACAACATTCGTCACGGTGCTCTGCTGCTGGCCCGAAAGTCACAAGTTCTATGCCGGTTTTGGCGGCCGCGTTTCAATGGAAAGGAAACGCAAGAAACCCGTGCGTTGTTCGATATCATAGCGCATTGAAGAACCCTATGCGGATCGGAATCATCCGGAGCCCCATCACTACGACGCGCCTTATACCGCGATTTTGGCACGTAAAACCCCAGCGATTTTGTCTATTAGAGACGCACGCGCTGCCGGGGAAGCAAAAGAGAGTCGAACGTGGACAAAGAAAAGATGTTCGCAGCATAAGTGGCAGTACTTCTACTCCCATGCAGCCGAACGTCTCGGTGTAAAAATCGAACGGATTCACCGGTCCGGCGGATTAAGCATGCATGCATACAGAAACAGGTTTCGCCGTCGTATAGTTCGATGCGCTGAACAAACGCCAGAGTCTGCGTAGTAGTATAGTCGACGCGTGTTGGAATGTGCTGAGAGAGCGCAGATGTCGCTGAATAATATTTGTTATTTCCTGCATTGGACTCGGCGGGACTCGTGTGCCGTATTTTCTAGAAGCATGCAGCTATCTTAAGTACGGGCCATGGGTACGCATCGGACGCGTCCCAATGCAGGAGGAAAGTTTCTTTGGCACTTTATTGCTATATGTAAGATGTAAAATGTGCTTTGTCGATGACAGTGAAAGGCGAGTAAAATGGGTTGAATACCCTTCATTATACTATAGGTGAGCCTACGGCGGTGGGTGGCGTCCAGAATGCCGGGGGTCCGAGCTGACAGCTATAGCCTATTTCACCAGGTGTCGCTACTCGTCAAGGTTTGAGCCTGTCTTCTGGTCCTTCCAATGCTTGACGTTCGGTCCAGTGATTGGTAGTATAGCTGGGTTGCGTTTACATTCCCTTAACATATGGTAGAGCGCATTATTTTGCAGAACTTGATGTGCAGCTGCTTCGGAAGTTTTCGCGACACATAGCGTGTGAACGGGTACATTCATTTCACGGGTAATAGCAACGATTAAGCAATAGTGTATTGACCAGGTAAGAGAGGATGCAGGTTTGAATTTTCAGCGGGAACAGTGTGTCATCTCACGCAAGTTTGGTGTAAGCAAGTCCGTCTACCTAGTTTCTATACTGGGTCCATGGATGGATGAAAGAAGTTTATAAAGCGAAGAAGCATTGTGTATTATTTTCGGGCTGCTTTCGTGTGGCGCAGCAAACGCTCGTGCCTGAACCTGCCCAGATAGCTTGAAGAAAGCGATTTTGGGCAGTGACAAGTTACCCGCCGGTGATTCGTTTCTAGGTACCCAGATGACATTCAAATCTTGGAAGTATTTTCTTCTTTTTTGGTATACTTTTTAGAGACGGATTCCAGCATGGTTGCATCAGAGCTTATTGCCCACAGAATGAAACCGGTCAATTTAGGACCAAGTGATGCGCCGCTACAGCTTTGTTTCCACCGCTGTCAGTTCGTTTTGCATTGGTGCCAGAGCCAGCACCTACTTCAGTCGCCGGATTTGTACTGATGGGGCGCAGTGATCTCGAGCAATAACACACCATATGTTATAATGGAGATTTTTGAAGTGTCGTCACAGGTCGAAGCACTGTATCCGTGACTTAGCGAACAAATAGATGTATGTAGATTGAGCTTGAAAGTCATTGGCCGTGACTGTTGTTTTCGTTATCTCAGAGCGATAAACGAAAATTTCAATATGGGCCCTGCCACATGTATGGAACATGCGACGATCCTACGCGACTAAGCTATGCAAAAACTGCGAACTGCGTTTTTAGGCTGAAATCAAAATAATGTGATTTGCGCAAACCATACCGTTTTTATTCTATATAAAGGACATGAGAAGAAAAAAAAAAAGATTACCGCCCTTTACATTCTGGGAATACGGACCAGCGAAGGTGTCTAGTCTGTATCACAGAGATGACTCAGAATTTAGATGAACTGCAAAAAAGGGCACATATTTTTCATAAATGATATACAGAAAGTGTCTTTTGAATGCTGCGCGTGTTCCTTTAAAATTCTCCATTTAGTGGTATGCGTCGTCTTGCCTCGTTCTCCGTTACGAGACGGTTTAGTGAACAATTAGGGAGCAGTTGCATTGCTCCAATTTTTGTGGTACATACGTTGTTGTTTCGCTTCCATGCTTGGTCGCAAACACTTCATATTTTAATGAGGCACTGGTGACTAGTGAGACTTTGCTGATATATGTGGCTATATTTTGTGACGCATGGTGCATGCGCTAGAAACAACCTGCCTACGGACATCCGTTTCGGCTCCGCATATTCTACTTCACTGTAAAACAGCACGAGAAGTTCATCCCGGGCGTACTTTTAAGGTCAGTTTGCCCTGCTCTGCACTCATATAACTTTTGAACGGCTCTAGTATGATGAACATTGTAAGAATAGGGTGAATGACTAGTTTGCTCGACACTACTGCACATGTTAGACGGCACGAAATGGATGAGCGATAAAAACGCATGATGTTGAGTTCAACATGAGTTAACAAACAGATTCGGTGTTTATTACGTTAGGTTACGCCAGGGTTATTGATCTTACCGGCGTGTTCATGTGACCTAGAGGGCGTCTACACACACATACACGTGCGTGCACCCCCCTCCCCTTCACGCACACACAAAAGCGTCGCCATATGCCGAAACAGATACGTGCAGTCTCTTGACGGCGTTACCCTTCAAGCATCGTAGTATCGTTCCACTTCGAGAATTTCCCTCAAACTTTTCCTTTTCGCTTGAAACGTCTTGACGAGTTAGGAAAATGGCTGTTTTTGGAAAGTTGTTACGTCACAAATGCCGCTGCGCTGAATGATATAGCTCGTCGGCAGAATCTTGGTGTCATCGGGCGTTGGGAAAGCTGCACACTGAAAATTCGGAAAAAAATAAAACGCAGCACATAGAGCAGACAGGGTGTTGGAAACCTTCATATAGCGAGATTATATCGCGCACGAAATCGCTAAATATCAGTGCTATCGGTAGCTTAACGCTTCGACAGCTTCATAGCGGATTATGGCATGCAATTATCTTTAGAAAAACAGCAAAGAAGCAAGGAAATATAATAATAGCACCTCTCTCACTCGAACGAAACGACGCAGAAGGATCAGCACACCGGGTGAGTGCGTGAGAAAGGGTAATGGTGAAGCGGAAAAGACGTAGAGAGAGGGAAAACGCGGGCGTTTCTTTTGTCATCATCTGGGTTTGAATAAAACTAGCATGTTCTTCAATAAGGATCACGAGAGAGAGAAAGAGAGAGAGAGAGATGAACAGAGTGTCTTTATTAGAAAAACAGTGGCTTTTGTCGGCGTGTAATTACCGCTGACATGCTACTTTGTATATGTATGGGGAAGGGGAGTACAAGTTCCCAGTCATGCGTGAGTTGCTGTGTGCCTAAAGAAAGTAAAAGGAAAACGGGTAAAAGATAGATTAGAAAAAAAAACAACAAGAACAAAAGTAGAACAGCTGCATATACTTCTACCGTTGTTTGGTTTGGGGTTGCGTCTTCACGACAGAGCCGAAATAAAAGACACTATACCAAGCTCCAACTATAATCGCGCGAATTTCGGAGAAAAACAGGATGCGTCACTCTTTCGTGCATCATTATATAATAGCACCTCTCTCACTCGAACGAAACGACGCAGAAGGATCAGCACACCGGGTGAGTGCGTGAGAAAGGGTAATGGTGAAGCGGAAAAGACGTAGAGAGAGGGAAAACGCGGGCGTGCACGAGTGCACACGCGCTGTGGGAGTCGACGACAATGGAGCCGAGTGATTTGGCGCCTTTCGCGGATAATTTGCTGTGCCGCCGAAGGGGAAGGGCGTCACGCTGGTTACCGTGAAAAAGGAGTCTATGTATCGTATAAATATAGCAGCTGCAACGCCTCCGCTGGCGATTTGGTATTCCGCCGGCGGGCACGGCAAACTCACGTCTATAGTTGCGCGCACTTCTTTTCGACCTATTGTCGTTCTCCCGATACAACTCCGCTTTCGTACTCCGTCCCATTAGGGAGGGTAAATCCGTACGTTGCGGGGTGGCCGCGCATAGCCTCTCGCCACGGAGAAGAGAGTACAGACACAGAGAGAAAGGCTCTAGATGAAATGCTACGATAAGAAACCTGACAATCAGCTGCTTGAAGCCCGAAGCTGATCAACGCTGATCTATCAAAAAGAAAGCTTCTTATATAGCTGCCAGAAAATTAGCGGTAGTCCAGGGATTACACATTGCTTTAGTGATAGTCCCGTTGGCTCCGGGTATACGGAGCACATCGTGGTACGGAGCATGGACCAGTACAGTTTTTTTAGACAAATAAAAAAAGCTCTCTTTCTGAGAAATCGGCATTGAATAATGTGTGGCTAGTACTGCAATAAAACGGCCTATTGTGACTTAGTACTACAGACGTGCTACAAAACGGCTGGCTTCTTTCAATTAGATTAGTCGCCCCGCCTGTTGTAACGGGCTGGCATCAACCGATGCCCAGGCCTAAACAATGAAATTAAACTTAAAAATGAAAACGTTCAGAAGCTTGTGCAGAAGTGGTCCCTTTCTTCACCTTTCCGTCACCTATTATGGGACTCCGCAGAACAGACTTTCACAGACGCCCGTAAAAGAAAGGAAGGAAGGCAGAAAGTTTAAGCGGAAAGACAGGGAGGTTAGCCAGTTCTTAGACCAGCTGGCTACCCTGTGCTGGGGAAAGGCGTGAGGGGAATGAAAGATGTTGAAAAGAAATGTTGCGAAGAGAGAGAGAGAGAAATTACAAAAAAAAATGCGACAGAGGAAAGGCAACATCAAAGAGTATAAGACACTAAAGTCTGTCTCTGGGGCCAGTCGTCCGCAAAAAGCGCAGCAAAGCTTTCAAAGCCCTCTGGGCTGAGGATGGGCTCGGCCAATGACCCAGAATCCTTTGTTCCGGCTCGGAAAAATGAACGCATTGTGCGTGTGACCTTCGCACATCGACAGAAGAACTTAAGTTAGTTTTGTGTGTGTGTGTGTGTGAGATAGAGAGGGAGAGAGTTTGAAAGTGCGTTACATACAGCTAGCTATAGGTTCGGCACGACTGGTTACGGTAATTAATGTTTGCGCCGGCGGTATACGGCTTTCGCGTGATTTGGCGCTTCAAAAGAACGCAGGTGCCATATCCTTTTTCTGTATTTCTTATTTACCAGCTCATGGCTATGTTTGGAACGAACCGTGCGTGGGTGTGTGATTGATTATCGATGAGGAGGTGCATGCGGGGCTCGTGCGCCTGTTTATAACGGCCGGCTGAGGGGAGTTCGCCCCGCGTATTGATTCGGAAGAATCGTACCTTCCACTCAGTGCTTTCCCGTTGTACCGCCCTTGCGTTACAGCAACCGTATATCGGACATTGTTTTAAGGTGCTCCTGTAAACATACACAGGCCTGCGTTTTGTTCCGTCCACAAAACTTGCTAAAGCGTTGAAGCATGTATATATGCGTGCTTTAAATGCCCTCATGCATGTCAGGTAATCATTTAACAACCGTACCGCGCGTGTTCACATTGCAAGTTATAAGCAGTGCTTTTATTATTATTTTGCGGATAGTGGTGTACACGTGAGCGATGTAACGCTTAGCAGGCGCGTGATTAAGTAAGTTCAGGATGGTGTATACGAGCAAGAGCTTACCCTGCGTCCGTTACATACAATATATATATATATATATATATATATATATATATATATATATATAGAGAGAGAGAGAGAGAGAGAGAGAGACAACTTAGCGGTTGTCTTAGTTTTATGTTTTATTTCCAACGGTTTCGACCGGTGTATCGGTGTTCGTCAGGGTTTGTGAATAAGTGTGTGGCACCTATTCACAAACCCTCATGAAGACCGGTCCAACGGTCGAAACCGTTGGAAATAAAACTAAGAAAACTGCTAAGTTGTGTCTCCTCTCTCTCTCTCACTCTGTAATATATATATATATATATATATATATATAATATATATATATATATATATATATATATAAGGGAAAGAAGTGTATACCTAAGGGCTCGTTTTTCCGTGTTTTTAACACAATAATAATGAGATATAACAGAGAGTAATGCCAAGGAATGTACAGGGGAAGTTATTAACAATAATGGAATGTAAATAAGAAGAAAGAAAAGTGGATGAAAAAATTACCAACTGTAAGCAGGAATCGAACCTACGACCTTCGAATTACGCATTCGATGCTCTAACCACTGAGCTATTACAGCGGCACTCCTTCCATCCACTTTTTTGGGTTTATCTGTGAATTTAGAAGTAGGAGCGACAGTCAGTGCCATCTATAAGCCAAACAACGAGTGTGAAAACACTCCTATGCGCATGTTTGGCGTCACGTAGCACGTGAACTTATTATGAGCGGGCAGCTGATTAATTGTCCCTCTTATACAACCTAAACACACCAAGTCTGCCAGTACGAGACCCTCGTTCAATGAAATAAGGGAAAGAAGTGTATACCTAAGGGCTCGTTTTTCCGTGTTTTTAACACAATAATAATGAGATATAACAGACAGTAATGCCAAGGAATGTACAGGGGAAGTTATTAACATTAATGGAATGTAAATAAGAAGAAAGAAAAGTGGATGAAAAAATTACCAACGGTAAGCAGGAATCGAACCTACGACCTTCGAATTACGCGTTCGATGCTCTAACCACTGAGCTATTACAGCGGCACTCCCTCCATCCACTTTTTTGGGTTTATCTGTGAATTTAGAAGTAGGAGCGACAGTCAGCGCCATCTATAAGCCAAACAACGAGTGTGAAAACACTCTTATGGGCATGTTTGGCGTCACGTAGCACGTGAACTTATTATGAGCGGGCAGCTGATTAATTGTCCCTCTTATACAACCTAAACACACCAAGTCTGCCAGTACGAGACCCTCGTTCAATGAAATAAGGGAAAGAAGTGTATACGTAAGGGCTCGTTTTTCCGTGTTTTTAACACAGTAATAATGAGATATAACAGACAGTAATGCCAAGGAATGTACAGGGGAAGTTATTAACATTAATGAAATGTAAATAAGAAGAAAGAAAAGTGGATGAAAAAATTACCAACTGTAAGCAGGAATCGAACCTACGACCTTCGAATTACGCGTTCGATGCTCTAACCACTGAGCTATTACAGCGGCACTCCCTCCATCCACTTTTTTGGGTTTATCTGTGAATTTAGAAGTAGGAGCGACAGTCAGCGCCATCTATAAGCCAAACAACGAATGTGAAAACACTCTTATGCGCATGTTTGGCGTCACGTAGCACGTGAACTTATTATGAGCGGGCAGCTGATTAATTGTCCCTCTTATACAACCTAAACACACCAAGTCTGCCAGTACGAGACCCTCGTTCAATGAAATAAGGGAAAGAAGTGTATACCTAAGGGCTCGAAGTGTATACCTAAGGGTTGTATAAGAGGGACAATTAATCAGCTGCCCGCTCATAATAAGTTCACGTGCTACGTGACGCCAAACATGCGCATAAGAGTGTTTTCACACTCGTTGTTTGGCTTATAGATGGCGCTGACTGTCGCTCCTACTTCTAAATTCACAGATAAACCCAAAAAAGTGGATGGAGGGAGTGCCGCTGTAATAGCTCAGTGGTTAGAGCATCGAACGCGTAATTCGAAGGTCGTAGGTTCGATTCCTGCTTACAGTTGGTAATTTTTTCATCCACTTTTCTTTCTTCTTATTTACATTCCATTAATGTTAATAACTTCTCCTGTACATTCCTTGGCATTACTGTCTGTTATATCTCATTATTATTGTGTTAAAAACACGGAAAAACGAGCCCTTAGGTATACACTTCTTTCCCTTATTTCATTGAACGAGGGTCTCGTACTGGCAGACTTGGTGTGTTTAGGTTGTATAAGAGGGACAATTAATCAGCTGCCCGCTCATAATAAGTTCACGTGCTACGTGACGCCAAACATGCGCATAAGAGTGTTTTCACACTCGTTGTTTGGCTTATAGATGGCGCTGACTGTCGCTCCTACTTCTAAATTCACAGATAAACCCAAAAAAGTGGATGGAGGGAGTGCCGCTGTAATAGCTCAGTGGTTAGAGCATCGAACGCGTAATTCGAAGGTCGTAGGTTCGATTCCTGCTTACAGTTGGTAATTTTTTCATCCACTTTTCTTTCTTCTTATTTACATTCCATTATTGTTAATAACTTCCCCTGTACATTCCTTGGCATTACTGTCTGTTATATCTCATTATTATTGTGTTAAAAACACGGAAAAACGAGCCCTTAGGTATACACTTCTTTCCCTTATTTCATTGAACGAGGGTCTCGTACTGGCAGACTTGGTGTGTTTAGGTTGTATAAGAGGGACAATTAATCAGCTGCCCGCTCATAATAAGTTCACGTGCTACGTGACGCCAAACATGCGCATAAGAGTGTTTTCACACTCGTTGTTTGGCTTATAGATGGCGCTGACTGTCGCTCCTACTTCTAAATTCACAGATAAACCCAAAAAAGTGGATGGAGGGAGTGCCGCTGTAATAGCTCAGTGGTTAGAGCATCGAACGCGTAATTCGAAGGTCGTAGGTTCGATTCCTGCTTACAGTTGGTAATTTTTTCATCCACTTTTCTTTCTTCTTATTTACATTCCATTAATGTTAATAACTTCTCCTGTACATTCCTTGGCATTACTGTCTGTTATATCTCATTATTATTGTGTTAAAAACACGGAAAAACGAGCCCTTAGGTATACACTTCTTTCCCTTATTTCATTGAACGAGGGTCTCGTACTGGCAGACTTGGTGTGTTTAGGTTGTATAAGAGGGACAATTAATCAGCTGCCCGCTCATAATAAGTTCACGTGCTACGTGACGCCAAACATGCGCATAAGAGTGTTTTCACACTCGTTGTTTGGCTTATAGATGGCGCTGACTGTCGCTCCTACTTCTAAATTCACAGATAAACCCAAAAAAGTGGATGGAGGGAGTGCCGCTGTAATAGCTCAGTGGTTAGAGCATCGAACGCGTAATTCGAAGGTCGTAGGTTCGATTCCTGCTTACAGTTGGTAATTTTTTCATCCACTTTTCTTTCTTCTTATTTACATTCCATTAATGTTAATAACTTCCCCTGTACATTCCTTGGCATTACTGTCTGTTATATCTCATTATTATTGTGTTAAAAACACGGAAAAACGAGCCCTTAGGTATACACTTCTTTCCCTTATTTCATTGAACGAGGGTCTCGTACTGGCAGACTTGGTGTGTTTAGGTTGTATAAGAGGGACAATTAATCAGCTGCCCGCTCATAATAAGTTCACGTGCTACGTGACGCCAAACATGCGCATAAGAGTGTTTTCACACTCGTTGTTTGGCTTATAGATGGCGCTGACTGTCGCTCCTACTTCTAAATTCACAGATAAACCCAAAAAAGTGGATGGAGGGAGTGCCGCTGTAATAGCTCAGTGGTTAGAGCATCGAACGCGTAATTCGAAGGTCGTAGGTTCGATTCCTGCTTACAGTTGGTAATTTTTTCATCCACTTTTCTTTATTCTTATTTACACTCCATTAATGTTAATAACTTCCCCTGTACATTCCTTGGCATTACTGCCTGTTATATCTCATTATTATTGTGTTAAAAACACGGAAAAACGAGCCCTTAGGTATACACTTCTTTCCCTTATTTCATTGAACGAGGGTCTCGTACTGGCAGACTTGGTGTGTTTAGGTTGTATAAGAGGGACAATTAATCAGCTGCCCGCGCATAATAAGTTCACGTGCTACGTGACGCCAAACATGCGCATAAGAGTGTTTTCACACTCGTTGTTTGGCTTATAGATGGCGCTGACTGTCGCTCCTACTTCTAAATTCACAGATAAACCCAAAAAAGTGGATGGAGGGAGTGCCGCTGTAATAGCTCAGTGGTTAGAGCATCGAACGCGTAATTCGAAGGTCGTAGGTTCGATTCCTGCTTACAGTTGGTAATTTTTTCATCCACTTTTCTTTATTCTTATTTACATTCCATTAATGTTAATAACTGCCCCTGTACATTCCTTGGCATTACTGTCTGTTATATCTCATATATATATATATATATATATATATATATATATATATATATATATATATATATATTACGTCTAAGAACGTTGAACAGTTGGCCTACTCGTCATATTATACTGCAGCACCTGTGATGCATACATTTTCACTTCGCTCAACTTGTTATTGACTTGTTATTTCAGATTTTATGTAACGTCCCGTGCGGGTCTTTGGCCTGTTGAGTAAATAGACAGAGCAAATAGACTTCTTCCTCTTGTTCTTCGAGCACCTTGATAGTGATTGTAGCGCAAGTATTTGTCGGCGTGTTCTTAGCCTTCATGACGATATAAAGTGTGGAAATTACCACTATGGTATAGGGAACAACACAAACCACGTACAGAAATTTAAGGAGGAAGCAAGCCGGAAATAGGGAGAGAGGGCGAAAGCAAGGGGGAAGAATAGGACGATAAATAAAAAGGGAGAGATAAGAATTCAGCAAAAAAAAAAAACTGGAAAAGAGAACAGAAAGAAAAGAAGGATGAAAGAAAGAGAAAGATCAAAAGGAACAAGGCAGGTCACCCAGCTTCGCACTTCCTTCCGGCTTGGTACCCCAAGTGTGAAGCTGTCTTGATTTTTTCTTTCTCCGTGCAGTGGATAAAAAACAAAGGCGCTCCTGACTCGTTTGATATATAGTGCCGCTTTGTGCTAGAAACTTGACATGAGGCACAGGTTTCGTCGTATTGCACCAAGCGGGATTCCCAGTCCCCCCACTCAGCCTCCTTTTCTCTACCACTTCTTATCTACCTTTTTTTTTTCAGCCACTTTACTGGTTCGTGGAATGATTTGTTATTCGTAGATGCGACGTAAAAATAAGAATGAAAGAATAAGTGAATGAAGGTGTTCTTGCAAACACGTTTCACACTGAACACTTTCTAAAGTAAAATGCGCACTGCGACAGTGTTTTAAAACTTTGCCGCAGTTGAGAGTGAGACTTCTGTAAAACATTAATATCCTCGAGTGTTGAACGAGTAAGGACCACCGTGGAATAATTATCAGCGCTGAGTGCTCACGTTGACTATTAACCAGGTTGTCGTGGCTGTCTGCCTTTTCCCTCTTTTTTTCTGTCATTCTGCGACATTTGTCAGATACAGTTCGGGACGCTTCAAGGTAGCGCTCATTGGTGCAATGAGTTTTGTAGCGCTCGCTGCAACGAGGTTGTAGCAGACGACCAGCCGAGAGTGGCGGTCGCGCTCGCCGTGTCTTTACTGGAGAGTGGCAGACGGCTCATACCACTGTATACGTGTTGCACGTTCACAGTGAAGTTTGCTTCCAGGCCACAGACAGAACGAACGTCGTTCGTTTTGCTCCCTTCGGCGATTCTGTGCCTCTACACGAGCGCTTTGCTTTACACCATGTCCTAAGCCTAATCCTTCCTTATTTATTCCTCCTTCTCCTCCTCCTAAGCCTAATGTCCTAAGTCTTACACCATGTCCTAAGCCTTTGTTTACACCATGTCCATGTCCTAATAGGGGTGAGCCGACAGGCCTACTTCGCATAATATTCAAGTTAGTTGGTATCGCGCATTCGTTGCTTGACTCTCGATGCGGTACTAGCCTTCTTTTTTTTCTCTTGATGCATATCAGACACATACCTCACAGACAGGAGCCAAGTTTTAGAGCTTCCTGCGATTACACAGAATACCGCAACTTTCTAAACGTTTTTTTTTTTTGCAATCGAACGTGGTCTCGGTTGTTTTCGGGCAAGAGAATTCTGACTGGGTGTGCCGTTGTAGCATCACGCATAGCAAGAACGGGAGAACACATCCCCTTTTGCTTGTCCTGACGCCAAAGAATGTTGAACAGTTGACCTATTCGTCATACTATACTGCAACACCTGTAACGCGAACCTCTTCACTTCGCTTGACTTGTTATTTTAGGTTTTGTCTAACGTCCCGTGCGGGGCTTTGGCCTGTCGAGTAAATAGACAGATTTAGTTGCGCCTCCGCAGCAGCCGCACAGGCGCAGCCTGCCAGCCATTCGCAATGGGAAGCTGCGTTCGTACGGCTGCTGCGAATGTGCAACTAAATCTGTCTAATATAAATATTTTCACAATCCGTAAACGCTGTTGGGAGCTCGCTCAAATAAAGTAGATTAAAAATGCCACCGCTCTCACTTGTGGCACGAGGCGGAAGCAGTCGGTATGGGCAACCCTCTTTGTTAATAACAGCAATGATAGCAATGATACTTGTTCCAGTTTAACAATCTCAAGCAACGGCATAATGACAAGAGACGCCTAAGTGGAGGACTCTGGAAACGTTGACCGCATGTAGTTTTTTTTTAACGTGCACCTAAATATAAGCATGCGGGCCACAAGTATTTGGCCTCCGGCAAAAACATGGACGCGGCGACCGCATTGTCGCTTGATCGCCGCGTCCGGGATTCTATGCCACGACGCGAGGGTCAGCAGTCCAATGCCATATGGCCTTTGTTGTAATTATGTGTATGTATGTATTGTACATATGTGGATCATAAGATGTGTGTGTGTGTGTGTGTGTGTGTGTGTGAAAATGTACAAAAAAAACGATGGTAAGGGTTACCAATCAAGAGGACTTGTTTTGTATGTTGATATACGAACGCAGTAATTGCGGGTTAAATTAATCGTTGCACTCACAATGTAGAGGTACTAGGTGCGTGTCCTACGGACAACGTTGATGTTGCCTTCGCACAGAATGCGTATTATAAGATATATGATACGTATAATACGTATTATATATCACCTATACGTTTGTCGCATCGTTCTACTTGGAAACGCTGCGTAACCTTATTTTTTCGCAATGAGGTCGAAAAGCTGGGTATATGGCACCTGTTATTCTGCTGATTTCTGTGAGCCTTATTTATGTTTGTGTACCTCGACCTTTAACTTGTCGTTGAAGTACACAATGATCAAAATTTCGAGGTTGTAGTCGCTCATATAGGAGCGTGAAGCACGCGGCAAAACGAATCGAATGGCTGGTTCTCTCGTTTCCCGACTGCGACTCATCGAACACGAGCAATTTAACCTTGAGCCATTTTGATTTGCTTCCCAGTTACAAGGTAAAGAGTCGCGGATATGGGACGAAGGCCGCACACGCCTGGCTCGTTACATTGGCGGAAGAGGGGTGAGGTGGGGGCGTTGAATCAAGAGCAACACACTTCCGTGAAGCTTGGCGACGCGTGCTTCTTCCTACCGGTATCACTGAACTCTGTTTCTTGCCGACGCGTTGTAGTGATGTCGACAGGAAATGACGAAACTTGCGCCGGAAGTGTCGTCGCTTGTGCGGGCCAAGAAGCCTGCAGTCGACGATCTGGTGACGCAGGCGTTGATTGCTGGTGCGGATTGAGCAATGTGCTGTCAACATTCTGGCGATGTCGATCTGTCTCTACGCATGCGCACGAAGTACAAGCTCCCGCATGTTTCGTCATCATTGTCATCGTTATTGTCGCTGTAAGCACTGACGTCAGCGTACAGCTGACGCCTGGTGGGGAAATATTGACAAGAGCGCGGCGTTGTGCGAGTGACAGACTGCGCGTAGGTCAACTCGAGAGTTACGGTCTGACACTTTCGCGACAGAAGCGCTGTGCAACGATAGGCGTGGTTTGCGTGGACAGACTGAGTGGTATGCTTCGGTATGCTTGCTTTGGGGCATGAGGGTACGTATGTGTTTGTGCGTTTGTGTGTGTGTGTGTGTGTGTGTGTGTGTGTGAAGGAGAGCATAACGAATGAGAGAGGGAAGGAGGTTAACCAAGGAAGTTTGGAGAGGAGAAATGTAGAAGTAATACAATATGTAGCAGAAAAGAAAAAGCTAGAAAGAATGTGGTGTATACCGAGTGAGTGAGTTACTGAGTGAGTGCGTGAGTGATGTCGGAGTGAAGCTGAAAGAGAAGTCTTTTGCAACGTTGAACAAATGCTTTCACTGGTTCTGACAAAATGCCGAGTCTTGACCGTGTGGTTTGCGTAAGCACAGGAATAAGAAAGTGAATTAGTATTGTACAGCAACGTTCTCAAAACAAGGTAGCTGTTTATAACTGAAAAGAATACGTGAAAAATTTTAATAAGTAAGTATCAGCTTGTTATATAGCAGAGTTGAGAATTCAGCAATGTTTATAAAAATAGTATCTTTCGAAAACATCTGCCACAAATTATGTTCACGATGCCCACGATTTGAGCGATGGCTGCGGTCACCCGATGCGAATAGACTGATCTTCTCTGAACATTCAAGGATGCAATTTCTCAAGGTTTTTCATGCTATTTCTTAAGTACTCTGAAAGCTTTTAATATTGATTAATATTAGTTTGCAAAAGGTTTTGCTATTGTTGTCGCTCTATTGCGAGTCTTAATGAGTATTTATTGCATTGATTCCTAACTACGCAGTAGAGACTGTTACAGGCAGGAATAGTTCATTATCCTCACTTCGCAAAGCATGCCAGTGGCTGTGACGTGTGCCAGCGTACACTTTTACAGACCATTTCATGTCGTGCAGGTTTATTAGGTAGCAATAAGGGCACGTTGACTAATTTCAAATGGCGTTAGGTTAGCTACGGTGAACGTGTGAATTAGTACAAGCGCTGCAGATTCAGCTGCATGTTTCTTGTGTAGAACTTCCTAAATACGATTGCAAATATTCCTTTTTCGTCTATTATGCGATGTAGGTACAGCCATTTCGTAACTTTAAGAGGCCAATTTCATATGTTCAAGTGGTTCGGAATAAAATTAAGGTAATTCATGTTAAACTGGAATATCAAGGCTGGAATGTTAGCGATTGCTCGTGTAACACGTTTGCTTCGGTTACCGTCTTTTTTGTGTAACGCCTTTCGTTTCTGCATGCGCATCGTACAAATTTTGGCGTCAAACGCTATACCGTTGAATCCTCCGCATTCGAGATTTTCAGTTGTCTCTCTTTCAAATCGAAGTCACGTATGTAAAGATAACGTCAACAATATTCCCCGAAGAGCTTCTTGCTAGTAGCGCTCAAAATAACTTTTGAGGAGTTTTCATGGAGAGAATCTGCGTTTCATAACGTTCTTTGGAAGCGCAAAAAAAAGTAAAAAAGAGCACTCTATCTGCACATTGGTTCTCCTTTTTTTGTGTGTCTTGTCGGTTTACGCCTCCAACAACTTTCATGGAACCTTGAAAATTCGCCCATGTGTCTCATCCTCTAACTCCCCGTTTGCTTATTAACGCCTTAAATCCTTAGAAGCCTCATCAAACAAGAAATTAGACCGCCATGGTTTAACAGTGGTTATGTTTTTTGGCTGCTCACCCGAAGGTTGCGTTTTGGAACCTGACCATGGTGGTCGAATTTCTATGGAAACAATATGGTGGACGCCCGGGTACTCTGTAATGTTAGTTCACGTTAAAGAACACCACGTGGTCGAAATTTTGGAAACCCTCAAATACGGCGTCTCACATAACCTTATCGTGGTTTTGGGACGTGAAACCCCGGGTATTATCATTAAACACGATAAATGGCCGTCGGCGATATCAAAACTAGCATGAAAAAAGTATGACGTGATGACATCACATATGACGTCATTACAATACGTCGACGATTGGCTAAAGGTGGGCCGATCATGGAGGCCATGCAAAGCCATGTTAGGTACTGAAAGCTTCAAGGGAGGAGGTGGCGGAGTATGAAGAAAGAGAATAAAGCTTTAGGGCCGTTCCATAGCCGGCAACGCGCGTGCTGGCACACCTGCCGCACCCAAGCGGAGGGTGAAAGAGCGTCGCCAATTGGTTTATTTGACCCCCGCTTGCGTGCAGCAGGGGTCCCGGCACGCGCGTTGCGGCTGTGCGGGAAGCGCGTGGAACGGCCCTTGGCATGTGAGTCATCCTAAAGGCGAATGCGTGTGGTACTCCGCGAGTTCTGTCCCAACAAGTGAAAGTTTATCTGTGATGACGTACAATAGTGTGATTGAAACTGAACTCTAGGATGTCGCAGGGTAAACTACTGCGTAGATGGCCACGCTACTCCGCTAACCAGCGCTCTCTCTCACGTGTAATTAGGCTCAAGATTAAATCGAATAAAGATATGTACCGTTAGTCAAGTTGCTGAGTACTTGTGCGTGAGAATTCGGGAACTTAAGCGAAACCTTTCGTTAGGTCTAGAGAGAGGGACATAAGGAAGGGACCGGAATAACGTTCATAGAGAGAGCATACACAACACACTAAACGAATACGTAAACACCTTGTCTTGCTCAGCGCAGGCGTTGGGGACGTCGTTTCTCCCTACAATGCGCGGAATCGTCAAGGGAAATCACGCTGCATCTCCTGTTGCTTCCTTTCGCACCGCCGGCACGCCTAACCGTTCACGCGAAAATGTTCTGCGCGTTGCCGCTGTATGCGCCAAGAAGGCGACAGGAATAAGAGGAGACACGTGCGGAATATCAATGAGTCGACTCGTATGAAGAAGGGCGGATGCGATAGAAAAACAAATTCCAGCTAGTTCAAAGCCGTGCAAACAGTAAGATGGTGAAGCTGTCGGCCTTGTAGTCGGCACAACCTTATTACTTTTTGTATTTTTTATCCCAGCAACCAAGTAGAAAGGGGTATTTGTGGTTTGTATACTGAAATTTAAAGAAAAAAAAACAATTGAAACAATTTCTTCGCAATGGCTATCCCTTTCTACTTGGTTGCAGGGATAAACAATAAAAAAGTAATTAGGTAGAGAATAAAAACAACATAATCGTATATTCAGTCCTGCATTTGATGAGTTGAAAGGTTCTCGTTAAATAAAAAAGAATGAAACACACATACCAGCATAGTGTACACTTTTGATGCAGTTCACTCAATACTCGTCACAAGTATCACTATCTTCAAAGAGACGTTGGAGTTACTTTTATTGCTTTTTGATATCTACGTGATGGCCGGGGTCCTAGTATTTGCGCTAGTTCGAACGTTCGCTCGCTGTCCAACAAGGGGTGTTCAAGTTGGAGCCACTGTCTACGTGATTTGCACTTTGAGAAAATTTTTTTGTTCTATCAGATTAAGCCATTTGAATTCCGCGTTTCGATATGCTCAATCACGGCTGCTGCGCTGAAATGCTGGACTGGAACGCTGTATTGTAGCGCTCCAGTGCAGGCGTGGCCTGTTCCATCCACCATGCGCTCGCTTGCTCAAAACACGTATTATTTTAGCGGATGCGGCGCTGGAACGAAAGCAGTGTTGCGAGCGCTTCTGCTAGGCCGACGCGCAAGCCGAGTTGGTGGCGTTCCATCGCTGCCGCAACTCTCGTACCCCAATAAGCCCAACCTCCTCTCCACAACCAATCACGTGAGCTCCTTCCTTTCCCCTCCGACGAGGCTCCTCCTTTTCCTGTGGTTACGTGGCCTGCTTTAACGAAGACCGCAGGATATCGGCGCAGGGTCGGATGGCTTCGTTGTAAGAAACACTTTTGCCTCAAATAAAGCGTCGTTAACGCGATCCTAAAGACGGCTGGACGAATGAAGAATCGACATAGTATGCATATATCTGTGGCTGATTGGCCGTGGCATCCGGCTAATCGCATGACCGCAGCTCCTGTGCTCGACCTAAACACGGTAACCTCAGCACATTTCGTTGCTTTGCTCGGTCGTCTCCTTAAATCGCGTTCCTCCCGTTTTACGAGAGCGAACGCAAAGACGGGCGTCATTTCCGGCCTGGCCGTCTTCTTTCACACATCCTCTGCATTCTCAATTTTGCTGTCTCGTTTCTTTCTCCTTTCTTGCTTTTCGATATGTTAAGTTGTAGCGAAACGACAGCTCTCAGGTACGGCGCATACATGCGCATACGAGTGAAATATATGTATTTCCCAGGAAAGTGCATTCTGTCTCTCCCTATCGATATCGATGTTCTCGGAGTGGACACACTCGCTAAGCCTCGCGCACTTTTTAAGGAGACCGTATGATTCTTCCTTGGTCTCCGGCTTATAAAAAAGTGTAACAACTAAAGAAAGCCCATGCTCGGACGTCACCCGTCTGAATATATCACGATGGAAAAACACCCTCCCTACTTGCGCTATACGCTTCGCGAGGTCTCATGCGCTGGGGTCAAGCCTTCGCGTTTTTTGCTTCTGTGGGACTGGAGGTGACAGCACTGCGTATAATTTTTTGCCTCTTCTTCTTCTTCTCTTTTTTTCTTATTGCTCCTATAGGGTAAGATGCGTGCACGTTGGCGTACGAGGGGATTTGGTGATCCGGCTGGTTTCACACTGATTGTAGCTGTCTCGGTTCATGCTAGAATGCCGCTGAGTCTCCCTTGCTCGTGTACGCCGTCATTCAATCGTTTTCGTTGTTGTCATTACCGAGTGTCACTTGTCATCCATCTCCCTTCCCCGTTTTATTTTCCGGCCACTTTATTTTACTTCTGTGTTTTGGGGATGAAGAGAGAAATCATAAAGACGCACTTGTTGTGCTCTTTTGAAGTTCTGCTTGAAGTAGACTCCTGAGAACTGTCAAGAATTGCTCTAAGTAATGCTGCCATGTTCCCCATTAGCTAACTATATGATGCAACAGACGTTGAATTAAACGATTGATAGGGGCTTTGCTATCTGGTGCTTCCAGCAAGCGCTCCATATGGTATAATGCTTTCTGGTCAGCTTGCAGTTTCATGGGCTACTCGTGTGCTTCGGTGGACGTACAGTCCACAAGTTGACTTCCCTCTTATTATATTCCTTCTCTCTCACTGGGCGAGTAATGAAACAGATTGGGCTTTACGAGGTAAATCAAGTATGGGTTGGAGGGCAAAGCGATGATTGCACTCAGATTAAGGCAGTACCCTGGATGGAACTTTGAAAAATGGCAAGGACTACATCACGGCAGGGAGCACATATGATCAATATGCCTTCTGTTGACATCAACATCACCCGGCAGTCAAGGCGGCCGCACATTCTTGAGGAAGGAGTGTGGTTATCGCCGCGCAGAAGTCATGGCTGGACATGGAGAAGGAGCATCATGCGTAATTACGTGTAGCTAGCGGTGTTGATATACTCAGTGCATTGGTGTCACTCTGAGGGATAGCCGGCTTATGCCTCTATATGAGCGCTTTCACAAGAATTATAAGCAACTGCAGCTCATTTAGTATGTCAAATCAGCAGATAAACTTCCTGCAATTATCCTAAAGTCACTCTCTGCATAATTCTACGAACACGTGGATGACTGACCACTGATCCACAGTGTGGTGCCATCCCCGTAGGTTGTCTGTCGATTCTGTATGTAACACTGTACCACATGCAAAAGCAAATTTACGATATATTTCATCCTATTTTCATTTGCGCTGTCTGAAATAGTTTTTAAATGCGGACAAGTTTCTTGCCTACTACAAGCACTTTAGGCCTCTGTCTATCTATCCGCCTACGTCTGGGTGCTCTCGCAATTACCCCCTTAACTTGGCGTGAACCAAAATTAGTATGGGAGGGTAGGATAGTTTGACGAAAATGATGCACTGGTCAAAACATGGATAATGGCACAATCCTGTGGCGACCGTCGTCTAACACATATCCCGCAAGACAGTGCCACACACCCGCGGGCGGGTATGTACGACTGGTATGCGGACTTGTAACACAGGTGATTGACACTTAGTATCCACCCAAAAATGACGAGAACACACATGGACAATTTTAATGCGTGAGCTTTAAGAAAAAAAAAGCTCGTGTAGGCAGTACTGACCCGAAGATTGCAAAGAATTAATGTCAGGGTGCCATCAGGAATCGAACCCGATCATTATGCGTGGCATACAAGCATTCTACCACGGAGGTCTCGGAACTAACAGGTCTCGAAACTACTTTTGAAATAGACCGCAACGTTCGTGAAAAGGTAAATGTGATTGCCGTTCTGGCTATCCAATTTTATAAACATTACACATGTACTCCTACGATACAGCTGTAACGTCGGGTTAACGTCAAGTTGAGTGTCATGCTCTAAAATTGACTTGTATGTGGCAGTGTCGAAACCTACCATCCTCGCGAGAACCAGCGCTTCATATCAGCTTATCGCTTCTGCTGTTGTTGTAATACTTATGTTCCTGTTGTCGTTACTGCGCAAGTGCAAACATCTGGTTATATGAACATCTGCGACTCTTCAACATATGTCTGTGCGTGCAACATTCGTACATACATTTAGCGTGATTGTATGAAGTGTGGAAAGATTACGACAGAGTCACTTTCTTCGAACATGCTTCGCATAACGTCGATTCTCAAGGTATGTGGGATCTGACGAATTTTGTGGTAAACTACCCGTTCAATTCTCTATATGTGCCTATGAAAGTGTGGCATTGGCGCTCTTGTCGACTTCCATCATTTTAGATGTAAGATGCAGAGGCGAGTACTGGAGCACGTAAAGAGAAGAAAGTGTCATGTACAACAACAACAACAACAACAACAACAACAACAACAACAACAACAACAACAACAACAACAACAACAACAACAACAACAACAACAACAACAACAACAACAACAACAACAACAACAACTACGACGACGATGATGACGAAACGAATAGCCATATTCTCAGGAGCACTCCGGCATTTGTTATATGAAAACTTTATGATTGCTTCGCTTACTTGCTGGAAAACAGGCGCATGCGGTTCCCGCTTAACGAAAGCAGGGGACTTCTCCTTTCACTCCACACAAAACCCCGAACTTCTGTGAAGAGCAAAGATTCGGCTTGCTTATCGACATCGCTCAGTTTGTTTATCTTAGTCTATTTCCTTTACCAGGAAATCGATGGGACGTGCAGGTCGAGCTCTTCCTCTCTTTCTTAACATCGATCTTGATTTAAAGTCTATATAATGCTCATACGAGGCAAAGAGCCGGATGCGAAGTCGCGTACTTGCACCGTAGTTTAAGGTTTACCGATTGCTTCGACTTTGCGATCGATGTATTCCGCTGCCTCTGGCGTCTTTTTTAAACACGCGTTTCTTTCGAGTGCAACGCGTTGCTCTAGAACAACGCTTGTAGAGGTGGCCGTCGCGTAGTTGGAGAACGCTGTAGTTCAGAAAACTTGTTCCTCGCTCGAAATTTGCGGCTGGCTGCGGTGAAGCAGTCGATCAATTTTGTACAAATGCACGATTGGAACTTTTTCATTCAGACTGCAATATTTAAATAAAGTCTGGCAGGAAGAGAGAGAGAGGTAGAGGCATTCTATTATGCATTCGTCTTAGACGAGTCGACAGCAAAAGTCATCTGCTTCGCAGTCGCTGTATTGAATCCGCATCGCCTCCCGCCTCCCTCCAATAGAAAACAACTTTCTGTTGCTAAGCTTTTGCGCTTCGTTTTTTTCGCGCACCACCGTTAAAATGAGTTACTGACTCGCCCAGCCGTCCGTGCTTATCAATCGCTACAAACTTAGTTTTGCCCAGCACAGCCTCTAGTATCGGAGGCATTGCATCCTTTCTGCACTTCACGCGGTCGTGCGCTGCCTCTGAGATCAGTCCACAACCACTGACCAAGCGACCACGTCACGTGATGACGTTGCCGTGTGAAGTCACGTTATTTGACGTCACGACGACGCCACAGTTTCTGACGATGTGTGACGCCACGATGACGTCATATGGCAACGTTATCACTTGATCATTACTTCGTTCTCCGGCGTTGATGCCGACCGCCAGTCTTCGCGCTTCATGAGACATCTAAGGCTTTGACTTTATTACCAGAAAGTCGGGAAAGTTAACTATAGGCTCAACTGGTGCGATACCCTGCGCTGGAGAAGAGCAGTAAGGACTGAAAAATTATGAGAAGGAAGGAATCCAGCATTGTGCACAGCTTGACGCATACCAAAAGCGTTAATTCTCTGCGTCATCACAAGTGCCTTGGATTATTCAGGACCCAGAGGTTGATATACAGTCTACAGGCCCGTATACTGCTCAATGCCAGTACACGTTACAGAACACCGGATGATCGAGATAACCGGTGCCCTCCACTACGGCGTCTCTCATAATAAAATCGTGGTTCTGGGACGTTGTACTCCAACGATTATTATTAGTAATATTATTAGAGATACAAGACAATCGTACGTTGTAAACCGATCTTCTTGCGGTGCCCCCCAATGTGTATGGTACCGTACAAGTGCGTGCAGATCACACCTGTCGCGAGAAAAATGCTTGAGGAGCTACTACACCTAAAGAATGGAATTTGTGATTACACGTTCAAAGCATGCTGAAGCGTACGAAGAAACAATTAATTAAGATGACCACTCTTTTAGGAAAAGCAATGACATTATAAATACTGATATTAACCCTTTCTTTAATTCAGGATATCGATAAAAACGTTCGTAATATAGCGCTTAAGAGTACATGACTGTTAATACAGATTAAGGGCTGAGGTCTCGAGCACTATGAAAGACCACGTTTATTACCGCGCTCGTGCGAGAGCGGGCTAAATGACGGATCGATGGAAAACAATTACACAGACTTAAACTTCGGTAATTAATTGTCTGATCTGCGTGGCACTAGCACACGCCCACATTAGCGTTTCGTCGACGAGCTGCGTTCCTCGCCATGTCGCACAGTCCGTTAATTACAGATTATCCAAGTGAGCGCGTCTGTTTTCGACGCTGCCGCACTTGGTGTTGTCGTGCCTCCGCTAAGCGTTCTAAGAGCTTGTCGATATGAATAAGGCTGAAGGGGAGCGGGGATGCTCGGTGTTTGTAAGGTGACACGGTGGTGTATAGTGCGTTAACAGTCACAGGTGGCCTTATAGACAAATTCCACCAGACTTACGTCACGAAAATGCGGTGGCGCTGTCTTTGTAGGCAAAAGACGGTCTGCCTACCACAGTTTCTCCTGGGTTTTCAACGGTGCATGTGGTGTTTTCAGTCAAGCAACGAGAAAAAAAAAAACGGTATGCCGATGAACTGCGTCGCCGTTGGATGTGAGTCGCGTCTCACAACTTAGTTTTGTTTGTTGGCGCACATCGCAGCCCTCAGCGCTTATTGCGGAAGTTATGTTCGGACGTCGCTATAATTTTACCCGTAATGTCGACATCGGCCTACCTGTGATTACAAACATGGAAAGGGTCTATATCTCAACACCCATGAGAAGGGTGCGAAGATAAGAAAGTCCCTTACGCGCAGCAAACAGGAAGCGTTGAGCTCGCCGAGGTTCTTGAGATATATACGCTTAAACCCGACCGAGGGAGACGACGACTAAGTGTGTGCCTATTGGTACGCTGTACGAGTATCTTTCACCTTTTTTTGCGCAATAACAGGTGCACCCCGTGAAGTCTACTGTTACGTTCATCAGCGATGAACAAGGACCAGTTCGGATATCTAAGATTAATACCTGGTGTTTCACGTCCCTAAGCAACGCAATGACTATGAGAGACGTCGCAGCGAAGAGCTCCGGAAATTTCAACCCCATGGGATCTGTAACGTGCGCCTAAATCTAAGTACACGGGCCTCAAACATTTTCCAGTCCGGATATCTGCCAGGTCCTGTGGCGTTCGCGGTGGCCACGTCCAGGAAATGAATGGACCCTAACTGCGACAGCGTGGACACTGATGCCATTGCCAGCACCGCGTAATAAACACAGCGGTCTTTAGAATTACGTATCTATGCATTTTAGAAACAAAGTTACATACTATGTAATGCTCCCGTATTGATGTTGCGCCCAAATATGCATATTATTTGTTTTTTTTTTGAAGGACAATGTACATTAGTATGAACGGAGCCATGAGATCAAGATGGGTGGCTGTTCAGCAAGAGGTAAAACTTTCGTTCTGATGGCTTAATCGAGTGACAGACAGAAACAGAAGGACAGACTAAAATTTCTGCGTCAAAGTATGGCAAGAAAAACTGACGTCTTCAAAAGACACACTGCCTAACATTTAGGAATTGTTGTCGTGCTTCAAATATGCATAATATTTGAGTTTTCATTAAAAATGTTCACGATATGAACGCAGCCACCAGATCAAGGTGTTCTCGGGCTTGAACTTTCGCCAGGTTGCTGAATCGTTGGGCAGACACCAACAGACAGACAGACAGACAGACAGACAGACAGACAGACAGACAGACAGACAGACAGACAGACAGACAGACAGACACCAAACTTTTTATGGTGAAGTATCCCAAAAAAGACTATCATCCTCATGGATGGAGTGTTCACACTACACAGCCTTACATTGATCATCTGGTATATATAGTCATAGCATCCTAAGCCACCGTTGAGTGCCTGTGATCAATTTTACTGTCCCGTGTAAATGAACTATATTCAATAAGACGATAGGCGTAAATGTACGGTATACTAATAGGAAGCCCTAAAGAGACATATCTTTTAATCTAAACTCAGTTTGTTTAGAACTGAGCTAGCAAAATCTAAACACAGCGAGTGAAATCTACGCGTTCCAGTTATCATCTGACAAGCTGTACTATGGGACATAGGTGTTTAGATAGCCCATAGCATTGTTAACTCGTAATAGGTGTTCTAGTTAGAACGTCAACCTTTTGGGGAAAGAAAACAGTCTTACACTCTCATTTCTGTCCACCTTCGCTGTGCAAAGTGTGTACTGTTTCTTATATTCTTTTGTCGTTTAAACAAAAACAGTGTATATATTCGCAATTTTGGTCGGTTTATTTGATTGATATGTCGGTTTTAACGTCTCAAAACCACCATACGATTATGAGAGACGCCGTAGTGGAGGGCTCCGGAAATTTCGACCACCTGCGGTTCTTTAACGTGCACCCAAATCTGAGCACACCGGCCTACAACATTTCCGCCTCCATGCAGCCGCCGCAGCCGGGATTCGAGCCCGCGACCTGCGGATCAGCAGCCGAGTACCTTAGCCACTAGACCACCGCGGTGGGGCAATATTGGTCGGCGCCGTACGTATGCCGAATGAGCATATCAAATAAAATCAAGCGAAGGCTAATGGAGACTATATCTCTATATATTGACTAGTTGCAACCCCTTGATTTAAGTATAATGGTCTGTAGCAACTTCTAAGTGTGCAGGAAAGTGAAGCCGCCTCTCTCCACTTGCTGTCAGGAGGCCACGAAATGCACGTTTTTCATTATTTTGGCCTGAAACGATACTCAGCGAAAGTAAGTAAAACAGCTGGAGGCGTATTACATGCAAACGACAGTTTTATTTCAGTGGTTTCGAAAGAGCAAGGGGGCGGGGCGATTTGTCTTCATCAAAAAGTGATTCGGAACGGCGAATCAATGATGCTGTAGGAGGTGATATTTCCCGATATGGTGATATGGGATTACCGGGGCGTAATCCGAAATGCTTTCGAGCGAATACGCCACGTTACCGTTCTCCGCGGCATCATTAAATACCCGCAACGGTGAACACTGGTTTTTTATTGACATCGAGGGAGTTTATCGGCGGGAAATACCGCCTCGATCTTGATTGAGATAGTGGAAGCTGGTTTTATTAAAACAAGATGTACGAAGCACACGTTGTTGTGAGCGTGCCTGTATATGTAGTGCACGTTGCTCAAAATCGGGAGTGCCATTACATATACTCGTTTGTTTGTCTCCTCGATTATGTAACGCAGCGTTTCTGTGAAGCCGCAGTTCAGTAAGTACGATTTCGTAATGTGCATATATTTTTTTCTTTTCAGAATTCTAGCCACAGCAGTCAAATGTCATTTCGACTATGGGTTTCTTGATTAGACAGTGATGAATAAATAACACAAGCACAA
This sequence comes from Rhipicephalus microplus, assembly GCF_043290135.1. NCBI lineage: Eukaryota > Metazoa > Arthropoda > Arachnida > Ixodida > Ixodidae > Rhipicephalus > Rhipicephalus microplus. Next base: position 73,645,697 of record NC_134704.1, read on the forward strand.
CCATATTATTATTATTATTATTATTATTATTATTATTATTATTATTATTATTATTATTATTATTATTATTATTATTATTATTATTATTATTATTATTATAACTTCGAAATGCTAATACCAATGTTCTTCTTTTGCCTTCACCCCTCCAGAGTTCAGAACACTCCACGTGGTAATGATGACAGACAACCAGCTAGCCTCACCATACAGTATCTTTCGAACAATGTTATTGCTATCCGCTGAACACCCGCTTATCTGCTTTAAAATAAATCAGCGTGATAGAAGAGCAAGAATATTGGAGCTGTCTTATACTAGACGTCAGACAAGAGCATCAAAACTGGGAAGAATAACACACTCATCATTTGATGTAAATGAGGACAGTGACACCGATAGCAAATATATTAAGTAGTAAGTGGTACCACATAATTTATTGCGGTACCACTGGAGGCAATAGCTAGTATGACACCGTCGAAAATTAAGGACGGGTGATTGTTATTAGCGCAAAAAATGTACTGACGACGACGGTCTGCGAATATGTCTTGCCAACGTGGTTTTTTGGGTAGGTTGTTTATATTTTTCTAAATGTGGATCTGTGCTGACACACACAGACGAGGAAGCAACAGCAAGACAAGCGCTAGCTTTCAACTGATTGTTTATTTTCTAAAGTTATAAATAAATCCCCAGACACAGAGCCCAATCATGTACAATGATTGTGCATGGATTTTAATGTGTGACGACTGGACCTTTTGCGCACGGATCAATTTATGCCCTGATTTCTGAAAATAAACAGCGAATTGAAAGTTAGCACTGGTCTTGTTGTCTCATACCCGTCTCTGTGTGTGAGCACTATGCCACATTTTGAAAAATGTCTTGTTTTTCAAGAGCGAAAGTTCTTATGAGATTGCGGCTGCAGCCTATTTCGGTGCCGTAGTAGTCCACCTCTGCCGCCGATGTCCGTAGCCGCTATAACGCAATGTGAGGGAAAAATGAGCTGGAAGATTGTATACGTTTATTCCTGGATACATAATGCAGCAGCCAGGACTACTCACCTGGCTTCGTATACCTGATGCAACCACCAGATTGCGTTGCTGCAGTAAGAGAAAACGCGTGGTGAATTAAGTTAAGTTACACGGGAACAGGAAATTGCCGAGCCGCCGAAGCGCAATGCTTCAGGAACACGCCATGGGCCTGTTCGTTCCCAAAAAACTCGCAAGGCAGCTCGCGCGGAAGCATTGCGGGGAAAGTTGAACAACGCTTCAAGTCTCCCAAGCAGCATGTTAGGCGGAAGGAAGTATGTTGCGGTGATAAGAAGAAAATTAAGAAGTTGGACTCACCACCCGGCTCTCGAGAATTCTAATTTAATATGCAGCTTCACGTTCGCGGTTCGTGATTGCGCGAGACTGGGGAAACGCGAGCGCCTTTCGCGCGGTGAAGTGAATGTAAAAGTGAACAAGACCGGCGTAGCGTGCGTGATTAGCCTGACACAGTTAGTTGTAGGTGGCGCAGATGGTAGAAAGAAATGAGATAGCGGGATGTGAGATAACGGTGCACAAACAGAATAAAGAATTAATCTTTGTAAAGATAAGCACTTACTACTGTTATATTGTTCATTCCATTCAATTCCTTATTACTTTGCCGCAGTTATTTAAGCACGAGAAGTTTTTGGTTATACGGCACGACACACGAGTAACACGATACGTATCAGTGAGCGAAGAACGGTTCCTAATCCTCTTAAGTGAAAACTTTAGAGCATGGTACATGGGCCTCGTGTGAATCCTTTAGTCTATTCGCTGCAAAAGTTCTAGAGTTTTAATTTTTCACTATCAACTCATTTGCTTAGCACTTTGAAGTAGACGTGTACAGATAACGTTTAATACTGAGGGCTTTTAGGAACCAAAACTTCAGCTTGTGCGTGTAGAGGTGAAAGCTTTAAGGGCTCTTTTATCCATATTAGACGCAGTATTAGTGTGAACTAAGGAGAATCAAGTCACCGTTAGTGCTCATTAACCTTGCGCGGGTGTATTACTTTCGCTTATTTGGATATCCTGGTAAGATAAATAGGAATTCTAGTAGTTCGGCATTCAAAACTGCTGAGCGCGTCTAATTGCTACTCATTATTCCCAATTTATTATTCGAGACCTCTAGAGGCTCTTTAAATAAAACACACGATAACGAAAGTCGCGTACTCGCCAGGGATTTAACGACGTCCGAGAACTGTAAAAGGAAAACTTTGTTTCTGTTGTCAGGTCACGGTCCTTCAAAGTTTTTCGCGCTTCCAAGACGGCTGGACGCCAGGCTGCCCCATTGATAGGACGTAGTGTGGGGCGTAAAAGATGGCGCGTAATTAGCTCTGTTCAAACGAGCGGTGATAAGCCGCGGAAGAGTTTTCTCTCCGCGCTGGACGTGACCCTATCGTGGAGTGGCTAATCAAAAAAATTCTTGAACTTCCGCTGCTCGTAACCTTTCTGTGGTCCCCCTTTTAAACGTCGTATCACGTACGTTGGAAGCCACTGAGCATTATTTCCAAGTGCTGAGAGCGGATTCGACGTCGGAGATTATGAGGCAGGTTAATGCCTGTCGCCCGAGATTGCCATAAAATCTCGGTCGTCGTATCATATATATATATATATATATATATATATATATATATATATATATATATATATATATATATATATATATATATATATATATAATATATACAGCCTACACCGAGGGACGGTGAAGCGTGGTTGATGTGAAAAATCTATAAGCTTACCTCCTTACCTTGCTGGGATGTTACATGATATACGTGTGCTATACGCTTTCGTTATGCCTGAGCTATATCGTAAAGGCTGCACCTTTTGAGTACCTGGTTGCAGGTTCAGTTCCCAGTTGAGCAATTCAAGAGCTCGGGCATAATATGTATGTAGTAATCCTAAGCGTTATCATACTACGCTAAGCCTTATTCCTCAAAGTTCAAATATAAGGGCGACAAAATTATGTTTTTTATTTTCTTGAAAGAGTTGTGAGTTGCGGATAGTTGAAGAGACCAGTTAGTAAATATTACTACTGTGCTAAGCAATATTTTAATACGATTGCACCTGGTCGTTGTGGAAAGGCAGTCTTCATGGAAATGAATATCAGCGAACATGTTCATATATATATATATATATATATATATATATATATATATATATATATATATATATATATATATATATATATATATATATGAATAAAAAGAAGACACACGTCGAAAAACGGAAAGGTTCGACGTGTATCTTCTTTTTATTCATACTATTTACCGACGTCCAAGAATGTATTCCCTGCAATTATATATATATATATATATATATATACCAGATTCTTTGAACGTCACTATGACGAAGGCTGGTCCACCAGCTGAAAGACGCTTCCGTGAAAGTTTCGTCGTCTCTTTTTCTTGCATATATATATATATATATATATATATATATATATATATATATATATATATATATATATATATATATATATATATATATATATATATATATATATATATATATATATATATATATATATATATATATATATGAGTGCCTGTGAATCCTCTGCAGATTTCTACCAGTATGTTGATGTGTTAATGTAGGGTTCTTCGATGCCCTGATTCCTTAGCGCCTTCAATACTGCTGATGTCTCGACTGAATCAAACGCCTTCTCGCAGTCTATGAAGGCTATGTATAGGGGATGGTTGTATTCAGCGCATTTCTCTATTACCTGATTGATTGTAAGAATATGGCCTATTGTGGAGTGGATACTGACTTCCTGACACTGGCAGTGTGCCGTCTTGCTGCGTCCACGTTAAGCGCAAGACATATCGTGACCGCATTTCTTTCCAGCTATAAAGAACGCACGCACAAGCTCCCTGCTATAGTGAACTAGAATATCACTATACTCCCAGTAAACCAATGATCCCACCGGGAACCAGCTGAGCAAGTTATGGCACAGACGTTAAGGATGCAGTGTCTCTCCTACCGAAGTAGGAGGTAAACATTTGCGAAGCAACTATGGGTAACGGGGGCCAAAAGCACGCGGGACCAAAGGTGGCACTTATTTTTGGACTCACGACAGGCCGCCTGATTTCTATATCGTAGAGGAATGACAACAACAACAACAACAACAAAAAAAACAACTTACACAGAGGGAACAACGAATAACGAAGTCATGATGAGCCCCTCAATTTAAAAGAAGTTGGGAGAATTAATTAAGCGAAGCTAAGGATTAGGTGTGCGAGGTCTACGCAAGGGCCAAAGCTTCTGGGATAAAAATAATACAGGAAAGAAAAAAAAATGGTGGGTGGGGGGTGGTTGCGGCCGCCCATTTTATGGCAATAAAAGAGCGAGTAATAAGGAGGACGCTGGCGGCGAAAAACACTTAGCTCGAAGGAACCACTTTAGAAGAAATAACGCCCGCCCTCCCGGTCGCTCTTGTGTCCTTGTTGGTGTGGGGTCATTTTCACCTCAGCGATTGCTCTGAGCTCTGTGTGATGTCCGTTGTAGCTGCGGCTGAGCGAAATTCAATAGATTGACATAAACCGGTGAATGTGCGGCTGTTTATTCAAGAGTGGAGATGAAAGTATAGTGCCTAGAATATACTTAATCAAAGACACGGACGTCAAAGACGCTAGTGATACTGATAGCGGCGGCGCTTGATAGTGACGCCGGAACGGGCAACATAAAGGGCATGAATGTTTGACGATGGAAACAATGTGCCAGCTGAGTGAGGTATGCAGCAATGTAGGGATTAAGGGAGGGCAGTGCAGCAGTAATGTGTGGTAGGATATGTGCGAGATTATAGGACGTATAAGCGGGCATCGGCTTGGGCGAAATGAACTGTTTGAGTGAGTGAGTGAGTGAGTGAGTGAGTGAGTGAGTGAGTGTGTGATAAGTGAGTGTCAGAAGAAATATTGTAGCCTGTTAGTGCAGTTTAATGATTATGTTAGTACGTCCTCTGCATTGAGGTTGGTCCGAAAGCGTACAAGGCCGTCTGAGATTAAAACGAGGATAGCGTGATTTACTTTAATCATTAGTTACTCGGCTAATAAGTGAGTTACGTAGTCAGTGAGTGAGACACTGTGCTGGTGAGTAAAAGAGAGCGATTGAGAGAATCCCATATAGCAGACGGGGCAGCCTGCGCTAGAGATTGTATTGAATGTGATAGCTTTTTTATTACTCCTAAAAAAAGACTACTTGTGCGGACAAATATGTTGTCACGTTAATGGGAGGTAAAATTCTATTTTAGTTGTAGCTGCCCTATTGTTTTTAGTCAAAATAAACTCCGAGTATTCAATCACGCTATGATTTCATTTTTCCGAATAGACACCAATTTCCAAGAGTAAACATGAAATAAAGTGATCGAAAAACCATTGACATTTAGAAACTGAGACTGCCAAACGTAGTTTAAAACAACAACAACAACAAGAACAACAACAACAACAACAACAACAACAACAACAACAACAACAACAACAACAACAACAACAACAAAACGAAACTTCAGCTGTACTGATACGCTCGTTCGCCGCCTAAGTAACGCTTTGCAGATTGGAGGAAAGCCGTGCAAATAATCCGTATGCAGCTCCATATAGTGCGAAGTCTGAGCAAGCTGCTACGAAGAGAATGCGTAGAAGCATAAACGCTGATTGTCCATGAAAAGGAGTCTTGTTGACAACGCACGTTCCGTTTGGTACCAAAAAAAAAACAGGTCGCATAAGTGGATTCACAGCATAAACGTTGTTATTAGCCTTCAAGTGGAAGAGACATGCGGCGTAAAGCAGAGCTTTAGGTATGCCAACATGCTGGAACCTGCGACGGGGACGAGGAAGCGAGAGCTGGCACCCAGATTGATATGATAAGGAGACGGAAGAGCATCAGTGCTGCTCGACGACGAGACCTATACTTGAGGCAAGACAAGGCAACACAAACGAAAATTATGCTGTGGGGCATCACTTTTTGCGTATATTTAATATTCAGGTAAAATCATTGTTCTTAGTCAACTCCGACTTTTGCGGGGTTTCGTCCCATTGCCTACCGCATCTCCATCTTTTTTTAACTGTGTAGTGTACCTGTTATGCAGGGTTTAGTGTGGAGGTTGTTTTAATTGAATAGAAAGCCGCCAGGCAGGAGCACAGAAGCCATTTTCACACACAAAGGACAAGTGTAACTATGACAAAACGAAAAAGAGAGGAAAAACGAGGAAAAAAAGGGAAAGGAACGAAGGTAGGCACTCAACGTAGTACACTCATCAGATACGACACTGATCACAGTACCGACTAGCTAGACTGTCGACGTTTCAGGAAGATAAAAAAAATAGGCCACGTATCTGCATGTTGATCTGCAAACGCCGCCGAAAGACGATAGTCTTGCGTGTGGAGAGTTGAACAAAACACTTTTTTGATGTTCTGCGCGAGAAACTCGGTGAATGGTATTCTAGGGGTGCTGCGTCATAGTGCCTCGAGCGTGCAGCAGCGGCGAACGAACACATGAAGTCACTTGTCACACGTGAGACATGAGCGCCATCCGGCAGTTTTCTTGAAAAACGGAGCGCGCGGCCTGAGACGGGCGTGCGCGCCCATCTCAAAGGTGGCAAGGTGTAGAACGCAAGGCGACGGGTAGGTGCCACCGCCGTGTCGTCTCAGCAAAGCGTTGTAAACACTCGCCTTTTCGTCCAAGCATTGCATGATCAGCAAAGCGCGATAAACGCTATGATCTTTAGAATAGCTTATGTATGCTTTTTCTAGTAAATGACGCACACAGAGAATGTATACGTGCTGTTATCGTGCCTCAGATATGCGCAATAATTGCTTTTTAATTGACAATCGCACATGTATGACTGCGGAATCTAGAGCAACATTGGTGGCCGCTGCGCATGGGGTTGGCCGTTTGGGGTATCGGCTGGTGTCATTCAGAGTACCCGGTACAGGTAAGTTTTGAGAAACCGACAAACGTACAGACAGAGAGACCAAAATTTTTGCGTCGAAGGTCCCCAAGAAAAATCGTCTTTAAAAATCATCTCCGAAAACACCTGAATACGAATACCCTAACAGATGTGTACCGTTATACAATTATAGATCATTTGTCGTGGTGGTTGCGCCATTGTTGCGTTATGCTTAAAGACGGCGTAGACTATAATTACATGCGTTCTCTTATTTTTGATTACTTATGAACAGCAATCGCGTTCTTTTTCATTATTCAGTGATCCTGGTGCTGCGCAGTGTCTTACATTAAAAACGCGTCTTTTTCTTTTCTGTAGAACAGACCATGGCCACCGAAGCTGCATTTCGATAGCCACGTAGTTCAAGAACCAAGTTAAGCTGGGCATAGGTACAGGTGTGGAAACACTGAGCGGTGAAAATAAATCTGGAACCTTAAACTATGGCGTGCCCTAAATCATATTTTCGTTACCTCAGAAAGTAATATTACTGTATAATAGAAATCACACTACCAAGTCACCGAGGCCAAGCAAGAACATGCCCGTAATCAACGCAATGACGATGCTGGCTGCTGCGAACGACGAAAGAAGGAAAGGAAACACAGCAACGGAGAAAAAAGAGAAAACAAAAACCGATTTCTTGCAATCGCTATCTACTGGCTCCCTCGTTGGGGTAGCAGGCTTGGCGTGTATACGCAAGTGCGGTCATGTAATAGCAGTTATGGCCGGGCGAAACCCGGGTCCGCCTCCTTTTCGCTCGCACAGATTGCATGTCGGCCTGCTGTGGGCGCCCCGTGCCAATACGGGTGCTCCGCGGAGGCGAGGCTGTTGGGCCCATCTTCGTCAATGTTTCTGGCTGCAGGGCCGTCGGTCCAGATTAGTTGTCCGTTATGGAGCCTGCTCTTCTTTTCCTGCCCTTCCTATTACTCTTAGCTGCGGCCCCCGACTACTGCGCCTGCACGCTAAGAATGAAGTTTTTATCGCTTGGTTCTTTTTCTGGGCCAGCTGCGCGTGGCAAGTGCCGATGCTGGTCCAACCAGCGTCGGTTCGTTGCGGTCTGCAACAGCGTGCGACCAACGTTGCCGGCCAGATACGTACGGAACGGACAGCACTGTAGGAGGAGGGCTAGGAAAGGGGAACGGTGCACCCCGATAGCTCTGCCGTCTGCTCCTCCGCCCTCTCTTTATCACTAAAAGGCTGTTGGGCACGGTAGGAAGACCGCCCCTGATCTCGTGATCGATTATGGCCAATCGCAAACGATGCCCCGTTTGCCGTTATAGTGTAATCGTCTAATACAGTGGTCGTCTCATCTTTCTCGTGTTTGTTCCTCGGGCTCGATACGATATTTGCGATCCGAGACCACGTCGTTGATGACTTCTGTGTTTCTCCTCCATACGTTTACGGAAGGACAGCTCCTTTCTTTATGGTGCTGGTGCGGTTTCGCCTTTTTTTTTTCGTCTGTTTTACCCTTGCTTTCGCATGCCGTGCTTGACGACTCATGCCGACCCATAAACGTGTACGTACTATCCAGCGATTTCCGGGGAAACAGATTACGGGGCCTTGGCGTTTGGAATCGGAATACGTGGCTTTGGGGATATTAGTACGCACACGTGGACAATTAATGTTTTGTCAGGCCAGCCTGGACATGTCTGCTATTATGTAAGTACATAGAGAAAGAGCGGTGGGACATACTGGTGGCAAACACTGGGATGTATACACTGCGGTGGCACAAAGACATGTAAGAAGGGAATGCGGGAGACATAAAATGTACATGATCAGAGACGGTACTGATTTTTGCAATCCGCCATGTTACAGCATCACTCACAGAGCAACGGAAAGTCAATTAAGACTGCAACTGTTCTGGTCTGTTCTGTTCTTCAACAGCCGCCCCGCCGCGGTGGTCTAGTGGATAAGGTACTCGGCTGCTGACCCGCAGGTTGCGGGTTGAAATCCCGGCTGCGGCGGCTGCATTTCCGATGGAGGCGGAAATGTTGTAGGCCCGTGTGCTCAGATTTGGGTGCACGTTAAAGAACCCCAGGTGGTCAAAATTTCTGGAGCCCTCCACTACGGCGTCTTTCATAATCATATGGTGGTTTTGGGACGTTAAACCCCACAAATCAATCATCAATCAATGTTCTTCAACAGCCGTACTCATACTCTTGTGGTCCAGTGGCATACGGTATAGCTTATGAGGCCGACACTGGAGACTTGTTTGCAATGACTATGATGCATAACCAAAATGCTGAGTATGTCATGATATATAAAGTGTGGTGATAATGACACGTGATCTATGATGAAATCGCAAAGTACCTCACGCCTTCATCATAAGGAAAATAGGCGAGATTAGGACAGACACTCCCATGGGCCTGAGAACGTTAAAGCAATTGACTTTCAATGCTTCAGATGTCTCTGATAATCGAATATTCTATTCCTCTGCCATTCAATCACGTGAACTAATTGCATCGAATAAATAAAAATGATAGCCAGAAGGTAGCGCCGTCATTCTTCATTGTTCGTCGCTGATTGCATTGTGGGTGGCACCGACTTAAGGTAAGTCTTCCAGAGAGCTTAATGGCGCATAATGAAAGGAACAATACCACTTCTTTGAAATAGGTAGACGGGGGCGCTCGTGTTTGACTGGTTGACTCGACCAAGCTTTAATATACGAAATTGATAAGCGACGGATTACATGGTGATCCCAATAGCTATACGAATTTCCGGTAGTTCTGATATGTTTCGGCTACGGGGGGGGGGGGGGGGGCATAAAGGCAAATGAACTAGTTTGGTATAACAGGTATGCTGTGCTGCACCTGGGGAAAGATGAGGAAAATTAAAAAGAACATCGAAAAAGAATAAGATAGAAGGAACACACACACACACACACACACACACACACACACTCTTTCTCTCTCTCTCTCTCTCTACGTCAAAAATCAGAGTGACAGACTTGTGTAGTATACGTCAACATTATTAGTCTAGTCCCCTTTTCCAAGTATGTTCCCCTTAGAAATTTTAACAAGGCATGGATTACTTGACTTCTTGACGACTTTTCATAATGACATTCGAGGGCATCTATTAGCAACATCTGTCTCCTGAGAAGTCGAACGAGAACCATCGTGCGTGATTGTCTCTGCACACCGTAGCGAGGACAGTTGCAGAAATGGGCTGCGGAGTTTCCTTGGTACCGTAGACATCGCAGAGAGCGTTGTCGGCCATCTCTGTACGAAAAGAAAATGACTGTGAAAGCCACTTTCAGCCATAAATGATTTAACAAAGCGAAAAACTTGGCGTAATGGCGTCTGATCTTGCCTGTGGACAAGTCCATGTTAGCCAGTGCATGTGCGTGTCTTTGTGGGTATGCCTGCAAATACGTACAGTCAGCGTTAAAGTTTTCAGAGACTGCGAGACGCAAGAGAACGCTCAATATATCCCTGTTGATTCGGTAGGATGCTTTCAATTGAGATTTTCCACATGTTCTAAAGCGCGTTAACAACACGCGCTGTGCAATTTGACTGTGTACAGACATATTGCTCGGAAGTTCAGTTTTCTTTGACCTCGTAGTCGCTTAAACTTTGACGCGAATGTACTTATGTATGTTCGTGCGTCATGTCTTACGAGGGTGATGGGCCATTACATGATGGGAACGGGGGGGCGGGGGGCATTTGTGAAGACGTTTCGCGAATGGCGTGGGGTTAGAGAGCGGAACTCTTACGACCAAGGCAATGACCATTTCGTTCCTGCTCCATATTTCAAGAGAGAGAGAAAGAGAGAGAGAAAGGGAGAGAGAGAAAAGACGCTATGTTGTTGCAGTAGGGAAAGCCTGATTGTAGGCTATGCTATACATACACACTGCTTGGCGTGTTTTTGGCCGATTCTGCTCCGCGCCGGCGTCTCTTGGCGGATGCATCAATCTGAGTGGCCGCCACCGCCAACCCCGTTGCTGCTGTCCGTACGACGTCCCTAGTTTCTCGGGGGAAAAGGGTTGGTCTCGCTTTGCCGTTGAAAAATGCGTGATGAATTTATTTCGCGGGTGAACGCGGCCATTCCCAGTACGATTGGCGTCTTCTTTTCCGATTCGCATTGCTCTTTTTGCACTGGTCGAGTTCCCTTTATGTGGTTTGCTTTATGCATCATGGTGACTTGTCATACTACCGTCCCTACGGTACTTGTACCATGAAAGGATTACCGGCAGCGCTAGAACACACTGCTGAAATATTCGCGAGTGAACAAGGCAAACCTTGATGTGGGCAAAATTTGAGAAACTGCGGCATTCAGGAAAGCGTACCTCTCGGGTTCGCATCTACATGCAAAATCCAAGATAACTACATCCGGAATGTCTTCGCTTTGTTTAACATGAAAGTGTTTTATGCGGGAGTTTACCACGTGGTTCGGGCATGGATATGACGTTATATATATAACAGATTGCAAAGAAACAAGAATGACCCCGTGTCTGTATGTTTCACAGCAAAGGTCGTCGAAAGACGATGGTATTTCGTCTGGAGAAAGTGAATAAAATGTTTATGTCTTGTTCTGGGCGAGAAAATAGGTGAATGGGACTGTGAAGGCGCTGCGTGAGACATTAGCGCCGTCTTGCAGTAATCTTGGAAAACTAAAGGATTTCCTCCGATATAGCGAACGCGCGGCGTGCACGTGCAATCTTGGAGGCCGTAATTTGTAGAATGCAAAGCCACGGGTAGGTGGCAGCAACGTATCATCTTAGCAAAGCGTAAAAATCAGCCGCCTTTTCGTGCTTAGCGTCGCACTGTCAACGCAGTGAAATAAACGCTATGGTCCGTATAATATTACTTATGTATGCCTTTCTAGTATAAACACACCAAATAATATCGAAGTGTTGATATTTCAACTAAGATAAGCACAATGTTTTCTTTTTAATCGGCAATGCGCACAGCTATGAACGCAGAACTCAGATCAAGATTGGTGAACGTTGAGGAAGTGGTTGAAATTTAGCCGTTTCGCTTGACAAACAGGCAAGTCGACAAACAGACAGGCAGATCGAAATTCTTGCATTGAAGTGTCCCAACAAAGAATATCGTATTAAAAAAACGACAAGAAAAGGTTCTGTCGCGAGGGTCGATCCAGCGACCTCTTGCTGTGCAGCGCGGCGCTATAGCCCCTTGGCCATAGAGCATACGTTGTCACGACTGCTAATGGCAAGCTATTTATATGCACCATACGCTGTTTGGCAGTCCTCAGAGCTCTGCAACTTCTGCGTGTTTTGCACTATACGCTGTTTGGCAGTCCTCAGAGCTCTGCAACTTCTGCGTGTTTTAGTCACCAGCAGCGAGTTGGCGTGAAAGGCTCGCGTTGGGAAGCGTTAGGCGCGCTCTAAAGGTCATCGCTTCTCGCGGTTCGATGAGCGTGGGCCTCCGCGGAGCGTGGTCTCTCCTGCGCATGCTCGAAGGTCACTTTACTCGCTGCTGCGGCCGCGTTTACTAAAGCCTGACGCTGCTGGAGAACACGAAGAACTGAGGATTGTCACAAACTGTTCACGCTTTCACTGTGTACGTTTGTGAGTGCATTTCATGCATTTTTTGTTGAAGAGATGCTGTAGGCCCATGTGTTCAAATTTGGGTGCACGTTAAAGAACCCCAGGTGGTCGAAATTTCCGGAGCCCTCCACTACGGTGTCTCTCATAATCACATGATGGTGTGGGACGTTAAACCCCACATATCAATCAATCATTTGTTTGAAGAGGTGCCCGCTGCAAGTTTCCAGTTGCTTGTCGTTCTTCGCGTGACTTGACAACTCATTGGTGTAACATTAATTACTAGGCCCTTGTGGCGAAATAATGCACAACGAACGCTCAAGTGCCTTTGTGAAGACTCGTTTCACTTTCGTGTTATACCTATTTCTAGAAAAAGGGGTCAGCCACATTTTTTTAAACGCTATGGTGAGCGCATCTTCGTAATTTCCTCAAAATAAAAAAAAAACGAAGCCCTGCGGTTTGTCTGTAATGGGAACACACGAGCAAGCTTTAGTGGCTCCAGTTTCGAAAACAAAATCATTTTAGTTGTTTGTGTACGTTTTGTAGCAACAAAGTTATGTATGGGAGATGAAAGCTTATGACGCTACCTATGCCAGCATTGCTGAAAGTTTTGCAAGTGGCGCAAAGCTATTGACATGAAAAAGAGGGGACGAAAGAGACAATGCCCGTTACAAAATGTTCAGCAAGCAATGCCACCAACTCACCGAAGAACAAGTTATTTTAGAATACGCCACATATTCGCTCTCTTCAAGTCTTGTCAATGTAAATTTATGTAATTGGGGTGAAGACTGCCAAGAAATGATGCTGCCCCTGTATTGCTGTTAATAGGAAACACTAATGAAACGTTATCGAGGTTGCTGAACACTGGCCTGTATGAACCTTCCTTTCTGCCTGTTTTCGCAAACATGTGGCACTTCTTGCACACCGGCACTTTTTTCTAATCATCATTGTTTATTTAGAGAAACAACCATGGAAGGAACAACAAGAACCACAGAAATAAGGGCCAGTCATTGTCTGCCTGGGAGGAGGGGATATCGCAAGCCTTTGGTTATAAAACAAAGAAAGATGCAGAGAAAAATCACTGTGATTAACTAGAGAAAAGAAAAAGAACCTCCGGTTTTGTATTCTGCATGAATGAGATATTTGAAGAGATAGGTAGAATGAACGTTGAATATTGCGTTCTGAATAAATTGTGAACGCTTTAGCCCAGTGTTCACAGAACCAGCTCATGTTCTCATGTTGGAGCATTCAGTTAGACAATATTTCAGCCAATACGAGACACGAAAGGTCCGTGCTTCTGCCAGGGGTGCCGCAGCCACCTTTTCAGGTTAGTTCTGGCGCTGCAGTTGAGACATTATTGCAAGGTGTGGGAGAGGTTATGGTTCGAATCTACTAGGTCTAGGCCATCGGAAGACCTAGCATCAGTTCAGAGGGCCATGCTAAACTCCAAGGTCAAACAGCTTCGCTTTGTTTTAAGCTTTACAGGATTAGTTTAGAGTTCGACTTTTTTTTCGTTCCTCGTTTCCAAATGCTTTACAAGAGAGATTAACAGGAAGAATATTGGAACGCTAGTGAGGTTAGCTAGATTACTCCCAATAAGCTACCCTATACATGGAGAGGGAAATGAATCAGTAAAAGAGAGAGCGACACACACATTTTGTAAGTCAGGCAGGTTCGAGTTGTATCTGAAGTATACCTCGTTGTAACGGCAACAGTTATATCGGCTGTGGATTGGCGTTGGTTTTTCACGTAGAAATGAACTCTTCTCGATGTACCGGAGAGGAACTGACTCATACAGCTGGCGTTCAACAATGCAGAAACGCGGAACGCCAACCATGAGCTGCAGGCAGACAACATGCAAAAAAACAACAACAACGAAGTACTGCTTTACAGACGAAGAAAAAACTAATTCTCGCGCTTTTTCGCGCATGACCGCTCGCGAGGTCGCCAGCTGACACGCACGGGCGCTCGCAACAGCAAAACCCGCGCGCGGAAAGCCAAAAGAAACACCTTACTGTTTTTTGTTCGTCACCGTCAATCAATAATTACCGCTAACGCATGCAAACGTAGCACAAGTTCTCTTTAGGTTCGAATAGTGCTTGAAGCGTAATTGATGCCGCTTATATAGTTGAGCCCACTTCCCGCCAATTATATCGGCTGCAGCATGGGGTGCACGGACTTCTGAAATTATTGCTGTCAACGACCAGAACTTTTACTAGTCGATATTGAATGACTTGGACAAATAACTGACATCACTTCCAAAGAATTTAACAATTTTTATACCACAACAGCTGCACTGCAGCCGAAAGTATTCGCTGAAGTGAGGTGTGGGATCGGGCTAGCTCGTAAGTTAAGTATTCGCCTTCGTTTTTAATGGGTTCAGGTATGACGTGGTCATCGCGAGTGCTTTAAGAGCAACGTTACATAGACACAACGCAAGACACAATGGGCTGGCGAGGAAATGGGCACTCGCTGAAAGCGACAAAAGATGATGATCGGACCTATAAAGTGATAATGGTTGGTTTCAGATGCTCATTAAGAAACTGTATACCCTGAACTTTAAAACTGACAAGAGCACAAGGAAGAAGAGGCAGTACAAAATAACTAACAAGTCTGCCACATAAGCAAATGCAAAAATTAAAATAAAATATCAGTGTTAGCGTAACATTATCAATCGTACATTTTATATAGCAAGTTCCCCCAATGCGCTAATCTCTTTCACCTGCATGCGCAATCGTACATTTTATGTTGGGAGTTAATCCAATCAGCTAGTATTTTCCACGTGAGTACGGCAGCACAACAGCAGTGGCTATGTCATGCTGAAGCTCACATTGAAGTCGCGGGTTTGTTTTCGGGTCGAGGAGATCACATCGAGTGGGGTCTTTGCCTACGTCGTCTCGCGCAGTGTCAGAGTTTCTAGCTTTTAAATAAATAAATAAATAAATAAATAAATAAATAAATAAATAAATCGATCAATCAATGAATTCACTTGGTGATGCCTTGTAAGAAGTAGGAAGAGATGACCGTCCACAAACACCGATCGGCTGACACAACACCGCAGTGATAAAGCTGATCCCATACTGACGAAAACGTTTCGTGCTGAAAATTTCCGTAAGATTATATTTCAGCCAATCATGGCACGGGCATATCATTAGCAAAGCTGGCTGACCAATGGTACAACACACTTACAAAAGAGAAGCTTTGCTCATTCGGCTCCTGGATTTAAAATCTCTGCTTTGGTTGTGTTTCGGTATATATGAGCGAAATTAAATTTCTGGGTTAGAAAATTAAATTTCTAGGTTAGTTTTTTTACCATCGAAGTTAATTAACGTCCACGTGAATATAAGTAAAGTAGCGCCATTTGATTATACTCCCATTGAAGAGCAATATTGGTAACAGGGTGTGTATAGACAGCGGAACTCTTTAGAAGCGTTGAGTGGGTCCGTCTAAATGAGCTGTATGAGCTTATTAAAGCACTAACACGGGTTAACACGGCGTCTTAGAAACCAGAATCCCGACTATGCTTGTCTCTGTTTGCACAAGCATCCTATTAAGAGTGCATTATCCTGTGGCCCGTTTCAATAAAGCTGGAAGTAAACAACGTAGCTGGCTCATCATTTTTATGCGAACGGGCGATGCTTTTCATGATTCGGCTTGATGGAAAGCTTAAGAAACAGGCTTCTTGTTGTAACAGCCGAAAAACTTGGCTGAAGGCTTTAGCGCCGTAGCGTGTGAAGGCTTTAGGCTGAAGCCGCTGAAGGCTTTAGCGCCGCAGTGTTTTCTTAGTGTTGGTATGCACGGAGCTTCGTGGGCGCGGCCAGCGGCATTCAAAGCACGTGTGAAGTTCGTTTTAACGCCTTAAAGTAAATTTCCTCTCTTCCCTGCTGTGCTCTAATTGACGCTGATGAGTTTTTAGCAATCGTTGGTCGTGGGCAGGGGCGTAGCCCCCCTTCCCCCAAAAGTATTTTTCGCCATAGCAGAGAGAGCGAAAAATGACCATTTCAAGGGGCTGCCCCTCCTTAAATCAAGGAGGGGCTCCCCCCCCACTCCCTCCATAAATTCATGGCTATACGCACCTGGTCGTGGGAGCTCAAAAAAGGCGTCTTCACCATCCACAATGTCGTTCTCGGCGCCCAAGGCTTTGGTGAATTTTGTGAAAAAATGGAGATGAAGCTGGTCATAGTGGCCTGCCTTTGGTCCGTGGCTTTCAGGAGGTAAATGTAGGAAGTGTAGGCGTGCGCACGTTTCCCCTTAAGGGGGGGGGGGGGGGAAGGTTCGTCGCAGTGCCATCCTGCCCCCTATTATGGCAAGGTATGGTATAACTGTCAGTTCAAGCGCACGAGCGCAAGCGCAAGGTATGAAGCTGACTTTTTGTCCCCCCCCCCCCCCGTCGTCTTAGGTGACCAGGGGGGCGGCTTCCCCCCCCACGTGTGCACGCCTATAGTGAGAAGTGAAGAGTTCTTTCATTACGATATATGCGAGAGTAATCACTGGCCACCTTTATAGTCAAAAACACGTGTGCTCGTGACCATACACATTAAATAATAACAGGACAGGTTCCACTGTGTGAGGTGTCGGGCAGAGTTGGCATCTACCCCCTCCCCCCCATTTTTTTAGTTCTGGTGAGCATGCCTACGAGTTCCGCATTGGAGTAAGTTACTATCAGCACGCAAGTACTAACACACAAAATCATTATATGACACTATACCTGCTCTCTAGTCAGTACTGATTATGAAACATTTCTGGGTGTTCAACGGTGCAGATCTCTTTACTCGGCTGCTCCGAGTTCGCCACGAATCATTTAATCCGGCCAAAAGACTCATTAAGGAAGTTGATGACGACGCAGGAGTGCAACTTCGGTGTCGTATACCGGTGCCTGCAGCATGGGGATAGCGTGGATGACGGCGCCTTATTTTCATCCCTTTTCAATTATCATTATAGTTGAGTGTGACGAGCCGTTTCGTAAGTGTACATTTCCAATTCTTACGCGTTTGGTAAGTTACAGAGATACCGAAAACTCGGCCCATACTCAGCGTACTTGGCAGCGACTGATTACTTCAGCGTTAAGCTATCTTCGGGTCTTTTTCGCTTTCTCACGTCGTGATTGGAGATAGAGCTTCGCGATTTGTGGGAACTCTAACGTTTCCAGGTAAACGAAGGCGCGACGGGGAGTTCTAGTTATTCAAATCGATAAACGCACCGAGATGTGATGCAGCCCTTAAGAATTCTGCCGGACTTTCTCAGGTGACTTGGAGTTTCGCACGTGTGTATATCTTGCGAACGCGAGCATGCTTTGATGGAGGATGCGTGCGTTGTATTCAACAATTATCGTTGCGAAATACGTCCAATGACATCATTATATTAATAAAGAATAGAGAATAGAACGTTTTGGAAAGTCATAGTGTCACTTACTCTATTGTTTGGAAAATCTGCTTGAAATTAATCTCGAAAGGTACCGGAAAACACTTTTAGTAAAGAGATAGAGAGGGAAAAAAACAAAGGCAGGGACACTAACCAAGCTTAGATTGGTTGGCTATTCTACATGCCGTTCGGGGTAAAGGAGGAATAATAGATTAGATAGAGAAGAAAGAACCAGAGGAAGAAATGGAAGAGTGAACAGTTAATGAAAACTCAGGGATACATGGACTCGTGCTGCTCGTCAAGTCCGGCGCTCGTCAAGTCCGGTCCCCTTCGAGGACTTTCGTAGCCTTGTGCACACCGTAAATCATCATCCATGCTCCCAGCACCTCCTTTTCGAATAACGGTCTTCCACCAAGACGACCCAATTCGGCTTCTAAAACTCGTTGTGGAGTCCGGTAGAATGGCCTGTGGCGAACGTTATGTTCGATCGTCTCCTCGTAGCCGCGTAAGTTGCATGCCGCATGGTTGCACCATTCGTACGGGATGAGACTAGACGCATTCGTAAATTCCACACCCGACCAGGTGCGACGCTACAAAGTTGCATCGTGATGAGAAAGTCCGGATGGCAAATCAATTCGTAAAATAGGGTGAATGGGAAATAAGTGCTGGTTGGAGAAACCCTGCTTGTTTCATTGGAATAGTGCGACGCGATGAAAAAGCGGTTGCAGCTTGCCGCGCCGCATCCGTTCTAGAGAACGGTATGTGCATTCGAAACTCTGTTTCATGAACCAGTCGCGCAGCTTTATCGGCGCGGTCGTTGCCGGTAATTTTGCAACAGTTTGGTAGCCACAGAAACGCTATATCATCTCCTTTCTAGAGCGTTAGGAGGTAGTCGCGTCTTATTTCATACACTACCTGTTCGTGTAATCCATGCCGTAAATAAAACTGTAGTGTTTGTAAGGCTAACGTCAAGTCGCAAAACATAACCGACTAATTAATTGGCTGAATCTTATAATATTCTTGCGGCTTTGCTTCGTGCCCGTTTAACTCGTGCCTTTATGCTTCATATAGTTGTTTGAGCTTTTAAAAGTGTTCAGTTGAGAAATATGAGGAGAAAATTTATACCTTTTTTTCAGGAGCGTTACGCCGATTTATCTGTTGAGGAAAGCTTTACACCGACATTTCACACATTCGCTTCCAATTCCGAGCTAGAAGTTTTTTTTAAGGTGTGAAACATTGCTTAAATTCCAAGTATGCGATCAATACATCCTTGCTTACTACACGAGAACATCGAGCTTTAGCTGGCGATTCCATGTGGATTTGCGTACAACGAAGTCAAAGTGAACAGACCATTAAGCACGTGTTGCAATTAAAGAACAGAGATGTGTTAAACAGGGTTACCGCGTAGTAAAGCAAAAATAAACAAAAGCGAAAGAAGAACGAACCTGAAAGTTATAGTGTCACAACAAAAGGGATCACCGGTCGTGCTGACGTCACAAAAGGAGCGATCGTTACGTCCGTCTGTCGCCTCCGTCTCGGTGGCAGCACATACCACCGCGGCAACTTCTGCTAGTACGCCGCAGTAATTTGGCGCCTCGATTTATCACTGTGGCACCGTATACCCGATACGCTATTTCGCACCTTCATTCTAGGCGTGCTAACTCAACAAAGCGGCGTCGCAAAAAGACTTCCTGCACCTTGTCTTACTATGGCTGACCCGGTGTAACCCGGTATTCTGCCGTAATGACTTTATCCACCTTATCGCCCCCATTTCACGACACGACAGCCTTCATCTCGTTTCTCTTATTTCGCATTGTTTACGTTGCGGGGCTCGACGCATGTATGCACATCGGAACAGTCTTAAAGGAGAGGGTGAGGGTGAAGTTTGATAGGTAGACACCTGCCTCGGTTTTGTATAGAAAAACGTGTCTACTCGTTTACGAGCTGACTTGTTTATCAACGATGTTCAGAATACGGGAAAGTGCTGGGCAACACCAGCAAACTAGGCTACCGTTTGGTATCTGAGCGGAAAGCTCTATATATGTCAGCGCTTTTGTTGTCAGGCCTCTCGCCGCCCGCGCAGAATGTTATAACCGCGTTGCACCAATTTTGGAGCTCACCTGCGATTTACGACAGGAGTTTTACAACGCTTTGTCACACAATACATTAACTTTGCATTGTTTATGTTTTCTGCTAGTTACTCCCCGAGTGCGCGTTAACTTAACCTGACTGTGACTACATCCCGCCAAATCTCGGCGAATCGCTTCGCTCTCTGTCTCCGAGATCTTCTCCGTTGTTTTGTATCTTGCTTTTGTGAACTAAACGTGACGCATACATGCGTCAGTGCTTGTGAGTTTGTGTTAGTGTTTGTGTGTGTTTGGGAGCTCACAGGTTTGTATATTACCAGCCGTATACATGCGTATGTGCTCTATGAAAGACGTGTCGTAGAAATTCAATATCCTGTCAATTACGCATTGCGAACGAAAATGGGAAATATGGTTCTTGAATAGTCGGAATGATGCACAGAGGTAAACCCTTCGAATGTTTTATTGTAATGCAGTTTAATGTGCTGTAGTGCTTAAGGTAAACCTTTGAAATGTTTTAATAATATCGCGGGCGCGTCGACCCCGAAATGAGCTATAGTTTGCAGCATCGCGCAGGAGCAACGATGTGAACGTCATATCGGTTTTTTGAACGCATGATCCCACAGATAAGGCTAATATAGTGTGGGCACCCTCAGGTCGCGGGTTCGTATCCCGGCTGCGGCGGCTGCATTTCCGATGGAGGCGGAAATGTTGTAGGCCCGTGTGCTCAGATTTGGTTGCACGTTAAAGAACCCCAGGTGGTCGAAATTTCCGGAGCCCTCCACTACGGCGTCTCTCATAATCATATGGTGGTTTTGGGACGTTAAACCCCACATATCAATATAGTGTGGGCGTGTCTGAGCAAACATGACACCAGAGGGAGCTCGCGCTAGAGTGTGCTCCCTCTCTAATTTCAACTGGAAAAAGGCCGAAGGAAAAATTCCAAAGCGCACTGCCGCGGGTTTAGATGGGATTCCCGTTAGCCTCATTAACGAACTAGGACATAACACTAAAGAAGCATTGTTAAAAGCAGTAGAAAAAAGCTTAAAGGACGGACAAATACCGGACAGTTGGCGACAAAGTAGAATGAACTTAATCTATAAAGGCAAGGGAGAAAAGGACAAGATTCGCTCGTATAGACCACTAACAATTACATCGGTACTATACAGGATGGCGATGCAAGCAGTAAAAATGAAAATAGAAACATGGGCCGAACATAACAATATTTTGGGAGAACTTCAGAACGGATTTCGAGTCGACAGGCGGTTAGACGATAACCTGTTTGTTCTCACTCAGTGTATAGAAATATCCAAAATAGAGAATAGGCCCTTGTACGTGGCTTTTCTAGACATCACGGGGGCATACGACAACGTTAATCAGGAAATTTTGTGGGATATATTGAAAGGAATGGGCATGGGCGACGACTGTATACAGCTTTTGAGGGAGATATACCGAGAAAATACAGTTTGCATAGAGTGGGAAGGAATGCGTAGCAAAGAGAACGTTGAGGTTAGCAGGGGTCTGAGACAGGGATGTCCTTTGTCCCCGCTGTTATTCATGCTGTACATGGTGAGTATGGAAAAAGCGCTAGAAGGTAGCAACATTGGTTTTAATCTGTCACACAAACAGGGCGGCATGATGATTGAGCAGAAGCTTCCAGGTTTATTTTATGCGGACGATATCGTCTTATTTGCGGACAGTCGAGATGATATACAGCAGCTGGCGAATATATGCGGAAGGGAAGGTGAAGCTCTTGGACTAGGATTCAGTGTAACGAAGTGTGGATTGATGGTATTCAATGATCCCTGTGATCAGACGGTGTCCATACAAGGCCAAGAAATACCGAGGGTAAGTGAATACAAGTACCTTGGAGTATGGGTAAATGAGAGTGATAGATACATGGAGGTACAGGAAAAAGCCTCGGCAGCAAAAGGAAAGAGGAATGCGGCAATAATGAAGCACAGAGCGTTGTGGGGATACAATAGGTATGAGGTGCTTCGAGGTCTGTGGAAGGGTGTAATGGTTCCAGGGCTTACTTTTGGGAACTCAGTGGTGTGCATGAGGGCAGAGGTGCAAGCGGGAATGGATGTAAATCAAAGGACTGTGGGACGCCTCGCGTTGGGTGCTCACGGGAAGACGACAAACGAGGCTGTAAAGGGCGATATGGGGTGGGCAGGTTTTGAGGCGAGGGAAGCGCAGAGCAAAATAAGGTTCGAAGAAAGGCTAAGAAATATGAAGGAGAGTAGATGGGCAGAGAAGGTGTTCCGTTATTTGTATAGAAAGAGCGTGGACACACAGTGGAGAAAAAGAACTAGAAGACTCACTAGTAAGTATACGGCTGGTATTGTAAGCCGTATGTCAACAAAGAGCGTTAAGGGAAAAGTCAGGGAGGCGGAGAGGATTTACTGGATGGCAGCTATGGAGAAAAAACCGGCTTTGAGTAACTACCGAAAGGGCAAAAATGAAATAAGGAGGGAGGCATTTTACGATAATTCAAGGGGAAGCGCTTTACTGTTTGAAGCGAGATCGGGTTGCCTTAGAACGCGTAGTTATAAAGCAAGATTCAGTAAAGAAGAAGAACAATGCACATGCTGCGGGAAAGATAAGGAAACGGCGGAGCATGTTCTGATTGAATGTGGAGATATCCACCCAGGTGTACGTTTGGGCACGAGCCTACAGGAAGCCTTGGGTTTTAGGGACAACAATGGAAAGCTGAACACACCCGCGATTGAAATAAGTAAGAGACGGTTAGAGTATTGGTGGCAGAAAATTAGAGAGAAAGGACAAAAATAAATATTGGAAAAATAAAATATGGACAGTGTGCCGTAAATGGCAGAGAACTTAAGCTGAAAATTTACCTTTTTTTCTATTAAGATAGAATTTATCGAAGTAGAGGCATTAGGCCAACATAAAAAGAAAAAAAGATTTTTTTTTTTGTCGAGCCTGGTGGCATACTTGTCACCACCCCGTTTTAAAGGGGACGCTCATAGCATCCATCCATCCATCCATCCTCCTGTGCATACGCACCATGTAGGAAATCTCGTTATTTCTCGCCTACATAATGCGCTACCACGTCCAGGAAACAACGTTCTTCCGATATTAATAAATATTTGCGATGACGCACATATGTACGTACGAAACTTTTGTTTACGGACGCGATGCGCCAGAATCTAGCCTTGTATGGTTTCACTATAATAATGTGAGTGCGCAAGGGATGGCAACCTCAACCTTTCCGCAGCAATCAGGAGAGAACAGAAAATAACAGTACAGTGCGGTAGAGTACAGTACAGTACAGCTGAGTTCATTAGACGGCAGTGAACTACAGTATGTCACATTCAGTGCAGTACGGAGAATCACCGATTTGAGTCATGTATGCGACATCGCTGCTTTTATCCGCGCCACCCTCAACAAAACTAACGGCACAACCGCGCAACGCACGATTACTCCGCTTTTTCGGCAAACACCGAAATGATTCGGCGGCCTCGAAGTTGTTGCCACTCGGTTTGTGCATTGTACTGGCAAAGATGGAGGAATGAACGAACAAAAGTCACTGTAGATCGCAATCGGTTTCGTTTGGGTTGGAAGCTATACGTCGACCACGAGCAATATAGTTGGGCTAGTTGGTTGACGTTCATTCTCCAAAGGTGTCACTGCGCTAAAGGAAACAAGGACACACACAAAAGTGGAAGACTGTACTTGCGCAGACTGCGCACGTGCTGTCTTCGACTCAAACTTTTGAACAATCTGCGAGCAGTAGGTTGAAGATGCCGTGCAGTATTCGTCATAGTCATGCTTCTTGAATCGCCCTAGTGGAGTGGTCGCTGGTGTTTTTATCTAGGAGAGCGCAAGCGTCCAGACGGTGCATCTTCGATACACGACGTGCTCAGGGTGAATAGCCTCGCTCACTTCCCAGAACCATCGAGAACGTCTCGAGCGCCGAAGATGGTGGCAGCTATAGAATCCACATTTATACGTATACGCTCGAACATATGAGCCCACCACTTGTGATTTGTCTTCCTCGTTGCCTTCGATGTCGGACTACTGCCGAACTCGAGGGCTCGCATTGTGCGAGCGGTGAGAAAAGCAAGCGTGGCTTTCGCAACTTTCCGCTTCCTTTTTATTTCTCCTCTCCTTCCTTATCTCCCACTCCTCTACAGCCAGCTCCGACGTCGTCCCGCTCGTTCAAATATACGGTGTATGTTCGCGTCTGATAGCAGCCGTGCTACCAGCGAACGTTAGTCTCTACCCCAGGAGGACACCTCGTGTGACGTCGATCGGTGGCCAGCCTGCTTCAACACTTGCTTTATTTGTCACGTCGCGCACCGCCCAGCTGCGGTGGTCTAGTGGCTAAGGTGCTCGGCTGCTGACCCGCTGGTCGCGGGATTGAATCCCGGCTGCGGCGGCTGCATTTCCGATGGAGGCGGAAATGTAAACCCGTGTGATAGGATTTGGGTGCACGTTAAAGAACCCCAGGTGGTCGAAATTTCCTGAGCCCTCCACTATGGCTTCTCTCGTAATCATATGGTGGTTTTGGGACGTTAAACTCTACAAATCAATCAATCAATCAATCAATCAATCAATCAATCAATCAATCTCGTCGCGCACCTAGTTTCGGCGTGTCTCGCCTACGCGTTTTCTCTCTGTTGGTTCGCTTAATATAGTGTATATGTAAGCATAATGTAAGTGGTAATACGCCACTTCCTGTTGTTCACTTTTTGTACCATTCTTTCCGTTCAACTGCTTTTGTATCTTCCGTACCATTACATTAGTTTGTGCCACTGAGCTTCCGTTAGAGAGTGCTCGAAACTATGCCTAAAAGCTTCTTTTAAAAATAATACCTACGCTTCAAGTTTAAAAGGTTCTTTAAATACCTACACCATCATCTGTTTTCCGTCCTGAGATAGTGTGATCCAAGTCGACTTCTTTATAACGCGTATGACCTATACCTCTCTCTGGGTTTATTCATGTATTTCTTCTTTCCCGTCTGGCTATCCGTAATAAACTTTTGTCCAGCAAAGTTAACTGTGTTTCAGATGTTTCTCCATTGTATGCCCGCAAACACGTAACACAAAGTCAGCGCCAGACTGTAGGAGTCTCGAGACACAAAAAGGGCTGAATGTTCCCTATGTTTGATTGTTCAACCTAGAATTGAGATTTCCGGCCCGTTATGATAAGGGCTTAAAAGATGTACATCACACTTAGACCAAGCACAGTCATGAATTGCTGAGAAATTGAAAGAATTATCAGCCGTAGGGGTCTGTTAGGTTCTTAGACCCCGTATACCTTTAAGTCTTGTATTCAGGCCTATAGAACAGATTGATTGCACGCTTTTGGCAGGCCATAGACTCCTCTTACGTGTTAGGTAATATGAAAGATCGTGTTTGTTGTGGCGTATTGATATCCGTACGATATTTAGAGGAATGTGTTTCATTGTACGTGATTGAATAAGATTGTGTGGCACGCAGGTCCTATGCTGTTTAAACGTTAGCACTTGTCAGGAAAGCAGTCTACATGTATTTTAAGGATTACTCATGTTGAGCGCTCGCCGCGATAAAAACAATTGCATCAGGCGATACTTTGCGTTCAAGGTTTAGCTCATTCTACTTTTGTATATGGCAGGTTCGGGTAACGTAGCCCGTCGTCTTTCGCAATAAAACATGGTTCCCAGCAAGGACGCACGTGACACTTTACATATGTCCCGCAGATCACGGGATCGAATCCCGGTGGCGGCGGCTGCATTTTCGATGGAGGCGAAAATGCTGTAGGCCCGTATGCTCAGACTTGGGTGCACGTCAAAGAGCCCCAGGTGGTTGAAATTTCTGGAGCCCTCCTCGACGGCGTCTCTCATAATAAAATGGTGGTTTTGGGACGTTAAAAATCACATATGATCATCATCATCATCACTTTACATATTTCATGTCGGTCAGCGTTGTTTTTTCATTCGTGATACGGATTGCCGTACATGATGACAATTCCGTTGCTTTTCGTTTCTGTCGCGACAATAAAGAGTGGTTTGTCAGATAGAGTGAACATCACTCGCAGTCATGAACACAACAACAACAAAAGAAGTGAAATGCAAATGACAGAAGAAAGCGAAGCCAAGAATGGGCGTGGAAGGTTTCCTTGCATCGATTGCGCGTCACGCCAGGCAATCGCTCAGTGTTCGTGTCATGTCGGGCAGCCGTTTCATCCCGCATTGTCGGGCGCGTTAGACGCCAGCAGAAGCGATATATATTGGCCACGAGAAGGCATGATAAGGCGCTATTGATCGAACGCGATGATTCTTCGTATAGCCAGCCTTTCTTTGTATTGCATAGAACACACAACAGTGAGAGGAAAAATAGATAAAACTAACTTTCGATGTATATTTGGTTCGACCGTGCGCACGGTGTCAATCGTGATTTGCTTGCACGCTCATTTTATCATTGTTATTTTTTTCATCGCCTTGCAGCGAAGGCCACATTTGTCATATGTGAAAAAGACACATGCATACGGCACCTAATGAAAAACAGCAGCGATGCGGCGCGTTGCATCGCCATTTTTCTTTATGCAGCTAATTGTTCTCGAAATTATATTGTTTGTTCAGCGGAAGAGTGATGGCTAAATATGTGTGCGCACGTTGTAGTCGCTTGCATCTGATGGATACTGATAGCTAGCGCTTGGTAAACAGAGGGAGCAGAGGGAGCCTCACTTCAAGCTTCTAGGCTTGAATGATTGGAAAAAGTCAATGCTAGCCGATCGTGATGTTCGGCCTGTCAATAGCAAAGGAAACCGGCCAATGGCAAACGGAAGCTGCCAACATTAACAGCATCAGAAAGGACACTTTGTGGAGTCGGCACTGCTACACAATGAGCTATAGTGTCTTACAATAGCCTCGCCGTGGTGGTCCAGTGGCTAATGTACTGGGCTACTGACCCGCAGGTCGCCGGATCGAATCCCGGTGGCGGCTGAGTGAGTGAGTGAAACAACTTTATTCGGTCCACAATAGACGCGAGTAAACTCAGCGTCACCTGGCTAGGCCCACTCGGGGACCATCAGGTTAAACCTGACGGCCCTCGCGCGGGCCCTCTGGACGGCCAGGATTTGAGAGGTCTGGTCCTGGGCCTTAATGAGTCACTTCATTTCCTCTTGGGTGAAAGGGGGACCGGCAGAGGCGCAGCCCCACAGTACATGCTCGAAGTCCGCATAACCACCACACAGGGGGCAGTCCGGGCTTGGAAACCGTTCAGGGTACATTGTGTGCAGTGCCGCAGGGCTCGGGTAAGTGTTTGTTTGTAGCAGTCGGAGAGTAACAGCTTGGGCCCTGCATAGCGAGGAGTGTGGTAGAGGCAGCAGTCTTCTTGACAGATAGTGGTGCTTGCATATCTCGTTGTACGAACAGAGAGGCTCAGGTCGCCCAGGAGATGACGCGTTACCCGGCACACGGTCAGTCAAACCTCGTGCAGCCGAGTGCGCCTCCTCGTTGGGATTGAGCGAGGCACCCTCAATGGTTCCAAGGTGCGCAGGAAACCAGACCAATGAGTGATTTTTGAGGTCTTTGACTTTTTGAATAATCTGTAGGACCTGGGCAGCCACCATGCCCATCTGGAAGGCCTTGATAGCGGCCTTGGAGTCTGAATAAATTGTGTCATGTACACCGTCCGTCAATGCAAGAGCAATGGCAACCTGCTCTGCAACGCTGGAACTAGAAGTGTGGATGGTAGCGCAGCTGATGACTCTGCAATCACAGTCGACGACCACTGAGGAGAAGGCTTCTTCTTGAATGTACGAAGCAGCATCGACGAAGCAGGCTCGATCCTTGTCCAAGCGGGCACTGGCGAGCAGAGATTTACCCC
The DNA here is from genome assembly GCF_043290135.1 of Rhipicephalus microplus. NCBI lineage: Eukaryota > Metazoa > Arthropoda > Arachnida > Ixodida > Ixodidae > Rhipicephalus > Rhipicephalus microplus. Next base: position 73,673,434 of record NC_134704.1, read on the forward strand.
TGGCTCGTCTTCGTGCTTCGTTGTAGGTTGGATGCATATTGCGCGGCATCCGCGCAATCTGGATCTTGGATCTTACGTCGTTGGGCAGCTTCACAGCGTCAGGACCGACAACCGTGGGGTTTCGTCCCAGCATGCCGAGTATGGCTCTACCCGCTGGGGTGCCAGACAGTCTGACAAACTGTGCAAACTCTTGGGCTTCGACAATTTCTTCGAACGTGTTGTGGATTCCCAACTTCAGGAGGTCTTCCGTGTGCGTTCGAACGGGAATGCCAAGGGCCAGCTTGAAGACTCTTCTGATTAGGGCATTGATTTTGTTGCGCTCCGACACGAGCCAGTTGTGCATAGCCGCCGAATAAGCGAGGTGGCATAGCACGAATGCGTGGATAATCCGGATCAGATTGTCCTCCCTGATTCCGCGGTGCCTGTTAGCCGATTCTTCGAATCAGTCCGAGGGCGCTTTCGGTCTTGGAACAAATGCGTTTGACGGCGGCTCTATTGGCTCCGTTAGACTCGATAAACATTCCAAGGACCCTGATAGTGTCCACCCGCGGAACTGGGGAGCCGTTACCGGTGAATAACGTAATGTGGCTCTCCATTGCTGGCTTCCAGGACCGGTGAGAACCGCCTCTGGGCCTCTTCTTATACAGTAAGAGCTCGGACTTAGCGGGCGAGCACCTTAGCTCGGTGGGGATGAGATAGCGCTCCGTCACATCGATGGCCTCTTGCAAAGCACTCTCGACCTGACCCTCACATCCGCTGAGGCACCAGATGGTGATGTCGTCTGCGTAGATCGTGTGGTTAATGTTCGGGATTTTGTTCAAGGCCCTCGACAGGTTGATCATGCAGATATTGAACAGCGTCGGGGAGATCACCTGCATTTTTGTTGGAGGCAGAAATGCTGTGGCCCGCGTGCTCAGATTTAGCTGCACGTTAAAAAACCACAGGTGGTTGAAATTTCCGGAGCCCTCCATTACGGCGTCTATCATAATCATAGGGTGGTTTTGGCACTTTAAACCACACATATCAATCAAGTGTCTCGCTATAAATACGCCCACAACTTGCAGACAGGAACATGAAGACGGTAAATGAAGAAAGACAGAAGAGCGCCTTTTCCATTTTTATATTCCAAGGAATTGTGCAACAAATATTATGCTCAGCAAACTTAGGCACCAAGTCACTCAGAGAAAAGTTCTTCTAGAGCACAACAAACACTTGTGTGCATCGCTCTTTTCACTCGTCTTGGCAGGAAGACTTACATAAAGCACTGTAAGTTTGGCTACGTGCATGCTGTATCAAGAACTGCAGACTGACAGCCGTCGATACCGCTTGCAGTTGATAATGTGTGAACTTTTGTCAGCACAGGTATGGATGATTAAAGATTCCGGATGACCAGAAGTTAAGGACATCTTTTTGTGTGTGTGTGTGTATCTCCAGTGTAGCAGCGTGGTAGCGAGAATTATTAGCGAGCAAGACTTTTATTACTTGGAGAACACTACATTTTGACGACTACATTACCGTCGTTAATGCGCCAATCGGTAGGTGTAATGATTGCGAAGTTAAACGTGAGTTATCACTCATAAGAGCGTTTGCTTGCTACTTAGCGAGTGAGCATTAAAATGTGCAAAATATATGAACATTTGAAATCAGGTGCTAAAAAGGTTTTCGACAGGCCTTTGGCGATTGGGGTGGGATGGTACGGTGAAACTAAGCAAATCTTTGTCTGCTACACCTCTGCAATACTGCAGAGGTGTAGTAGACAAAGTATGAAATTTGTATGCCTGCCTACAATTGAGCTCTGTCATTTCACCCGAGAGATAAATTGACTCTTGATTGTTTCCATGATTTTTTCACACTAGAACTCGGCTCTCTCAGCGAGCAAATTGACTTTATCAAAAGAACTCAGCCAGGAAAAGCAACTTAGAAGTGTGGCAGCTTGGGCTAGTTGGTATGGCATGACGATAGTTATAGCGCGAGAACAAAACGACGACACAGAGACAAGAATGACAGCGCTCATGTCTTTCGTGTCCTTCTTGTCTCTGTGTCGTTGTTTTGTTCTCGCGCTATAACTATCGTCAGGAGAAGCAGTTCCGCTATTTGCATGTATTCTGTACATCGTTAAAGGACGCTCCCAATGTACCTTATGCTATCACCTAAGAAGAACAAAAAGAGCTAGGATTTTGGAATCTTGGAATGAGCCAAGATATTCCAAGATTTTGGAATCTTCGAACATCACAGGCAACAAATAAACAAATCTGTGGCACACACCCACGCTGGGGCATTGGCTAAGAACCGGGGTAGTTCTAGCGAAATACTTTTATTTCGTTAGCTAACGTCTTTTAAAATAATGAGGGGGATCAAGGGAAAACCTAAATATTAGAAATTGAGAATTAGAAATGGCACAGGCAGAAAGTGGAGCACATAATATTAGCAACAACAAATAATAAATCAATAAATAAATCAATTTAGAAACAAGTAGTTCTGGAGTAATAATTGGCTCAAGAGTCTGAATCATTTTGAACCTTTAATAAACCGGTGCAATGCACCGAAAACTGTGCCGTCACTAAATCCTAGGGACAATATCCCCCAAAGAAGTAGATTTGGAGTGTTTAACTTCAGTCTTATGAGACGGAAGACGGCATCTAATGTAATTTTGCTCAATGCGGCGTATCTTTCACAATACGCTATGATAATGGTCTGTTGTCTCAGGGACTGCACAAAACCAACAATTAGGGGAAGCAGCCAGACTAGCTCTGTGTAAATAAAAATTTAGATAAGGAGTTTGACACCGCAGCCCGCTGATTTCAACTTAAACTGCACGCGTGCGACGTATTATACTGTTCTAATGATGATTTAAGTGTTGAAATACTACTGTGTTGTTTATGGACACCAAACAAAATTCTTCTAACATTATTTCTCTCCTAAATCTTGCCCACTATAATGAGTTTATTGATGACTCGAACGTGAAAGCTTTCTCTCATTCTTTCAATTCTAAATTGATTGAAACACCCCATATAATATAAGGATGATGGTGATAATGATAAAAAAATGGCAGCATATCCACGGAGTGAGTGAAGAGTGGGGCGAAGCATTCGTCCGTCCATTCGTTCTTGCTTCCGTCCGTCCATGCGTCCGTCAGTGTGACCGTCCATGCGTCCATCAGCCCGTCCGTGCGTGCGTCTGTTCGTGCGTCCGTCCCTGCGTTCGTCCATGCAGCCGCCCCTGCGTCCGTTCATGCGTCCATCCATGCATCTGTCTATGTGTCCTTTCGTCCTTCTATTCAACACTCCAAGTACCACCATCTCGCATCTTTTCATCATATATTCCCCATATAGAAGCATCGCCATCCAGCGGACATTCCAAGGACTAAACGAGAGGTGGCACACGCACACTTTCTTACGGCTTGCGCTTCGGGTCCATTTCCCACCTTTAACCACCTCGAGTTCATGGTATATACTACTTCACTGTATTCATGGCACTGTGGCCGAACGCTCGCTAAACCTTTCGAAAACCAAGGAGGTTACGGCCAGCGAGTATAACGTAGCAAACTTTTTTCAGTCAGATAGTGCTCAATGTACATGCCAATGGCTGCTAATGGGAGATGAGTGGTGGAGAATTCGGCTTTTACTTTCTATACGGCTTGCGCTTCGTATCTACTTCCCATTTTTAACCACCTCGAGTTCATTCATGGTATATACAAGTTCATTGTATTCATGGCATTGCGGCTCAATGCTCGCTAAACCTTTCTAAAGCTAAGGAGGTTACACGCAGCGAGTATAACCTAGCAACCCTTTCTTGTCAGATAATGCTCAATGTACATGCCAATGGCTGCTAATGGTGATTGCAGCCTGCGCGCTAACTAAAAGCCAAATGCTCCTGTCTCTCATTCCCCATTAGCAGCCATTAACATGTACATTGAGCACTATTTTTTATTGTTGAACAACGCACAGTATACGTCTCCCACCGGCACCACCTTAGAGGTCAAAATGTTATACTTGTTACATACTACGGGAACGAACGGGTGCCGCTATAAAGAGCTTCGCCCCTAATAATCAATATCTGCTTTCCCAATGTCCGTGGTGCAGCTAGATGCACAGCAAACAGTGTTTTCTGGCCTCGTGTTGCCTTTTTGCAGTGTATACGGAGAAACGCACCCCGTGTATAGCGTATGCGCAACCGGCTTGCGAATTCAACGGCTCTGCTCTATCGGCCGAGCATCGCGCCATTAACATAGCGCGATGCTGTGCTCGAGCGAGCGAGAAATCGTGTTACCCTTTGTCGGGACGAGTGCGTGATTGCAGGCAGGCAAATCGGATTGCGTACGCCGCCGGTGGCGTCGGAAGCGACGTCGGGAAAAGCCGCGCGCGTTCGAGGTAAAACTTGGCCGGCGCAGGCCGGTCGATCGTTTCTCGGAATGCGGCGCGGGCCGATACACAGTTATGTAAAATAAGAAAGAAATCGGTGCTAGTGCTCACAAATATTTTCTTTCGTGAGAGAACTTCATGATTGGTTGATCGCTCACACCGGTATATGTGAGGCTCTAAAATTGGCTAAAATTTGTTCTCGCACAAAGTTGCAGCGTATTTTTGAGGTGATTATTTATGATAATAAGGGTGGCAGCGCGAGCACGATTGTGCTAGAAGAAACAGACGAAAGTCGAGGTACGGAAGGCAAAGAGGACAACACGAGCGCTGGTGTTGCAGCGCTCGTGTTGTCCTCTTTGCCTTCCGTACCTCGACTTCCGTCTGTTTCTTCTAGCACATTCGTGCTCGCGCTGCAACCATTATTATCATGAATTCAAACCAACTAGCCCAAATCGCCATTCTTCTTCAGTGATTATTTAGTTGGTGAAAAATAATGAGCGACCATTGATGAGTGAAACTTTAACGTATGAATACAATAAAATGAAACTAGGTGAGTGCTTGGTTAATTATTGAAGTTACATTAGCGGCGGTTAATAAGTCACACTTGATACTGAATCATTTACACCTCAACGATACAGATCTATTACAGCGTGAGGTTTCTGTTTGAAACAATAGCCATAAATAGACCATCAAACGCCAAATCTAACCGTCGGCGTCGGCTTCGTGAATAAGTGGTGTAAAAAATTGTCAGCGTCAGAGGACGTTACCATACGACGTCACAGACAGCCAAAATTTGTGACGTCGTCATGATGCCACAGTGAACTCATCATAACTTCTGTCGTCATCACATGGCATAGTAGTTTGTCGAAAAACGGTTGATCACGGAGGCAATGCGAAAACCAGGTGAGCTGCCTCCAATCTTTGAGGCCGTACAGAACCACGCAAGATGCAGTATTCTTTCTGTATGTGGCCAGGCAAGACCAGTACAATCGACTAAGAAGAAACGAAGGTGGTTTTAGCCCGACTTCGAGCCGTCTTAAAGGGGACTGCTAAAACGATTTATGACTTCATAGTTTTACATCTTTTTTGAACTGGTTGCGTACATTGACGGCTTAAGAGATAAGCGCCACAAGAACGGCAGCGATAGGATCACGTGGTGCAAAGTTATTCAGCGTAGAGATATCAAAATACACAGAAATGGATGCTTACCCTAAACTCAATTTTGGCGGTCTCCCCTCGCCGTGTTTTTCTCGCCCTCTGACGTCAGAAGGCTGCACAATGAAATGAACTGAAAGCCCTACCGTACAGAAAGCTCACATGACATATTGCCTGTTAAGTCCAGCGCATATTAAAGACGCCGTTGCGATGGTAACAAACAATGTGGTACTTGAAGAGAGAACGACACGTGCGAAATCAGCCAGCTCACGAACGCTTCTGTAATGTTTTGTAGTTTTACTGATCTTTCTTTTTGCAATGACGTATACTTATATCAACGCTCTTACATCTTTTTTTCTTTTTGTTTCTTCAAATAACGGCGCCGGGAGCGTCACCGGCGCGTTTTTTCCAGCACGTGGCGTTCTGCGCATTCTTTGAACAGCTTTGCAGTTTTCAAACTGGAAAAGTCGGAGAACTTTATGCTGTGTCTCTGAGTGAAAAGTCATCCTAATGAAAAAAAATAAATAAATCAAATAGTAATCCTTATTTTGATGCAATGCCGCGATTACATTTAACTTTAAATTTATCCAATCATATGGCGGCAACCTTCCGGCGTCATTTCCGCTCGCAGTAGTTCTGACGAGCGCCACTACGAGTTGTGCAGTCGGCACCGATGTGTTCAAGCGTTAGAGGGCCCCTTTAATCGAACGCATACACAAGTGGCCCTGTGAGTTCTTTACTGCTTTTTTTCTGAATATGGGCCGTTTAGAACAAAGCTAACGCTTTAGCGCTAATAAAGAGGCTAACCAGAGATGGGACATTACTGACGAAATGGGATATTAGTCGCGTAGACATACTTATTGACCCTGTATTCGGTATTACGTTCAATACAAGGTTTTGGGACGTTAAACCCCACAAATATATCAACGTTCGATACAAGGTCCATAGTTGTAAAAGTCTCGCTCTCACTCTAAACACGTTCGCGACATAGTATTTTCAGCCAGCGCAAACGCCGCACATATCAATAGCGAAAGTGGTCGGACAACCCGAAATTGTTTGCAGCACCAGCATTAGCAAAAACTAGACGGGCCTGTATATTCAATCGAATAGCGACTGTCACTGTGTTCTGTCTAACAGCATCGCGGTTTTACTGTCTTCTTAGCATAACACCCGATATTCTCCGTGGCCTTGCCCGTTCCTGCCCAATATTCTCTGGAATCTCTAACATTTTACAGGGCACCGAGTTCCTAAAAAAAATGCGGAAGTCCGGTAGTATACTATCGCACTTTCGCAATCTTCCGTAACAGAGCTGGCTCAGCTAAATTAACTGCCTCCACATATGGAGGCAGTTGATTTAGCTGAGCCAACCTTGGAACCTATTCCCCGCCATGGTGGTATAGTGGTTATGGTGCTATAGATTGCTGACCCGCAAGTCGCGGGATCGAATCCCGGCCGTGGTGGCTTCATTTTAAATAGAGCCGTAAATTATCAAGGCCCTTGTGCTTAGATTGAGGTGCACGTCAAAGAACCCCGGGTGGTCGAAATTTCCAGAGCCCTCCACTACGGCTACTCTCACTATCGTGTCTTTGTTTTGGGTCATTAAACAGCAACAATTGTTATTACTCTGTGAATTTGTCCAGGCTCTTGTCTCGGCCGAAAAATCATTTATTCTTTCTTTTTTGGCACGTATACGGTCTAGAATCTTCTTAACGCATTCGCACTCTGCATTAGCAGTCTTCGTCCTCTTCATCCTTGCCAGAGGGAGAAAGCGGCGGCCACTTCGATTGGTCAATACGCTTATTTCTACAACCAGCAGGGAATTCGCGCCCGAAGCCGCTACTGCGTTATATATATATATATATATATATATATATATATATATATATATATATATATATATATATATATATATATATATATATATATATATATGTATTTTGTAACGGAGAGAAAAGAGACAACACCCGATCCTGGGCCAGCTGTTCTTATTCTGTACTTCGTCTTCCTCTGCTTTTCTCTAGCTACCCGCGCCGCGCCGAAGCGCCAGCGTCTTTCTTGGTCATGACACTCGGCCATGACTGCGTGCGCGCGGAGCTGGCGGCAAAGTTTCTGGTGGGCAGGCTTGGCTGCATCGTGGTGGTCAGCCCGGACCACAATGCAAGATGGAGCGACGGTCTGGGGAAAGCGTCTCTGGTGGACGGCACTGGCTGCCCGAGCCGGTCGCTCTTTTGCACGCCACGATGTCTCTAGGAAAAGTGCTGTGGACTCAGGCGGCCGGCACTGGCTGCCCCGTTGCGGCCGACACTCTCGGCCATGCTGCAATTTGGTCCAGGTATCTGCCAGAAATAGATCTGGTGGTCGATACTGGCTGCATCTCGGAGGTCGGCCTCGACCACGCTGGAACTGGGTGCCGGAGTGTGCCACAAGTCTATCGGGAGGTCGAGACTGGCTGTGTCGTTGTGGTTGATCTCGTCCAAGGCTCGACGTGTTCGGAAGACCCGGTGAAAACAGCCCTGGCGGGTGGCACCGACCCCCCCGCCCGGGCCGGACCCGTCCAGGCTGTGACCCGGCACGCTGAGACTGCATCTGTTGCCCCGGTCGGCCACAACGTCGTTGTTGACGTTGGGCATTGGCATTCGCTCGCACCTTGGTCGATGAAGACCCGGGGGCATGAAACTGGCCGTACCCCGGTGGTCTGTCCCCACGACGCTGCAACATGTTGTAGAGACCTGGTGGGCGACAGTGGGTGTGTTGGAGCAGTCGCCGCCCGCCGAGTAGACATCCATGTCGTCCGAGTGGGGTGGTGTGGTCTTCATGCGCATCTGAATGCCGAGCCGGAAAATGCCCGCGCAACTGAGGACGAGCGCGAGTACCCACCGGCCACCGGACACAATCATGATGCGACGTGCCCGCAGCCTCCTTGCTGTCATCGCTCCTGTTCTGACCGAGCCGGTCATAGCCCGAACAATCAGGGGCGATCTCCATGGTGACAACTTCATGGGGGTCTGCGCGACGTTCAGGCCGTACGCTGGGAGCCAGAATGGTGTGCTTGTCGTCGTCAGCAAGATCGTACATCACGTGGCCAGAAAGGCAGATGCTGGCTCTCTCCGCCGTGAGCGCATCGATGCAGCTCACACGCTCGGCTAATGAGTGCCGATGTGGCACACACTGGTTCAAGACTGTCTCCGACAGCTCTGTCTTGGAAATAGCATTGGCTGCCGGCATGGAAGTTCGTGAGATGGGTCCCAGTGTGGAACCTGTCATCGGAAGAGCGACGCCTGCATTGGAGCCTGTTTCAGTGTACCCTGCGGAGCACTCAGCCAAGAGGTCATCAAAGCCAATGCAGGGAACAGCTGAACATTCGGGATGGTTCAGTGTGGGTATGTCGTCTGAGTGACGTCCCTCACGAGGCCCGTCTTCGATAGTGGTCCCCGGCTAGGCTGAACTTGAATTGGACGACGGCAAGGAGTCCGAAAGCTCAAGTGAACTGCAACGCATGACTGCAACATGGAGGCGGAAACCCTCCTGCGCCTTCTCCTCGGTAGTCATCAGGTTGAACTGGGTGGTAGAAGGGAGATCGGAGAGCGTCCGGCCGGAGGCAGCTATAAGCTTGGAGCTCCACTCCACCCAAGACTGCTGCTTGAAGCCTTTATACCGGTGCCACGCCGCTGCACCTTCCCGAAGATGGTCTACAGCCACGGTCCATCTCTGAGATTCCGTCCAGGCCTCGTGCATTGCTAGCGCGTTGACGGTTGCCACCCAGCTGTCGGCGTCGTTCCGGACCCCGTCGAATTCCGGCAGTTCGTAGGTGGACGGCGATGGTGGGGCGGCACGTGAGAATGCGGATATCACTGAGGCAACGCCGTCGAGCTGGTCTGAGAGCTGCAGGAGGGTGCCCCAAAGCTGCCTGCATTGCTCCAATGGGCTTGCCTCAAGGTCGTGCGAGGCAGCTGCGTCCAACACTGCGTTAATGTCACACAATGCTGGCAACACTGTAGGAGCTCACTCGGAGATTGACGCTGTCAGTTCGTCAGTCTTGATGCGGAGTAGCGCGATGGTACGCCGGAGGTCCGCGGTGCTGTCGGGCATTAAGCCCGAACAGTCAGTGATAGTGGTATTTGAGTAATTAGCAATTGCAGCACTCACCCCGGTGTGGTCGACGAGCAGGGAAGCCTGGACGGCGTTCCGTGGCGGCTCGTTTGTTGTAAGAGTACCGCAACGGGAATGTATACGCCATGGGAAACGTGAGCGGCATTCCCAAGGGACAGGAGCCGCTGTGGATCCCTGCCGTGAAACGGTGGCAGGGTTTCAATCAGGTGATGTCCTATAACCACAGGGGAGGCCTGGACGCCGTCCACAGGTGGTCTGAAGGGTGGCTGAAGCGGCGGGTGGGACCCCATCGCTAAAGAAGCGTGAACGGCGTTCCTTGATGGAGAAGCCCGGGCTGCCGACGAACCACGAAGACACGTACCAGTGGCTTTCTGCAGAGGGTTCACTTGTCGGACTGCGCCGTTGTAACGTAGAGAAAAGAGACAACACCCGATCCTGGGCCAGCTGTTCTTATTCTGTACTTCGTCTTCCTCTGCTTTTCTCTAGCTACCCGCGCGCCGAAGCGCCAGCGTCTTTCTTGGTCATGACAATCTACACACATATATATATATATATATATATATATATATATATACATATATATATATATATATATATATATATATATATATATATATATATATATATATATATATATATGGTTTCTTCTGTTTTGTTGTTCATCACTCAAACAGCGACGGCAGCACTGAGCGCCGATTGGTCACTGAAGAGAGTGAACTTCACTACCCGTTTCTTTGTTTCTCGTTTTCTTATTCGGGTGATTGTTTGGCATCATCATAATGTGAAAATATATGAGCTTACAAAGTAGAAGGAAACAAACACTTGGCAGGAAAGACGCTCACCTTACAACTGCAGATTAATAAGAAAAGTCCATTGCACAAAAACGCCGAAACGCGCAGGCGCAACCAACTATCACTGAAAAACTTCACCCCCACAAAGTGAGTGTTTCTCTCCTTCAACTACTTAAAATTAACACTTCTTCGTCACTTAGCGTGACCGAGGGGACACTGATACGCGTGCTTGCGTTCGCCCTGATCAGCCCTGCTTCCGTGATTTCTTTGGTCAATCTGGGTTCCGATATGCTCAGAATTCTCGTGCTGCAAACATTGCTGATTGCACCCACAATTTGACAAGTGTGCATGCCACCTGCGGTAACCTTCCAGGACGACGCATGTTTTCCGAATGGATCACATAAACATCCGCCTGTTTTGATTATGTACATTTTCCCGCAGCTCAACGGTATTTCGTACACAACCTCTGAAGAACACGGTACAAACTGCGTGGCATGTTTTTTGTGCAGCCAATTTTGTTCACCTTACGCTGTTGCTGATTTCCTATCATGACGCACACTTTAGCCAGTTTGCAGGGAGGCGTGAGAACAAGCTCTACTCCGTGCTTATGCTTAATCTTCATGAGACTGTGCAACATCTTGTGCACACATAGAGCACGTCTACAACCAGGAAGCAAGGGCGGCCGCACAAGGAAACATGCCAGGCAGTTTGTACTGTGCTCTTCAGAGGTTGTGTGCGAAATACCGTTGAGCTGAGGGAAAGTGTACATCGACCAGACGGGCCGATGCTTATATGACCGACTCAGAGAACATGCGTCGTCCCGGAAGGTTCTCGCAGGTGGCACGCACTTGTATATGCATTGCAAGGATTGTGGTTGCGATGCGCAGTTTTGCAGCAGGAGAATTCTGAGCATATCTTAAAACTCAGATTGACCGGAGAAATCACGGAAGCAGGGCTGATCAGGGTGAACGCAAGTACGTGTATCAGTGTTCCCCTCGGTCGTGATAAGTGACAAAGTATTCTTTTTAAGTATAGTTGAAGGAGAGCAACACACCCCTTGGGGGGTTAATCATGAGATGAACAGTGGGAGTGCCTCAGACTCGCTGGCTGACGTTTCAATAGGAGGACTCATCGTTTTCAAAGGTGCCGTGTCATCCTTGGTGTGTTAGTTTTAAAGGGGCTAGTGATGACGTCATCTCATGGCGGTGGCGCGTGTCCCTGTTCATGATCGCCGTCGTCACTGCACTCTTCTGCTTTATAGTATTTTGCTTTTCAGCATATGATATGCTTGTGAGAGACACGGTAGTGGGGTCTCTAGGTTGTTATGAATTCGGGAACAAAAAAAGGTAGAGATTTTATAGTGGAGAGTAATGAGAAACTGCTATTTCCATAATTATTCTGATTGAGCGCGTACATTGAGATCAGTGCAACACAAATAAATGAACCCCTTAGCTGCCAAGCCCACATAATGGATGCCATTAGGACACCCGTCGTATATCCGACAGCTTGGTTATGGTGAACAGACGCTTTTCTGCAAAACGTTACCAACTCAGTATCTTCCCCGGACGCTCTTAATCGAGCGTTTAGGCCTACCGACGTGACTTGGGCACTATTTACGAGGAAGCATAGGCTAATTCGCACAAATAGGGATGAGTCTGATTGCAATATGCTAGGAACTACGAGCGAGTGTTGCCTTCAAATTAACAAAGAACTACTGCGAACGCAAAGCTTCATGAAATCAGCCTACGTATTCCACGTTGTCGGATGTATGGCCATTACGTATGAAGTTAACCGAATCGACGCATTCTCTCGAAAGGCATGCTAATGAAGGCAGGTGGCAGCCGACCTGAACATCGTGGAATTGAGTGAATGTGCGAGCGGCGCATGCATGTGGTGCGTATTTTAAGCGTGAAATTTGACTCGGCCACCGAAAGTGCCGCTGCGGTTCAACCGTCGCGCCTTGCAAGCGTGTGAAGGGAGCAGGTGCTCATATGGCGAGGCGTAGTCGGGCAACAGAACTTTTGGTCAGTTACATTGCTCTGCGGTTGCCAAACTTCTGCCCAATTTGCGATGCAGGTGTTTCACCGTTAATTGTTATCGGCGTGAAAAGTATACTTGCTAGCTGTGAAACTGTTTTGCGCAATGACGCTGAGTATTGTAATGGATCGGCCAGAGCTGGAATTGTAAATTGGAAACTATAGCGCGAGTGTGAGAGAATTTTGTTAACGGTTGGTAATGGACACAAGGAATTCAGCGTATAACGACTGCTTATGTAGGGGCCTTCGGATACAGTGGGGATTCTTACATGACTTGAGATTGCCGTTCTACGTTCGCACAACGAAAGCAGCAGTTACCACAGAGAAAGCTCACTGTCTTTTCGTCTGAGAGCCGTGCCGAAGGGTAATTCCCGGCGCCTCCAATTGAAGCGTGGACGCCGAGAATCCACGTTATATGACAGGCCATGTATCATCATATATGACCGTGTATCATCGAGATCTCCATGTAACATACACTTTCAGCATGCTGCCGGGTGCCATTGAAACCACCGGCGTAGCATTTCACCTGTACAGAAAGACAGACAGACGGACGGACGGATGGACGGACGGACGGACGGACGGGCAGACAGACAGACAGACAGACAGACAGACAGACAGACAGACGGACGGACGGACGGACGGACGGACGGACGGACGGACAGGACAGGACAGGACAGGACAGGACAAGACAAGACAAGACAAGACAAGACAAGACAAGACAAGACATCATGAGCGAAGGAGGTATGAAATGAGGAAGATAACGGCAAAAGCAAACATTTTCATGAAGGCGCCAAAATCCAATTAAGACACACGCGAAAGCCACCGTGCATTCACCGACGGTCCTTTTTCTCGTCACGCGTTGTACGGATTCCGCTCGAGCTGTTCGAGTACCAGCGTTATAATGACTGCGCGGTATTACGCTGTGCACCGTGTCCCACGGGCTTTAACACACCTGCGTGTGTTGTGCGTACATAATGCCACGTGCATTGCACGCTCACTAAAACGACGACGAGGGGATTTAGGTGCGCCGCATCCACGCATCGCGACGTTTTGCCCTCAGGGCTCGGTCGTATACGCGTGGCTTATGGAGGCTGCCTCCTGAAAGGGAGGCTTAAGCCCACGCTGCCCGCAGAAAGCACGGGTTTTTACCTCGCCGTGAGACGCTAGAGTAATTTTGGACACTTTCGCGACCGGGCAGGTAGTGCAACTATGTAGAGCTCAGTTTCTGAAAAAAAGAGAATCCGTAGGTCGAACGTAATAATGGCGACATGGTTCTTTTTCATAATGATGAATAGTTCACCGTAAAAGTAGGCGTTTGAGGTGATAAAACCGCGATATATTTATGAGGGATGCCACAATGAAGGCCGCTAGAAATTTTGACCGTCTGGGCTTTTTTAACATACACCTACATTTAAATACATCATTTTTCAAGAATTTCACCTCCTGCAAAATGCTGCCGCCGTGGGCAGGATTTGATCCCGCGATCTTCGGTTCAGCAGTCGAGCACCACAACTTCCAGACAGATGAACGCTTCCGCATAAAAGTGCGTGATGCGCACATTTATGCTTTATGCGGGCGCAATATAACGGTTGTTGTTTTCGGGCAGTTACCTTCGATATTACCGCGATTGCTTGCGAGATCGCAACTCACTTGGCACCGTTTCAGGGCCGATTGCGACGCCTCCGTGATGCTTCCGCTAGTCATTTGAGCAGGATGTCAACTCGAGCCCTTGCCGTTACTCAAGTAGGTTCCTTGCCGCCGTCGTTTCAAAGTGCATGGGTGTGGCCACGCAACATATTACGATAATGGTGACTCAAGGCTTTTGATATTGCATTAAAAGAACACTCTACTCCCTTCTTTTACCCTAGAAAGCCGGGTGCCGATGGCAGGCGCTGGTGAAAAGCACGTGATCGCCTGATTTCTTTCTCATTGCGACATTTTTTTCTTTTTCTTTCGACTATGATTATTGAGAGAAGGGGGAGGGGAGGCAGGCTGCGACGAAAATTGGCTTCCTTGATTGGAGAACATTGTGGGTGCCTATGTGTACAGAAAGAGGTTTTAACTGGCTCAAACGAGAAGACACGCTCACAAGTATAGTGGTTGTTAGAAGTTAGCACGTTGTGTGTCTCAGCAATTAGTCTGATATATTCAGTGCTGTAAAAAGAAACATATACATATTTCGTTGTAAAAGCCCTCTCACTGACGACGCTCCAACGGGTATCAGATTTGTAGCTCGAGCGAGGATTCAATGGTTGTGAGAGTGGCTCCACGGTATACCGTAAGGTAGGATGATTTCTGGCGTTCAGGTGTGCCTATAAACGTAGTGCGGGTCGACTTGCGAGCCACACACGTGGGGCCGTTCCCACGGCGCGGTGAACATATCCAACCGCTGCAACATCGCGGCAGCTTCGTCGGGTAACTTCCGTCCATCACTTGCGTGCCTCTGTTGGCCAAGGCTATAGTCTCGTGATAGCTCCGGCTCGTGGAACGACAGCTAACAGTGGGTATATACAAAGAGCGGTTGATATAAGTCGGCTTGAGTCTTCATACACGGCACTTTTCTCTTGATAATTTGTTTTGCTAAAGCCAACCTCCAGGCAGAGTAGGGAACCGCTCTGCTAACCTGGTAGACCACTCTGCCTTTCTTGTATCTTTCTCGCTGTCTCACTCACTATACGTACGAACTACGACGTTTTGAAGGGACAGTAAGATGGAAACGTGCATTCTAGGCGTACTAGTGTATCGTGCTTCGATATTATCGGGAGAGTGACATAACCGAACATCAGCCAAGAAGGCAGCGAGACCATTTTTGTTGCTTTTAGAAAACGGAGTGGTTTGTGCGAGTGCCCCAGTCTGCAAGCCGCTATCTGCGCAGGTCCATAAGTCCACCATGTTCCGCTCTTTGCCCCATATACTGGCGTAGGGTATAGTCAACCAAACACTTGAACACTGTGCCACTATCCCGTATTTCACGCTGTTAATCCACTATGCTTGCTTTATCCCGGCTAACACACTTACTCTCTCTTGTTCTTCTTTCTTTTTTTTACGTTATACAGCGCCGCGCGATAATATGGCGTTCAGAACTGCCCTTTCCCTTTTGCTCTTCGATGCTGCGTTAGTCATTGGCGGCGCATTGTGACCAAACTTCCATTGCTTTTACGCCGATGATAAGGGCTTATTTAGAGTGCGGAAGCCAATGGTGATCACACGCGTTCTCCGTCATCGTCGAATGAAGAGGAGGAGAAGTTTAGGAGAGAAAAATGACGCTATTTCTGCAGCCATAGTTCGGAGAGGGGTTCAGCGTTGACGGGCTCGGACAACACTATACTTTCCGCCCCGCACTGCACTCGCACGTTCGCGTACAATCTGACCACCGCTACGACATCGCAGCGGCGTTCCCAAACGATCTCTGTTGCACGTGCCTTCATTTTCCCTGCACCCAAAGAAGTAAAGCGAAATCATGTCGAAGCTGTGGGCCGGACCATTGCGCGGCCTATATAACGTCGTTTAGGCGACGGAGTCTGTGGCCCGATGGCGCCCGCATAGGCAGCTCTATAACCCGGCCAAAGGCACTGAATGGTCGTGCATTCGCCACAAGCGAAATGCACGTTTTACTTGCGGGAACGTATCCTCTGAAGTGATATCGTGCGTGACTCTGCTTGCGCTATATTCCAAGCGGCTGTTTCCATTCGCTTTTTCACTGCTTGCATCCTGTAACGCAGAATAAGGGCCGAGTTTATGTGGTTCATCGTCGTAAAGTCCCACCCTTTGCCGTGCGATTTTTCATAGCGATTTGTTTGGCTATCGTTTACAGTGCGCGCGGATAAGGCAGACAGGTCGTTCGTTGTATCATTTCCCATCGTAAACTGCTATGATCAGTGTTGTACGAGGCATAACTAGCTTGAGCTGCTCATTAGAAGCGGTAAACTTAGGTTCTTTACAACTGGCCACTCACTTTCGGACACCACAGGGCTTTAAACGTTCGTTGAAGCGCGATTGGACATTGTTAATTTAGGCATATATATAAACACTTACTTGCGTCACATTTTTGTACGCTTTTCCTGAGGCTTTGTAATCAGTTATATATTGCTTATTTGTGCGGTGTTTCAACGCAAGCCTAATAATTAAAGGGGTCCCAACGATAAACAGGATATCAGTGTTACAGACAAAGCGTCTTTTAGCGTGTTCAGTAGCGTTTATTTGGTGTAAATCTACGTTCATTATTGCAGAGAAAATATAACGAAAGAATTTCATTTCTAACATATGGGGAATAATCGTTATCGTCGTATGCGAAAGAGAGAGAGAGAGAGAGATAAAGAAAGGAGAAATATTCAGCCTGTAAAATTATTGGGTGCTGTTATCTCTAAGATCTTTCATCACATGTGCAATATTTTAATAGTATGAAGAATAAATAATAAAGAAAAATAGGATGGAGTGCTGTCTATGGGTGTAGTTGCCTAGTGATAGAAGTCATTAATGCTATTTGGCGCATGCAGCTCTCACGTAGGTAAATGAGTGACAAAACGCTGTACAGTTACATACGCTGTTAATTGGTCATAAAAAGTATGTTGTGTTTAGATGTGTATTTCGTTTTGCCTTCATTTTTAGTGATTTGTGGTATCGGTTCTAGCCAACAGTTGGCAAAGACGAGGTCTGTGCTGCCTATACACGCATTAAATTGTTATTCGTGTTTCTATAGGTATGTTATACAGCGAGATCACCTCTGTACTTGAACGTTTACACCAAGAAAGCGATGCAACGGATGCCACAGTTTCGGACACACAAGTGGGGCTACATCTGCGGTTATTGTTAGGATACAGAGCGCCCCGACGTGTTTGGGATATGTAAGCGCATACGACGCGATGTCGCCGCTTAGGGAAGATCAAACGGAGAGCGGTGGTAAAGCCAAGGTTATTTACCACTGCACACCTGTAGTGCTGCTAACGCATTCGGGGAATCGCAGAGTTGATCTTCTTATTGGAGCTCGGGATTCTGGCTGTTGCCACCATCTGGCCATTTAGTCCGCTTGTCTTGGCTCGTCGCTTGGCTGGATAGCGACGTTATGTGATGTATGTTGATTGATTGATATGTGGGGTTTAACGTCCCAAAACCACTATATGATTATGAGAGACGCCGTAGTGGAGGACTCTGAAAATTTTGACCACCTGGGGTTCTTTAACGTGCACCCAAATTTGAGCACACGGGCCTACACCATTTCCTCCTCCATCGGAAATGCATCCACCGCAGCCGGGATTTGATCCCGCCACCTGCGGGTCAGCATTCGAGTACCTTAGCCACAAGACCACCGTGGTGGGGCTATGCGATGTATGCGTATTTGTGCCCTGCTCATCCAGCTCAACAGTCACAAATTGGTCCTAAGAGCCCGAACCTCGTTTCCATAGCCATCGTTCATCTCGGTGTGTGGACTCATTTTCACGTTCAGTATATTAAGCGCCACGTACGCTGGCAGGCAAGACTGAATCCTAATATTATTAGATCAATACTTTTTGGACAACGGACGGCAAATTTGTGTATACATATTTGCGCATAAAACAGGGCTGTATGCAAGGAAGCAAGAGGATGCATCCCTTCGTCAGCGCTCGTGATGATGACGATGAGGCTTCTAGCATGACTCATACCTAATAAGAGAGATTGGCTTATAATTGATTACATGAATTGTTATTGATATTTCAAGTAATAAATATTGTTACGAAAAAGAACGAAAATGTACTTGAGAACTGAACAAGTATAATAATGACTTTTTACCTATTAAAACAAGAAACAATAGTCATTATCTTGAATAGAAATTGCAGTGGTCTGGAGCACTTCCTTTTCGTTTTTTTTTTCGAACGCGTGACTTACTTTCAGTGTGATGAAGAGCGCACACACGGACATGCGGCGACTTCAGCCGGCAGACGTGGTAATAATGTATCTCACAACATAGCCTCCAAAATAACAGGCGCGCGGTCGCCATTTCTGAGGCCATGCTGACCATGTGCAAATCAGACGATGGCCGTGTACTTCGGGTATCCATGGGGTGCAGTAATTTGGTTTTGTGGCATTATTTGTCGAGGGAAGACGCAAGCGTTTGTAGCTAAATTGTATAAATTAATTGTTAATTTCAGGTCTTCTGCTGCGCCACAATGTTTGGACGGCGTGTTCCAGTAGCTTGGACTGCGGACCAGCAGTGGTTTTTTTATTCTGATGAAAAAAAATTTTGCGATGCCTCTTCAATGTAAGTAAAGAGCACCGGTAACAATGTATCCGATAATGAATACGAGAAAACCTGTCGGGTATCCTGACGCAGAAACATCGCCTTCGAGAGGGGTGCATTGCTTCTTCGTGGACTCCGAGAAGAGCGCAGTGGGGGTGTGATTTAAACGACAGATACATTGCTAAGCTGATGCGGAAGTCCGCGCCTTCTCTAGTTTACTTATCGAGCTTCGGATTCGTATTTTGCTGTTGTATGCGTGAAAATTATGGCCACAGCTGTTTGGGAACAACTCCCTTTGTTGCGCGGAGGCATGAAGAATAAGGGCAATGAGGCCTCGTGGGTGGAGCCTATATTTATTCTTAGGTTGTCAACGACTATGGTTGAAAAAAAAAAGATTTTTTTATAATGTTTTCCTTCACCATGTGAACGAGCGTCTCTTCAGGAAAGCCTAAACTTCTTTCTCGCATTTTGTTGGGTGGTCGGTGTACTCCGAATAACGTTTTCCATGATTTCTGTGGCTGGACAAGCTTCTGGCGAAACTCGGCTTCGTGAAGCTGAGTGGTTTTTCCCCACCCTCTTCCTGTACGTAGCACTAGATTTGATTTGAATGCAGTGAGGAATTATTTGGCTGACTTGATTTTTTAGGTGCTTTATACAAGGCCTGACAGTTTGGGCAGGAAATGGCTCCATTATTGGGGGTGTTCAGTGGGGTAACAATGTCTATAGTTCAGTAGAAATGCTAAATAATGTCTGCAACACAAGCCCTACAGTCCATGCAAATTCCCAACCACAAATAGCGAATCACACGGCATTGGTGTCACAACCGTGAATGAATAAATGCCTGGGGATTGCCTAATCGCACAAAGGAGGCCCTGTACGGACGCATAAAAACGGCACGATGACAGGTTACTGCAAAGGCGTGGTGGTGTATGAGTTTCCCAAGCGTAGCTGTTCTGTTTTCTTTACCTTTCAAGAAGTCGCGAGTGGGACATGATTGATCGGATGGTTCAGTCGAAAATGACAGAAGAATGGACGCCAATGGTAACGTCAACATATTGAGCCTATTTCAAATTGAACAAAGCAGTGGTCAATGTAATATTATTTCGCAAGAAGTATAGAACGATGGGGGCAGCCTCAGAACGATTACATTGCCCTCAATAAAAAAAATTGTCTCCTAAATACTCAAGTTTCCGAGAAAAAAAAGAAAAAAAAGAAAGAACCAATTAGAACTCACCGCAGCGTCACCGTTTATTGATGGAAAAAGCCTTATACGATATTCGGCGAACTTCAGTTCAGCCATTACACACTGTCCCACTGTATATACTGAAAAGTTACATGGGGTAATTTGTATACGCTGCTAGAAATAATCATGACTGTACTGAGTGGGTAGCTACCAAAGGTAAGCGTTGTGATGCGTGAAACATAGGGTGCAACTAGATTTGCATAATCATTAGAACCTATGGTAAGGCCGTTAGAAGCAGCTTCATGCCTATAAATGATCACATGCTTCGAAGGTTCCGCGGAAATACACCCGGGAGGAATATGCATGAATAGTAAAGAAGAGTGCCATCTGAAAATTAAATAATAATATAATAAAATTGAACGTGTCGATGTCCCTGGAACGGGTGATTAAAGAGCGTGATTGTGAAACGGAAGCCTGTATTACTAAAAAAAAAAAAACCGTCGGCCGTAGAACGGGAGAATCTGACAGCGAATTGCCAAAGATTTCCGCTTGAAGGGGCTGGCTTGCTGCCTATACGTAACAATGTGTACACCAGGATGGGTTGACGGCTGCTTTTACAAAACGCTTTGTCCAAAACTTCGCGCTTTGAACATCATATTTGACGAGTGCACCTTTCACTTTAAAGTGTAGGGATCGTGCATGGCGAATACGAAATCGTCGCCCATGAGTATTCACTGCGTAGAATTGAAGTGAACAGACTTTTAGTGCTCACAAGCTTGACGCCCCATTCGTCTGAGCAATGGCGTTAAAATAAATTCGTCATGTTCGTACCTGGAGTGTTACGCAGGGTATGATGAAATCGAGTATTCGTGCAGAGGCTATCGTTTTCACGCTTGCATATTCTGCACTGAAACGACTTTTTGGAAGTTAGCTACATCGTCTATGTACTACATGTATGCTCCTTGATGACACACTTGTAGACGAATTTAAATTGGCCCATAACACCACGCGAACGCCCATTCAAGTAACATGTGTGCTTCGGAATCTGAAAAACAATTTGTAGACTTCTAGCGTTTATAGGGTGTTATAGGTCGCAAGAGCTTATTTATTTATAGGCGGTTGCTTTCGCGGCTCGAATTTCGGCACTGAAACCACATGTTCTTGTGCTAGCACTGCGTACTAAGAAAACTCTTCTTGATGGCGCAATATAGAAGGGAATCTCTCTAATAAAGTAGCGCCTGACTACCACTCGTGTGTTCGTGTAGATTGCGAATTCAGACTGCCTTTCCTAATGAGTTAGTTATTCCGGGGGAACCTCTCGAGAGAGAGCGATTAAAGCGCTAGACCGGGTTTCAGTTATTAATGGCTTCACGGCTCGCCTGCCTCACGTGAGTTCTCGTGTGAGTTTCGCTTCTCAAAGTGCTCACATAGAATTCGGTTGCGCATATATTTTAACAATGCAGGGCGCCGCCATACAGGCGTACCTCTACAAAATCGCAAACCTGCAGCCAATTTTGTCTCGTAGTAGAATATAGCGCGAAAAAACAGTGACGCAGAAAAAACCACAATAACGGAGGGTAAACTATCAACTAAGCTTTATTGAAAAACATGCATTTATAAGTAGTGCAAGTAGCCACTTGGTCTGAAAACAAGTGCTCATTTTTGCGCCGTCGTAGTGAGCGGTGTCGGCGTCGACATAACCGGCTTTCTTCCTTCATCACGCGTGCTGGCCGTATTGTGTCGAAACTCGTGCGCATGCAGAGATGGAAAATGCACTGCGGCTGGCTTCGCTCGTCGTAACGGGCCTGTCAAGAGTTTCACTTGCTTCTCGACGCCCGCACTGCACAAAGATATATGTGCGAAGCACTCGAGCGATAGCAGTTTCTCTGTCAATATTCACCGAAGGTTAGAGTATGAGACTGTGGGTAGCCAAAACTTGAAACACAATTGGTGTAGTCCCGACGTGACATATCTATCCGTTCATTTAAAACGCCGGTAATAGGCCCCTTTCGCGCGGTCAGTGACGTCGGCTAACTGGCAGACTGAACGTGGAGCACAGCGGCGGTTGAAAAACGGCGACAGCCTGAAGAGCGCGACGAGGGAGAAAACGAAAGTGGCAAGACTACCGGTTGTGCGGTGGTGGTGGTGGTAAACATTTATTAAGAAAAGCACAGAGTTGCACTACGAATGCACTTGGGTGGTCTCCTTATTTCACAAGTCCACTGGAGGTCATTGCTGCTCGGGCGCGGGCCAGCAGGGAGTGCGAGAGCCACGCGCGATGCCACGGTATAGCGCGTTCCATCGTAGGTCGGCTGATGTGGAACGCGCCCACGCGCTGCCTTCCGCGGTCTCCCGGGTTTGCGCAGCAGTTGCGCTACGCTCCTCCCGCGGTGGTTGGTGTGAAATGGGCTGCTCAACACTGTTCGCGGCAGTCACGCTACTCACAGCGTTCTCTTCTTAATTTAAACTGTGCACCTACACAAGTTTCAGCCAGTTCTTTCTGAACGATGCGAGACGCAGCTGGCTGAAAAGCGTTGTGTGCCAATCCTGCCAAAGGAGCTGTCCCAGCAGAGGCTCAATGCCGGCCACGCTAGAATGGAGAGGTGCGCGCCACCTAAGCAGAAACATTCTCGTAATATTTTCACAAAATCAAAATATATAAACACCTAGAATTCACATTAGACAGTATTGTAATCGCCGGTGATTTATTCTCACTTTTTTTTCTTAGCATTTCCATTTCTGGACGCTTCCACGAGTGACGCGTTCGAATTAACATAGTTCTGCGGATGGGTGGAAGCTTCTTTCGTGTTACAAAATATAAGCCGTGTACTGCGAAATCTGTTAATTCTATTCATTTTTCCCACTCGGCGCGATGGATACGAGTTCGCGTTGTCATAACGGTTATCGGCTAGCGAAGGAAGCTGTTCTCGAGTCTAACTGAAGTTGTGTATCGGGGACGACGTAACCTTGCACAAGCCCCTGTCGCACGTGCGAGAACAGTAGCGTATGACATGCTTGTTAAGTTCGGGGGGGGGGGGGGGAGGGAGAATGTGGAAGTGGGGGTATATGTCTTCGCGTATGTATGCTTGTAATTGATAAAGAAGAAAGAACAGGAGGGGTGAAAGGGGGGGGGGGTAGCCGCGTCCGTATGCTTTTAGTCAATTGCCATCGCGATAAAGGTTTATACGGCCCGCTTACATCATCGACAAGCAAAACAATTGGCCCGAGAAAAAACGTCACCGCGTTTGCTGTTTGCGGCTGCTTTGCGCAATGAATCGACGTCCCGGGGTCCCCCTTACGGCTTTTCGGGCGGCGAAAGCCGATAAAAGAGGCCGTTACACAAGACGAAACCAGCCACACAAATCGGGCCGGCTCCATGACGCTGGGTTGTGTCTGCGAGCTCGTACTTTCTGAACGCGTTTGTTTGTTCGCGTGGCTTGGATTTTACGTATAAGGCAAAGTACAGCAGGGGGTGGGAAGGGGGCTGCGTATGAGCTTGCGCTTTTCTGTGTACATTATGATAGCGCATCTTTCTATGTATGCTGGCCTGTTGGACGCATTGTTGCCTACACGGCCTCACGTCTCTACAGATGCTGTTTCTATGATCAAGATCAATAAAATGTGAAAGAAAAAATGGAAGGATTTCGCAAATGGACAACGTCGAAGAAACATCAAAGAAAAAAAAGAGCAGTTCAGTTTCAATTGAAACCGTTTTGAATGGCAAGCTGATGTTATTCGAACGGCGCTGAAATGCAATTCTTCGCGGTGAATTGAACAAGGCATCATTTTTTGAGGATCAACGGCGACACAAAAACTATGTAAGAGCCAGGTTTGGTGTTTGTTTTCTTTTGAAAAGTTCTGCTCGCATTGTTGGCTCTGTTTTAGAGCAAACGAAAGATCGAAGGACAAGGGCTCGCCAGTCTGGTCTTTTGATTTGCCGACAAATGCGCGCGGTGCTTGCTTAACTCCGGCGGGTGTATGCTGAAAGCCTGTATGAAAAGGCGGTTATTCATTCCTTTTCTTGTACTCTTTCTGCTTTGTTATCCCTCGACCAACTTTCTGTTGCTTCTAATGCGGCTCATAAGAAAAAGAGGACAAGACATTTACAGCAAGCTCTCATTGTGTCGCCGAATTGAGCTGTTCGATAAGCTTTGCGCTGAACACTTTTGGAAAAGAAAGGAAAAATGAAGAGGCGAAGGAAGGAAGGAAGGAAGTAAGGAAGGAAGGAATTAATAAAAAAGTCGCAGCTTTGCCGCAAAGGCGAATCACTGAACGCGACAGCAACAAATTGGAAGGTCATTCGCAGTGTGGCAAGTATATCGAAAGGTGCCCCGCGTTTCTCACGCACAAATGACGCACAAAACGTACTCAAAAGTGCAGA
Organism: Rhipicephalus microplus; assembly: GCF_043290135.1. Lineage (NCBI taxonomy): Eukaryota > Metazoa > Arthropoda > Arachnida > Ixodida > Ixodidae > Rhipicephalus > Rhipicephalus microplus. The sequence goes on from NC_134704.1 coordinate 73,697,665, forward strand.
TGAACGTGAATAAGCGTCTTAGTTGTTACTTTGTGGTGTCCGAAAAGCGCGCCCTTTTCGCAAATGGAAACTGCGCAACGATTGCAGTGACCTTTGTGCGCCCGGCAATCACAACAGAATTGTTCCGGTGAAAGCCCATGGCCAGCCATGACGTACGATTGTCCTCACCACGAAATAAGCGCACCCGTGAGCGTCCACCCTGGCCTTTCTCCGTGGGGCAAAGTACGCGTCAGAGATGAGAGCGCGCGCCGCCGCGTCGGGACGATGTGGGCACGCGCGCTCATTGCGCCATCTTGCTGCTAATGCTGAAAACAAAATATTACCCCCCAAGATGCCCGTCACTATCGATAAGTGGTAGATATAAATAGTTTGACGTTTGAACTTTAAAGGAGGTGCTCCTTCGTGGCTCAGTGGCTAACGCTTCGCACTCATCTCAGAGGTCCCGCGTTCGATTCCGCGTGCCAGAGTCTTTTTCTGGATAAGTTTTTCTGGCGCTTTCATATATATAAATACGTATAAATATACAGTGAGTGATTCCGACGTCGGCGCTGACTCCAGCGGCAAAGTCCAGCGGAGCGTGTCCCTATAACTGCAATCGCCATAAAACTTGTGTAGCTGGTTTGGCTCTGCAGACATTTGTGAGTCTGGTACTGACGCCACAGCAAGAACTTTTTGAATGAACACCTGGAAGAAAACTGCTTGTACTCATCGCGACCTTGAGTGATTTGCATAGAAGCTAACTATGGTCTATGGGAATGGCCGAGTTATAATGAACATCAAACTCTCCACAGCGAGACAGTTACAACAGAACATAACATAGCACAAGAGCTATGTTCCGACTGCACTGCCTTGTTGGGGTTTTTTAACGAGACGGTACCCAACAGAAGCTCCCATTGCTCTGCGCAACACGGGAGCTGGCATCATGTCTGTTTATTCGATATGACCAGGGTTGCTACGAGTAGCTATTTTTTGCGAAATTGGCGAATTAGAGGGGCCCGTGGTGATTTAAACCTGTGAATTGCGACATGACGTTTTTTTGGCGAATTGCGACTTAGCTTGAGTCAGTGTTATGCATTCTATACTCAGTGTCTTCGAAACGAATCCGCAACAATAGCTTTTCAAAATTTTCATTGTGCTATACCGTCCAATAGAAGGTGCACTTTCCGCGCAATCCGGTAAGTCTGTCCTGTTCCTCAATTCACCGATATCGTTGAGTCACTGGCGTACTGGTGCGTCCGCCAGCAACCTCCCAGCAAAATTCACTCCAACGGAGTGCTATCGCGTGCAATTTTATAAGTTTTTTTATTTGCTTCAAGAGTTTTAAGCTTTTTCACAGTTTGCTTCTCAAGAGGCTAGGTGACGGTTAGACCCCGCGTGATCTGATCGCAATAGCTTGTCGAGTTCTTTCCTGCATGCGGTAGTCCTCTATGATCCGGTATGTAGAGTTTAAATGTGTTAACGTGCTTTTCGGGCCAGCCAAGAAATCGATTTCTTTAGGCAGCCTTCAGAAACTGCATAGAGGTGATTGTGTAACGTAAGCATGACTGTACAAAGAGCGGGGTGCGGTCATTGCTATGTTTGCGCAGTCCAATCAAATTTATTTCTGTTATTTTGTAGTTAATTTGTTCGATTATTAGACTCAATATTCCACTGAAATGAGATGCCCGAACATTTGCAGGAAGGTTACGCACGCCGTCTCTCTGTTGTTGTATCGGCTGTTTCGACCTGTATTCGATACAACTGAAGCGATCACAGCCTTGTGTTATGACGCGCTATACACTTCAGGGGCGCTGCTGGTGCATGCATGCCCTTTCTCTCAGTGCTCGCATGGTGGAGCGGGTGATGGGACTCCACGATCAATGAGTACTTCCACAGTGAAGTGGGTGATTCGTCTAGCATTGAAAAACGTCGATATAGTTTAGGGGTTATGGATGGCACTGTGCTACAGAAGGCAACACATAAGTATCAATTTTTTTTTAGTAGGCTTGCCACACCTATGTTGAGTGGCGACTTTTTTGGCGAAATTTGAAGAAGAATGCTGATTTTTTGGGTACTTTTCACTCGCCATTTCGCAAAACTTACTGAAAAGTCAGTGGCAACCCTAGATACGACGTGCATGGCGCTCAAGCCATACCGTGCCGGAAGTGTTGTAAAAGCGCATATAGTGTGCACTAGAGCCCGAGGCTTGCACGGGAGTGAAAACAATAGTAGCTAGAAATATTTTCGGTGCTGATTGAACACGCTGATGTTGCTTTAAGTGGTCATCTAATTAACTTTTTTAAGGTGTCACGTTACTTTTTTCGTGACCTGCTCACATTTTTTATTGTTTTGCCGTGTTGCTACAGGCTCCTGTAACTGCTGTCTATCTTGATTAGTACATTAAGTTGTCGTGTTGTTCCTCAATGTTTTAAATGAGTGATTTTATATTGATTGAAGGTATTCCGTCGTTGTTTTATTGTCACTGTGTAAGGGCGACTAAACAATTCAGGGTTTGGTCAATGCTGCGACCGTTTTTTGAGTGAATGTACGAGCGAGTCTTCATGTACTGGTTCGTCAAGCTTTCAGGTAGGGCAAAACCGAAATGATTCTGCTGTCTTCGAGCACAGAGTCGAATTTAAGTATGTATTGGGAATATATTTTTAAGCTACTCATGCGAACAGCAGCTCTCTTGATTCGAAGAGAGTTCGCGCTAGTGAACCTAACATTACGGTTTACGCATTTTAGGCTCCTCAAAACTGATAAACAAGAGAGCAACTCTGCATAAATATTAGGGCTTGTCTGTGTACAAGAACGTTGCCAGGTGCCAGGTCATAATAGAAGTGTATATATATATATATATATATATATATATATAACACGCAGGTTTTTAATAGGTTTCTTCTATATATAGTTGCCAGGCAGAAGATAGTGGGTTTTTATGTGCATCAATTTTCATCGCAGAGAAGTTTGATTTAAGCCACAGACAACCACATGAGCACGTCAACTTCATAGGCGTAGGGCTTCCGTCGCCTCGGTGCCCTCTCGCTGCAGGCGCTGCCTTTCCCGTTCCCTAGTATTTTTCCAATGTATGAAATAGAAGTCTCCATGCTAGCCGCCGTGATTTCGCAGCACTTTGTTGGGTCAACTGTCGCCTTGTTTCTGTTTGTTCAAAGTTGTGTGTATAGGCATTTCCCCAACTTATGTGGCATCTATCTGTTTAAGAGGATATCAGCCTCGTCGTAGCGAAGCACTGTGTTGCCAAGATTTGTCTGTTACTGAGTGTGCTGTGCTTATTCATATGCGTTTTCTTCTGTGATCTATAACCCAATAACTAACACAAATGGAGCCGACGTTTTCAGCTGAAAATCGCTTTCTCTAACGATTTTTCAGAGTGTCTCGTTGAATCGCCATCTTGTACACCCTGCGATATACCCCTCCCCTTTGTGCATTTTCTGTCAACAAAGAGCTAAGCTAGACCATATCATGTGGGGGTGTACTCGAAACCCACCACCTAATTCTCTACACATTAATAGTAAGGAGCAGTGGGAGGCTGCTATATGCAGCTCGGCGCCCGAGGTCCAGGACCAGATCTTGGATTGGGCCAAGAGGGTAGTGGAGACCTACGCTGGGTAGGTTCCTCTGACACTCCAGCACCGCACCTTTCCCTCTCGGGATAAATAAAGTTTTTCTCCTCCTCCTCCTCTCGTTGAAGCGTTGACGCCAGCTGCGTTCATTGTCCGTCCATTCAGACTTCAGCCTTGCTTGCGTTCTTTCATGGCTTGAAAGTAACATATCTTCATTTTTCTTTGCTTGCTGCCGTTCAGGAGGCGGTGTTCGTGGATCCATCCCGATGCCCTCGGGCGGCGGAGGGATGGCCGGCTCGAGCCGGTGCGGCGGCCCGGCGCGCGAGCGCCGACGCCGGCGACTACGTGGGGCGCCCTGACCCAGGCCGCCGGAAACTGCCGCCGCCGCCGAACACATGTGCACCTGCACTAGCCGCCGAGCACCGGCTACACTCCGGCGCACCACGCCGGCTAGGTACGTACATACGCGAACACGCATACGTTTGTGCACGTAATCGCGTGCTTGTCCGCTGGGGCTGATACTCACGTACTAAGCGATAGCTTCACTCCAAAAGACGCACGCTGATTATAGTAGCTTGTGAGTGTAGAAACAAGGACAGTTAAGGAAATTGATTGAGCGACTTCGACAAGTTGTCTTCATTGGCCAGACGTCTACTCTGTGCCACGCAGTAGCCAGCGTCTGCAGAGAAGTACTAGCTTGTGTGTGTCTTTGGCTGAGCCAGCAGGTCACATTATTTCGCTTTGGCTAATGAGCTGTAAACTCGCGCATTTAAAGTCTGGCGCCGCATGAACGACATCACGTGATTTCGCTAGCCAACAATACAGACTCGCGCGCATAAACGTCACCGTGCAGAGGACGCGGCGCTGCGAACTGTCAAAGCGACTCAAAGGCTAAATGCTTTTTCATCATCATCATCAGCAGCAGCAACACCATCATAATCATCTTCTTTTTCCTTTGTTCCTCTTCCCTGCCCTTTGCTAAAGCTCTTTGCACCTCGTCTGGTTTCTTACTGGCTCCGTGATACGCCCATCATTGACCAAGTGAAGATTTAATTTCGTGATGTCAGCACGAGGTGTCACAGTGACGTAATCATGATGCCGCAAACTTTGGGGATTTTTGAAATCGTGATGACATCGCACTGAGAGTTCACGATGAGCGCGATGATTCTTGTTTTGCACCACTCGCGTGGACGCTAATGCCGATTTAACAAGAGATAGTCAGGTCTCGCGAAACACGGTTAGGTCTCGCAAAATCTCGAAGAGGCTGATGGTCGATTCTCGTATTGGATAAGGCAACCAAGGCTTTAGTTCTAATAACAGTTGTTTGAAGTCACAGATACTTGGCCCACGGTCATGTTGGCATCAAGGGTTCTGAACTATTCTAACACTGCGTCTTTGTAGTCTTATCGCCGCGAACCGGGAAACCGGAAGAGAGTCGATGGCATAAGCCCGGTTTCTGCAGGAAACGACGTTCTACAGCGACGCATCCGCGCGACCTTCAACGCTCCTTTGTGTGTGAGGTTAAGATCATCGTATCCCGGAAGAGACATGCCGAGGCGCGCCGCCGGCGCGTGTTCGAACCCTCTGTTGCGAGTTCACCGCGGCCTGTCAACGTGACAACAGGTGCGAACGCACACGCAAGAAAAGTTAATAAGGACATGTAGGATTACAGCACAGGGCAGCATGGGGAAGGGCCAACAGGAGTACTCGTCCCGTTTGCGCCTCGTGTGGATGTATCGGTGCCTCGCTTAGGTTCGAAAGGCCCTCCTAAATCCACGAAAAATAATGACAGACAGCGTAAGAGCAACAACAACTGCGTAGAACAGGACCGGAGCAATAGGATGTGATGGTTTTGCTTGTATCCGAACATTACGACACAGGTCTCTGTTTTTCATTTGTCGGCCAGAGTTACAGGTCCCGTTAATCGGGGAGGCGATCGCTGGGCTAATTCTAAGGGCCGAAGTATCGGCCCCCCGAACCGCACCACGAAAGCGTGGACAATTTAGAAGTGGTCCTATTTGGCGCGCCAGAGGACGCCGGCTGTGGCCCAAAGAACAAGTCAGAGCCGAGAGTTGATAAACAAAACAAAATTATATTCTCAATTACGGCAGATCAAATCAATACACAAGTATGCTCACTCGACAATATTTGAATACCATGTGTCACCAATCAAACAATGTACTACACAGTACAATCAGCCACGCTCGAAACAACGGACACAGACAACAACACGAACTACAATGCAGTCGCATGCATCGAACAACCAAGACACTTAAAGACTAAAGAGTTAGATAACTTATTCAGTTCAAAGTTCTTGGAATAAAAGTCTGAATGATACTCTTCCGAGAATCACTCACTCAAAGTCCAGCGTTGTTGTCGTTCCGCTGCCCCCCGAAGTTTCTCTTCTAGGAAACCTCGCGTCTTCTATTGGCCGCTTTCCAAGCTCCAAATTTCTTCGCCGGAAACACGTCGGCTTCACACACACAGCTGTTGCCACGCGTCTTCGCTCGATAGCGGTAGACACACACTCTTGCCTGTAGCTCGAGTCTTCACCCCTCAGGTGGCAATCCTCTTCTTCTCCTCCTTTGTCACGGAAGACAAAAGGCTTCGCCCACAAGGCGGAACACCCTACGCACTCTGGCGCATACTTTCTTCTTCTCCTGCTTTGTAACTACGGACAAAACCTTCACCGACAGACGCGGCGGGATACCCTACGCACTCTGGCCCTAACTTTCTTCTTCTCCTGATCTCCCATCTCGGCTGCTCGATTAAATACCTTCCGCGCGAGATTCCAGAAAGTTCTCATCATTTCGTCGGCGCGATACGCAGCGAAGGCTGGGGAAAGGGCGAGACGGTACGAGGGCCGTCCGCGACAGATGACGCAACCCTGCATCAACACGCCCCTTTCCATCGAGAACGTTCTAAGGCTTGCTCGGCCGCCGAAGCGAGGAGGTTCGACGGCGAACCTACGCTTCCGAGGGGAGAGGGACGCTCGCCCGGGGAGTCTTAGCATGCTTGTTTTCTTTTTTTATCGTTGACCTCTCGGCACTTCATCGCGAGAATTTGGCGGCGCGCCCTTTTTTGAGCACTCGTTTTGTGACAACCAGGATGCCTGCTTTAGTGCTGAGGCTAATTAGATTAAGTTTAGGCATGGCACCTGCATTTCTGGTTAGCGTCGGCTAGGGGCTGCTTTCTGATTGTTCTTTGGTAGAACATAAGGAAACGTCATGAGAGGGCGTGCACAGGCAATAAGCAAGCTGAGAGATTTCAGAAATGTTTTCAACGCGTATAGAAACATGAAGTCAATTCAAATAGCTTATAGAACATCAATATATGTCCTCTAAGACAGCAATATATGTACCCTAAGCAACAATAATAACTTAGGTTTTACGTGTAAAACCCAAGATATGGTTATGAGAGACGCCATCATGTAGGGCTCCGGATATTTAGACCGTCTGATGTTCTTTAGCGTGCACTGACATGACGAGTACACAGGCCTCTGCCGTTTAGCCTCCATCCATATGCAACCGCCGCGGCCTGGATAAAAACAGCGGCATTCGGGTCACCATCGGAGCACCATAACCACTGCTCCACCGCGGCCTACTAGAAGCAACAAGTGACAACAATAACTATAGGAATATTGGAATATTGGAATATTGACAGGCACTGATTTTTAGAGCCTTATAATTGAGGGAGCGATGTCTCACGATTTGACAGTGCTATTATATTGAGTGGACGTTATGTGATGTCAAAAATGAACGAGTCGTTCGGTAGTAATAATAATAATTTTAGGGGTTTAACATCGGAAAACAATATGATTATTAAAGACGCTGTAGTTTAGGGCTCCGGAAATCGCGACCACCTACGGTTTTTTTTAACGTGCACATAATCAAAGCATGTGGGCCTTGAACATTTTTTGCCTCCATCGAAAATGCGGCCGCCGCGCCGGGAATTCCATTCGCGATCTGTGGATCAGCAGCCGAGCGCTTTAGCCAGACCACCGTTGCAGGTAGTCGTTCGATAGCGGATGCTTGTTGCGGTTTTTCGAAAACCAGCAGTGCATGATTGGAGGAACCCAGACCCAAGGCAGGCCACTTTGATTCTCTGGCCCGAGCGCTTACGTTTCGATTCAATCGAAATTGTTCAAAGATTATTCTGAACCCAATCTACCGCAGAGAACGATGTCTCCGTTCATTCGGGGCCCGTTCCTTGCCAGAATAACTCACACCGCGGCTGTTATCATTTAAACTAGGACGTCTAACCGTCAGACAAGCCTCGATCGATCCTGTGTGGCTGGTTGTCGTCCTCTCGGGACGTTGCATTCTGTGCTGTCGCATAGCGCGTACAAAATTGCGTCCTGATGGTGATTCCAGCGTAAGAATCGTGGAAATGTTGGCCTTGCGCTCTACAACTACACTTCCTTTAGCGATTCTAACTAGCATTGTGGGCGCTGTTGAACAAGCGCCACATGCTCGTGAAAAAGCTTCTTCTTTAGTGGTTAGCAAACTGATGGCAGCCAGAAATGCAACTAAAATAGGCTGATGCGTCGCGGGATCCATTAGTCACGCATGCCGAATGCAGGGACCTTCGTGATACCAGCAGCGCCAGCTCACTCAAGGTCACGTGCACGGGCAGCTTTGGCGCTTTCGAGCTTGATAATGAGGTCCACAAAGCGCTGGTGACTTTGTTTTTTTTTTTGTCTGACATGTCGAGCGCGTCGGATGCGCGGCCATTCTGCGAACGACTGGAGGTTGCGACGGCCAACCGCATACGACGACGTGAAGCTTCATGTCGTCGCGAGGCCACAGTGCTTCATGGTGCATGAAGTACAATCGATGATGCTCTGCTCTCTTTTTTTCTTTTTTTTTCAAGACGAAGGGATTGCAAGGGTATCCTAATGAGATACTTCTAATATCGTGCCGCGAAAAAAGCGTCGTTTGATCTCGAATTAGCTTTCGCGTCATTATTCCGTTTAATGTACACGTTACATGCTTTGAAATTCCTCTTTCTTCCAATCACTGGCCGTTTAGCACTGCCACATAAAAAAGAGAGAAAGAAAAAAATAAAAGAAAGAGACAGGGAGGTTAACGTAGACGAACTGGTTTGCTACCCTGTACGGGGGTGGGGAAAAGGTCGGAAAGAGGATAGATATAGAGAGATATAAAATAAATTAGAAAAAAATACATGCGCACACATTCAGGGAGTTGCGATCACAGTCGTTTGGACAAGACGGTTGAGCGCAAAAAGCGCAGGAGCGCCTTTACAGCCTTCTTCTGCGACATAAAGTCATGTCGGCAGCACAGGATTCTTTCTTCCGAAATAGGCTGGTTGTCCAGTTCATCTAGTGCATTGCAGAGTGACTGTCTCTGCGAGCAGTATTGTGGGCATTCACACAGAATGTGCCAAGTTGTTTCATCACTGCCACAATGGTTGCATGCATCAGTGTCAGCCATTCCTATGCGGAACGCGTACGCATTGGTAAATGTGACGCCCAACCATAATCTGCACAGCATAGTAGCGTCTCGTCGGCGTAATGCCGGAGGAATTCGAAGACTCAAAGTTGAGTCTAAAGTACCTAACCATGCATGGATGAAATGTGACTCGTTCCATTGTGACGTGGTGCGCTTGCGAGCAAGCACGCGGAGTTTCCGTGCAGCGTCAGTTCTGGAAAGCGGAATTGATATTTCATCGCTTTCAGTATGGGCAGAACGGGCAGCACGATCGGCCCGTTCATTGCCAATTATTTCACAATGACTTGGAAGTCATTGAAAGGCTATTTCATGTCCTTTCTCAATGAATTGGTGAGTCTTTTCTGCAATCTCAAAGACCAGCTGTTCGTACGGGCTGTGGCGTAAAGGTGATAGAAGAGATTGCAGTGTCGCCTTTGATTCACTGAAAATTGTCCATTTTTGTGGCTGTTGATCGCTGATAAATTGCAATGCGGCACGAAGAGCTGTGAGCTCTGCTCCCGTTGATGTCGTAAGGTGGGAGGTCTTGAAAAAAAAAGTGAGTCTTTAAAGTACGTGTTATAAACTGAAGCCAATATTTCTGCAATTTCTTTTTCCTTTCAGCGATGTTTCCTATTTTAAACATCGCTTTGGAGACCATTGCGGAAGAATAGCGCACATAATCAAATCGCGTGATGAGTTTAAATGCTTTGGGGACTGAGGAACCTCACTGTACACTTTGAGGTAGCCTGTATATAGGCCTCACCTGGCTGTAGCACGTACGGAAAAGGATGTTATCTGAGTGACCAAAACATCGAGCAGTTAGAGCTTCTGCTGTATATTGTCACCTTGAATGTCCACAACACGACAATATCTGATAAAAGTGAAACTATGTTTCGTATTCGTGTTAGAAGTTTAAGTTTGCGACTACTTTTTGTGCAGAAAGTACCTAGACTTATCGTGCCATAACAGACAGACACTGTTTCGCAAAGATACACATGATTTCTTCATATAAAACGTACAAATAAACTCCTCACAAATGAGTACTCCAGCGTAATTTCAACTTCCTCTCACTTCACGTTACAGTATGCGGCTCTGCTAATGAGTTTGGTGGAATCGCGCAAGATGGCATATGGGTTAAGGAAGAAAAAACTGACAACTACCCATTTGTAGCACAAGAACTACAGCCTTCATAACACTTTTAGCTGAATGATTTATTGTTGTGTATGAGTGTGTGCTTCTGTAACGGAGCTAGATACAATGACGTAGTGTCTTGATGTCCTCAATTACGTGTCTTACGTGTGGTTAAAGACGCGTGTCTGTAACCGCATACGTTTAGAACCCTATGCATGCCTTAAACCACGTGTTTAAGGTATATTGTCTTAATGCACGCATTGTCATGTACTATATGCCGGAACATTGCCGGCACCAATAGCTGGCAGAATGCTTCAGTTTGTTTCTTTCTGATTCTGGAACGCCTCTACTCTGAACTCTTATCGTTTCTTTCGGAGGAATTGTTCTTCCTTGGGAGGAAGAATTCCTGCGATAATGATCGTGCCGCTTTCTGTCCGTATTTGTCAGTCGCATTCGATTAGTCTTCCACCTGGCCTGGTTCCTATAGCCAGGTCACCTGTCAATATCTGATTAGTGCATGTAATCAGTATGTGTTTACTATTTCTATGTGTTTGTGTATGTCCCATATGGGTGTGAGCTCTTGTATATATGCACTTCCTTCTAACGCTGTAAGTTATGTAAATTTTATAAATATTGATATTTGTACATATTTTCTAACATCTTCACCAAGTCTTGTAAATTCTGTACATATATCATCATGTGCATTGTCCATATTGTGAATAGTGTATATGTGTAGCCTAGGTAGTTATTACTACCATGGACTATGGACACCTTACGGACTTGGACACATTTGTTTAAATGTGTAATGTATGTTGTGCTTTGTCATTTGTTTGTAATTGTGCTTGTTGTACGGACGCTCGTTCCTTAGGTTTGTTGCTTCCCATGATAGAATAAACTTTTTCTAAACGCATATAAATTTCGCAGGAGGTTGCTGCGGGTCTGCGTGCTGCTTCTGCTCCTGGAGATGGCGGCCGAGCGGCACGGGGCCTTCGCCGCCGTGCCGCCCAGCGCCCAGCGGCAGACCGGCAGCATCCCGGGAGACTTCATCATCGGCGCCCTCTTTCCCGTGCACCAGTCACCGGACGCGAAGAACGCGCAGACGCGCACCTGTGGAGAGGTACGTCTGTTGGTTCATCGCTTACTGCGAATGCTCCGTATGGCTGTGCTTCTGATTGAAACAGTTGGGGTAGCTACGCGCTGGTAGTGCGAAGAACGATGAAGCAGTGGAGCTGATGGCCTTCTTCTCCTCCTTTCCCTCTTCAATAACTTTACTAACCTTTCTCTCACCTTGATACACTACTGGGGAGACTATACTATGCTATGTTGACCAATCCCCTCAATCCTTTCCAAATCCTCCTCTTGATTTCTCCTTTTATGGTTGAGGGTTGTCCGTTGGAGTCGTCGTTGGCGTTGCGCCGTAGCCGCTTCTGGTGATAACGTGATGCTCATGAAGATGAAGAACAAGCGCGTTCTAGACCACACATTTTCTTTCTACCATCACGGCACAACACATGCAAGGTACTCACTATACGCCAAGACGATGACAGTCATGGCGAAGATGATCACGGACAAGGATGGGCTTGTGCAGTAGATGAAAGAGGGAGAATTATTTTATTAGAGTAATGGCTAAATTCAATTCCACAAAGCTGTAACACGTCAAACAAAATTCGCAATTCAACACAACACACTACTTTTGACTAATAAACATTGTATATAGCTGTACTCCACTTGGCACGCATTTACATCCGTAATTGTGGCATGGGTAATTTACGGCAACACCAGATTATCCCACTGCTTCACCCACTCATCGTAATCCATTTGAGGTATATGACGCGTTTTTATGTTATACTATACGTCGCTATGCTATCCTTAACACTGTTATCTCCTCCATTTTCTTTTTCTCATCCTCACAACACTCCTCATCCTCCATTCCCTTTCGCATGTCTAGCTATACTGTAAGGTATGCCTGGCGGTGTTATGCTAGGAGCTTTTTTTTATACTGTGAATATGATGACATGCGTGAATACGATGTTAAAAAAAAAGATCACTAGACCGTGGCCTCCGTGATTAGCTCCAGACGCAGTAATCGCACAGGCAGCGTAAATTAAAAAGGCAGCGGGGAAACTACGATAAGATGCGGCATGTTGCAAACGCGAAGTGAAGCAGCCTATGGTTGGGGCTTGTCCCTTGTCCGTCGTCGTAGTGACGCTAGTACTCGGAGCGCCCATTAGATGGCTACGCGGTAGAGCACTCGCTTTATGGCTAGGTGGCGTGAGCTATCGCCCGATCTTAAGGGCACAGCCGGGGACATCCATCGCTTTATCCTTCGCTGCACTCCAGCGCGTGCTCTGGTATGAGTGGAGACTTCTAGCGGCACTGCGTTGCTTTGTATAATAAACGCGCTTAGCCTCCTAGATGGCTCTGTGATAGAGTGCTCTCTCCGCTCCGCGTCTGTTTTGGCAAGAGTGGAGACCACTAGTGACGCTGGGCTGCTATGTATATTAAAACATGAACGCCTGCGGTGAGGAATAAAAGCACCTCGTTGCAAAACCTCAAGTCGACCCATGGCTGCTTCGAACACTATTCAGGGTCTTTTTAACGGGGAGAGCAGCCTAGCACTTGAGTGTGAAATTCAGCCATGAAACTCGTGAACTCGCCTTGAAATCCGACTGATGTTTTCTTCTGTTTATAAAATGCTAGGCATACTTACAAATAAAGCTTTGCTGCATTCGGCTGAAATATTGTCTTCGCCTAATGCGGACGTGTGGACGTCCTGCAAAACTTGGCACAAATATCCCGCTTCGATCCTCAAATCAACAATGCAGAGATGCATCTCGCAAGTAAAACACACTATCTTTTTAGGTAAAAGCGCTTGATATCGAGTACGTAAACGCAAGTACCATGTTGCTGTGCCACAAGTTACATCGTACCCGTGCTCTCTTGTCTGTACGTGCCGTTGAAGTAATTTTTGTAACCCGACGCATTTCTGCTCACCTGAACTGCTTGTACTTGTATGCAATCAAATTCCCTGTACGTGTCTATTTCGCCCGACGGGGTGCTTGATTCTACACTCGGGTCATTCTTGGTATGGTATACTTGTATTATTACACTTCAATCCTGCCTGTGTCACTATTGTATCTGTTTCATGCAGACGTCTTATCTCTTACAAGGTGTATGTGTGAACGAAGGGGAATGTTAAAGACTTGTTTTTCTTGGTCAAACACAACTTTATCAAAACTACTTTCCTTTATCGTTGTACGTACGTCGATTCTGTTTTTTTCTTTTCTTCATGTCTTCATGTAACTTCTTTCGTCTATGATCGTTCGGCCCCTCACCCCTTCCCCAGCACAGGGTTGCCAGCTGGTCTGAGAACTGGCTAAACTCCGTCTTTCTCCTCCTCCTTTCGCAGTGTATATTTGTCCCTCTCTGCAGGTATAGAGCCTATTTACATTTCTTTAAATTACCTTATGTTGCACTTTAATTTACCTTCTGTTATTTCTCTTCCTTTTCTCGCAGTTTTATGTTGTCCCTCACTGCAGGTATAGAGCCTATTTACATTTCTATAAATTACTTTATGTAACACTTTAGTTTACTTCTTTTATTTCATTTCAGTTATTCATATTAAACATCCCAGAGGCGTGTTACTAAGCGATGGTTATCTAAACAAAAATTACAAAATTTCTCCACGAATGAATCTTGTCCTTTCTTTCGTGAAGGCGGGTGAGGTGGTGATGGAAGTGATGTGGTGGGGAAGGCCGTTTGAGTCTTTGGCTGTGCGGGGGAAAATGATGATGAGCAAGTTCGTGCAATTAGACAAAAAACGTTAAAAGAGTGGCATGTGCGCAGTTAAATGCGCATAGGTGGTAGAATTTGATGTGCTTGGCGAAGGTAACTGTTATAGAAACTACGATATAATAATAAGCTCGTGATGTGACGGTGATGTGCTAGTGCATGTAATTTAATTGTGAAGTTACGTTTGTAGACTACATTACCGACCTATAGACTCACCCTACTCGTCGCGGGCGCAGGTCCGCGAGCACTACGGCATCCAGCGCGTGGAAGCCTCTCTGCACACCATCGACGACATCAACCGCAGCGACACCCTGCTTCCCAACGTGACGCTGGGCATCGAGATCCGCGACTCGTGCTGGTATTCGCCCACGGCTCTGGAACAGAGCATCGAGTTCATCCGGGACGCAATCAGCGCCCAGGAGACGAGCGGCGGCGGCGGAGCGAACGTCACCGAATTGCCCGCCGTCTGTCCCAAGGGCCCGGCGAGGCGCGTCAAAAACTTAGTGGGCGTCATAGGACCTGGCTCGTCGGCCGTCACCATACAGGTGGGTGTGAAATCGTGAACGTTCTCCCGTTCCTGCTTTAATGGGCTTGCTGCGGAGAGTTTTAGTTTTATACCACCAATATACCCCGAACGATTCCCAAGGCCGGGTTGTCATTAGTGTGGTGGTTACTTCGAGCATGTCTAGCGCCTTTCCCGGTCCCCCTTCCCACCGAAGAAATTAACAAACTCGATAAAGTCCAGGGCCTGATCTCTCAAATCCTGGCCTTTCAGAAGGTCGGCATGAGGTTGGGCAGGTTTAACCTGACCGTTCCGAATGGGCCTAGCCAGGTGACGTCGAGTCAACTCGTGCCTATTGTGGACCCAATAACATTGTCTCACTTACTCACCTCACCCCGCCGCGGTGGCCTAGTGGCTAAGGTACTCGGCTTCTGACCCGCAGGTCGCGGGTTCAAATACCGGCTGCGGCGGCTGCATTTCCGATGGAGGCGGAAATGTTGTAGGCCCGTGTACTCAGATTTGGGTGCACGTTAAAGAACCCCAGGTGGTCAAAATTTCCGGAGCCCTCCACTACGGCGTCTCTCATAATCATATGGTGGTTTTGGGACGTTAAACTCCACAAATCAATCAATCAATCAATCAATCAATCAATCAATCAATCAATCAATCAATCACTTACTCACCTCGGCTTTTTCGCTTCTATAACTTATCTAGCAAAAACATTGGCCCCGTATCTGCAGGTTACACTGCAAATGTCGTCGAGATCTGGCGTGTGGAGAGAGTGAACAAAACGTTTATTTGATGTTCTGCGCAAGAAAATCGGTGAATAGTGTTCTGGAGGCGCTGCGTTAGAGTGCTTCGAACGTACAGCGGAGGCACGTCAGTTATATAAAAAAGAGACTCATGAATGTTTACGACGGCTTTTCCCGATAATTCGCGATACGTTCATCAGCTTACCTGCAACCGTTGCTCACTGCGGGAGCACACAGGTGGCGACAAGAACTTATGATAATGCCGCCCTTTCAGCATTGCTTGTACTTCTCTTCTTGCTTATTTTTCAGTTACTTTGTTACCAGATGTTGCTGTTGCACATTACCGCATCTCCTCAAGAACAGCGTCCTTTATAAGGACGCAATAAAACATGAAACTCTTTGGCCTGCTTTCGTCAGCTTCTCTGGGAACCATGTTTTACAGATATTCATTTGGAAGATCATTTTTATGTGGGTCATCAAGAACAACAGCATCCATCCCATATTCCCACAGGCTGGCATACGTCAGTTTGAAGTGGAAGAGCCGTTGTAGTGCGGCCGCTCTAATGTGAAAGTTCAAGACTGCGTGGTTCTGTTGCTAGACAGTATTCATCTTGATTGCGCTTGGTCTAAGTGTAATCATAGTGTAAGTAGACTTGTGCCTAAGCTACATGCTATATCATTCAAATGAATGCATCAGTGTGTCGTGACTTCGTTTCTGAAAAAAATAATACTTAAGTGAATTGCGTACCTGTTCGTGATTCCCCCAACTTCTATGCCATACATGAGAAACCAATAAATGAGCATTGTAACAAACAAAAACATCAAACAAGAAAAAAAGCAGCTAACCAACAAAGTAGTTGCGTATTGACGATTTAATCTTTTTCTTTCCTCCTCATCCTGGTGGGCGAGCAGGTGCAGAACCTGCTGCAGCTGTTCAACATCCCGCAGATCGGCTACTCTGCCACGTCGCGGCAGCTGAGCAACAAGCAATTCTTCAAGTACTTCCTGCGCGTGGTGCCTTCCGACCAGTACCAGTCGCAGATGATGGTCGACACACTGCTCATGTACAACTGGACCTACATCTCCACCGTCAACACGGAAGGTAAGTCGGCGGTCGCCGCCTCTTTCCTTCCTTCGAGAGCGGTAGCTCTGCTACCAGGCGAAGGCTAATGCACACAAGACTTTGTGTGCTGAGTTTCCACGGTTAAGAGAACAACCCCCTGACACGATTACAGATAGATATCACGATGCATTTGGCAAGGGGTAAGAAGATGAACCTACAATCACGGTTTTTAATGTCAGTTTGCTTGGCAAGCATTTCGCACAATTGGAACGTGATGATGGCCATACAAAGGTCGCGCTTCCTGTGTCTAATCGAGACAGACTAATGTTTGATAATTTGTGCGCTTCACCCAGCTCCACTGGTCGTTGGCCTTTGCAGTAACAAAGCCACGCATAAATGTTTGGTCATTTTAGGCCTGCTTATAAACACGTGGCTGTGATTATAAAGTCCTGTTTATAAATGCAACGAAACCGTACGCATGCACTCCGTACGAACATGAAAAAAACAAGCAGAACAGGACAGTCAAAGCGTGCACTGTTGCTCCTTCTCAATGCCCCGCCTTCTTTACACTGCATCGGAAAAACGACGTTGAAAAAGCTTTAGAACTGCGTTTGCTATACGAGATTGTTGACGGCATTGAAACACCTTCAAAATGGCATTGAAATTCCTACTTGGTTGCTTCGTATAAAATTCACCGCAAAATTATGAACATTTTTTATGGTGTACAGGAAAGTGCCGTTATGAAACAGCAAGAACTGACAACTGACCGCTCCGCTGCAGAGCTCTGCCAACACTTGGACGAGGCATCCTACTAAGGAACCTATAGGATCTAGTACTGGCTAGCATGACGGATTTCCCATGGGTGTATGACCCCCATAGAGTTTCCTAAAATACTATTGGGGACTCTGCTGCGATCATTGGGTCGTGCGTTCCCGACGTATCTAGTAGTAGTAGTAGGAGTCGTCGTCGTCGTCGTAGCTGTAGGTAGCCACCTCTCGTTTAGTGTTTCGAATTCGCTGGGTGATGGTACTTGTATATGATGAAGATATGATGAAAAGATGCGAGATGGTGGTACTTGGAGCGTTCACTAGATGGACAAACGGACGCATGGACGAAGAGACAGACAAGCAGACAACGTACGCACAGACGTATGGACAGAGAGACAGATGCCCGGATGGACGGACCGACTCACAGACCCACGCAGAGACGGACGCACGGATGAATGGAAGCACGGACGGACTGACAGATGCTTCGCCCTACTCATTATCAATCACTCCGTGGATATGCTGTGATTTTTTTTTTCAATGAAGAAACTCACTAGAAGACGCTGCCTGCGTCGATGTTGTCTCTCGCGGGTGAGGGCGCGTTCTATTTCATTGCGAGCTGTTAGTTCAGCGTTCATCACAAAAAGCGTTCCCTCTGTTCGCCACATGACGAGTGCTGAGGTGGTGCCCTCTTTTGCGCACAAGCAAAGAGACAGCAGCAGAGGACGATGCCCGCCGACACACCGATAACTTAAGGTACTTCGCCTCTAAAATGTTCAAAATATTTCTTCGGCATTATCTGTATTCTGAACATCGGCTGTCTTGCATGGATGTCATCAAGGTTACGTAACAAGCGTACGTGTTCGCAGATTAAATACTGTGGTGTTAGGAATGCCCCGCATGTAAGCAATTAATCCCAGCGAGTGCAGATGGTTGGCGCGTACTCGTGTTTTCCACAACGCGGATCATTTTCTCAAAAATTGTTTTTATGCAAAACTAGCACTTCGAAATGCTGGGCGCGTTATCGCAGCGCTGACAGAATTCCGTAGAATCACTTTTACGTTATTTGCATCAAATATTATAACTGACACCAGAGGACTTTGGTTGTAGGTTTAATGAACAGCTGGCTGAGAGAAAATATTACTAAACATGAGCGGAGTCGTTTTTTTGTCGTTAATATTCACTGAAGACCTCGTTGGCTTTACTTGAAGAAAAGTGCGCGTAAGAGGAACTATATGCGCAATATGCAATGAATAATAGATGCTGTCCGACTCATAGTGGGTGAACACGTCATCAGGAAGCGCCTCTTCGAAGCAGAAAACAGTGAAGCATTAGCATGATTGAAACTGCTCCATGTCGCACACTGTAAAGTAGAGAGAACCGAGGCGGGTGGCTGTGGGCGACTTCTTTTATAAACCTAACATCGATCAATCATCCGCTTGGAGGCCAGACAAGGCTGCAGTGTTGTACTTCAAGCGTTGAGTAATCAAGAACTTCCTTACCAACGTCTGCGAGACCCGGTTAGCCGACACACGTCTTATGCAAAAATTTACAGCAGCTTGATCGGTGCTGTAGAGAGAGAAACATGGCACTCAGTCATCGGGAAATTCCTTAGATAGGCGGGGTTTGCCGACGAACCAGGCACGAAGGCTGCTTGAGCTGTGAACGTTCTGCAGACAAAAACAATGACACAACAAAGCAACAGATGAGGCTTATCCACGTTCGTAAATCATGACTCCAGCGGGAGCTCCGCTTACTCTTTTATTAGTGAGAACACTGAGCTCATGGCCATCAGGAATATTTCGAAAAGCATTAGAAAAGCTTCAACGTTCTTTTGAAGGCACTAACATTTGTGATCAGTACTGAGAGAGCGATATCGAAACTGTGCGTTGTGCTTGTGTGGAAGCAATGTTAAAATGAAGAATTTCAGCCTCGCCAGCTGCTGGGCTGTGTAAATGAGTGTGTGTGTGTGTTTTAAATATTTACTTTATTAAACAAGAAAGTGGGATTAGGTAGCTGTAGTGAAGAAATGGCTATGACAGCTAATTCAATAATTTTCTTGTTCAATTTGAAAGTACAAAAAGAAGAACGAACTGCTAGAGACTACAGAGGTGGTTAATATTATCTCACTATTCAAATACTCACTTCATCTCTCTTCATTAGACAGCGTACCAGGCAAGTTTTCATTCCCCTTGTATGTAGTGTCATCTGGTGGCTAAATTGAAGTGCCCGGCAAATTGCCAGAGAGCAAATGAACGTTAAGAGAGCAAGTGGCTTTTACATTGTGGCTACTGGTAGTCTGTAGTAAGTGCATAGGGGCTCTGATTTTTTGCTTTTTGTTTTTGTTTTTCACATCGAAGCAGTTTTTAGTCGAGGCTGCCTCGTCCGTAGGCGTAGCTCTGGTCACGGGATTTTGCAGCGTAGCGAGAGTAGGACTCTATAAGAGAGGAAGGGCTGCGCCGTACCAAGATGAATGAGGGCGAGGCTTTGTGGAAATGATGAAACAATAAGATGTGCGCTCAGAGCGGGAGTGTCCAGGCTCAGTGGGAAGGGTGCACCAATAATAGATGCGCTGAGAACGAACGATTGTGTTGAGGCTCACTAGAAAGGGTGAGCCACTGGAAGGCTCACAAGCGTGGGTGAGGGTGAATGTGACAGAGGGGGTGAATGTGACACAGTTTTGACTGTGTTCGCAAAGTGGTGCTGCCGCGTTTTTTTCTCGTTATGGTCTCAGAATAAAGTCGCGCTATTTGCGAACATTTGGACCTTTCTTTATCACATCACTAGCATGCGTCATTTCTAAACTACAAATTGTGAAGCAGGGCGTGTGCTCAGCTTACGGATATAACATAGATGAAGCTACAAAAAGAAAATTCAGTGGTTGACTACGGCTTCGACAAAACTCAACAAAGAAGCTAAAAGAAGCTTGAATGCGCAGGCAAAAGTCGCAAGTGATTTCTACTTCAAAATAATTATAGAACCTCTCCCAGAAGGCAACCCTGATGAGATGCGAAGCAGCAGTGGTGCGCACGGCATCGACCTTGTTAATTCGGGCGTCGACGCGAGTTCTGGAAAAAACGGTTTCAAGGGAAATTACGTGTAGCACTTACTCGAATAAATGTTTGCTTGAAACGCAAAGCTAGAGGAGGCGGGTTGGGTTTCGTGTAAGTTTCATCGCAGATAAACGAGCCTAAAGAGTGTTTTCACTTGACGCGTGGTCCAGCGTTGCGCATGGTGGAGAGGGAGAAGCGAGAGAGAAGTGTGTTGCGAGCGGGTGGAGGGGCGGGCAGCTGTTGCGCATAAGGAAGAGAGTGACGTCAACGCGCAGCTGATAGTTGACCTACTTGGCACTGCTAGAACACCTGCGGTGAGAGGGTTCGTATGGATGTAGGGGACATTGTTACGCAGTCTAGTGAAAGAGCTTTTTCGCATCTAATAATTTAGATAAGTTTTCGCTTTATAAAAGTGCACACCGAACTGAATATCCAAAGGTGGTGATAATTAATTGGGGACGGTCGCAGTGACTGTGAGCCACCAGAGCATAAGCGGGGCAGGCATGACGCCATGCAACGTTAACCACTGCGTAGAGGCGTCATGGCTGTCTTATCTTTGAGCCTTGCCGCTGCGGTACCACGTGAGAAGGCGTATAACGGCTGCTTCGGCGGCGCTTGGTTGTTCAGCCTCGCGATGGGTGGCGCGCTTGCTGGGCCATCTGTACGTGTGCTTCAGTGGAAGTGACAACCTGAATGCCATCGTCGAGTAGATACCGCTACACCGCAAGCTGTGAAAAAATCTCAAGCAAAAACCCAGTTTCCTGCTGAAACATCAGGGCAAAAGGAGGTCACATTAGCCCAATATAAAGCCCAGCAAGCGGGAAAGCTCACCAACATCTCAGTTGTTGCAGACGCCGGCCTTGTTTAAGAACACCGACAAGGTAAAAACATCAAGCTTTAATGATATCGTATGCGTAATTCTTGCCAAACCCAGCCAAACGTGCCTTAGGATATTAAAAAGTCGGCCTACGAGAATAAGTTTTGGCCAGTATTTCGTTTTTCCGCTAGAAGGAACACACGTGGCGGCCTTTTTGTTTTTTTTTTTCGTTCAGGCCCCTTGCTCTATCCATTTTATTCACCCTGTCTCGTTGATCTCCGTTCTTCGAGTCGAAAACCATTTGTACTCTCTCCACCATCTCTTAACTTTTCTAAAGCGAGTTCATTGCGTCCCTAGTTTTTTCTTCTTAAACATTTATTTTTTCACAACCTTGTGTTCCGGCAATTTCGATGACAAAAGTTCGAAAAACAGCCACCAGGGGGAGGAATACACGAGAGTGCGGGTCAGCCAGGAGGAGATTGAACCCTAATGCATCCGAAATCACGGAAATGTATGCTTCATTATTGGCTTTGTTTGTTTCTTTCATCTTCTTTATGTTTGGTAGTCTCCTCTTCATGCGAGGGTGTCGTCGCCATTCTACAACCTCGGCTCAGTTTTTCTTTCGGCGCGGTGGCCTGTTACGCCTGGTCGACGTGCTTACTCGCTCCACCGAGCACGTCGGAGCGGGCGCAACAAAAACAAAGAAGAGAACCGAGAATAGGGATAAAGGGAATAAGGACCGAGTGATGGTGGCGTGAAAGGGACAGGATCCGGGGGACAAAGAATGGAGCAGCAACGGCACTCGTCTGCTTGAACCGCGGAGGCATTAACGCACTCCTTCGGGGAATCGGGTTCTTCCGGGTCTCCAGGACCGCACGGGATTGCTACAGGGCATTTCGCTGCTGCCCCCCTGTGTTGGCACTGTGCTTGGCTTGGCACCCGGTGTGACGCGACCTGCCCGATACAAGATGGTGGCGTTCGGGTCTACTTGGCCTTGTACGTGTGTGCGAGTCTCTCAGGCTCTGGCAGAGATGTCACCTCCCTCTTTCTCAGCCGCCTCATCTCCCTAGACTCCTTCGATGTCTTTTGTGGGTGACATGACATGGCTTTGGGCAAATGCCATTCGTGCCATGTATGGATGAAGATGATGAGAGGAAGACGAAAGGGGACTCGATTCTTGTGTATCGAGCTCATGCAGCAAGCACGCTACGGACGACAATGAAGGCAATGCATAATGAACGTTATTGTTTTGTTCACTGTTAAGTGGGGCATTAACTTGTGCTGGATTATTAGTAATGATGGATGATTGTGATAAATCCTTCGTGAAAATAAATGGAGAGTTGATGACAAAACACTAGAAAGAGCTCAGATCTCAGCACTCAGCGCTTGCACGAGTCGAACCCGTAGCCTGCACATTATCTTTCGCTGTTTTCTAGCAACTGAAGATGTGCAGTGATGACTTCGTTTTTTCTACTATATTGTTGATTATCTTTATAGATGGATTTACAACATTGTGCTGCGAATGGAACCCCAACCAAAACATTCCAGCCTTTACCCATAGTTACCCTTCTGTAGAATAAATTTACCAGAACAAGTTGTTATTAACGAATGGTACGAACTACCTTTTTGTACGCTATATATATATATATATATATATATATATATATATATATATATATATATATATATATATATATATCACGTTTCCCATGCGCTGAAATTCTACAGAAATGTGAATTAGGTCACGTTTGTTTTGTGAGCATCACGGTGTTACGTGTCTTGCGTCGAGTTGTTTGGTCAAGCGTTAACAGTATACATTTTGCTGTTGAATTATTTTCTTGCATTTTGTTCGACGTGCGCTGACACGTTTTCAGGGGCGAAGCTCCCTAAAGCGCGGGTCGGTCGTCACGTGTATGTATGCATGTATGTATTAACCACCTCACAGCATATCCACGGAGTGTATGATGATAAATGGGGCGAAACTTCAGAGGGTTCTATCGGCGAACTGTGAATAATCCGCTGGCAGCGTCCGTCCGTCGTCTGTCTGTTTGTCTGTTTGACACGCGGACGGATTTATGAATAGATGGACGCACGGACGGATGGACAGACGAATGCACGAATGAACGCATGGGTGGACGGATGGGCGGATAGATGCATGGGCGCACGGACGGCCACACAGACAGATGTACGGACGCACGGATGGAAGCGCGGATGGACTGATGGACGCTTCGCCCCATTCATCATCATTCACTCCGTCAATATGCTGTAATTTTTCGTTCTTACCGTCACGCTTTTTTTTCTGTGGTCGTCACTTTACTTCGCTTACTGAGATGTGCCACCTTTTTATATTTGAACCCTCCTATTTACCGTTCATTTTTAACCCCATGTTTCTTACAACAGCGGTGCAGTTATGATTGTCGTTATGCCACGTCGTGACACCAGGAAAATACCATCATCAATAAGGAGCACGTGATCTCTTCGTCCTCTTTTTTTATCTTCTACTTGGCTCCCAGGACGCGCGGGCCCAATCTGTTTGGCGTGGGATGCAATAACTCAAATGGGTGAGATAATCAGAAAGGGAGATAAAAAGAAATAGAGAAAGAGACAAAAATGCAATTATTAAGAAAGACATACAAAGGAAGAAACACAAAAGGGACACAGAAAAAAAACAAGCATAATATTGTATGGCTTGTTTGGCTATTGTATGGTAAGCATAATATTGTATGGCTATTGTCAAGCAAGGGCTGAGAAATGTAAGTGAGGGTGAGTCGGAGGGAAAGGAGAAGGCAACGCTGCCACCTCCGCTGTTATCACAGGTTTTGCAACACTACCGCGCAGCTGCCCAGTTTTTCACCTAGCAGTAGACAAACATTTCCCCTCGTTATTGTGGCTGCTGTGGTAGTGATATCATTTCCTCCTTTGTAGTTTGCCAATTTGATGTACACTGTGAAATAAAATAACGTTATCAGAGGCGGTGCCATTAGTTTACAGCGGCGTTGATAGAGTCGACGGTAGTCAATGGTGGCCGCTCTACGGTATGTGTAAATTTGATGTGAGCACTGAAATGAAGCCGCAAAACTTCGTAACAGTGGTCGAACGCCTGTACTATATGGTTTACACGCAAACTGAGATTTCATCACTTCATTTTTTTTTATCAACGTTTGCTTCACCACAGAAAGTGTGCAAAGGTGGTGAAGCACGCTTTTCAGTGAATTGTTGCGTCAACGTCATTTTGCTCATTTTCTCCGCCTACCGCACCCTATACCTGCGTAATGAATTTCATAAAGTGTTCACGCAACATATGCACTGAGAGAAGCGTTTCAAACGCAGCAATGAATAAGCAATAAACGATTGGAGCAGCACTCACACAAGTGGAACCATATTGCCGTGAACACACGCGTGTTCACTGTATGGTGATGGGTGTAGGGGAAAGAGTGCAGCTACGCATGTTACACACATAGAAATTGCGTCACAAATTACGTAATAAACACTACCCATGCCAAAGTTTAGCCAATAGCAGCCTTGCCATAATCAAAAATCTCTTAATGAAGAACGCAATGTCGAGTACAGTGGCACATACCTAATCTCACAAGAGCTGCTTGTGGCGCTAGTGTCTGCTGTAGCTGCAAGCATGGCGAGCCTTCAAACACGCTAATGATAATACGAACATAGATTCCCCGAATCTCGAGCCTCGTGGAATCAAAACAAATTCACTACTAACTTACTATTTCGAACAAAATAGCGTGCTAGAAGCTCAGCAATGCGTTGCGCCTGTGCATCTGCATGGAGTAGACCTGTGTTCCACGTTTAGAAAAAAATGGATATGCACCATCATTTGAGCTGATAAAGGTGCGTGAGTTTTAGAAAACAAAGTCACACAAATGATTTAGCTCTTTAGTATGAATCAGACAAAATCGAGAACTGCCCGTCATTCTTCAAGACTTCTGAACGACTGGAGTGTCATAGTTCATTCCAGTCATTCTTGTAGCCATAGTTACGGCAGCACAAGTACGTGTACTTCCGCCTTATGGCCGTCATCACGCGTGCTGCATAAGAACATAGGAATTGGCTTTTTTTTACAAACGCGAGAAAAAAAACGCACTTTGACGTGGCAGCACCTTGATGGAATATGCCCATTAAAAAACCGTAATACAAGCGTGCCTAACGAAATGCATTTTCTTTCCCAGGGATCTGAACTTAATCATACTGTACTGCCCTTCGATCTTTGTCATTATCTGAAGAGAGTGTCTTCTAGAGCGTGCGATATAAATGATCAAAGTGCTGTATGACACACTTCTAACTTTCATAGGCGCCCTGCATATCCCCGCCTCGTGGCAAGGCTGCCCACGCAATGTCAGCAATAAAATTGCTTAGCAACTGTGTTGCGCGTAACTGAACCGAAAATGTACCCGTCGGACGTGATTACCAAGGCATGAGCGGCGCCGCATCGCTTTAATGCACGAGGAAACTCATTCAGATTTCATTACTTTTTCGGCGTAATCTCGATGTCGTGCGCTGACGTCACACTTGTAGAACCGGTAAACTCCACAATCGCTCTCACGATCACGCGAAAGTGTACTTGTACAGCGTGTACTCGAAGGCGGAACAGAAAGATGAGGACGTTCATTCTAGAAAGTACAAACCATCTCCTAGTGAGACCACGAGACCAAGGAAGAAAGAGAAAGAAAGTCAATTAGTGCACATTGTGGAGAATATCTGACTAGTAAATTACGTTAGGTCCTGGAACACGGATTCTGATTACCTTCGTTCGTATATGTCCGGTTCCAAATTTGTCGTAATTATCGAATACGATGGTGCTTCCCCACGGGTCCTTTTCTTCGCGGATATTTCTCGGTATATTAATGTGCACTTCTCTGTCTTTTGTCTCTCATGCATCTCACTACTCTTAAGCCTTCCCTCGCCCTCCACGTCTTTCCCGCCCTTTAGTTTTTCTTTCATCCCCAGCGACGGCTTATCAAGAAACGTTTCCACAAGAAGAGGAGGTTTATTTCTATTCATTATCAACGCGCTTATTATGTTCAATGTTGACGTATACCTTCAGTCTTGCATCCACCTTTCATCTCTTCTCAGGGGACATGTTCCTCTTTTGTTTTATTCCTTGGTATTTCCTTGCTTCTCGTTCGCTTATCAATTCATTTGTATGCACGCGCGCGCTGAGTGTTCTATAGTGCACGTCTGGTGCGAGAAAAAAAATCACAAGTAATGACTCGCTTACAGGTCCGACAGCACTTGTGCACCCAGCGTGCATAATCGTCAGGGAGCAGGGTTTAGCGAGAAAAAAAAAAAAGAACTTGGAAGACGAGCGAGAAAGAAGAATGGACTCGTTCTTCCGCATATTACGAGGCAGTGAAAACAGGGATAATTGCGTGGTTGTTTTACGCGATCAAGTGTGCAGAAGCGTTCGCTTATCCTCTTTCATGTGCATGTTTTCCGCTCTCCTGACAAAGTTCCCTCAACAGCGACAGGAAGGAGAAAGTAAATATGAAATATTTATCGCGTTTTGTCTTCATTTCACTACGTTCTTCTTTTATTTGAGCATCCCTGTGAAAACTTACTGTCATCTCGCTATCTGGCGTCAATGTTTTCGTTCCAGAAACTCCGGTGCCCATATCAACGTCTTTCATGAGTTCCCTAGGGTAATAACAAATTTCCAGAGGAAGCGGGAGTGACGTCAGTCGAGTGCCCGGAGCGCACAATCATACGCAAGCTTTGATGTAATGCACATCACTTCTTGAGTGAGGGGTCCCCGTTGCTAGAAGGATCTTCGTGGCTAGCACTATCGAAGATAGTGTCGTGCTATGAAATACGCACCCATTTTGTTGTAAGTTTCATATCTTTTTTTTCTAATGAGTTATTTCACTTGGAGCTTCATAATCTTCGGAAATCTTACGGCTTTCATGCGTCTAGAGTGTGACAGAACTGGCAGTTTAGTTAGTTTGTGGAAGTCTCGTGGCGGATTGTCTTCATCATCGTCACAAATTGTATCCTTCATCTTGCTGATTAAGTAATTAAGAAGCATTCTGTCGACGTTCAATACTTGCCTCTGAACACGTTTTCAGCGCTCTTTAAATCACAGAAACACTCCCATACACTCGCCGCCGCCACACACACCACTTCGTAATTTTGGTTCGCATTTTTACGCTGATTCGTAAACTTTTTCGACAGGAAGTAAACCGCCTCTGAAAGTTTGGTTGGTGGCCCACATTAGGGCGACGCCTTTCACACCGCTTTCACTAACTTCTGCGTATTTTAGGCGCACGCATTAGCCGCATTTCACGCTCCCAGATGCGTAACCTACACGCTACGTGCGGAAACTCCCCCACTCGTTCCACTTATGAAGCGCAATGAACGTGCCAGTTGCAGGTGCTGGGAGTCTTTGTGGAGACAAGGAACTAGCAAATATAAGCTTACACCTTAGTTCGTCTAAACTTTAAACTTGAAAAACCTATTTCATGGTGAGTGACTAAGCAAGATTGATGGTGTCGCTCCGGCAGCTAATATGAAAAAAAGGGAACCTCTTCAGATAGTATCCGCAGAAATAGTTTCTTT
This sequence comes from Rhipicephalus microplus, assembly GCF_043290135.1. NCBI lineage: Eukaryota > Metazoa > Arthropoda > Arachnida > Ixodida > Ixodidae > Rhipicephalus > Rhipicephalus microplus. Next base: position 73,725,122 of record NC_134704.1, read on the forward strand.
GCTTTTGCGACTAGCTTTCCGGACTGAAACACGAAGTTGGTAGCAAGGGAATGAAGCCCTCAGTTACGCACCGTATTCCACTCTGCTAATTTCCAACAGATCTTTCTCTTCATAAAAGTAACGTATATATTTCTGCAAGTGAGAGTGGGGGCTGAATAGTGTATCCGGGGCTGCACATAAGCGAAAGGCAACCTGCTTGTATGAGTCGTAGTAACTGAGCAGCGGAAACCTATACTGCACCACCACGAAAGCTGCATGTTTCTTCAGAATCATTTTTATTGCGTTCTCGTTGCTTGTGTTTTTTTCTGACATTTAGTTGAATTGGTTAACGTTCGATAAGTCAAGTGAGAAGAAAAACTCTCACCACTTTATTTGTTTTTTTTAAGGAACACGTGTTGAAACGTTCTCGTTTCAACAGCGCTACTTGCATTATTTTTGAACGCTCGTTTCGCTTGAGCGAGCGTAATTACTGTCTCAACAATAAAGCTTCTTCGTATTTAACTCAAAGTTATTTATCATGACCAGATTGTGGCATATAAATAGTTCATGTAGCACGTTACTTTGGGCATTCCGTGCCTCTTGGAAACTTTGGTCGTATTCTAATTTTTACGTTCACCGAAATTTACCTGCAAGAATGTTAAGTGTATCCAAATCAACTTGTGTGTTAGGAAAGTATCCCGCCATTGTGGCCCAGTGGCTAAGGCACTCGGCTGCCGACCCGCAGGTCGTGGGATGGAGTTCAGGTCGGGGCGGCTGCATTTTCGATGGAGGCGAAAATGATTGAGGCCCGTGTGCTTCGATTTAGGTGCATGTTAAAAGAACCCCAGGTGGTCGAAATTTCCGGAGTCTTCCACTGCGGCTTTTCTCATGGTGGTTCTGGGACGTTAAACCCCAACAATTATCTACAATTATTGTTATGAGAGTATCTGGCTCAGATATCGAAAATGTTTCAAGCACTGACGAACACCCACTTATCCGTCCAATGCGATCTCAAGCTGATCATTGGGTAGAACTGTTGGAAGAGTCTTTTTCGACGGTGGAAAATACGAAGGGATTCAGTTTAACTTGTTTTGCGTTATTAGACGCGAGTGAGCTCACACGATAGCACTGACTTTCGGCGTGGGCAGCTTCTTCCATCGGCAAGACATGCGTCTCTGTGACATCGACGCCACTGACATTTTTTTTGTTCGGTGACTTATCGCCAGCACGTCAAGTCTCGATACACCCTTGAATATATGTCTTATTAGCATTTGCTTATAGAATTTTTCACGTTATAATTTTGCCTTTTTTAGGCTAAAAGTAACAGAACAATAGTAATGGTTGTTGCGTGTGCTCTTTTTGCCGGGCGACTGTCCTTTTTTTTTTCGTTTGTCAAACGTCGTCTCGATACGTTTACTATTTGTTCAAGAACTTCACTGTCTCTGATGACGCAAGCTCGAAGCCCGCCTCTGTGTGCACGGTTTCTAAATGAACAAGAAAATGTTTTCGCTCTTTCCTAACGTACCCGTCGTGGCGAACTTTTCGTCTTGCCGAAAAGATATTGTCAACAAAAGTGTCAGGTTGACGCCACGGTCAGTAAGCTTCAGTAATTTTGTGCTCTCCTTTTATGGCAGCTCTTTCGAAGCCCGAACGCACGCAGCCTAAAGCAGACCAGTTATATTTAGTTCCCGGGTCCCGACGGCACTTCCAGTGACGCACCAACTTGAATTAAATACCACCTCGAGAATCAGATGCCACGAAACTCTGCTCCTTTAATGCTGTTTCCCGAATACCGACTGCTAACCCTTTCCTCTGCGAGCGTATCATTTACGTGGCGATTGGTCACTCGTACCTCTTTTTTTTTTTTGCTGTTAATTGCATGGCATATCCTTATTTGGCTTGGGTTAGAGGTGTCGGTACCTTCCCACAAATCAGTAAACAAGAAGATGTTTGCCCGTGTCAGTTCAACTCATCGAACAGATGTCACGTATTTCACGAATTCAGTGATTTCTGTGTTGTTGTTTTGATTCTTACTCATTCAAGATTTTTTTCAAAAATTGACGCCTAAGTTAGGGTCTTCAGTCAGACGAAAGTTGTCGAGCGTGCACGAGTATACAATTTTGTTTCATTCGGCTTTCATTAAAAAAAGATAAAGCAGATGTACAGATGCGATCATTTGCATGGACAGTCATGACTGCGGCAATTGAAGTAGAATTTCAGTAAAAATTAACAACTTCTCTTGAAGGAAGTGAATGATCTTGTCGAAGTTGAACATTCACAGGAACGTTCACATGATGGAGCGGCTCGCGTCGTCACGCCTGGGTCGTTGTTTTTTCTTGCCAACTTGTCGGTGTGTCGTTTTAACAATGCAGTCTCGGCAGGGACACAGCTTTTCTAAAGTCGTGTATTGTAGCAGCGAAACACTTACCGCGTCACAAAAGGCGCACAATAAAGATGCACTTAGGTTGGCTTCACGATTCAAGTCATGTAAAGCGAATTCATAAGGGCCCAGTTGAATTTTGCTGCCAAGGTGAGTCTTAGCTCAACATGCTCGCGATGTGTCTACCCTATACTTCCCTACTAGCACATCTCAGAAGCAACACTTGCCTGTTATTCTGAAGCCTGTAGTAGTATTGTACTTGTGAAGCACTACATCAATCATCTTGCCATCACTGGGCACTGCTTTACAGTGACAAGGCTTCTCTACCGAAGGAAAGTTCTTTCCACTTTACACGCAAAGAGGTAGTTGGAGTAGTCCAATCTGTACCAGAGTGCTTACAAGACGTCGATACGCTGGGATCATTGATTGATTTGTGGGGTTTACGTCCCAAAACCATGATACGATTATCAGAGACGCCGATACGCTGGGATCGAATGAGAAAACAAATTACAGGCAGTCGCGAAACTGAACTAAATGAACGTTGCTGTAGAGTAGCCCACACCGTATACAAACGGAATGCTTATTGCATTGGGGGCCACTGGATCTCAGTTTTTGCTGGTATTCATACTCCTTCTCACCTGAAGTTGCTCACGTGGATTAGATTATAAGCAGGTGAGTAATGACTCTTCCGAAAAAAGTATGTTAATCTAAACGGGAAACCATAATGCGTTGCGCAAGCAACGCAGTGCCATCAGGCAGTAAAAACAAAATGTGAAGCCAGACGCTCCGGTGCCGTTTGGGAGAGAAGAGCTCGTATTGTATGAGGTGGAAGCGTGACTGGAAGAATGGGAATGGCAGTGCGACAAACTGCACAGGCGTGGATTCGTAAGGGTGCACCGAGGTGACCTCGCATGATGTTGGCAGCAGTCGTCGCTCGACGGAGCCAGCGGCCATTACCATAGGGAAATTAGTTTTCCGAGTGGCGGTTTCCGGGTCCCCCGAGCGGAAGCGCGTTTTCTGACTTCCGGTTTAATGCGAAATGCGGCAAGATAGACGGGGGACAGAGATAGACAGAAAAAAACAAAAATCACAAAAGTGAACTTGAGTTTACGAAGGTAAAATGGGTGAACTAGATAGAGGGAGATAGAACGGAACATCTGGAGCGTGGTGAGGGCGAATCATTGAATGGACGTAAATAAATGCAAAGCCGAGGATACGAAATAGGTGGGGGAAATGAAAGTATATATGAAGATGTAGACGAGAACGAAGTAGATAGAGGCCTCTCCAACCCTCGTCCTTTCTTTCCTTGAAACGGAATAGAGGCGATGCGATGGAACGATGTGCCCGCATTTATAGAATCGGGCCTGCATTGCATAGTCGATGCGAGTTGCGTGAAAAACGGGGACAGTGTAATGGGAAATGCAAGGGCATGGTAGTTTTCGAGTTTTCGTACACCAGGTGAACACACATCTTCTCGGGAAGGACAGCAGTAGCGTCCTTATGTGCTAGAGTTTACAAACAAATAGGTTCCTCTATGCGATTCTTTCGGGGCTGAGTGATTACTGAATAAAGCGAATATATGAAAAGCAATGAAAAACTGATTATAGAATGGAATAGTTTGTCGTTGATGGCTGTACTTAATGGCGTCTTTGCTCTTTGATGCGCTTGTCTTGACTCGTTGGATCTGGCTTGCCGCATTAAGCCAAAGACCCTCCGAACCACTCGCGTTTTCCTGGCTGTCTGTACGTTGTAATTTGGAGTTGTTCCTCTTTCGTGAAAAGAAAACAGAACGTTTCACAAAGAATCGATTTACTGAATATCAGACTACAATATCTGTCTTTACTGATAACGAAAGCCACACATGGGGACAACAATGCAAATAGGATGGCAGGACAAGGGAGCTATTTGGCTGGGTACATGCTCCATTTCTGTTTTTCTCGAACTGAACGTGGCGGCAGATTTGCATCTTGAAGCAAAGCACCTCTTATTTGTTGTGTCTTGCATGACAGCTTCGTTTAAATTTGTTTTGTTTCTCACTCATTTCGCATTGATATCTCATTACGTTCCGCCAGTGTGAAAACTGGAATCGTGAAACTCAAAGTCGTGGATCATTCTGTTTGGAGTAACGCCTGCTAGCATTATTGGAGAATTCAGGTAAGGTGATGTTGAAAGTATCTTCGATTTTTGTAGGAAGTAAGAGGACAAATAATGGCTATAAAAAAAAAACAGTGTGACTGCTAGGCCGAGTAAACTCTGATGTTTCTTTTTGTGTATGAAGTTAGCTTCCTTGCACACAGGCTAGCTGTGTAGCAAAGCACGCTTTACAAGTGACACTTTTGGTATTTCAGAAAAGGTCTGTACAAACAATTCACCACACTTTTACGCTTGAAAGAACAGGGATATTTACCTCGACGACGTGTTTTAGCTGTAAATGATATTACATGACAATTTCTATGGCACATTGGAAACTCTCGCATTGACAGCACAGCGAGCAAGCTGTTTATTTCGTTCGCTTAGACAAATCAAGCACTAACACGGGATGAACTTGAAGACCGCAACAGTTGTGTAGGCGGCACTGCCAAATTTTCCTATAAAAGAAGAAAGTCTTTATTCTGAACGCAGGACTGTTGTTTTTCGTTTGGGCGAAAATACGCTAAATTCCGTACGGCCAAAAGACATAGTGTTGGAAGTACTGGAAGAAAAAAAAAGATTGTTCCTTTTCCTTCACGCACTCTCTGAGGAGATTTCATGGCAAGAATGTTCATGATGATGATGATGATGATCATGTTTGGTGTTTACAAGTGAACGTGTAGATAACGCATGTAAAAAAAAAAAACTGCTAGGCCTGTGCTGAACTTGCAGCACAGTCACAGCAAAAGCTGAAAAAGTGGCCTTTCAGAGCCTTCTTAAAACTCTATTTGGGTAACTACCACAAACACACTTTCAGGGTACCCACTACGCAGCAAATCATTATAATTGTTGCCTACTAAGCAGGCATCCATTTGATTCGATTCCTTTGAAATGTGGCAGATACCCACTCCAAGGGATTGGCCGAGAAAACGTAGCGTACTTGTTTGTCGAAGGACATTGCCGTAATCATAACGACCTTGTAGTGTCACCATGGACTCTTCTCATATTTTACAATTCCTCACCCTCTCTACCTCGTTAAGAACACGGTAGTCGACCGGCAATATCGTTTGGGTAAACTTACTGCATTCTCTCTGTCTCTCTCTATCTCGCCCTCTATCTGTGTGTGTATCAGGAGCTATAAACACTAGCTCTTTACTTGTCCCATGGAAATGTCTCTGACCACGTAACGCATCCTTGTTTTATGCTTTGCCCGAGCCAAATTTGAGGCGCAGTTGTGTGAGTCGATGTGGCGTCAATGAAATCACGAAGTGAGTTCAGATGTCACGTGGAGTGGGTGAGTGAATGAGGGAGTGAGATTGAATTTATTCCAAATATGCAGGGAGTTTAACGAGCCTCTAGGCAGCCGGTTTGCTACCCTGCGCATGAGATGGGGAGGGGGGAGATGAAAGAGTGGAGAGAGGGAGAAGACGGTTACGCGGAGGCGGTCGGCACGCGCATGCTGCACCTTCCTTCGATTGATATTCGCGAGAGCATACATGTATTATGGTTTGATGTAGTGCGGTTGTGGCAATGCTTTTAATTAGACAACACTTGGGCTACTCAGAAAAGCATTAAGATAAACGATAGTGTGAAATAATCTTAGAGGGCTGCATCCAGTGTCCAAGTCGTCAGTGGTCCTAAGTAAAGTTTTACATGATCTTCTTTGTTGTATTACGCAATACGGTATGTTTCGCTCAAGCAGATTGTCATTGGAAGGTATGTTTGTCTGTTTTGTTGCATTTCACAGGCTTTCATCTTTGCTTATTATCCGCAAAGTTGTTTAAGCTAGACGTAATTTTGGGCAGAGTGCAACAGTGCCACTGCGCGGCCTATAAAACTGTCATCATATTAAAGAAATATCTGCCGCATAATTTGGGTAAAACCCTCTCACTTCTGGTCTCTTAAAAAAATGAAGAAGGATACAGGCACCGCAACTTAAAATGGCTGCGAGGCGATGGCGGCCATCCGAAGACCCCTCGAATACGCGAAAGATGCTAGAGAACGGGAAATGCTACGGCAGCTGCGGGAGGAACCCAGAGCGATAGAATGCCAATGACGACGTGCCCGAAGGTCTAGGAGATGTGCCAATGCTTGGATTCAGCGTGAGATTCTATTTTTGGAGTTTGGACATCCATGTCGTGTCTGTGATTGTGTGCGGTTTTGACTCAAACTTCTCGACGCTGAGAATCGACGCAGGAAGAATGTTTTTATTTTCATGCATTATTAGGACTGCTCTGAGTAAAACTACTATTTATTATTTCATCTCAATAAAGCTTACTATCTACCATTTTGCCCCGAAATTTTAGGTGGTTCTCCACCAGGAGAACAATAAATTATAGAGTTGTGCCCACTATATACCTCAGCACAGAACCACACATAGTGCTATGTATGCTCCTTTGGGTTTCACGGACCTGTAATGCAGCACTTGAGAACGCTGCATGCCACCGCTTGGTTTCCTACATTGCTTTTGTATTTGTTCGTGCTACTTTTAGGATCCCTTACCATTTTATTGACCCTTCCAGCGGTGCTTGTTAATCAACCCAAACTACTTCTACATAAATTTAATTTCCTTTCTTGTTATGTATTTTTCTTAGTGCCTCACTCTTTACATAAGTTTCGGTCTCGCAAACAGTATGCGTTCAATAGACATCTTTCGTTAAGCCAGCTAGCTTCCGCTCCAAACACGTGACTTCATTCCGTTGCAGCGTGTATTCGAAATTCGTGCACTGAGGGGCAGACGTAGCTACGGCTCCACATATTCCGCCGAAATTGCGTCGCGACGCTGGATAGCAGGATATGAGAAATCTATAGTAAAAAGCGTGTCCATGGCAAAAGCATCGCGTCGTACCGACGCATCTCTTTTGGAAGAATGGCGCGCACTGCACGAAAGTATACGAAGGCGAGGCAATACCGTATACGCGACGACGGGTAGTAGCTTCAGTGGCTCCAGCACCGAGCTGCCATATCCCCCAGGATTGCGCCTCGCTTCCGCGCTGGCGGGCACGTGCACCGAATGCCGAATTATGGCACACCCGTACTCCAGCATACGTGCAGCAGCGCGTTGTATGGCGTCGCTGCTCAAATTGTTTGCGAAATGAGGCAGACGCTGTGTACACTTCCCGCTTCGATTTGTTCACTGGGGAATGCACCACTTTGCTTCTTCGATTCCCTCAGGTGGTGTAGACTATACCTCGCTTATGCGAACGCGTTCTCTCTGCACGTTTTAAAAGATTCAGCTCTTTGACTAGCCTGTGCAACACTGTCCCTCCACACGAACGCGCCACGTGCCGCAGGTGTTGGCGCGGTGCCGTGTAGGTCACGCCGCTGCTGTGCGTTGACATCACGCTCCCACAATAGTGCGCGCTGACGTCACTCTCTCCCTCGCCCCCGCGCTTGCAGCTGCCGCCTCGTCCGTTCGCTCGCAACACTGGCCGCAACCACCGCTCGCTGCACCGCCGACTCGTCGTTTCACGTGCTATAAACATGACGGCGCGCCTAACGTATGCGTTAAAACATGTATCTACGTGTAACTCAAAAGACCTACGCCAGCCATCGCTTCAAATGAATCTTTCAGTGCTCACCACAACACACGCGTTAGCACCGTACTGCCCGTGACGCCTCCCGTGCACAAAGCTGCTGATTCGCATCCCATCATATCTTCAGAGAGATGGTCCAACTTTTCTTTCCACAAATGACGCCTTGTACCCAGAAGTGCGCCTATGGGGGCTGGACGGTACACGATGAGGACGGAACCAAGCAGCGCTGGACCCGGGACGGAGAAAGGACGACAGACGAGGACACTGAACTAGTCCAAAATTGGTTCGCTGAATTAGTTCAGTGCCCTCGTCTGTAATTTTATCCCTGTGCCGTGCTAACGCTGTTTGTTTCCATCTTCTCCGTATACCCTTATAACCGTGCCATATACCCATGAGCACGTTCATTCAATGATTTGAGTAATGCAAGCCCCGTAGTTACCTAGGCCGGCACGGGAGGCCACCATGTGCACACGCGCGTTTCGGCAGACACCGAAGTAACGGCGCACCGAACTTTTATAGTTTTGTCTCCTCAGTCACCGCGGCGTGCATCTTCCTCCGGTCACGTCTCCCGCAGTCGTCTGGTCATGAATTCGATTTTTTTTGCGTGCAGTGCATTTATCGGTGGCGCCTATAGGATACACATTTCGCCTGTCGGGAAACAAATCAAGTCCAGGAGTGCAAACAGAGCACGCGCAACACTATTTGCTTGAGTCCGAAAGAAAAGGTGGTAAACGATGCAGTGTACAGCCTTGTTATTTCGTTTTTTTCTGAGCGCTTGCTATTATAAATCTTTGATTTCATTTAGATGAAAGCGTTGCGCAACTGGGTTGTGTGTAGGAGTGCTCACTTTGCATCAGTGCATTTGTTCTAGTCTATTCTGTTTGAAGTTGCTTGGAACGGAGAGGCGTCAGAGATATTCGTACGGTGCGTCACGTGGAGGCCCGAAATGTCCGGAAAGATTAGGGGAATTTTTCTTGGAATTCGTGGCGCACCGGTGGCTCGTAGCGCTGCCACGTGAAGAATCGTTAATCGTGATGGCACACTGGACACGATGCACGCGTTTGCTTAAAATGCTTGAAAAAATATTGGAGGTGGTTTACGGGCTCTTTAAGAAACACCAGATGGTTGAAATTTCCGGAGGCCTCCACTACGGCATCTCTCATAGGCATATCATGGTTTTGGCACGTTAAACCTAAGGTAATCTTAGGAAGTTTCATCAGGGGCTCAATCAGGGGCTCAAGACATTGCGTTTTGTAAGTTGCAGACTGCGTTGCGTAGGTTGCTCTTGCATTCGGATGAACCGCATAGTTTGAGAACTGGGGCAAACGCAGGCAACGTTGGATCAAACGCAAGGAGTGCCACAAGCGGCGAAATTCTTATTGTGTGGCGACGTGGACAACGCTGCGTCTGCATCGTTTTCCTAGCGACCGAAGACGCCTTGGGGGGCCCACGCTAAAATACACTAGTTATACACAAACAAAAGAGCACTGGAAACAATACACAAGAAAAATATGCACTTTGATAGCTTAGAACCAGTTACTGCAACCAGCAAAACAAATTCGTTTAGGCGCAATTGAACGCGAACATTTATTCCACAAAAATAACCGCTAGAAAAAACAATAATACGGCTCATTAAAAGAGAAAAAGATAACTGGAAAATTATTTGCAGAACATGTCCTCGATTTTTGAGGCGAACTCTGACAATGATTGTATGCTGGTAATCGAGGAATCTAGACTATTTCATTCTCTTATTGACAGGGGAAAGAATGAATGCTTGAAGCAATCGTTGTTAAAGATGGATTCTGTAATAATGAACGCACGTTTGTGTCTTAGTACTCTGGATTCTTCTAGGGAGATGTATTTTGATGCATCGTTGCGGCTGAGGTTATGAAGCAGGTTGTGTAGAAATTCTAATCGTGGCAGTTTTGCTCTTGTCGCTAGCGTAGGAAGACCACAAGATTCTAAAAGGTTAGTGGGCGAGTCGGTGCGTTGATTCTTGTTGTAGATAACCCTTACGGCCTTCCTTTGTACCCGTTCTAACCTTGCGATATGAGTGGCATATTGAGGGAACCAAACAGTGTTCATATGGTCAATATGATCAAAACATATGATCAATATATGGTGAAAAGATGCAAGATGACGGTATACCTGGAGTGTTCACTAGATGGACGGACGGATGGACGCAAGGACGGACATACAAGAAGACGAACGCATAAACGGACGCGCGGAAGGATGGACAGACAGACAGATGCATGGATGGATGGACGAACGCACAGACGGACGTACGGACGGATGAATGGACGGATGAATGGGCGGACGAATGCAGTGGACGGACGCATGGACCGATGGATGCACAGATGGACGGACGCACGAATGGACGCACGGACGAATGGGTGGACGGAAGCGCGGACGGACGCACTGATGGACGGAAGCAAGAATGATTAGACGGATGGAAGCGCGGACGGAATGACGGACGCTTCGCCCCACTCATCATTCACACTGTTGATATGCTGCGATTTTTTCGGAGTCTTATGACAATGCGAGTGCAAGAGTTCATGAGCGCCTCGAGTTGTACGCATGTTTCCTGGTCGCTCGCAAATTTCTCGGGTCCCCAAGCTTCTTGAGGCCCTAGTTTTTATTAAAACGGCGCGTAGAACAATTTTCGACCCTTCTCGCCACTAGCGATTCCTCTTAAACTAGTGTTGCGATACTTAATTGGAGCCGGCACTTCCCACCAGTCGTTGTACTGTTGTTGTCTCGTGACGTGGAGATGGCACTAGCGCTGTTATCAGTAGTGGACCTGTGAACTCACTACGGGACAGACAGGTGTCGTTCGTCGGAAGAAGTGCCGGAATCGAAGGAGTGCCAAAAGTGCACACAAGTGCGAATGGACACGAAAATGACGTGCAGCCGCCGCCGCTAGCTTCCAGCTTCGCAACAGCGGAAGGGCTTTTCATACGTTAATCTTTTTTTCAACCCGGGTATGAAAGCAGTAAGGAGGAGAGTGCGAAAAAACTTCTTTTAATAAATACGTTTTTTTTTTAACTTTTACGTCTATGTTTGATCAAACTATGTTTCGACGTTCCGCAGTCTATTAGCCGATCGATCCGCTTTAGTGGACTAGGGAACAAGCGTAAAACCAATCATCCGTTATCGAGGCTTCCGAAGCCGGCGTACGTCGAGAAGGGGGGGTTCTTCTTTGCTTTGAGACCTGTCACATTAAGTCTGATTCTGACGGTCACCGTAGGTGGTGTGTCTCTTCTAGAGCAGGCTGAGTGTGTTTGCTCGGCACACGTGTCAACATAGTCCCCCATTCCGCGGCTCTTGTCAAGCGAACGCCGCTGTGTGCTCGGTGCGGTCATCACCGGATGGGGGTCGCTCTGATGGGCGTGTCACCCACGGTAGTTAGCTGGGCGTCACTTGTAGCTATTGAAACATAAACCGAAGAAATGAAGATTAAATGAAGTTCTATGCATATTTAGGCACCGCTAATGCAAACCGAGCCTATCCGGCACTAAGCCACTTTCGCGTGTTGTAAGAGGTACCGTACATAATCTTCGAAGCTTGAGCCGCCTCTCGTGGTATTTTAAGGATGCCGCCTTTCAGGGACATTTTTTTCTGCAAAACATAACAGCCATACAGCGTCACTTATGCGATGGTATACAACTTCAGTATCTTTTGCTAGTATAGAACTATACATTCATAACCCACTTCAAGTTGTTCCTTAATAAATGGCTTGTGTGACAAGTTTAAATTTTGTGCATAACTTTATGTCGTAGGAAACGACAAGTGATGGGAACCCTCATTATTGCCTAAAACGGGTTAGGGATGGTGTATGTGACAAGCGATTCATTGATTAAACAGTGCTCCTAAGGAATCGGTTAGGGACAAAACATTCCTACGAAAATGGTGAAGAAAAGTGTAGTTCTTTCATCAATGGTACGAAACCGTTGCTCTTAGTTTATTCAAATAGGAGAATATCAGGTACACCGTAATATGGCCGCGGAATACTTACCAATCTATTTGCCTGAAATTTTAAAGCGTTTGCATCGGAAAACAGTTTTACGTGTATGCGCTTGTAATGTTGGTCTACAGTTAGCATACAACATAAGTTTGCACACTGTGGGTTGCAGTTACTTGAACTGACGCGGATTTCTTAGCATAAGCACGAGAGTATCTCAATAACACAACTTTGAAAAATACGAGCGCAGTCACGGCAAAGTTCACCGAACTTGAAAAGCGTAAACTGCAATTGTGCATTATTATTATCGTGCTTGAGGAGCATTTCATTGTGTAAATGTAACTGTTGGAGGTAAAGTGCTTTCTTTGAACGCCTATTGTTCGGCTATTACATATTGGCTAACCTTTATGTAGCGTGTAGACGTTTAATTTGTGGGAACATTTGGTGTTTTGCGAACTTCAATGGTGGTCGAATGCATTTTTGTATTGAAAAACTGGAACTAAGTGCGTGAGTGTGCGCCCATGGCCCTATTTTCATAGTTGTCTTCTTCACTGCTCTATCCCGGCGACTAATATGCATGAGAAGATGAGTAGCGGGTGCCACATATTGATACCAACGTCTACTCATGTACCGTATAATAAAGAAATTGTTTCAAACATACCAAGCACAGGCATTTCACAAATTTTGATTGCATCTGTGCAAAGTTCAGGTCAACTTTGTGCAGTGATTCTGCTTCTTATTATTCAATCCCTTGTACCGGTATCACTCGGCCACTCTTATGTGGTAACTAACACAAATCGTGTTTTGCACATACGTAAATCTAATCATAATCTAGCAGCCACATTGCGATGCTCCGGTCGTGGTCGTCCTCATTCCGAAGGAGCCTCATGACTGTTACAGCTGACCGTTTAGCAGCAGCTTATCCGTATCGAGCCTAAAAGGGATCAGCACAGATCGCAGCTCAGAGCCCTCGTTGAGACGCTTGTATTGGATTTCTGTGGAAATGCATGTTCAGTGGGGATGTTCATAGGGGATGTAGGGAGGTATTAGTAGTAGTGGGGACGTAGGACGTTCTGTAGTTACCTCCTAAAAATTTCATAAATAAAGCGATTCGAAAAGAATGAATTTAGAAAAACATTGACAGACGTATATTATTTAATGTGGGCGGCCTGGATCAGCAAACCACTATATTTCGATAACCCGTAGCAGCGAAATAGCAGCTATGGCCCATCGCTTCTAACCAAGAGGTAGAGGTGTTGCTTGCCAGTCATGGCAGTTACATTTTCTCAAGTGCAATGCGCGAAAACGCCTCTGAGATTAGACTTATGTGCTCGTTAAAGTAAGTTGTTCAAAGCCAACTCGAATTCCTACACCATACGGTGTGCCTCGTGAACATATCGTAAGACCCAAGGTAAATTTTTGTGAAATACTTGAAAGCAAAGTTGAAGCGTACAACTCGACGAGGTTCGGTTGTAGTTGTCCGTTTACGCAATAAACGATGAACAGGCAGCAGAGCACTAAAATTACAACTCAAGAGCGTTTCTTCCGCCCCCCTTCTGATTACAGGTATCCTAAGTGGAAAAGCTTGTAACGTTGAACTGACTCTTTGGATTCGCCGTGTGCTTTTAGTGGTCCAGCCAACGTTCCTTTTCTGTGCCACCTTTGTAGCTTATCGTGTCGGTAAACAGTCATTCCACCGTGTCTTCAGACGGCAACATCTCTTCGAAAAAAAAAAAGTGATAGTTGAAGACCACCTACTGTGCTGTTTGGGTTGTCTCGAAGGCATTGATAACTAGATCATGCAGCTCGGTACACTCTATAGGCACCCGGCAATGGACCAGAGGGCACGACGAAGCTTTTTGGGCCGCCTCGGCATTGCTGGTACCGACCGCCAGGGATACCAAGAAAATGAAACTGTCGCTGAACACATTGGCACGCTGAAGTGTCCGTGCCCTTTGAGGCACGTTTTCAAAGAACGCTTCCTGGGCGCTTTCATAATCAACCGTGATCACCTGCTCACAGCAAAAAAAGAAAATAATATGCACACATAAGTCTGGTTTGCTGCGTTTACTCGCAAGGGTGACGCATAGTTGCTGCGCCCATACTCCCTAGCCAAGAGGTAGAGGTGTTGCTCCCTAGGTTGTGTGCTCTGGTGCTACCATCAGATCTCGTAAACTGCATTGCCTGGTGCCTATTGAGGGAGCTGTCGAAACCACCGCTCCTATGGGCTGCTTCTGAAAAAAAAATTATTTATGAAATACGCGAAATGCAAGCTTGTAGGGAAACCTATACGTTCAGAAGTGCAGCGCCTTACAACGCGGATTTGCAGAATTGCACATAGCCGGTGGAGAAGCCGATCGCGACGCTTTTTTTAGCTAATAAAGCTCCATGCTCCTGCCGCATCTTGGTCAAAGCACATGAAAAACAATCTTTAACGAGAGTGTCCCGTGGATTTGGTTGTTGATTTCATTGTGCAACAGCGAATGTACCTCAGAGTACTTGAAGATGTGATGACGCAGCTACTCGGTGTAACAGTCGCTATGATGCTCAGACTCTGACCAGAATGTAACGGGTTTCGATCCTGACCGTGACAGTCCCATTTCAATGAAGAAGAAACGCTAAAGGCCTCCGTAATCTGCTCCTTCATAGCACGTTGAAAAAACACCAGCTGATAGAAATTTCCGGAGCCCTCCACTATGGCGTGTCTCATAATCATGATTGTTGTTTTGGCATGTAAAGCTCCGCACATTAATATGAGAAAACAAAATAACGATGCTTGCATTCAGTGGCGCAAAGCTTGAAACCGGGGAACTGGATGACTCGAGAGATTGATTCAGTTGCTTCTAGGTTGTGGCCAGGATTTAGCTATGTGATGCTAAGTTGTTACTTGATTGATTCTCAGCGCAGAGAGGTTCACGTCAATCCACAGGCAGTCGGAGACACGGCCCAAATGTCTTGAATGCAGAGACGAGAGCTCGCGCTTAAATCAAGCGTTCGCACCTCTCATAGATCTACGGGCACGTCATCATTGGCGCAGGCCTCCCCTCGCTTGAGTGTGCTCTCACCGTCGTCGCCGTTGCCTTTCCCGTTCTCTAGTATTGTCTCGTTGTAGGTACTCGGGGTCTTGGACTCGGAGCCTTGAACCATTTGTTAGGGCTCACTGTTCTCTTCTTCATTTTCACTGGAACAGTGTTCAGTAGTGGGAGTCACCCATTTCTGGGGCACGTACTCATTTATGATCATGATAGCTTTCTTGTGTTCGTCAGAAAATAGACCTCCAGCTTTAGCACCTTTGTTGTTTACGTGCTCGTATCTGTTCGCGCGGGCAAACACTTTTTTTGCGCCCACGTTACCCTACGTGCTTAGTCACAGCAAGTGTAAGTTTCTTTACATGCGTATATCTTCTCGGTGAATGTTCACAAAACATACCGAAGGCAGTCCCAGCAACCAATCATAACACAGCAACAATGCATAAATGCAAGTTAAAACTCATTAAATTGACTGAAACTAGCTGGCAGGAATTATGACTGGTTCTTACCAAACCAAAGCAAAGTTGGTAAATTTTTGACCTTAAATTTTTTCAGGCATGGATGCACCGCCAGCTTGTCAGAAGTTACCATACTAAAATATTATTGTGACAGGCACGTCAGAGATCTCTGAAGCCTTTGTTATAAGTTAAAGTGGCGAGCAGTATTTAAGCACGTAGTTCTCGAATGACAAAATAGGCAAGCCCGCTCCTGGCGTCAGTTACTTGTTGGATATGTCTTGATCTTTGTTAATTCTAGATTCATTATTGTTATTCTGGAATGCGTGTATATATGTTTTCCTCAAATAAATAATCAGTTGGCACTCCATGGCCATACCCGTGTTTTTCGTACTTGCTCCCATGTTCGTACTGTGAATTCATTTTTTCAGACGTATACAAACAAGTCCACCCTGTCGCTGTTTGTTTAGTGCGTGCCACTCTTATATTGCTATATCGCAGCTCAGCTTCAGCGTCAAAGAAAGAGGCAAGAACGAACTGTAGGGAATGATGAGCGCTTAAATTCCAGCTTCTGATTGTTCTGTGACCCTACAACACATTACACGGCACACGTCACGCCACGCACACACGCGACTAAAACAATAACTAAACGTGTGGCGCACACAGACACACAGACACACACACACACACACACGCACACACACATGCACACACATGCACACACACACACACGCACACACACACGCACACACACACACGCGCACACACACACACACACACACACACACACACACACACACACACACACACACACACACACACACACACACAGTTACTTTTATGCCAACATCAAATATTCCAACCAACGAATATACATACGTCAGCACACGGAGGAAGGAAAAAGGTAAGGAGAGGGCATGCCCAGCCGGCGCAGGGCGTAAAAAGTGTGGCGGAAATGACATCATGGCGGCCATATTCAGTAGGCACAATGGCGGCGTTGCTATGGTTACGTGTTGCGCAGTGGAGCTGGTCTAGCAGTGAGCGGCCGCGGCTGGCGGCGGAATGTGTGCCTCCCCAGGCCTCGTGCTGAGCTGTGGCGGGCAATATCTGTGCTCTGCGCCGCGTTATTGGTTACGCAGTGTTCTCCTGGCTGTTACATTACTCTTAGCAACGTTTACAAATCCCTTTGTCCATTACGGGGTTTCAACAGTGCGTAGAACAAGTGCATATCCATGTGTCGGGCGGCGGATGACGCGGATGAAGCAGTTAGTGTTCAGCGAAATTGCGTTGGGCACCATGACGAAGCTGAATGACGACGAACGCCTTGCAGGTCAGTGACGGTTGAGCAGTGCTCCTGCTTGTGACAACGGACGACGCTGTTGAGCCCAGCAAGACGCCGTGAGGACCATGTGCACATACGTAGTTTCGTGTTGTGTGTGTACAGTAACAACTTGCATGTGCGTATTAAAACACCTTTTCTGTTCCGCTTGGTACACTCTCCACCAGCATTGCATGTAATCTCAACGTAACAGCAACCACGTTCAACTGTCACTAGCACCGTGCTCAGTCACCACGGTCGCAGAATGCTGACGCCGGTGATTTTCACGCGGAACACGGACACAGTGACAGGACGCTGCGTCGGCCGCGTGGCGGAATTCAACCGTAGAAGGCGCACGACCGATCGTGTTGTCTGTACAGTTGCTGAATTAATGACGTGAAAGCACTCGCCGTTGTCAGTGCATCTAGCGCGCGTTCTCTCGTAGTTGCTTCGTTGTCGGCGAGCTGTTACTGCCTGTTATTACTCGGACGAAGCGATTTCGTTGAAGCTGTCTCGCTGGCTCTGAGTGATGAGCTCAGTTCCATTAGTTTCGGATCGTCACGACACACGCGCTGCGCAGCCCACGTGCTTTCCGAGCCGGAGAGGGAGTCGCGCCTTCTGCTTCGCATTCATATGTAAACAAGAGAGGAGAATTCGCCTACTCAATATGGCCGACTTCCGGCTTCATCGCGGCTTCACAACGAGTGAAGTCAGGGCCTCTCCTTACCTTTCCCTTCCTCCGTGCGTCAGCACTTCAGTGCACGCACGTGCTACGCCCAAGGAAATTGAGCTGTTTTCTAGATAAGGCTAGAAACGGCGTATTAACACACAATTTGACACATTTCGCAACAGAATTCGCTTCAATAATTTCGCGTCGGTACGACATTATACTTCACCAACTTGCCCAATTTTCAGTACCTGTCAGTACGTTTTTCGCTTCGGCGCATTCCCAACTGAATTCAAGAAGTCGCGTACGTCTTCCATTAAGTCGGTGGTGGCGAGCTTCATTTTTCATCTGTCTCGCTTTTGTCCAATGCACACGCGAGGCACGTCGAAGGCACAAAGGGTTAGCAAGAACACCGTCTTGTGCCGCCTGCAGAAACGGGATAAGCGGGCGAAGCCAGCGGCAACGTGTGCTCACGGGGAAAGAAACGTAGCTCAGCCGGCTCCTTTATGAAGGCGCATGAAGCGCAGGTGGCGACCCGCTTCCGCTACAACACGTGCACGACGGATCGATGGCGGAGCGCAGGCTTGCCCGTGTTTAGATATAGCCCTACGGGAAAAGCCTCAGGCCAAGCGTGTCGGTGACGTCGTAGACCAAGGCGTTTGGCCGCAGCTTCTGAGAATATCTGGAAAAGTAAACGACGGCGAATTCCTGAAAAAAAAAAACAGCTAAGTGCAAAGAGTTAAGGGAGTTTTCATTAGGCATAGCAGTACACGTGTATTTCTTTACGTGGATGATACACGGTGGCCCGACAAAAAACAAAACCGAATGGCTTTATTGCTGCCACTATGCGAATAAACATGGTACACTTCAATCAAAATATAATATTTTAGTTTTAAAGAATGGAATGAAAGAGTGCTTCATATTTCGTCCTCCGTTATGTTTTCATATGATGGCTTGTACGTCGTCCTTTGCAACGTAGGAAGGGTTTTGTTCTTTTGAATTTTATAACATAGGGATATGGCGTTTGTTTTGCCTCCCCCTCTCCCCTCCCACCAAAAAAAAAAAAAAACTGCGTGCGAAACCGCAACGCATTTCCCCAGCCCATCGAAAAAAAACGGTAATTCGGTGAAAAAAAAAGCGCGTCGAACAGGTGGGTTCAGTAGACGCAGAGGCTACGCTGTAAGGCACGTTTTTTTTTCATTATCACGCTTTTTTTACAAACAGTAAACACTTAAGATAGCCACACAACCATCTGGTTATTCCTTGATGCCTTTGATGTCTTCCATACGCCTAATTTCAGTTATTGGTGGACACAGTGCGTTATCCTTGCCCACAGTTATTGATTACTATCGTTCTTAAGCGCGTCAACTAAGGGACACTCGCACGTCTTAGTGTTACAAACAGGAGCATTTACAAATAGAAGAAAGGCACTAGAGTGAAATTTGTACGAAGAATTACAAAATATCAGAGTACATGGACACGCGAGGAAAATGACTTTAAGAAAAAGAAAGAAAACAGATGTGCAGGCAGCGCTGTGTATGTGGGCTTCTTGTGATTTTTTTCCCGTCTAGGCCTGCCGTTTCACATCCAGTATGTAGTATCAAGTGGTTCGCCGACGATATGTGCTGAAAAGCGCTCAAAACATGGCCGCGGGAGAGGTGAGGAGCATCATTGTTGCTTCTACAACAACGAATTGTTGCCATTATTTGTCCTGGAGAAGTGCAGTGGAGGATCTTTCGCTCTACTGTGGGTGCCCACGAGATTTTTTTTTCCCGACAAATGAACACTATGCAGACGCAATGCCTTTTTTTTTTTTAGGTAAAGAAGCTTTATGCGGTCACGTGTGTCTAGAAAAAGTGGGTAACGATTTATAGTACTGGGTACTCTACTATGGGAGGTCAGAAAGCCGTCCCTAGAGTGCGTTTCGGTCGCTTCGATGAAAAAGAACACTTCAGCGTGAACAAACGAAGTTTATCCTGTATTGCTGCGTACGGCCACGCTTGAGTGATTCTGCTTCCTATAGTCAGAAAGGAGGTGAGTACTTCACGCTCGCTTCGCTAAGGTGTAGCTCCTTCCATAAACTTTCAACTTAGTTTTCAACTTCGCCAACCACTAACTTTTACTAGTTAACCGTCCTGCCTTTAATCTTTCTCTTTCCTTCGTTGCTTCCGGTGTTAATCATGGACTTTTCCATGGCCCCGCATTTGTGCGGGCCCTCGATCTTCCTACTGTCCGCAAACTTGCACAACGTTTTGTTTTGTTGCGTATCGGCAACGCTAAACTTCGTGTGCGACGCGTTCAGTTCGTACGACAACCGAAGGAGGTTTACAATCTTTTTAAACCTCCTTATGAGAGCCTACGCTCACGAAACATTCCACGTAACGTAATCTCTACCCAATGAAATCTAAAGAAGCTATAAAAAGGAATATATACGCCTCATCCACCGGGGACGTTTGGCGCAAGTTGGCTATATGAAACTAGGTAAAATGAAACCGCTAAACAGTGATGAGTACGTACATTTCCCACGATGCGGGTCGGCGCCTACATCGTCGAGAGTTTCACCGGAGTCCATGCAAGCCTTCGGCGTTTCGCTCGATAGGGCAGCCAAGAGAGACAGCGATGGCTTACGCCGCGTCACCCTTTGAACGTCGGCGTCCCTTCAGACGGAAAGATAGAGTGTGTTAGCGTCTATTGCTCTTTTTTAAATTCTCCCCTACATCATCATGTTCGGCTGTATACGGTAAGGCAGGCCGTAAACCACGGTGCAGAGACAGTAATACCCAGTGGAGGACGCGTTGACCTTGGTGAATTTTAGATATGCTTGTCTCCGACACTCTACGTTGAGCTGGTTCAGTGGCGCTTTCTCGGCAAGTTCCTTCAGAAAGTGTAGCATCTCGCGAGCTCAAAAGTTGTCCAAACGTTTTGTTTACGGCACAATAAAGTCGTCTTCTTCTACTCTGTACGAATTTCCGCTTTCAAAATAATCAAGGCCGTAACAACAGACTGTGTAAGCACGTGGCTTTGTCTAAGCACTCAGCAAGAAGATTTCAATGGGTGTATCGGCCTCCATTCATGCATAAACTGCCGATTTCGCTTCGATAGAGCTACTTCTCGCTGAGGATCTGTTCTGCCTTTCAGAACATTTCACGACCGCAAGCCCAGTAAGCTCTGCTGCTTCTTTACCAGCTCGCTATTGTATTTATCAATGTTTTCTTACGAATCGTGCGCACGGTCAGAAAAGGTCATTTGCGTTCTGTTTTCCCCAACAAAGCTCACTCGAGCAGTGTTATAATATTTCCGCATTGCGGCGATCACACTTTCTCTGTTTGCAACGAAAAAAATTGTGGAAACGAATTTCTTTGTTGCAGAAGATCTGTATACAGAGCGAAGCCGTGGAAAAGTTCTTGCGTGCTTTGCTGCCGCCTGTGAAAGCGCACCAAATGCAACGTAGAAAGCTCACATGGATGCTCTCATTGAACGCGAGCTAACACTAAATCTGTCCTAAATATTCCCCAACACGGAACCTTTGACCGTACAGGCGGGAGAGGCTTCTTACGGGCGATGGAGTGGGCTGCATGGGGAAACGAATACGTTGTAGAAAGCGCGGCTCCGGCTTTCAACCCCATACCCCTCCACCGGTTGCATTTCTTAGGGATCCGTAGATACTCATGAATATTCCATATACTTCAAGCTGGTGAAAGAGGCTCTCTCGGTGTAGGAGGAAGTATTGGACGAGGATGATATACGAGTTCCTGCTTAGACAAACTCAGCTACGTGTCGGCGGCGCTCGCCTCGTTCGTATTTTTGCTCCTTCAGTGCGTTCAAAAGTGTAATACTCGTTCGACAGACTACACGCTTCTCGAAGAGTGTATGTCTGCTATGTATTCAGGGCATGCTTGAGTGAGTGAAGATTGACGACGTGCTTCAGCTTTATCCATTTCTTCTCTTTCAAACGCTCAACGTTTCAAAGCTCCTTCTTTTCGCGCCACTTTTCAGTAAGTGCCCTGAAATTTCTCTGAATTGCACACACGAGAATACATGCAGCCCTGAGTCATCGAGGTATTTTGTATCATCCGGAAGCTTGACGCTTTATTTGATTTACTATAGGATTTCGGTACCATAGAGTTAATATACCGAGTCTGTATACTAACTCTATGTTCTGTGCGAACATATGTATTCGAACTTGGCGGCAAGTGTAAGCGCGGATTGTTGCACTATGCTCGTTTCTATGCTGCTATTAGGCTTTCATCATCGGCAATGACAAATCTACTGCGCCGTGTGCGCCATGTGCATCGTTACCGTGAGCGCTTCGAAGCTTTAACCACGCTGCTTTTTTATTAAAAAAAAAAAAAGATTGCGCCTCGGGCGAGTATCTCGTATGTGCAGTGCTGTAGAATCGCAGGCTACTCTTGGTGATTGTGTGAGGATATAAATGACAGCCAATGGCGCCTATTGTGCACTATAGTTTCAAGTTAACGTGGGCGTTTTCGTCTGGACTGCAGAATACTATCTTATCCTGCGCATGAATGGTCATGCTGTCTCTTACCTTTCATTTTGTCTAGTACAAGCTACCGCTCCATCAAAATATATAATGCACGAATCGCATGATACGACAAAAAATAATGAAAAACCATAATTTCATCACTTTTTATTAGAATATTCTACATTGAACACTGTTAAGACTGTGAAAGTTGCTCATTTGGCGACATCATGCATAGTTGGGCAATGCAGTAAGTAAACAAAACACGCAGAAGATTTTGCCGAGAGATGAGTAAAGAGACGATATATCGAGATTTGGGTCCAGATAAGAATGGTCAGAGTACTGAAAAACATAAATGCAACGTTATGAAGGAATATAGGTCAATTTACCATGTTCACGAGTGTTGCCGTCAGTACGTCTACGAAAAAAATACTTTGTCGAAGTGAGGGATATCAATTCGAATCACAAGCAAGCACGCTCCGCATGCTCCAGACGGGGTCTTACCCCTCTAGGGGCTTTCTGAGCATGCTTCATCCGGATATTGATCCACTTTGCCCAGATTGTGGTGAATTTTGCTCTTTGAGTCACATGCTCTGGCAGTGCCCTGCGTTACAGGATTTTAAAACAGAAGAAGACTGGATGACGGCAATCACAGACCCCAGACAAGACGTCCAGCTTCAGGCTGTCCAGAGGGCCCGTGAACGAGCGGAGAGGCATGGCCTCTCTGTTCCGACATGGGACTAGCCAACGGCTGGGTGGGGACCTACATAGTTGGCCCGCTGCCTTGCCTCTCAGGACCAAATAAAGTTGTTTGTCCTGTCCTGTGTGTCGAAGTGAGGGATATCAATTCGAATAGATGAAGCTGAACGTGAAAAGTTGGAACGTGGAAATACTGCCAAATAAAACAATGAACTGCCGCAAGCAACAAGAGGACACCTTAAGAATGACAGCGAGCGGAACAATGAGCCTCTACGCTCCTGAAGTAGGCATAGGTGCAACGGCCATGAGAGGCTATGAACGCGCAGGAAAGAGGCAGACGCTGCGTAGGAAAACCGTGCAGTAGGGAAAGGAAAGGAGCAAAACGGGAGCTGGTGAGGGATGGCTGTACGTTTGGTATTGTTACTAGCTTGGCAAGCAACGATAAGGGACAGTGGCCCTGCAAGAGGAAAAGGAAAATGATGGGAGACAAGGAGAGAAGAGAAAGACAGAGCGAGAGAGAAACGGAACGAAGGGCGCGGTCTCGTTCGCGCAGAAGAAGACGTGAGGTCGCAAAGATGTATTGCCGTAATTTTCTCGGTGGCTAGCCATGAATCATTCCGAGTGGTCCTCGCCATTGAATTTCTCGCGTCTTTCTCTCCCCGATTCCCGCGAGTTCTCGCGGGATAGCGTACGTAAAGGTTGCACCGTGCTGGCTGAGAGCGTCATCCACCATCTGAATATTTTATCCCCCTCGCCCTTCCGCATTTGAGCCCCTCTCTTCTTTTTTGTTTACTTGAATTTCATATTTCTTGCACATCCTTTGAATTTCTCTATACTTTTCATTCTACACCCCGTTTATACTACTTGTATTGTTAGATGTTATCTCTTACTGTTACGCAGGAGAGAACGTGAAAGAAAGCCGCAATATAATTTAGCCGGTGGCTTCTGCATTATCAGCAGCGTTTCTAACTTTGCGTGTCTGAATAAACCTGAATAGCATGATGAAATCACTTTGAGACAGCTTGCTCAATGTCGGCTGTTGCGTAATTATTCGGCATTTTCTGGCCAATGGTTTCGCGTTCGTTATTTTTTCTTGCCCGGCATATTAGCCCTAACTCTCAGAAAGGAACCTAAATGACAAATTTGTATATTGGGGCAAAAGACGTGCACTATGAAATGCGCTTCGTTAAGCGCGTTTTGTGTACGTTGAAAGTACGTACATTTTGGTAGGGCGTATCCAAAAAAAAAAAGGCAGATGTGCGCGCGTTATGGAGTTTCGAAATCGGCGTATACAACGTACACAGCCCGCGACCGGCAAACGCAGCCAATGGCCGCCACGCATTTCGTCAATGCTGGCGATCATTGATCTTCGCGCATCATTTATTTACACATACGGACAAATTGCGCTTGCTCCCGCATTAGCATAACTAAACGAAAACTTTTTGTATGTGACACTAGCGTGCAATGACTTAATGCCACAATGTCGGCTGCATAATCGATCAACAACGGAATAGCTCATGCATGTGCCTCGTCGAAGCTTTACTGCGAAAGCCGTAAGGTGATCGCACGAAGGGTGCCGTAGTTGGCCGCTGCTACCGCCGCTGCCACCGGTGTCCGTAACCAGTATCTCTCGAAGCAAGAAAAAAAGAACAAAATAAAAAAAATAAATATTTAAGATTGGGTGTGGTATGAACTGGGGTCCTCTGCCTGGCAGCTAAGTATTCTACCATAGAGACATGCCGTTGCTCTAAAGTCAGTTGCAAAAACACCCGTACAGGCGTTAGTTATGTCGGGAAGGAACCGCGTTGAAATATAACGTTGCAGAAGAGTACAATAACAAGAAGGTGTGACACAATGCGAATTCTATAACCCTGCGTCACATAATGTTCTTACACCGTAGTGAATAAGTCTGGAAGACTGCACAGATATGCTGATTACCTGTCCGCTATACCCTGTGACCGACTGGGACCCCACTAGCACTGACAACATCGACTGTGTCCTATAAATCTCCCAGCTGCTGTATCACGGCGACGAGCAGCGTCACGAATCCTCACCGTACGACGCTTCTGTTCGCATGTTTATCTTGAAGGACCACACCTTGTATCGGTGTAATTTGTCACCCGCCGATCAGGACGCACTTCCGGTCATACCAAAGCACCTGCGCTTTACAGTCCTCCGCAAGCTCCATGACGCACCAACCACTGGTCACCTTGGCCTCTCTCGCACAAATGACCGTGTGCGCCGCCGCTTCTACTGGCCTGGCCTATCGTGCTCTGTACGCTGTTATGTCAACGCCTTCAAAGATAGCCAGTGCTTCAAGAAGCCGTCGGGAGTCCCTGCCGCGTATCTTAAACCCATTGACATTCCCTTCGAGCCCTCCTTCTGTGTAGGTTTCGACCTTCTCGGTCCCTTCCCAACATCAGCCTCCGAAAATAAGTGGGTCGGGATTACTGTATACAGATTATGTGAGCCGCTATGCAGTTGCACGAGTGCGCCAACAAGCTAAGCTACAGACGCCACAGATTTCTAACTACGTGACCTCATTTTGGTGCACGAAGCCTCTCTTCAACTGCTGACAGATCGAGGTCGTACGCCCCAGGTGGTCGGAATTCCCGGAGCCCTCCACTATGGCGTCTGTCATAATCATATGGTGGTTTTGGGACGTTCAACCCCAACATATGAACCGAGGCCGTACGTTCCTTTGTAAAGTGGTTCACGATTTACCGCGTTCCTGATCCACCAAACACAAGCTCGCAAGCTCGTACCACCACCAGACAAACGGGCTCACAAACGCTTAAACGCAGCCTGACGGACATGCTATCGAAATACGTCTCGGCCGATCATTGTGAGTGGGTTCTTGCACTACTGTACGGGGCGTTCGTGCACAATTCCTGCCGGCATGAAATTGCTGGGTCCTTGCAATTTCATCGTTTGTTTGGACGCTAACTAACATTGCCGTTGGATAACGTCCTGCCGGCTGCTGCACAGTCGACCTCTGAATAAGGGAGCGACGCTATTGCCCCGGCTGACCACGCTCGTCAGCTTGCCCGTCGCAGATTAACGGCCTCGCAAGAAAAACTTAAGCATTGTTACGACGAGCGGCATTGCGACGAACAATTCTCGACTGGTTCTCTCGTTCTCCTTTGGCATGCAGACCGACATGCAGACTGACACGACATGCAGACCTTTCCGAGAAGCTCCTTTCTCCTTTCATGGTCCCACACCGCGGGCTTCACTAGTGACAGACGTCACACACAAAATCGTTCGTAATGATTGCTCAACCTCTTCCGCTTTGTTGTCCCGTGACGTCGTCCGTGTATCAAGGCTCGAGCGTAAGCGCACTCTTCCTGCTGTGGCCCCGTAGACGCACCGGCTCAGCGCTTTCGCTGCCATGGGTTGTATTACGTGGTTTCAGCTGACGGTAAGAGGGCATAGTGGGACATACCCTGGAATGCGCCTCAGACTTGAAGTGAAGAGGTTGACAATGTGTGTGAGCTGTGCTCTGCTCACGGACTGACTGATCTTATTCTCACGTAACAGTATGAATTACGTAACGAGTGTGTGGCTGAATGCTTCCAACCCATTACAGAGGGCGCAGCCATAATTTTTCATCGTAGTCAGCACCCACTTCAATTTATGTCGTAGTGGGTACCTTCCAAGAGTACTCGTATTATAGCAGCCCCAGGATAGCCTAAGAAGGGCTTTAGAAATTCCGCTTTTCCAGCTTTCGATATGACAGTGTTTCTCTTTCGCATAGGTTATCCCCATCAGGCGTGATGAAATTCTAGCGGCACAAGACATTTTTTTTCTTTGCAATCAGTTCGCGTGGTCATCCAGCCCGTCAGGTTTGTGAAAATGAATGCTTGCTTGATAAGATCACGTGGGCATCTCAATGTACGCAGAGAGGGGGAGAGTCCATTCATGTTGCCTGTTAATCTGTTTAAAGATTAATCGTAACGCCCTTCAAAATTATTGGCGCAAGGTTAGAAACCCGCACCGGTTTGTTATCCATATATGTGAATACAGTGTTGCTGTGTGGTCTGGTTGTAATATGTGAACCTTGGCGACATTCTCCGAAAAGCGACATAGTTGGAGCATATCGCTTTGTCCCGAAATTGCTGAGAATAATATTGCGATCTTGACACAGGGTGTCGTTCGCACCACACTTGTGTTAAGAATTCATTGTGTTCGCTCATTATTGCTGGCTTATCCTTCGAATAAAACAGAAGATGAATATGGAACTAGACACAGTTTCTGAATAGTTTTTTTTTTCAAACATATAGGTTTATCTCATTTTTCATAGATGAATCTTGTAACGTACGGACGTATTATTCATAGGTAGCGGCGGTTCCCTGAAGACACAGAGAAAAAAATGTACTACTTCTTTTATAGTGTGGTTCTAGGAAAGCCAGACTGATGATCTGGCCATGTGCTTTCCAGGGAAGCGGTCATATGCTAGCCGTGCAGTGTCGTATTATTATTATTATTATTATTATTATTATTATTATTATTATTATTATTATTATTATTATTATTATTGTGGTAGTAGTAGTAGTAATAATATTGTGATAGTCAGTAAACAATAAGGGCTCAGCCTCCTGGTCTCGCGATCTCATTTTGACCAGCTAGGTGTGATTGCGTTCGTTTAAAATCTAGCGTTTGGTTCAGAGCATCACAGGATATAGCTAGCCAATCAAATAGAATCGCGTGAATTTGATAGCCGGTAAGGCCCTTTTTTGCGGCTAGCGCACGTTTTTCGGCTGCGACATGGTTACAGAGGAAGCAATGGCCTGTACCTACTTTTCCGATATTTTCCCGTACACCACGGTCCGTCCGTTTTTTTTTCTCAATGCCCGCATCTTTTGGAGAAAAAGCGAATAAACGCAATAAAGTCTGAATAGCACGGAGAAGAAAGCATGAAGGCGAAAAGTTGAGAAAAGAAGCCGTTATGGAAGAGAGGTAGAGTTGCTGTGAGGAGAGCACGGTTTTAGACTTTTGTTTGGCTATTTCGAATAAATAAATAAATAAATAAATAAATAAATAAATAAATAAATAAATAAATAAATAAATACATACATAAATATGAGACTACGCGACTTAGCTCCACGTTTTTCGATGGACACAAATTCTTTCCAGCAAACTGTTTCCTTGCTTCTTCCAATTCCCCCTCCCGGCCGCTTCACGCTCCTTTTACGATTTAAAATCACGCACCGCTTTTAATCTTCCGACATATAGCGACGCCATGTCGTGGAACCTTATAATCATCCGTTAGTTTTTTTTTATTTCATTCGTGCGTACGTACGGCATGTCGTATGAGCTTATTGTTATAATTTATAATTATTACTTTTTTGTTTGTGTGTATACGTAGAGCTTTGTCAACCACGCTCAGATGCTTTCATATATAGAAGTGTACGCGGATGATGCATGTCCCTGCAGTCACGAAAGAGTTAGTTCTCGATCTATTTCTTGCTCTTAACTCTGTTGCGACCCATTGAACATGTTCGGTATATCTTTTTTTATTTTGAGCAGAAAACGCAGCAAACGTCATTCATATTGAAACGGCGAAGTCTCCCAATTCCTTTCTTAGCAAAAAATCGCGATATCTCTTTCATTTTGTTTACCGGCTGCTCCGTCGCGTGTTCAACCCGTTCCAAGTGCATTTCTTTGCCATTGTCGAAAAAAAAAACGGGGAGGGGGGGGGGAATGTATCGCGGACTCCTGATTCATGCACTCTCATCTTAGTAGTAAAAGAAAACGCTGCATTTGACGTCCGAAGTAGTTCATCGTCGCTGAAGTGGAATGGCTTAAAGAAACACAACCGTTGCCTTCACCCATCGCGTGACCTTTTGAGAAATGGTCGGAGCACACTCTCGTCATTTCAATAAAAGCACTATAAAAATACAACTGAGACCGAGCATTTAACATAAAAATGTAATTTAAGATACACTCTTGGGCAATTAAATTTAGGAGGTCATTAGTGTAATGGACGCTGTGTCTGACGCAGTTGGACAAACTTCGTTCATGAACGAGTTATATTGCTGCAAGATTTTGGAGGAACGGCTGCTCTATGTTGTTCACGCATAGCTATCTTCCTGTTAGTGTATTTTACTTCACAGACAGAAATGAGGGAAGCTTTTAATTTACTACCCTGCACAAATATATGGAGCTTGAAGTGTCTGAAGGACGAGGACGCCAGGTGCCCGTATTTTGGCGCAAAGTAGGAAAAGTGCTTCGCTATGTTAAAGCATGTAGTGGCCAATTTTTTGACAAATACATATAAGTTATTCTTGCTAAAATTATAGGTATAGCTCTGTGTTCATGCATATGAGACACCCTTTATGCGTGACTTCCGAACCTCGACGTGATAATGCACATTGCTATGCACGATGAAAGGGGTCAGCAGAAAAAAATTGAGAAAGCGAAAGGAACTTGGAGCGAAGGATGACTGCCGAACTATTAAGTGATGAAAAAACTGAACTGCACAATTGAAGCTGTTGTTCTGTACTGAGCTTCTAAGAGATCGGAAATGTGTATTTCCGATCTCTTAAATTTGTGTGGAAAGGTTTTCCAATCACCAAAGCGAACAAATTGCTGCTTCCGCATGTACACTTGGCATTCAGAAAGAACAGGTCTCGATTGGTCCGGACATTTTCATATTACATTACATCATATCACCTATATATACTGAACATACTCAAAACGGGCATTTCATAAGGGGCGGGTTCAGAGCATGGTCGTGTGACGTTGCTGGGAAGGGATATCAGCTATACTGTTCAAAAATGTTGATGGATAAGGGATCGCTACAGCTTGGTAGGAAAGACCGTTCGAATCCAATGCTACGCGGAGGCAAAAAACTATGAAGATATAAATGTAATGGCGTGCGCACGTGCTTCGCAGCACTTGAAAATTGCAGGGCGCGGGTTCGAATCTCGGCTGCGGCGGCTGCATTTCCGATGGAGGCGAAAATGTTGTAGGCCCGTGGGCTCAGATTGGGGTGCACGTTAAAGAACCCCAGGTGGTCGAAATTTCCGGAGCCCTCCACTACGGCGTCTCTCATAATCATATAGTGGTTTTGGGACGTTAAACCCCACATATCAATCAATCAACGCTTGAAAATCGACGCACGTAACACGTGAAGCGTGCTACACGTAACACGATCGCAACACTTCGCGATGGGGTCTTGCGCGCAAGGGGGGATAATGAACCACGTGAAAGAACGTTATCAATCAATTAATCAATAAATCAATCAATCAATCAATCAATGCTTATTTTCTACCAACACTTATACAATGGTAAAAAGCGGGGAAACGACAAGAAGCTGCAGGTTCTTCACCTTGACTAGGCACGATCTACCCGGGCCGTCAATGAAACAGCCTTGCTGCTATAAAGCTTGACACTAATCTTATGACATTGTGCAGTATTGTGGGGATGGAGGGAGGGAGTGCGGGCTGGAATAAGGGTCGCCAGCGTGTCAAGCTCTCCGCTGTTGTGTTCACCTGCACACACAGGGTTTGAAGAATGCCCATGTTTCCTGTATTTTCTGAAGAAAAAAAAACAAACAAACAGTTTGGCGGGTGGATTGTCTGCATATATTGCCTGACTACCTTGATGCAGCACTAAAAGAAAAGAAACGTAAAATGAGGACAAACAGAAAACGAATCTTAACGAACGAGCGTCCATTGTTGAGCTTGTTCTTTTCTTCTCGTTTTTTTTTTCACGCTGCTTTAGGTTAGACGCAAAATGAAGCGGCACGCCCAAAGCAACAACTTCTTGCGATTAAATAGGTCTGCCCTCAATCCTTGACACCCTCCTCTCTACTCCATTTTTGCTTTTGTTAGTTAGATGCCGTGCTGAGCTCCGTACCAACGCATGTTCTATGTGTCAGAAGCAGCCCATGGAAATCGTTGTTGAAGCATAGACACTGGACTTCAAATAAGGCATGAGTGCATCGTTCTAAAAGAATATATGTTAGTGGATAATACACCCACCTAAGATTTGCAATGTTGAGCGGCACTTGTCAGCTGATATAGTGTCAACTGGCCAACATGAACATATTTCGAATAAATTCGTCATATATTTCAAGCGAAAAAATGAATACAGGGGTCTCTCATGCATTTATTTAGTACGCCTCGAAAGCGAAATCACAGTGTAACATATATATTACACATCTTTCGTCTTTCACCCTTTAAAGGCATCTTTCGCATTATTAAACAATCATGACCACTCTTTATGCTTAAAATTTCGCACATCGGTGATTTTGTGACGACGATGCGTTCTACAGCTTGCAAGTGATTGAAAAAATAGCAAACGAATGCGAGATTTTGGTCACATCAGCGCACCAGTCTCCGTAGCTCTTGTTGCTGTACTGAGTTCGCACCATGGGCGAATTTAAACGAGAGAACTAAGAACACGGAGGAAAGTTTGTCTACGAAGAAGAAGATACGGCGAACTAAAAAATACGTTTTGAGATTGAACTGGTCCAGAAACTTACGACCAGGGTAATTTCACGCCCGACTAAAGGGAACCAATCATGCTGAGACAGAAATGAATAAAAAGAAAAATAAAATAAATCAAAACGACAATTAGAAACAAAGAGACGGGAATTCCGTCGTAATCGTTCGTTGTAACACTCGGTGTAGTCTCAGCCTGCAATCTACTCGTTCTTTTCGCTCCGTTCCACGATGGTATTGCTCGCCTTCAAAACCGAAGTGGAACAGTTGCGCCCGCCAAGTCGAGACGAGCGTGAGCCGTTCGTACCATACACACGGCGCACATTCTCTCGAACACGGGACCGCTTTAATCTTCCAAAAGTTCGAGGCACGCCGACCAGAACTGTACGCTGCTTCTGCTCCTGTAATCTCTAAAAGCGCCCTGGTCGAGGCGAGTTCGAACGAAGCCTCGCGTGAGAATTTAATGGCGACTTCTCTTTCACGGGTGAGCTCATTTCTTTTTAAGGTTTGCTTGCGTTCAGTTTCCCTGCGAAAAGAGTTCGCGCCTCGTCTTGCGTAAACACGTTTCCCGAGCTGCATGGCGTTATAGCATTCGGCTGAGAAATTCGTTGGCTCCGTACATATTGCAAACTCTCACTCTCCTCTCTCTCTCAAGTGCGCTAGTCGTCTTGTGTCGCGCCCACTTCGTCGACCTAATTCATCGCACTGCATTTCCTCCACACGGAGGAGAGGATATTCAAAACCTTGCCGGCGCGTACAGCTAGACGCGTCGTATATGAAAGACGAGACCGCCTCTGAATTCCGAGCCCCGTGTAATTACGATGCGCCCGAAATTTATTTATCATTTTTTATTGCGAGGAATAGACATATACAGCCACGCTCAATTTAAAAAAAAATAGCAAAAGGCCACAGTTTTACGTTGTTTCACTGTTGGCACAGCGAGCGACTTTTGTAATTGCTTTCGCGCCATTTCGGAGTCTTCGCCACCGTTTTGTTTCTTTTGTCTTTTGTTTGAGACCACCGTAGCGAGGGTTCAATATTGTCAGTTTGTCGGGATATCCGGCGAATAAATGAAAGAGTGGTGTAAAAATAACAAAAATATTTTAAAAGGCTGGCACGCCTCGTTTCGCTTCTCTCTACAGATTTTGAAATTTCGAAGCCGCGAAGCTTTGGGGCGACCGATAATAATCATGTTCGGAGAGAGCGATTTCCCGAAGTTATAGAGATTGGCGTTGAGTTGGTTTATTTGCAAAAAAGAAGAGCAAGAAAAAGTGACCTCGTCTCTTATGCATTCGCCTAACTCGACTCGAACCAGAAACCCATCTTTTTGTTCCCGGTATAGACGGCTTTCAGCCCGCGACGTGTCATTGCTGTGCCTCTGCGATTGGCTCATGTTTGACGAAGTTAACATTTCATGCAACGACGTCATGCTAAAGTCATGACGAAGTCATCAATGTGGCCACCTCTGACGTCATGATGACCTCATACGTTCACCAAGTGATGACTTTTTCTTGCATCTTCCACGTTGACGCGTATGCAGCCGGTGGTCCATTTTCGTGTTTGATGTGGCATCTGACGCTCTTGCTATCGAAAATCACAGCATATCCACGGAGTTAAAAACGATGAGTGGGGCGAAGCATCCGTAAGTCCGTCCGCGCTTCCGTTAGTTTGTCCGTGCGTCCATCGGTCCGTTCATTCGCCCGTACACATGTCCGTCCGTGTGTCAAACAGACAGACAGACAGGTGGCGGACGGACGCAGTTAACGGATTATTCGTGGTTTGCCGATAAAACCCACCGAAGCTTCGCCCCACTTCATCATCATTCACACCGTGGATATGCTGTGAGGTGGTTACTACATAGCATGCATGCATACATAAAGCGGACGACCGACCCAGGCCTTAAGGAGCGTTGCCCCTAAAATTTCTACAATGCAGATGCACCAGCACTTACGTACTATCCGTGCGCTATACGTGACCAAATCCCTAGAATATGCAGAAAAAGAATAGAGACTGATGCTTACATATGACAAGGTCGCAAGACTATAATACATGAACAGAAGGAAACTTCCAGAGCACATGCTAAACTCAAGAGAGCTCAAGCGGCAATTTAAGCAGCGGCAATTGATGTCTGAAGTGGATACAGACAAACACTTACCCGAATCGAAACTTTATTATCAAGATTTATCCAAAATTAGGTACAAATAAATTGCTATAGACTAGTGTAATGGCGTTACTATATTCTAGACCATACGCTTTGTCGGTGTCGTATGGTTATCACCGAACGTGACAAGGAAAGATGTGGCGGCACACAGTCCTCAGCATTGGAGCTCTGTAGATCAAGCGCAGGCCATCAAGAATGCCCACGATACGACGGTAAGGTTAACAAAATACTATCCTAACGAGGGAACAGCCTGCGTCACCATAGGGGTAGATCTTGAAGACATCAATCAATTTTAACGTACCGTAGATCTCACACTATGTCAGAATCGATTTCACGTAATGCAGTCAGCGAATAGCTTCTGAGGCCACACATTGAGTGCAGCCTGGCGAGGTGCATTGATGTCTTTGCATATTGTCAAATTCTGTTTGGCTTCCGTGACTTCCTTGCTCCTTGAGGTGGAAATTATATCTTTTATTTTTGAGGTTTCCTTTTAAAACTACCCGCTGCTCTAACTACAATTGGTTTTTAGAGCGAAGCCTGTTATCACATCATAACTTGAGTCATGCACGGCGCCGTGGTTGTCCGCCGCTGCTCTCGCCACCTCCCCCGGTGTCCGTAACACATCGCACGAATGAAAAAAAAAAAGAACCTTGTACAAATGACACAGTGGGGCGCGAAGCCAGGTCCGCTGCGTGCCACCCCAGTATTCTACCGCTGAGCCACGCCAGTGCTTGGGAATCGGTCGCAAACTTGTCTTAGGCAGGTTTGATGTCACAAAAGGAATCGCGTTAATATAACTAATAAAGTGTTTTAGAAGAGCGAAAGAACAACCAGAAATCGCACAATGCGAATAGCGTAACGATTGGGTCGTCCAATACTTAAACCCATTACAAAAGCTTGTTCTCGATCACCAATTCACTTTGGCGCATACCTACTTCAGGCATGATTTTTCATCGTTGTTAGCCACTGCGTGAACAATTGGCACAAAATGTTTTGCAAGTTTTGAGCGGATACGAAATGAGAAAATAATGACAAAAATAGCATATCAAATGCCGACCTACTACCCAGAAAGTATTATTACTAATGCCGCAGTGGGCACCCAGCAAGTGTGCTTGCGGCAGTTACCCAATGAGTGTTTATAAAAGGCTCTGAAAGGCCGCTCTCCTAGCTTTCGGTGTGACTGTGCTGCGCCTTCGGCGCAGGCCTGGCGTTTTTTGTCGAGGGGATGCTAGGTTGCCTAAACGTTTATTATTAGCACATGGAGGTTCGAGTTAAACCAAAGAGAGTCACAGACTGGACACGAATGTACAAACTACACAAACAGAAACTCACCTCGAAACATGGCGTTCAAAGCTCTCGTAGATCCACGAGCACGTCGACCTCGACGCAGGTCTTCCATCCCTTCGGTGTTTTGTGGCAGCCTTCCCCACCTCCAAGTATTCTCTCGTTGTACATACTCGGGGTCTTCGGTTCGCTGCTGTCATTTCGCAGCTAATTGTCCAGCTAGCTCTGGCCTTCTTCATTTTTAGTGAACATGTGCCGAGCTGCGGTATTTGCCCACTTTCGCTGATAGTTATCTGAGAAGTCACGCACACAACT
Source organism: Rhipicephalus microplus (assembly GCF_043290135.1). NCBI lineage: Eukaryota > Metazoa > Arthropoda > Arachnida > Ixodida > Ixodidae > Rhipicephalus > Rhipicephalus microplus. The sequence continues at coordinate 73,759,966 of NC_134704.1, forward strand.
TATTACCAGCCTAAAAGTTTCGCTGTTAAAAAGAGAGGACGAAATGCGAGTCAGGGAGATAGACAGGACGCAGCGTTAGATCACTCTTGCTTAAGGCGGCCTACGCAGGAACGAAGACGGCCTAGTTGTGTTTTGTACGTTTTGCGTATTTTTCAGTCTTCAAAAAGAAAAAAAGAAAGAACGCTGACCTAGATGAGCCCGGATTTATTACATTTGCTTTTTGCGTGAGTCCACACTCCCTTTAACGTTGTTTTAATTGTTAGTGAGAAGTCTAGTCCACTTGATAGAACTAAGTACATAAAATCGAGTTTGCTTAAAGCAGACCGGCAGAAAAAAAACAAAAAAAAAAACAAAATGAAGTGTATCGACGAGACATCGAATCTGGGTGTATGACTGCGCTGCAATTTTAAAGAGGTATGCTTGAGACCGGTGCTGACATTTCTAATTTTTTAAACTTTCACCTGAAAAAAAAAAACCCGGAATTCCGACTGCATAGTTCGAAATTCTAATCTACCTGCTTCCGCCTTCCGTCAATTTTAGTGAAACTAACCAATGCGAATGAATATGAAATTGGAAGGACTGGCTCGTAGAACAAAAGAGAACCGGGGTTCTTTTTTTTTCCGCCACTCAAGATTCCTTGAATTTGTAACGCCGCTTATGCATACACAATGAGACATGCTGCACGCTGCTTCTTGACAATGTGGCAGCATATCTGACATGGTTAAAATATTCCACAGAACTTCCGTAGTTTTCCGAAAAGGTTTGTTCGTTGTGATCCTCCCCGCTCTGCACCTTCCAGACCCGTAGAAAACAACAACAACAACAACAACAACAACAACAACAACAACAACAACAACAACAACAACAACAACAACAACAACAACAACAACAACAACAACAACAACAACAACAACAACAACAACAACAACAACAACAACAACAACAACAACAACAACAACAACATTAAAACAAACAAAGAGTACGTGCTACGGTATTTGTTGACTTCTGCCGTGGCGTGTATTTAAAGGAATCTATTTAAAGGAAACGCGTTGACTCTCTTTTTTAGCCCAATGACTTCTTTAGTCCCATGGCATCCCCCCAAAACAGTTCACGCCCTTTTTTTAAAAAAAAGATAGCATACATGGTGAGGAGTCTAAAAAGAGAGCCGACGTACGTAGTTTTTTTTTTTTTTTGTTAGAGTGTACCTCACCTCATTATTTTCAGGCATGTTTGAACGAACATTCAGAGATGTGCTCAGCGAAAAGTTCTTTTTGCTTGACCCTTTGCGGTGTTCATCGTTCGTTAAATAAAAGGAGAAAAAATAATGGGTGTATTTCACACCTTGTCGGAATCGGTTTTATGCGAAGCAGTCGGCGAGTAATTGTCTATGCCCTATTTTTCGTCCTTGAGCCAAGCATTACGAAGTGGAACGTCGTGTTTTGTAAGCGTAACAGTGTCGTGCACATCGTCGACTTACCAGAAAAGCCCACAATACTGGTGTTTAAACGATAGCTTATGGTCAGACGTAACGTCGGCACTAACCTGAGAGTGGAGACGTCAGCGATATTGAAACGAAGTGCACTTTACAGTGTGAATATATGGATATTATACGTGGCATTTGTTAGCGTATTCCACCGGAATCGAGCAATGCGTCAACGTAGCTTGCTCAATCACGCATATACGAATGTTAGCTGCGCTACTATAAATGTGCAGCCTGCACTCAAAACGCAACTGATGTTAACTCGACGGTACGCCTGTACATGCGTAATGTTTACTTGCACACATATATTACATGTATAAGTACATTGATACAGTGCGCTGCATACATGCGTAAGCAGATATGTAATTTCTATTGCTCGCGTAATGTCGGAGACGTTCAAAGCAGCTTCAAAAAAGGGCGTGGCTCTGCGGTAGAATACCTGACTGTCACGCAGAATGCTTGGGTTCAATGCCTGCTGCCACCCTGATTTTCATTCTTCGCATTCATTGGATCAACGCTGCCGATGTGGGTCATTCTTAACGCTCTCACACCTAAATCACCAATGCCTTTTCTCGCCGTTCATGGGTAGATAAGAAGTGCCCCTCACACGTGGCGCGTGCCGGCATACCACCGTTTGTGGTATACAGCTATGATTCGCACGTGTTCAGAGAAAATATTCCTGAAGGGTATGGAATAGAATTTTCACTTCATTCATGTCCCGACCATAAAGTCGTATTCGCCGAACCTTCTTACCTACCCATATTACCTTACGTCCACATTAAATTAAGGAGACAATCAGCAGAGCGCCAAGACTTAGGTGTCTACGTAGATAGATGGACAGATAGAAACGCTCAAAGGGCCTTTCGTTCAGTAAGAAATCATTCGCATTTAAAAAGCGCGAGTTGTTAGAAATAACATCTTGTGCTTGTTGGTACATGACCTAAGGGGAATAGCGCATGCTTGTTCTACGCAGGGACGGAGTAAGCACGACTACATACAGCGTTAGTGTGTACATACAGTCTTGCTTTTGTGTAAGCAAGACCATAGCCTTGCTACGTGGCCGCGCTACACATAAGCAACTAAGTTTGTGCCTGATTGTGCGATATCGCTGATGCGTTGTGGGTTTGCGTCAGCGCCTCGCTATACCTATATTTGAGACGCATATAGTCGTAACACCGTTTGCCAGCATCTCAGAAATTTGTGGCGTTGGCTTATGTACGCGAACAGAAACACGACGGTTCAAGATCTTTGAAATGAAGTGCGCGAGAAGAGAGCGTCGTGAACGCGTAAGACAGGTGTTTTTACAAGTCCATAAAACCTTGGGGTTGAGTACCAAAGCGGCTCGTTAAGGCCTAAACATTCGAACATGTCCGCGCAGTAACTCCTTCTCCAAAGTATCTCTTGTGTCAGGTGTGATGCGAGGATCGAACCTCCGATTTCTGTGACATACTTGTTTTTCACACACACACACAAAAAACGGGTGGTTCAACGACATTCGGAGTTCCAACTGGTGAATTTACTGCCCTTCAAAGAGACTTGTCACCCGGAGAACGCGTTGGCAGCTTCTGCAGAGCACCCTTGCGACGTAAATATTGAACACCTGTGTACGCCTCGAACTGCAAAGGAAAGGCGCACTGCTTTAGGTCTAGAACCATAAACGGTGCACGCGGGTCATTCGCCTCGAAACATGAACAAGCAAACAAGCAAACGCAAGCTCTTGTCTGACGTGCCGCATGGCTTGTGGGAATAGCACGCGAGCGATTCTCTGTCTATCGTCTCCAGAAGCGCGCCCACGGCTGAAACGACCCCAGACAAAAAACACGGGCAGCTCTCCTCTTTCTCTTCGCGTCTCTGTTTTTTTTTCTTCCACTTTTCCTTTTCTTGGAGGCCTCGGCAGCTACCGTCGCCACTGTCCTATAACTGCGAAGCTCATTCTGTTTCTCTTTATTTATGATCCTTCCTGTTCTGCCGCGCACGCTTTGGCCATCACTGCCACTCTCTATATTTTGTCAGTGCTGCCGCTACTTCCGCTACTGCTGCTGTTACTGATTCAGCGCTGTGCCCTCTGGGGTTTACCGCCCCACCCCCCGCTCATCCACTCTCCTGTTGTTCAAGACTGTTCAGGAGCGCGAAGACTGTACGGTGTACGCCATGCAGAAAGAATACCGTTTGTGTTGCGTTTTGTTTTCTTTATTTCTTGCCCTACGTGCTCGCAGCTATGCTTTTGTTCTCACCTCTTGGTGTTCTAGCGCCGTGATTTCCGCCGCTTCGCCTGGCTTTGCCGAGTTTCTTTTCGACGCTGTAGCTCGAGGCAGACCGAGCGTGCTGGAACACTGAGGCCGCAACTCCGGAACAAAAATGGAGTTTTTCTCTCGCTCTTTTGTTTTATGTATAGCGGCCTACGAACGAGGTGAGCTGGAGGTGGCGAAGCGATCGTGGTCACGCCATCGTGCTTGCCTGCTTCGGCGCTGCGGCCCCGACTTTTCTCACGCTTTGAGATATCAGCTGTATCATTCTCAACCAAGAGGGGTTCCCGCGATAGGTGTGGATTGCTGCATAAAAGGGGGTGAGGTATATATATATATATATATATATATATATATATATATATATATATATATATATATATATATATATATATATACTCCGACGAAGGCCGGTCCCAAACGTCAGTATTTTTACGGAAAGATTTTTTCGACGTGCTATTCTTTTGATATATTGATATGCCTTTTTTCTCTGGGCGCTGAAACACTGTGTCTCTGTTTGTATAGCTGCTGAATTATGGGATGGCAGCTATCTCACGCCTGCACCAAATGTACTCATGGCAACATTTGAATGTTCGACGACTCCCTTTCTTAATAGTGTTCTTTAGTATCTATTTTTTCTTGCGAGCGCCAAAGCGTGTAAAAATAAAGAGAAAACCTTGACCAAAAAGAAAGAAAGAACCTCTCAGTTCGCTTGCAACCTCAAGAAACAGACTAGACCGATTGCGTTCTCGTGTGATAGCGAGCACGTAAATCTCTCGTTCTTGTCTTGTAAACGTTCCAGAATCGCATCACGACTCCCATCTTAAGAGCACACGGAGTTTGTTTCTTGGCTCAGTTCATTTATGGCTCTCTGCGGGTGGACGCATCGAGGGTAATCAGTGCAGGATGATTCTTATCGCTCGCTCGCGTTAGTGTGTACGAAAAGAGAAGTTTCTGGCGTTCGATGATATAGTTGTCTTTTCTTGGTTGGACGTATAACTTGGAGTTCATGGAAGCACTCCGCCCATGAAATTCGTGGAATAGTCTGCGCTTGGGCCTGAATGTACGTAAGGATCGTTAGTGAACGTACCTCTGTTGCTGATGGAGTGTGTTTGCGTTGCGTTCATGAAAGATGCTTCTCGAGTGAGGCAGAGTTCTAAAATACCGGAGAAAACTGTGACGTTTCTCGTTTTTTAAATTCATTGATTGATTTGAATGATGTGTGGGGTTTAAACTACCAAAACCACCATATATGTTTATGAGAGACGCCGTAGCGGTTGGCTCCGGAAATTTCGACTACCTGGGGTTTCGGACGTGATTTTTTACTTCAAGCGTCGTTAAGACTTGCTTTTTACTTCAAACGTCGTCTATCTTGGGTTTCTCCGCGTCCTTAAGGCTCTTGCTGTATCAATACTCGCACATTTTCAGAAGTGCCTTGTAGTTCTTTCTTTCTTTCTTTCCCTCTTTCTTTCTTTCTTTCTTTCTTTTTTCCTTTCTTTCTTTTCTTTCTTTCTTTTTTTGCTTTGAATAATCGCGCACAAATTATATAAAAAATAGAGATTCTAAACATTCTTCAATACAGTAAGAAAACACATCCTCTTAGCATTTCTTGAGCATTTGAGCATTTCACAACCAATGCTCCTCAACTAGCCTCTACGTACCTTACCCCCTCTTTCACATCTCTCCTAGCTGAGAGCACATCATTGCAGAGAAATCCATCATAACGCAAGAAATTCAATAAGCCACATACTTCACTTCCTTGGCCTGGACAAGTACGCGTGAGCTTTCAGTCCTCTTTATACGTCTGCTCTAGTGTACTTTACGAGAAATATCGGATCATACCCTGTCACTGGCGTCTGAGTATACCTGAACTTGCACTTCATTGTTTCGCTTGCAGGAAGTAAATATTTAAACTGTCTTCCCCTGGTGGAAGTGAAACCGGGCAACGTTTGTCGAATGAAATAACATTAGCACATCGCATCACAAGCTGTCGGCGTCGTCGTCGTAATGATCAAAGAAAATAAATGTGCGGCGAAAAGAAATAAATCAGGGTGACAGTAACAAGTGTAGTTCATCCTAGTTTGCTCTAAACTCTACAGCACTCAATGCAATTACCTGGCTACACCAAGGCAAAAGCTAAAGAGAAAAGCAAACAAAGGTGTTTGGTTTATTTCACCGTGACGGCTCACAGCGACACGGACAAAAAAGTGAGAAGTTTCTGCAGGTGTGAATGGTTGCTCATAGGAGTGGAAATTCTTGCCCACAAGTCAAGCCGTGCCAACCGTAAGATGGCGGCTGCGGTAGCTATCGTATTAGGGGCATGATAAGCTGTCGGCAGGCGGCGATTAAGAAGGAACGTTTTCCTCGCACGCCCAACGAGTTTAACGTGGCAACTTTTTAGGGTCACATAGTGTTCAAATTGCGTCCTTGAGTAACTAGTTTTCTTTACTAAGCCTCGAAATCAAGGCAAATTTTATTGGAGCTGATGTCACCGATGATGATGATGATGATGACGATGAGTATAATGATGTGACCGATACTATAGCCTCTTCGGAATATTTCTTCGGAAACAATGATTTTTTATTTAAAATTAACGTAGCCAAATCAAAGCCACTTGATGTCTAAGCGGGCACCATCAGAAAATAGCACGTTTCTGAGATCTTTGGAGCGCAAAGGCTGGCTTCACTTCTGCTGGAAAATCATTGCGGGAGCTTCCACTTTAGCAATTTTTGTTAAACCTCCTTGTTTCTGACAGTTATATTCATGTTACACAGGCAAGCTAAGCGAGGTTACGACCAAACACGGTTAACCGCATTGAACCGCGGTTAGCGCCAACCACGGTTTGCCGATGTTGCACAGCTACTAAGGAACTGGAAACGCATGCCGCGTTTCTCGTGACAGAAAAAAACCAAGCATTTCCCCGAGGGTGAACATGGTTAAGTGCGAATGCACGGGGTGATGCTATGAGGGGTATTTATTAATTCGCACTATTCTATTTATTAATCACACTATGGTGTCTTTATGGTGTAATGGTTCCTGGGAATCGCAATTTGATCACACGGGGAAGTTTACGTTAACTAACTGGCGAATGCCAACGGATTTTAACTTTACTCCCCCTCATAGCATCACCCCGTGCATTCGCACTTAACCATGCTCACCCCCGGGGAAATGCTTGGGAGTTTTATTACTGATGTTGATGATTAAAGTGTAAATAATGAATTTAAGTGTTGTTTGTCATGAAGCATTTGTACACAGATACATTATATACGAAGTATTATTTTTTACACTTCACAATTTTCGTACGATGCATTAAATGCACACATCGCGAGCGCGTCACGCACACACACACACAAACTACACTATAGATTAGCACCTATTCGTGTTATCGTTGCAGCTCAAGGTTAGTACCAGCGCTTTGTGATCCGAGAAATGTACGGTGAGCGGATCCGGCAAGACAGAGTGGACCGTACAGTTCCTACTGAACGCCAATCTTTATCGTTTTATCTTTCGTTATATCTTTCGTAATCGTTATATCTTTAACGCGCAGCGGCGTTAAAGATACAGGGCGCGTTACTGACACCGATATCAGCGTCGCGTCCCTGGCTTATTCGGTAGAGCGTCGCGCTGCGGCCCGCCAAGTCCTCTTTCGTTTAAAGATAGAGAGAAGACTGCGGACGTTGCCGACGGCGGTGGATGGTTTGGGGTCGCTTATAAAGTGTATTCACACTTAAAACGCCGCGCGCGCTTGCGGCATGCACTCATAGGAGGTGGGCGCTTCCACTTCCTCGGTGATCTGCAGGTAGTCGAGCTCGGTTTCTTAAAACAGCCGTTAGCAGCGTAACCGCGGTTTCGTGTGCCATGTAACATCACCGAACCACGGTTAACGTAACCACGGTTAGCGCAACCATTCCGACACGCAGTTTGCCCTTTTATACCGAAACCACTTCAGTGGTGGAAGTGCATGAAGTTAGGTCACGTAAGTGGTGTGTGCACGAACTCTACTATCTGTTCCGGATGCACTGGGCACCATAACAAGGACACGTGCCAGGCCACGACTCTGAAGTGCTCAAACTTCAATGGGCCTCATGATGCCTCTGCGAAGGACTGTCCTTTTATTCGAAAGGAGCTAACAATACTGAAGAAAAAGGCCAGAGATGATATCTCATAACGACAAGCAGCTGCATCCATTACGCGACGACGGTCCCATCGCCGGCGCTGCACCAAAGCCACCAAAACCTCGTCGCCTCGCATAGCACGTCCAAAACCACCTCCACCTCTCCCACTCTGGCCAAGCGCTGTTGGTTCTAAGAACAAAGGCGCTTCTGCTAGCAGTGGAGCTGACGCTTCATCCTTATTGCCCAGTCAGAACCCAGCCGTTTGAAAGGAAAACGATGCCTCTACCAGCAGTGCAGGTGACGCTTGGCCCGAACTCCCAAAGGTATATGCGCCTGATGAGAAGAATCAAACTTCGACAATGAGAGACACTTAATCGGTACCTCATAACTTGACGGACGAAGGACAACTTATCGCCATGGTCAGCACCCTGGTCAGCACTATGCGCGTGCTGCTGAGCAAGATGCAGACACCGACAGCTCAAAGCGTTTTGCAACTGCTTGACACCATGACTCCAGTTCTCGCAAGCCTTCAGAAGTCTGCTGCTTGAGAACACAAGCGGCACCATCATGGCTTTACCATCGGCAAGATTTTGGGTGCATGGAACCACGCATACAAGTTAATGCAACAAATGCCCTCAATCGGTTAAGACACAGATGTGACTCACCGTATGTGATATTAAGCACATAACTGCCGTTTTCTCGGTGACATGAGTGACATTTCTGCCCCCTCTCTCTCTATCTAACTTTTATTCTCCTTACCCTCTCCCCAGTGCAAGGTAGTCTACCAGGCTCAGCTATGGTTAATCTCCCTGCCTTTCTTTCATCCTTATTCTCTCTCATGGATTCGCTATAATTTCAAAAGCTTTATTTCAAGACGTACCACCGAACGTTGTATTTATTTCTGGTGTACTGCTGAAAGTAAACGCCAAAGTGGGCATTTGCGTAGTTTAATCTGATTTGTAGATGGAAATACATTATAGCCATAAGCAACGGTTTCTTTTTCATGCTTGTTAGATATGTCTGTTTGATGGGCGTTTTACGGGTCAAATAAGTCGCTTATTTCGCACCCTTCCACTTTGACAGGATATCAGCGTTGGTAACGTCAGTGCAAAAGGCTTTGTTTGACCAGATTGCAGGATGTATTATGCTTTAAAGATTGACAACGTAGATGTTTCACCTGCAACAACTGATGCTCACAGACAGACAGACAGACAGACAGACAGACAGACAGACAGACAGACAGACAGACAGACAGACAGACAGACAGACATACAGACAGACAGACAGACAGACAGACAGACAGACAGGTAGATAGATAGACAGATAGATAGATAGATAGATAGATAGATAGATAGATAGATAGATAGATAGATAGATAGATAGATAGACAGACAGATAGATAGATAGATAGATAGATAGATAGATAGATAGATAGATGGATCTATAGATAGATTCAGGCAGGCAAACAAGGCAGCAGGCAGGCAGGCAGGCTAACAGGGTAAAGATACAACTGGTAGGTAGGTCGGTTAACATAACTAGGTACGTAGGTAGGTAGGTTAAGAGGGAAAAGATAGAGGTGATCAAATGAAAAGAGAACTTGCGAAGAAAAAAAAGAAACTGAAGGAACAGCGGAATACAGTGGAATAGTTTGGAAACAGTTCCTAGCTCCTCTGACTTGTGGGCAGCCCAGAAAGTTGAGATATTTACAATAGAAGGAAGCCTTGGAATTTCTAGCGTTTTGTTATCAAGGTGCGGACACTTGATTAAGCTGCTTGCTTCTCCTTATTCCTGCTTTGAACAAAGGTGAGGCCTGTCGCCAGGCCACTGAGTACTTGCAATGTAAGTCGAGGGCACAATGTTCGAGACACGTGTCGTTACGAACGCCTTCGATCGCTTGCAGTGACCTTGCTTCAGGAGCAAGTGCGAGATTTCCTTGGTGGCCGCGACTTCCGATTCCAGCGAACGAAATACGACTCGTGCTTTCTGTTCGGCGTCCCCTCACTTTCGCAGGCTTTCATTCACTTTCGCAGGCTTATTTTCCTTCCTTTTCAATACTTGTACTTTCGGCTCTTCTAAAGGAGACACCGCTACTCCCAAGAATATTGAAGGAGATGTTGTGGCATCATGGACATTCAATTTTCCGTTAGCTTGCAGAATTTACCGACTTCCTTTTTTTATGATCTCGTTCCTTATCGGCTGTGGTAAAAAGAACAAGTAGAAAACAGACCACCGGATTGTGAAGTTTACGAGTATACATACGCGTCAGAAAATAGTTCTGCATGTCCGAAAAAGACGAAGTCTTTTGTTCCTGCTTTCCACTGCCCATTTACTGAGCATACGTGTCCTTACTTCCTCTCGCGTGTTTATCTTTCTGTCGCAACCGCATGGCCAAATCACAGCTGTCTCTCAACGCTGCTCGTTTTCCCTGCCACTTTTGTATTTTTTTTCCTTTCCTGGCATCACGCGATTTCTTCACGTATAGCGTATACCTTCGCACGCTGCGCCAGAAAATGCGAGGTCATCTTCAACCCCTACATGGCGCAGCGTCACGTCTTCCGTGCTCCACGACCTCCGGAGCAGACGACGATGCGCGCCCAGTGTCTGTTGCCTGATTTCGTTTGGTGTTGCCATTGTCGTTGGCTTGTTGCCTACGTAGCAGGCAGCGCCGTCTTCTGGACGTATTCGGTGTTCTCGGAAAACTTTGCACTCGGGTCACGGCCGATGCCCTCCTATCCGAACAGATTCACCAAAATCCTCCCATTCCCAGAAAATGTTGCCACTTCGTCTTCGCCTTTTTATTATTCTTTTTTATCGCCTTCCTACTCCGGCTTCAATGAAATCCGTTCGCGTATGAAACCTATGTTTGCAAGCAAAGAATGTGAGGGCTGGCGCGATGCTTCTTTTCTGTCCGACATCACTATGTTCATTTCTCTCCTGGAGTGACATCTTGGCGATGTTTGCTTGGTACTCCGCACATGCCTGGTCTAGCATGGTCTATTTTACGCACACTTTTTTTGCGTGTTTTTTCGAGATGGACGTTGCCAAACACGTTATTTGGTACGCACCGTTACTTTTATTCTCCCTTTCTTCTTCATACACCATCTTTATTCGCTTTGCATTACCGTGAATATGGTAGGAGAAGTCATTATTTTCTCGTGAGTGGCTCTCACGAAACCGCGCAGTGCGAATGTGTGATGCCAGACGTGGTAAAGAAACAGTTGAATATATTTTTTTCAATGCGAAACATTTCTTACCGAACTTCGGCGACATTGAGCGTATCTGTCTGTCTATCTATCTATCTATCTATCTATCTATCTATCTATCTATCTATCTATCTATCTATCTATCTATCTATCTATCTATCTATCTATCTATCTATCTATCTATCTATCTATCTATCTATCTATCTATCTATCTATCTATCTATCTATCTATCTATCTATCTATCTATCTATCTATCTATCTATCTATCTATCTATCTATCTATCTATCTATCTATCTATCTATCTATCTATCTATCTATCTATCTATCTATCTATCTATCTATCTATCTATCTATCTATATATCTATTTATCTATCTATCCATCCGCTTACGTTTGGGTGCTCTCGTGGTCACCCCCTTGACTTGGCGTGAATCAAAGTTAGCATGGGAGGGTAAGATGGATTGACGAATACGACGCGCTGGTAAAGACATGAACATTGTCACAATGCCGTCGCGTACGTCGTAAAATCTTTCCGCCAGAGAGTGGCACATACCCACGGGCGAGTATGTGCCGCTGATATGCGGACATGTGACACAAATGATTGACACTTGGTATCTACTCTGGAATGACGAGAACACACATGGCCACTTTTAACGTGCGAGCGTTAAGAAATACCCGACGACGGTAGCCTCAACCCAACGCATGCAAAGAATAAATGTCAGGGTCTCAGCTGGAATCAAACCCAAGCATTCGGCATGGCAATGAACCATTTTACCACAGAGCTACGCCCGGTCTCGAAACTACTTTTTAAAAAGACGCTAATCTTCGTGAGATGTCAATAATGGTTCCAGTGGTGCGTACACAATTTACAAACATTACAAATGTACTCCTTTAATACAGCCGTCACGTCGGGCTAACGTCAATTGTGGTTAGGTGCCGTGCGCTGAAGGCAATTTATGTAGTACTGTCCAGGGTTAGCATTGCGCAAGCATCAGCACTTCGTATCAGCTTCTGGTGTTGCTAATACGTATGTTCCAGTTGTCATCGTTGGGCAAGTGCAAACTACTGGTTATATAAACATCTGAAACTATTCAACATATGTGTGTGCGTGTAACATTTGTAAACATAATTAGCGTCATTTCTTGACGTGTCGCTCAATAAAAAAACTTGCAACACGGTCTCCTTCCCTCCACGTGTTTTGCATAACGTCGATTCCCAGGTACGTGGGATCTGTCAAACTTTTTTTTTTCATTTGCAGTCCTCCGACCACAATGGAATAACCAGTCTTGGAGTTAGGCTTGAAGCAACCATTTCCTTCCCATTCGTGCTTTCTCCAGTTTAGCTTAACAAGCGCTACTTTACCGTGTATATGCTTGTTTCGATTGGCGCTTGCCTTAATGTGGCTGAAGTCGAAATGAAACAACGAAAAAGCTTTTATGAATGCGTGCAATGGCTACGCTGGCGCAAGCACACTAATTTGTAACTTAGGGTATTGCATCGAACTTAATTCTGAGATAAGGGAGACGCCAAAAATGAAGTCTACCAAAAGTTGATTCATCAAGCGTATATTTCCTGGCATGCATCTCTACCGTTGACGGCTGTTGTGTCGTTGATGCTGTAGTTTGATTCAGCGTTAGTGCAGCGACGCTAACAAATTTAAACACGCTGTTAGACAGTTTTGGTATATCGGAAGACACTTACGCTAGCGTTAGCGTGCGTCTCAGCGCTAACGCTAAAACAGAACATGCTTCCTCTCAACTGGTGGCCTTTTAGTACAGCGGAAGGTATTCTCACTAACGCAAATGCAAGCAGCTGCGGCACAATCAAGTTAGAAAAATATGGCAGATCCCACGTACAGGGGGAATTGATTATATGCGAAGCACGAATGAGGAAGGTTGATATGCCACTGTAAAATCAGCACAACCTTACGAGGTGGAGGTGAATTATGCCGTACGTGAGTCATGAATAACCATGTCATGGTTATAGTTTTTGGACGTGTCATTTACCTTCGTCATCTATCCACGTCACCTGATACTAAATTTGGTATATCGGGAGCTAGCGAAACAGCCACAAGCGTGCTATGACCTTAGCGTGTAGTCAAGTTTTACACGACACGCACCTCATAATTATCATGCTTACTCCAGTCACATACCTTCGTTATCCATTCACGTCCAGTAATACCAAATTTGGTATAAGTGAAGCTAGCGAAACGGTCGCGAAGGCATCATAACCGTGGCATGTAATCTTGTTACATGACACGCCTCTCATGATTATCATGTTTGCACCAGTCACCTTTGTCAACCATTCACGTCCTGTAATTCCAAATTTGTTATATATGAAGCTAGCGAAACGTCCGCGAGCGGATGATGAGCATGGCATGTAGTCAAGTTGTTACATGACACGCATGTCATGATTATTTATGTTAGGGTCTGTCGCTTGTGTTCGCCATGCAATCTGACCCGCCATGGTGGTCTAGTGGCTAAGGTACCCGGCTGCTGACCCGCAGGTCGCGGGTTCAAATCCCGGCTACGGCGGCTGCATTTCCGATGGAGGCGGAAATGTTGGAGGCCCGTGTGCTCAGATTTGGGTGCACGTTAAAGAACCCCAGGTGGTCAAAATTTCCGGAGCCCTCCACTACGGCGTCTCTCATAATCATATAGTAATTCTGGGACGTTAAACCCCACATATCAATCAATAATTCGCCATGCAATCATGCCATACCATACCATTTTTGCAACATGTCATGTGAAGGAAACCACCACAAGAGAAGCAAGACAATGAAATGTAAATATTGACATTCGTCACATACAAGTCATGATTTTGATGTTATGACTAGTCAGTTATGCTGGTAATTCAGTCATGTTATACCATACCAAGTTTCGTATTGATACCGTTAGGAAAACGGCCAGTAGAGCTAGAGGTCGTAGGCGGCTAGATACACAGATACGCTCAAAGTCGCCGAAGCTCGCTAACAAAGGCTTTGTATTTAAAACACCATATGCATTATAAAAACCTCACGTGAGCCACCAAATCGAACTGATTCGAAGTCACCGTTGCAGCGTCTCCGTGCCGCGTTTAGTTCAGTATTACGTCTGACGTTTTCAAACACATCATTTTCTCTTATCGTATGCCGTAATCCGGTATTCCTTGAGACCCCTATTATCTGCCTCAGCTTGGCTTGCAGCCGAATTTGCCTAAACATCGAAACAAGAGCATGAATGCAGTGGTCATTTTCGCGCGGCTACCGAAAACGAGGGCGAACCTTCTAAATAAGTTTGATTAATTCTTCTGCACCCGAAATTCGCTTCGTATCTCAAAAACATAGCTCTTTTATCGGTAGTTTACAACTGGCGAAACATCTTTACTGAAACTAAATGAAATGCGACAAGTATTTTGAAATTCAGAAATTTAACAGTGCAGGCTGACGACTATAAAGATTCGAAGTGGATGAATCTCATTTCAACAGGCACCGCCACCGTGCCTTGCGTACGGGATCTGTTGCGTGCGTTAGTGTCGAATGCCGTATATCAGAAATAGCATTAATACGTATACGGTTGCAGGCTATGTAGCGTTCTGCACATGCTCCGTGTAGAGCACGTAACGCTAAGGCTAAAGCTAACTTCTTTCCTTTGCTGTTTTCCGCTATACTAAAACTTTCTAATAACTTGCGGTTGAGGATTTGACGCAACTTAACCATCTTTAACGTGAGATCGAGGAAGAGAGAGCGGGGAACGAATATGCGGGTAATTTCGGTCGTTAGTCAGTTACAGACCCACCGCCTGCCTTCATTCTGAGCCTCTCATGACATCTTGTTAAGGTTAAGGCTTACGCAATTCACAACCATGCAAACTATTCTGTGAGAACGTAAACGCATCTCTTGCTTTCCTACTTCGATGTGGCTTTACTTCAGAAGTCACGGAAGTTACGAATGGTAGGTCGGTACGAGAGCACGCTAGAGGGCGCCTTCTTATTCAATTAGGCAAGACTTACGCGAGCGAATTTGTGAAAATTGCAAACTGTGGACAATAACTTATCCTATGCAGCAATGCCTTTCACTGAACTTGAACCCTTTCTTGAGCTCGTACCCGATCTCTTAAACGTTCGTGAGAAATACGAGAAATGCAACCAAGTTGACCTTGCCTCCCGAATTGGCAGTATGCATTGTTAGCCCTCAAAGAAAAACGAACACACTTTGATAATGCCAAGGCCAGTGGACCAATCGCAAACTCTCAGTTGCGTGAGCACTCGCCTCAATCCAGCGCCCTAGCTCGGCGCTTGTCATTTACTTGCACGTTGCATGCTCGGGCTCCGTAATACACGTGGAAACGGCTGATTATTTACGCAAAGCGCCATCTATTCTGTCTGACCACTTCATCTATACTATCAAAACTGAAGCAGTGAACCGTTGTATATAACAATTTTTTTTCCTGCCAAGAAGATAGCGGGATATCTCACTACTATCCCAAGAGTGCCCACAGCTCTCTCTATACGAGGGCCGACGGGGTTGTTTTAGAAGGACGCCGGTCGTCGATTTGGTTGCCCGCAGTAAAAACCGTTATTGGGCCAGTAGTTATACGACAGGGGCGGTGTTTTCGCAGGGCGGTTGTGTTGCTACGGGCAGCGTCTTCCTCGGCGCATACTATACCGCAGGAAGACGAGGAGATCTCAGCGAAGGCGGTTTCCCGGAAGCGCGTACGAAGAAAGGGTCGTATTCTTGCGCGCTCCCCTCGTTTTATGAGGAATATCGCCATGCAGATACCAGCGTGCATAACGAACCGTGCTAGGCGACAACATCGTCTGAGGACGCCAATTTCCCGCACTCTACATTTTCGCCGTGTCAACAAAGCAGTCCCCGCCCCCTCTCTATACCTATTTCTTCCCTATCTTTTCATCCTGCATTTATTTCTATTCGCGCGAAAAGCAAGCTGTTCTCGGAGCTCATTTGTATCTCGGTGAGAGATAAAGAAGATGAAAGGAGGGGAGGGGGGTCAAATTTGCCGTGTGCTCGTTTCCGCTAACACCACCGCTCAAGAGTTTCATTACTATATTTCAGCTCTGCACACCTTCAATGTATATAGCGAGGCATTCTTCTTAGCGGAGCGGGGAATTGAACCATCCTTCATGGACATTCGTGTGTTCATATGTATGTGTAATTGATGGGGGTAAATGTCTATGAAAGGCACAGTTCTTAAGGTCTCCGAAAATGTCGACCATCTGGTGATCTTTAGCGTGCACCTAAAGCCAAGTACGCGGTCCTTCAAAATTCTCGCCTCCACCACAAATACAGCCGCTGTCACCGGGATTCGATCCCGCGACCTCTGGATCGACAGTCGAGCACCATAAGCATTAGACTACCAAGGCGGGTGACTTGAATGTGTTCGAGTCTACGCATGCGCATTGAAAATCGATTAGATTTCAGGGGAAGGGGGAGATGTTGAACTTCCCTGGCTTCGCCAATGATGCACTTAAAGATAAGCCAGACGGAAAACAACTCAAACTTGTTTTACCTCCGTATCTTTGATTGTTCTTTGAAGTGTTATGTTTTTATTCGTAGAATGAAAGTACAATATAGAAAAAAACTATAACAACCGTTCTACTGTCTCCTCCCTTGATGGAATATCATCATGCGGGATTAAAAAAAAGTATAGACTGGAGTGGAGAAACCGCTGTGGTGCGACGAGCGTTCGGCTTAACGCTTCCGAAATTCCCTGCATAAGTGTTACTTCGTTTTTGCTTTTTCTGTTTTTCGTTCCGTTTCTCATTCTTGATCTTTTTGCTTGGCGAGTGTCGCACGCAGGCGTCATCGTAGCGTACTTCCGAGTATTCTGTCCAGTCTTTGTTCAGCTCTTTTGTCCAGCGGCCTTCTGCGTTTTTAGGTGACGCTCGATTCCGCCGCCACTTTTTCACGGCATGTCTTTCTGGACATTGTTCACGACCGAACTCCATTATCCCCTCGAGTTGGGGGCGCCTGTAGAAGAAGGACTTTAGCGACACTCGCCGTCGCCACCGCCTGTCGACTCGGGCCGCCACTTCGCGGGTTTCTTTTTGTCGCTGCAGGGACGGCTGGGGCCGTCTCGTACGGGAAACTGCACCTCTTTCCCACAATTTTTCACGACTTTCTGTCTGGTCTATCTTTCACTTATCGAGGGTTCATTTCTTCGCCTTTTCTGGAACCCCATTTTGCCGATAACGTATAATTCTGTGCTTGGATGTTTGTGAGTTATCTGCATCCTTCGTGCAATGGTTAACCAAGTTGATCAAGTGAACCTTTTTCATCGAAATGACTGCTTAAATTCTGCTCTGAGAATGTAAGCTAGCTGCACACTTTTGATCCCAATCAGCCAAGCCAAGCAGAGCATTGAAAAATCCGCGGTTTAAGTCATGTTCCTGAAATTCCAGGAATAAAGCTAACATTTCAAGATAGCATTACAAAAGGAGGCGCTGCTGTTACATGAGACCTACTCGAACAGATGGCGGATCTGTGCTGATGGGTTGGTCTCGCCAATCAACTCACCAGGCAGGTGATAATATAATACCGACTGCAGTGATGAGAATAAAGTTTAAATTATCGCACGTAACGACATTTACTGCTCCAGAGCTTGTTACTGTAAGGGCTGCATTGATGCATCAAATAAAAAAAAACAGTTACCATCAAGTTTGAGCGAAAGGATTGAATAATGGCTACCAGGGCATAAAGATATTTCTAGTAATCAATTAGGCGACGAAGCAGCCCAATTAGCACTTAAAAAAACCCGAGTTGTTTTGATACCTCTGTCAACGACGTGCGTGCCAAGAAAACTACACTTCCGGGCTCAAACATCTGTGCACACTTTTTGGCGGTCTCATAACTTGATAAGGTGTCATCTACACCAATTTGATCGTTTGTTATTGCCGCAACTGCCATAGCGAATTTCTCGTTCCGATGTGAAGCTCTTGTGTGATTCCTGCGCAATGAAACACACAATTGGACACGTCATGTGCAGCGGCGCTTTCTATGACCCTCACCCATTCTCACTTCATATGATTCTCGGCTAACTGAACTCGAAACCATTTTCTTCAACCAAAGTTCTAAAATCTTAGACATATCTGCCTGGCAGCCACAGGAGGCAATGAAAGTGCTCCGAAAATAATCAGTCAACAGGCCTCTGCCACCGCCTGTAGAACCGATGTGCTCCTCCATGTGTGCGCGAGATTCTGCCAATCCTTCTATTTTCTTTCATTTCTCTATTCGCCCCTTCATTTGTTCCCTCTGTGAAAGGTAGCAAACTGGGCATGCGTATAGTTAACCCCCTTTCTCTCCTTGCTACATCTCAACCTCTTCTAATCCTTGGAGTAACTAGGTGGTCACCGATACACTGAACGTAATTGTGATTCAGTCATGTGGTTCACTGATTGCGTGACTAAAAAGAACTTTGTTTTCACCACTGTGACTTACTTTGATGATACACATTAATGTCATCTTTTCTTTTTCACCAAAAGTTTCAAGATGCGAACGAGTTGAAATCCATTATCTATAAACATCGCGGCTGACAAGGCGCAAATCAACATAAATTCAGACAGTCAATGGCAGAGTGTGTATTTGAGAATCAGAACTTGGCGTTGTCCCTGACATTTCCAAAACTCGTGAGATAACGAGAACACGTGTGATTCGTGGAAAGTAAGAGAAAAGATACATTCACCACGAAACTTTATAGTGTGACAGAGGGGGGGGGGGGCGACAAATATCTAAAGTGAGCATGAATATAAAACAAGTCTACTTCACTCTATCTACAGAGTTGAAATGAAAAAAAAAAAACGGAAGGCAGCAGCCAGGGCACACAGATCATTATAAGCGCCATGTTCAAGAGTTTTAATATACATGACTGTTTTGTTTTGGTTTTATATTCGCCAGCATCTCAGACGCCGTGTACTCTAGTTCTGATTCAGAAAAGTGCCGAGTTTTTTTGTGTGTTTAATGAAAAAGGGAATTCGGCTATCGAATCATGCCATGACGACACACTGTTCAAGAAGACACGGCGATGGTAGGAACAACATAAAACGTCAGCAGGCCTTCTTGTCTCTGTGTCGTCGTTTTGTTCTCGCGCTATAACTATCGTCATGCCTTACCAACTAGCCCAAGCTGCCACACTTCTACGCTAGTCTAACACAGCAAACATACACCTCCCGCCAAAGCGCTGCAGCGCAGTCATAGAAAAGAAAACCGAGGAAAAGCGGGGAATCGTTTAATGGAGCGACGGTGGCGGTATTTTCTGGCCCGGAGCCAACCGGCGATACGCGCTCAGAGAAGCCGAGGAAGGTGGGATGGGGACGGCACATAAAGCTGCGAAAAAACAAGCGTCAGCATAGCTCCTATCAACGTCATAACTCGATAAAAAAAGAAGAAGAAAACAGAAGTGAGGTGGAGACGGGAAGTAGGGCGAGGAAATATACGGTGGCCGAACGCTTTCGCCTTCATTCCGCTTTGGTGACAACGTCTGCAGCATCTTCCTCCTCACCAGTCAGCCCACAAATCAAAGCGGTGCGTTTCATCGGGTGCTTCCGAGTCGTAGATGCAACCGCAGAGGTATATAAGAGAAGCGTGCGTGTACTACACGCACTGCACAATGTGACATCGAGTGATTGCGGTGCTCTGTTGCGCGCACTGGTGCGCTCTTCTATTGGAGTTTGTTATTTCGCCGGTGGCTGCACTGTTTGTGTCCCGGTGATATGTGCGCTCGTTCTCACTTTCAGAGGTAATGCAGGCGCCGCTTTAGGGAGAGTGTCATAGGGTGTTTCTGTGCGTGACACCGAAACGACAACAAGGCAACGTCGTCAAAAAAAGGGGCTGTTTTCAGTGCAGTATGCAGATATGGCGAGTCAGTTTATGCGTATGCAGATAATAAAATTTTGTAAGATTTTCACACGCCAGAGAAACAGTATCATTACGTCACATACCGTAGTGGAGGGCTCCAGTGGTTTAAATCGCGTGGTGCAAAGACACCGCGCATTGATTGATTGATTGATTGATATGTGGAGTTTAACGTCCCAAAACCACCATATCATTATGAGAGACGCCGTAGTGGAGGGCTCCGGAAATTTCGACCACCTGGGGTTCTTTAACGTGCACTCAAATCTGAGCACACGGGCCTGCAACATTTCCGCCTCCATCGGAAATGCAGCCGCCGCAGCCGGGATTTGAACCTGCGACCTGTTGGTCAGCAGTCGAGTACCTTAGCCACAAGACCACCGCGGCGGGGCAAAAAGACACCGCGCATTGCAGGGGTGTTGAGCATTTCGGCCCCTTCGAAATACAAACGCCGTAATTGACCCCCAAACCATCGATTCAGCAGCCGAGCAACGTAGCCGCCGTATCACTGCGATGGACATGTTCATGCGGTGCACTTAGGTAAAATTCTGGGATAGTCAGAAATGCGCCCAAAGAAATTCTCAATAACGCGACAGTGTAAAACATGCATTCTTCCACAACTTTTTTTTTAATTTTTCAAGTAGCTGTGAAACATAATAATTCGTGAACGTCCTTGCTATGTGGACGTTCCTGTTTCATAGAGTTTCATTACACCAGCAGTTACCAATCAGAATTTTTAATGGGACCTTCTCCCACGTGTTCTTTGCTCCATTGTGTTGGGAACATTACGAGCAAAAAATATCATTACACAGACAACGAGTAGGCGGCATCACATGTAGTATTAAATTTTTTCTAAATGTTACGATTAGAATAGCGCCTAATAATTGCAGATCAAGTGACATATCTTACATGACAAAGCAGGCTTCATTACTACGACAAAAAAGAGAGAAAAACGGCAGCATATCCACGGGGTGAAAAATTGAGAGTGGAGCGAAGCATCCGTCTCTCCATTCCTTCTTGCTTCCGTCCGTCCATGCGTCCGTCTTAGCAAATTGCAAGCATCTTTCAAATAGAATTATTAGTGAAAAATGGTCTAGATGAGTGCTTTTGAATAGCAGTTGTGGGTAGCTTTATACTAAGTGATGTCCTAGACTTTGGGTAGAACTTGCACCTAAGTGTGTCTGTGTGAGTGTTGTTTTGCAAGGTGAACTCCTGCAAGCGAACATATCCACTGCCATGTTATTTTATGTGTTTGTTCCAGTTTGCTATATGCGTTATCGCTATGGTTCATTTTTATTTTCGGGTAACATTTATTTCTCTCTGTTTTTTGTACTGCAGTACTTATAAATATGGAGACGTGGAAGGAATGTAAATCGCAACCTATTCACAGGAAGCAAGCCATAACAGTACAAAACAGGATAGAACAGGGCACGACATAATCAAAGAAGGCAGAACAGGACAGAACAAAAAAAGACAGGGCAGAATGATCCAGAGCAAGACAGAGCCCAACAGGACACTTGAGAACCCAACAGTGCAGTACAGTACAAGACAAATAGCACAGAACAGTTCGAAACAAAACAGGAGAGGCGAAGACGCAACATTGCAGAGCAGTACATTACAGGACAAAAAACATAGGACAGGGCAGGAAATGACACTACAGGAGCGGAATGGACAGAACAGGACAGACGTTTGTTTACATGACGCTTTTCATTTGCAAAGTTCACTACCATGACATTATGCCTTGCACCTTGTTCTATCGCAGGCAACTACGGCTACAACGGCATCGACGAGTTCACCAGTCGTGCCAAGGACGCCGGCATCTGTGTGGCCAACTCGCACGCCATTCCAACGGATGCGGACGATGAGGACTATAATGCGGTGGTGCGCAGCATCGACAAGTTTGGCACAGCCAAAGTGGTGGTCTGCTTCTGTGAAGGTTTCACCGTGCAAGCACTTATCAACGCCACCGCCAGGCTCAAGGTCGCCGGGAAATACATCTTCTTCGGCAGGTGAGCGATATAATGATAGCAATAACTCCTGCAGCGGACAATAACTCCTCGAATCATGCTTCAACCGTGGACCTATGTCGGCAGTAACCATGTTAGAATCTTGTCCGAGACATCATTGTGGATGAAGGCGACAAATGCGCGCGCTGTTGCGCTCTTGCAATTTTTCAAGAGAATCACTTGTTGAGCGGGGGAGGGGAATGATAGGAACATTGAAATGGCCCCCTTCCCCGGAATTTTTTTAGTGTATATATGCACGCACGCACAAACACGTGTAAGGCATGCTTAGACTTAGCCAAGCGTACGTAATATATTCGCGACTAAGACCGAAAGGAAGGAATGATTGAATGAATGAATAAATGAATGAATGAATGAATGAATGAATGAACAAACAAACTGTATTTAAAGTCCGGCAATTTTACCGGGCGAGGTTGGCGAAGAGAGGATTAACCCCTGTCCCTTCCCAGTCTCTGCCGATTATGATGGCGGTGCCTTAGGTGACCGCTCAAAGTCCTTGGACCCGGGCGGCAAAGAATAATAAAAAAAAATCGGCGGATCCCTCGTACCCGGGAATAGACGTGATGTGAAGCATGCAGAAGAAAAGTGACCGTGTTGAATTTTTTTTATTGAGTGACACGTCATGAAATGACGTTAAAACGCAAAAATGTACGTACAAATGACGTACAAATTTTGCACGCACAGACATATGTTGAAGAGCTACAGATGTTTATATAACCAGTTGTTTGCATTTGTGCAACGATGCCAACTGGGACATGTGTATTGGCAACACCGGAAGCTGACATAAGGCGCTGATGCTCAATAGTATGCTGGCTCTGGACACTGCTACATAAATCAACTTTAGCGCATGGCACCTAATCACTATTGACGTTAACCCGACGTGACGGCTGTATCAAAGGAGTACATATGTAATGTTTGTAAAATTGGGTAGGCAACCATTATTGACATTTCACGAAGATTAGCGTCTTTTTGAAAAGTAGTTTCGAGACCTGGCATAGCTCTGTGATAAAATGCTTCATTGCAACGCAGAATGCTTCGGTTCGATTCCAGCTGAGACCCTGACATTTATTCTTTGCATGCGTCAGGTTGACGCTACCGGTGTCGCGTATTTCTTTACGCTCGCGCGTTAAAATTGCCCATGTAGGAAGGAAAATAGGAGGAGAAGAACGGCGGAGAGCTTAACCATGTTCTCGCTGGTCCTGGGTGGATACTGTTGTGACTGGGGGAATTTGTCGGGCCTTGAGCCATCCAAGGGTCAGGGCGAAGACGGGCCGAGGAGCCGGAGCTGATAACTTGAACGATTTATTTACACTATTTTACATGATGTTGAAGGTAGCGTGTTACATGGAGTAAGCATCATACTAGATGATGGAAGGAAGCTCTCTCTCCGAGCGTCCTGCGCTCGCGTTTTTATGCCCCCAAAGAGAGAAAGTCACACCGCCTCCTTCCCAACCTGGGAAGGGAGGAGAGGCCCGCCCAGTTCGCTGCCCGGCGAGGGTGTAACACACACAATACACGACACCACTGGCACAGTGCGAGAACGGGGAGTCGGACGCGCCGAGATGACTCTTCGAGGAAACATCGCTCGGGAAAGGCGCCATGGAACGTGAGGAATGTCCCCGAAGATGAATACAAAGCGCTCGGCTCATTGTCCGCTGAATGTTGACGACCCAAGCAATGACCACTCCTTCTAGGCAGCCCAGACAGCGAACAGCCCCCCCCCCCCCCCCCCGGTAATCTGTCGGTCGTGCGTGCCCAAAGGGCTTTTTGGCAAGACGAGCCGACGACTCCAAGGAATTCGCAGTACTACTGCTGTGTTGTTGCCGATTCTGGACGTCTCAGGACGCGCTGCGAAGCCGGAACCATTCCACGCGTCCAAGCGGCGCCCAGACATGGGGGCCGATCACAACAGCTCGTCCGCCGCCGGGAAAAAGGACTCGTAGATGGGCAGCCCAACGCTGCACCTTGAAGAGGCCTGGCAGCGCAGCAGCTCTGGAACGGCTGCGGCTCAGGTTTTCTCTCTCGCTCAAGTGGGGTCAGCAGGTCCGTAAGTAGTACTCTCCGTCGAAGGGGCCCCCGCAGGTCGAAGGCTGGGACTGACATTAGTGATCAAATCCGCACAGTACCCAAGCAGCGACAAGGCGGTACACCACCCCTCCCGAGATATGCCAGGCTACTGAACTCTTAGCCCGTTGTCGGCATAAAAGCAGCCACACTAGAACGTTGCCTGGAACGTCCCCAAACAAAGCAATATGGCAACGCTCCTAAAGTTTTGAAGAATTTACCTTAAATAAATTGCACTCAAGCCGCAAGTCGCATAGCCTTGAGGCAAATGGCGAGTGAGAAGTGAGAAGGTCGGGAAACTCAACTAACAAATTATATCCCTTTCTCAACGTCTGGCCGTGGCAGGCAGACTAAGTAACAGGTTCACCATGCAGTAAAGGTTAAAAAAAAATCCAAAACGAAAAGATACACGGAATGACATAACAAAATAAAAAACCCGGGCTGTCGTAACTCAATCGGAATGCGCTTGCTCCTTATCACAGGAAGCCTCGGCTGAGAGCATCAGCATTTCCATTATCCCGCCCCTTTTTGTAGCGGATCTCAAAATTATGTTCTTGCAGTGCCAAACTCCATCTCAGTAGGCGGCCATTTTTAGGCGACATATTCCGAAGCCATGACAAGGGACAGTGATCTGTCTCGACAAGAAAGGGCGAGCCGGCCAAGTAGCACCGAAGCTTGTAAATAGCCCACACTAAGCATGCACACTCTTTCTCTGAGGTGCTATAAGCCTCCTCACGTGTGGAAAGCTTACGACTAATGAAAAGCACGGGGTGCTCCTCTCTACTTTCATCTCGCTGACTCAGAACAGCCCCAAGACCCCTTTCACTAGCGTCGCACTGAAGTACAAAAGGTCGGTTATAATCCGGAGCTCGTAAAATCGGTTGAGACGTCAGTGCTGCTTTCAAAGCCTGGAACGAACTTTCCCTTAACTCGTCCCACTGGACTTTAACGGGCTCTCCCTTCCTTAAACTGTCGGTCAGAGGACTGGCGATCTGTGAATATTTGGGGATATAGTGTTGGTAATATCCAGTGAGGCCTAGAAAGGCCCTGATATCAGTTTTAGTGACAGGTCGGGGATAGTTCTCGATGGCGGCAAGTTTTACCTCGTGGGGCCGCCGGCATCCTCGCCCAACAATGTGCCCTAGATACTCTACTTCCGCCTGTCCCAATTGACACTTTTCTGCTTTAACAGTGAGGCCCGCGTTCCTTAAGCGCGTCAAGGCGTCCCGCAAGTGGCTCAGGTGTTTTTCCCAGCTGTCCGAAAACACTGCAATATCATCTAGATAAGGAACAGCGTAGTTCTCTGCTCCCGCCAGCACACGATCCATGAGCCGTGAAAAGCAAAAGGGCGCGTTTTTGAGCCCAAAACTCATGACCAGGGGTCGGAAAGTGCCCAAGGGGGAGATAAACGCTGCGTATTTACTGGCTCGTTCGGTCATAGGCACCTGCCAGTAGCCGCGTGTGAGGTCTAGCGTGGAGACGTACTGAGCCCTGCTAACAGTTTCCACTCTCTCCTCTACGTTGGGAATAGGGTACAGCTGGTCTCGCGTGACGGCATTCAGTTTCCGATAATCGATGCAGGGTCTCGGTTCCTTCCCGGGTGCTTCCACCAGTATTAGAGGGGAGGTGTACTCACTCTCCGACGGGACGATGACACCAATTTCCAACATTCTTTGAATCTCGCGTGCGAGAATTTCCCTTTGCCTGGGTGACACGCGATAAGGCCGTGAAAGAATGGGTTCATTAGAAGTTAGTTCAATGTCGTGCTCAACTAAATCGGTTCTTCCTGGCCGGTCGACGAAAACTCCCTCAAACTCGCGCAGTAGGTTCTCCAGTTCTCTTTTCTGTTCTGCATTCAAATTCGAGTTACTGGTGACCGTGTCTAGCAAGATGTCGAGGGACTGAGAATCAGAAGCCTGCCCGGGAAAAGGAAAATCTGTCTCTAATTCTTCCGGAACGTTAAGCGCGAGTTGAACTACTGCTGACCGCTGGTGGTAAGGTTTCATCAAGTTTGAATGGTAAATCTTTACCTCTTTCCGCCTTCCCGGTAGTTTGACCACATAATTGGTGTCCGACAACTTCTGCATAACCTTCGCAGGGCCCTCCCACTGAACCGCGAGCTTGTTCGCTTTAGATGATGCTAAAAGCATCACCTGATCTCCTTCTGAAAATGAACGTTGACGTGCGTTCTTATCGTACAGACGTTTTGCTTTAAGCTGCGCCATTGTCATGTTCGCCTCAACGAGTTCTCTGCAGGTCTGAAGTCGCCCGAGTAAGCCCAACACATACTCGATCACAGTGGGATCCTCACCCCTCCCTTCCCAAGATTCTCGCAGCATGCGAAGTGGGGTCCTTAGAGATCTCCCATATACTAGCTCAGCGGGACTAAAGCCGGTGGCCTCGTGCGGCACAGACCTCAGGGCAAACATGGTGGCTGGCAAGCATGCTTCCCAATCTTTCCGATTCTCGTAGCACAATGCCCGTAATACCCTTTTGAGAACCGAGTGCCATGCTTCTACTGAATTGCTCTGAGGATGTCTGACGGAACTGTGTATTATCCTAATGCCACACCTCTCCAAGAATGTGGTAGTTAGTGCGCTAGTAAACACACTGCCCTGGTCGCTCTGTAACTCTGACGGGAAGCCTACTCTCGAAAACACTGAAAGCAAAGCATCCACTATTTCTACAGATGACTGCTCCTTCAAGGGAACCGCCTCCGGGAATTTTGTGGCAGGACATATCAAGGTTAAGATGTAGCGGTACCCTGACTTTGTCACAGGCAGGGGGCCCACAACGTCCACGACAAGGCGGCGGAAAGGTTCACTAATGAGTGGCACCAACTTTAAGGGCGCTTTCTGCTGGTCGTGTGCTTTGCCTATTCTTTGGCACACATCGCAGGATTGCACATACCTCTCGGTATCCTTGAAACAATTGGGCCAATAAAACTCCCTAAGTAGACGAGTCTTCGTTTTCTTTTTGCCAAGATGGCCCGACCACCCGCCACCGTGACACAGCTCCAGTACTTTGGCTCGGTATTTCTGTGGAACCACTAATTGATCATAGTGCACCCCCTTCGAGTCTTTGTACTGACGGTACAAAATTCCGGCGCGGCGGTGCAAAAAGACGTTCTTCCGCGCCAACCCCTCCTCCCCCATATCGCTCAACTTTTGCAGCGTTTTATCCTCGGCCTGTTCCGCAGCGATAACCTCCGGGCT
Source organism: Rhipicephalus microplus (assembly GCF_043290135.1). NCBI lineage: Eukaryota > Metazoa > Arthropoda > Arachnida > Ixodida > Ixodidae > Rhipicephalus > Rhipicephalus microplus. Next base: position 73,787,159 of record NC_134704.1, read on the forward strand.
TACTTTCGATAGCTCCAAGTACCCGCCCATGCAAGGTAGCACGGAAAGAAGGTTAACTTCCTCGCTGGCCTCACTGGAACTCTTAAAGCTGCTTTCGCCATCGCTCGGGACGTTCTCCTGATTCGCGTCTGCCCTTGTTTCGTCGGGGGCCTGTGCCTCTCTATTTTGGGAACTGCCGAGCTCCTTTGCGATCTCCTTTGCCTTAGACCGCGTTAGAGCATGTACAGTGTGTTCTCCAAAGCTCAGACCTTTCTTTCTTAACAGGTCCTCCGAGTGGTTAGAAAAAAGGTAACCGTACTGCTTCGGCAAACTTTGTGACACGGCAGCCTCTGTTTCCAGTTCTCCGAAGGGACCCTTGATGAGGACTTTGGCCACTGGCAGACACACACTGTCTTCCTGCGCTACCTGTCTGATCCACGCGCAGTCTCCGGTGAACCCATCCGCGGGCACGTAAGATGGGTGTATTACATCCATAGTGGCCGCAGAATCGCGTAGAACCCGGCAATTTTGCCCATTGACAGTCATCTCTCTTAAGTACGGTTCAAGTAACCTCATGTTCTCATCAGTATGGTTAAAAAGGGAGAAAACGAGTTTTTCCTTACGGCAACCCACTGCTAAGTGCCCCGGTTCATTACATCGATAGCACACAATGGGTTTCTTTGCCTCAAATGCTCTGTCGCGATTCTTATCCTGTTCTTTCTCTTTGCCAGCGCGTCCACTCATGGTCGATTCCCCGTGCGTGTCTTTTTCATTCGTCCCTCCTGGTGCAATAGGGGCATAACTGTTGCGCTCAGACTGCTTAGAATTCTCACGGTATGGTTTCTTTGCGGGTTTGTTGCGCTCTCTTATTTCCTCACGCCTCATGGTGTACTCTTCAGCCAGTTCTGCGGTACGCTCCAAATTCTTTTCCCCGGGCTGATCTAATACCCATAAGCGTGCTTCGTCACTTAGAACGTTCAGGAATTGCTCCGTGCAAATCAACTCGACTACCTTGTCATGGTCTCCAAAAGCTCTCTCGCCCTTAAGCCACTCGGTGAGATTGCACCTCAGACTGTATGCAAAATCGGCAAATGATTCACTGCTACGTTTGCTACTATTTCTGAAACGTCGTCGGAAAGCTTCAGCAGACAGCCGATACCTCTTTAGTAGCGCACGCTTTACAATATCGTAGTCATTCGCCTCATCTCGCGGCAAACGAGCCAGTACATCCGCTGCCTCGCATGGAAGCACGGTCAAGAGCATTTGTGCCCATAACTCACGCTCAAACTTGCCTTCGCAACTTCTCTCAAAATTGACCAAAAATAACCCGATATCCTCTCCCATCTTAAAAGGATTCAGGAGGTCTTTTATTTTTGGTGCCTTGCTTACTGGAGCATTGAGTGTTGCGCCTCCTGAGGTAGTTGCCCGAGCTATTTCTAAGTCTAGGCGCTTCTTATCCAGTTCGTGCTTGCGCTCGCGCTCGCGCACGCGTTCCTGCTCTTCTTTATGGCGCTCGCGCTCCTGATCTTCCCTTTTTTTTTTTATATCCTCCCACAACTCCACGATCTCCTCGTCATCTCTGCTTGCCTCCATAGCCCTGATGACTTCCGCCTTTTTAAGATGTTTCCCGCAATCAATCCCGAATTCCCCGCATATCACGTCTAGGTCCGATCTGTGCAACTTTCTCCAAGCCATGGCTGCTACTTTTCTGCCGACAAGTTTCTCAAGGGAAAGCGTTGAAGCAAGGTTCCCGTGAACAGGCTTCCAACACTCTTGTTACCAGGAAGAACTAATTTAAGCCTGGCAACTCTCAAGGAGAAAAGGTCGTGCACTCACCAAGCCGGAGTCGAATTCCTGCGCAGATCATCTCACCGCTGCCATCCACTGTTGTGACTGGGGGAATTTGTCGGGCCTTGAGCCATCCAAGGGTCAGGGCGAAGACGGGCCGAGGAGCCGGAGCTGATAACTTGAACGATTTATTTACACTATTTTACATGATGTTGAAGGTAGCGTGTTACATGGAGTAAGCATCATACTAGATGATGGAAGGAAGCTCTCTCTCCGAGCGTCCTGCGCTCGCGTTTTTATGCCCCCAAAGAGAGAAAGTCACACCGCCTCCTTCCCAACCTGGGAAGGGAGGAGAGGCCCGCCCAGTTCGCTGCCCGGCGAGGGTGTAACACACACAATACACGACACCACTGGCACAGTGCGAGAACGGGGAGTCGGACGCGCCGAGATGACTCTTCGAGGAAACATCGCTCGGGAAAGGCGCCATGGAACGTGAGGAATGTCCCCGAAGATGAATACAAAGCGCTCGGCTCATTGTCCGCTGAATGTTGACGACCCAAGCAATGACCACTCCTTCTAGGCAGCCCAGACAGCGAACAGCCCCCCCCCCCCCCCCGGTAATCTGTCGGTCGTGCGTGCCCAAAGGGCTTTTTGGCAAGACGAGCCGACGACTCCAAGGAATTCGCAGTACTACTGCTGTGTTGTTGCCGATTCTGGACGTCTCAGGACGCGCTGCGAAGCCGGAACCATTCCACGCGTCCAAGCGGCGCCCAGACATGGGGGCCGATCACAACAATACTAAGTGTCAATGGCCTGTGGCACATTCCCGCATACCAGTGGCACATAGCCGCTCGTGGGTATGTGCCACTGTCTAGCAGAAAGTGTTTGACGAAGTACGCGACGGGATTGTGACATTATTCATGTCTTCACCAGCGCGTCATATTCGTCAAACCATCTTACCCTTCCATGCTGATTTTATTTCACGCCAAGTTAAGGGGGGACCACGAGAGCACCCAAACGTAAACGGCTAGATAGATACGCTCAAAGTCACCGAAGATCACTTAGAAACGCTTCGCATTTAAAAGACCGAGAGAAAGGAAAGAAAGAAAAAGATTAAAGACAGAAAAGGATATCGAAATCCAGAGGAATAGATAAAAAGACAAAGAGATCAAGTGTGGCCATGTGTAGCTTAGTATACCAAAGCATGGTAAAGGGACAGGGTGGAGGGTATAAGCCTAGGCAAGCGAAGGTCAACTACGTGAACACGTAGGTCAACTACGTGTTCACCAGCTCTTCTGTTACCCAGCCTTGCGCGATTTAGTGCAAGCTCCGCTAATTGCTTCTATGTAAAGGTAAATACTAGGCTTTTTGGACAACAAAAAATTGTTGCTTCTATTTAGTATACCCTGTGCGGCTGAGCACTGGTATTAGAATACATTGCTGCCGACGCGCCAAGACAAATCGAAAGCAAAAGCTAGCGTCAGTCTGGAACTTACGGGCCATAGATCGCACGACAATGACGTGATAAACACGAAGGGGGGGGGGGGACACTTACATGGAGCGACGAAAAACATTCCGGAAGTTTTCTGGGGCACCAGCGACCCCAGAAAACTTCCGGTCACCTCATTTACCAGCTCCTAAGTCGAAACTGAAGCACGTTTTCAGATTCTGTTTAGGGCAAGAAATATCTCTCTTTAGCTTTTCAGATAAAAGGAACGTGCGAACAGTTCAAGAAAATCTCTCCCATCGTTTTATGTAGCTCGAAAGAAGGATTCTTTGAATGTATTTTGCCAAATAAGGGAAAGGAAGCTTGGAAAATCAGCGGGCTATTTTTTAAAGCTCTTTTTGACCCCCGATGCTATTAAAGCACATCAGTGACCAAAGCCGGATGTTGTCAAGGGGCATAGCCCGTTGTTCGGATTCCGAAGGGCTGCTGATCAGGCGAGTTGGTATCCCATAACTACAGCATGTATTAGAGCGAGACATATAAAAAGAGAACCAAGATACACACGTAGGAACAGGTAAGCGCTATCCTATCGCCTACTGTGCCTGCTCGACTTTTCGTTTGTGGTGGCACAGCAGTGTCGTTTCATAGTGGGCGGGCAGGCAGTGTAGGTAGCGTGTTGTGATTCTTTTTTATACGCATTGTTCTAGTACATGCTGCAGTTATATAACCCAGTATTCTCTCTAAAGCATCGTGTCTAGTCTGAACGCCCCTCAACTTCCATAAAACAGCCCTGTAACTGTTTTTCGTGTTGTGAGGCCATGTGCGGGACCGAGAAAATAGCTAGCGCCACAATGCCCACCTTGCTGCGTTGCCAAAGCTGATGTCAGAGTCTGCTATTTTCGCAACTAAGGAAAGGCCAGTCATAGAGGATGTGTGGCGACCTGTCATGCCCTTTAAAGTTTTCCCAGTTTGAGCTGTTCGTGATGAAAGCTTTGATAATGATCCACTCTGGCCTCCCAGTAATGAATCTTTGAGACGAATACTGATGGGTGGCCATACTAGGGTTTTAAAAGTTGTTATGCTTTAACGTGCGCCACCATCTGCCTCAGAATAACAAAAAAACTCAAAATCGAAAAGTTTTTCGGAGAGCCTTTTACGGCTTGCACAGCTATCGTTTTCTACCGTTGCGCAAAAGCAGTTAACGGTAAGCCGGGACCAACTGTCGCGTTAATGATCCCCCCTTCCCCTGTCTCCGAGTCAGAAAACGCAACCCATAAGATATCAAGTTACAAAGCAGATAAGAAGACGCTGTGATTTACCGCTTGTGGAAAGCAGCTGGGCTTATCTTCGAAAAAAGAAAAGTCAACAAGAATTGTACGTCATTACTACGCGTTCTCACTGGTCGTAAAGCGTGTGTCGTGTTTTGAAGCAATCGTTTTTGAAACTGAAGAAACTCTCGGCTTCTCAACGAACAACGCATGCCTCCGAAGCTAGTCATCAGGTAATATGACAGAGGAAACAAAAAAAAAGAAACAAGGAAAGAGAAAAGCGCAATATATGGAGCTCGTATTGAATACGCTCCCTAGCGATATACATATTCCACCCAGGAAATTTATCGAAACATGCTGACATTTCAGAGCCTGGGAGGGTGATGGAGGGAGAGACAGGAAGTTGCCGTTTGCATCTTTTTTTTTTGCCAAGAAACAGGGCTATAAATTATAGAGTATGGGTTTGATTTGCCTAAACCTACTGCTGCAGAAAAGATCTCGTCGGGTTTCTCATATATTTTTGCTTCCATTTCTTTTTCATTACATCCTCCCTGACACATTCGTCTGCGACGTGTGATCTTCGATTCTTTCTTTAAATTGAAAAGCCTCGATCTCTCGCATTCCTATCGACAGACTTCGCCACTGAATTCTTCTTCGGCGCTGAGACGTCAGCGTCCGTACACACAAACCAACGAAACGCAAATAAATCGATAGCCAGCCTTACTGTGTAGCCTCGTTGGTTTCCGCGAGTGCAGCCGTCCACGAGTCCTCCTGACCAAGCTTCGCATGTGCGCTCGGAGCATGTTTGTTTGGTCGAAAAGATGAAATAAGGGCGAGAGAGAGAGAGAGAGAGAGTGTGCGTGCAGAGTAGTAGAATATTTTCAATATGTGCCATATAGGACGATATTTCCGGGAACTCCTCCTCGTCTGAGCTCACTGAGTCTCACGTACTTCCCTTGCTGACACAATATTACTTACACCCTTCCTTCGATGCCCACCTACAACCCCCTCCCAATACTTTCCTAGCTGCCAACACCGACAACAACGAACCCATCCCTACGTTACATTCGTTCTTTAGTTTGTTTCCTTGAGGTCTCTGTTAGTTTCTTCTTCCACATTGCGATCATCTTTGCGTTTGTCATTCAATTATTTTGCAAGCGCATGTAAAACGAAGTCATAAGGTATCAAATTACTATAATATATATGACTATATAGCAGTCCCGCTGTGGTGGTCTAGTGGCTAAGGTACTCGGCTGCTGACCCACAGGGCGCGGGTTCAAATCCCGGCTGCGGCGGCTGCATTTCCGATGGAGGCGGGTGCACGTTAAAGAACCCCACGTGGTCTAAATTTCCGGAGCCCTCCACTACGGCGTCTCTCATAATCATATAAAGGTTTTGGGACGTTAAACCACACATATCAATCAATGACTATATAGCAGTACAGTGGAGTAATGGCGGTAATATTCTTGGTCCCTCACAACCTCAAATCTTATTCATCCATCATCATCTGTGTTGTGCAGCGAAGATCTGCGTCATGTCAGGTCACGTGCTCATCGTTTCTCACTCCTCTCTGCTCCGTAACCGCGCCACGCTACAGGTGTTTCCTGTTGCGTGCTTCGAATTTTCCTGCACGGTCGCATTACGAATGAACAGTAAAATTGCAATTTAGATACCCTGCGTGCACAGGAAATGTGCCTCGAGCGTGCGTGATCGTCACATTACTGGACAGCTCGGAATGTTCGCGGAAGCGATGGTCAACAAAAATAAAAGCAAGTCAACTCACAAGGTTGGAAGGGCAGCCTTTCTCTATAAAGAATTCACGACAGCGGAACGACTCCTGCACACGTGTCGGCTGCTCATAAGTTATGACCGGAGCAGACGGCCATTCTCACGTCCTTTTTATTTACGCAATACCCGAGCGTTCATCCATTCTAGTCAGGTAGTTATTTAGTTACCTTAATGCGTCTACGCGCTTGATTTAGTATGTACTGTCTCGCGAATCATGTGTGACGATGCTTTGCTTTTGGAGATTTCGAGACCTTGCAGATGGAACAATGGCTAGATGCTTTCCTTCTTTTACGTTTCGCTAACGGGTCAACCAGATGGCATCTTTAGATATGTAGGAATAAAATGAGATAAGGCTTTTTTATATCATGGCGTTAGATTAAGCAAGCCAGTGACGGAAATAGTGATAAATAACGTGCGAAAGGCAGAACATAATGGCGTAGTTGATATCATTGCACTTCAAAAAAGATAAAGAGAGGCGTAAAGAAAGTTGCTATATTTTGACTGTGACAGCCTTCTACAACGCGCAGATAGCAAGAAGTTTTTCGGTTGTGTGTGATACGCGAACAATACACATCGGTTTTATGTGTTGATTATTTGTTTGTATTACCGTAAAGCTGAATATGAATGCCTTCAAGACATTTTATGCTAGATAAAGAGATCCACGGTTGCTAAATTATCACACGTTCTAATATGTATTTTCCAGAGTCAACTCGTAGGCAAAAGACAAATTCTTATTCTTCGTCGTTGATTGTATCGAAACACCTGTACTCCCCTCCCACGTTCGGAAAGTTTTCTTTACCCAAAGGTGGCTCAATGCGCACTGCGTCTGATATCGGACGCATTGGCACCTTTTTTCGCCTCATCTAGTTTTGTAGTGCCCCAGACATCGCTTCTCGTTTGCATAAGTGACTATGTCGTGTATTCGTGTGATAAGGTGTTTACTCTTCAGATGACGGCATGATTACGTCAGAAAATTCGACGACTTGTGACGTGGTGATAACGTTATAGGGTGACGTTACTACATGGTTGTTTCTTGAATCACTCCTGTTGGCGCCGACGCCACCGACGTTCACTTTTCGCTTTTGATGAGGTGTATATGCCTTTATAAGTTTGCCTTACCTTGGCGCTGCTGCCCTTTTGATGGCCCGTTGAACGTCATTTGACTCGTGTTGATTTTCCATGACAGTCAGCGCACGAAAAAAAGAAAACACAGTCCCAGGCACACGCTTGTGTACATGCTTGTGGCGTGTAGGGAAGTGCACAAGTACACGCTTATGGCGTGTACTTCATAGTTTTCTGTGTCCTTTGGTTGCGTTGATCATCATGAGTATGTTCCAGAACTAGAACTATTTGCCACATTACCTGCTTAATTGCTCTCTCTGCTCCATTATTGTCCTTCTGCAGCGACGGCTGGTCCGACCGCCAGGACGTGGTCAAGAACCAGGAGAAGGCGTCCGTCGGGAGCCTCTCGATCCGCTTTCACGCCAACTACGACCACGCCTTCGATCACTACTACTTCGGCCTGAACCCTTTCACCAACACGCGGAACCCTTGGTTCAAGGAGTTCTGGGAAGTGCGATTCAACTGCTCACTGGGTGTCAGTCCGGGCTCGGCACGCTACAATCGAACGTGCACGGGTGAGCTATAGAGCGACATGACGGACATTACATATATATATATATATATATATATATATATATATATATATATAATGGGAAAGAAGTGTATATTTAAGGGCTCGTTTTTCCGTGTTTTGACACATAGATCTAACAGACAATAATGTCAATGAATGTATAGGGGAAGGTATTAGAACCAATGTAATGTATATAAGAAGAAAGAAAAGTGGGTAAAAAATAAGTTGCCGTGAGCAGGAATTGAACCTACGACCTCCGAATAACGCATTCGATGCCCTAACCACTGAGCTATCATGGCGGCCGTCCCCCCCAGCCAGGTTATTGAATTTATATGTTAATTTAAACGTGGGAGTGTCAGTCAGCGCCATCTGTACGCATAGCGGCGAGTGTGGAACACCCTTTTATGAGCCTGTGTGGCGTCACGTAGCACGTGAATATATTACGAGCGGGCAGCTGACCAATAGTCCCTCGTATACAACCTAACGGCACCAAGTCTGCCAGTACGAGACCCTCTTTAAAGAATAACAGAAAGAAGCGTATACCCAAGGGCTCGTTTTTCCGTGTTTTGACAGAATAATAATGAGATCTAAGAGGCAAGAAAGCCAAGGAATGTATAGGGTATAAGGGATGTTATTAGAACCAATGTAATGTAAATAAGAAGAAAGAAAAGTGGGTGAAAAAATAACTTGCCAATTCCTGCTCACGGCAAGTTATTTTTTCACCCACTTTTCTTTCTTCTTTTTTACATTACATCGGTTCTGATAGCTTCCCCTCTACAATACTTGACATTATTGTCTGTTAGATCTCATATATATAAATATATATATATATATATATATATATATATATATATATATATATATATATATATATATATATATATATATATATATATATATATATATATATTGGAGGGATGCCCTGGGGAGAGAGATGGGGAGCGAACGCAAGCAGGGGGTAGAAGAGAAGTGGAGAGAGTGACGCGCAGATGTTGCAGGGAGTTAAGGAGGAGAGTTGCGCATGGGTAGAGTGAGCATGGACACCGCCGACGCCACGGTACATATGCCCGAGCAAGAGATGCTTCGCATCTAAAAAGTGAGGCAGAAGGAAAAGAAAAGCGGAGAGAAACAAACAAGGCTGCCCAGCTCTGCCCTTCATTTAGACTTGGCGCCACTAGAGGGAAGTTACCTTAATATTTGTTACAAAGCTATGGGCAACTATGCATACACACCACACATAACAATCGCAGGAAATTCACCTGACCTTTAGAAATAAATATCTTCTGATCACGATAGAAAGCTCATGAACTATACCGCAGTCGAAGTGGCTTCTTTAGAGTAATGTAGGAACCTTTGACTCTGGACTGTTGAATGTTTGACATGAAATTGCTCACCATCCTTGACCATTCCCCGCCTTACCGCCAAAAACGGCTAAGCGGCTGATAAAGGTCACATTCATTCTAACTCGAAGACGTACGGGAAATTCTATAGCATTTTCCGGACGACACAGTTCACCTGCCTTACTACATTCACTTTGAAGACAAGATGCATCCCATATGTCTATTCCTGAAACAATATTCACGCAGCTCGGAAGTTCTCATTGCTTCTGAGTGCCCGCTGCAACCGCAATCCTCAATTTGTTTTTTTTTACACGATAGAAGCTAGTGTAGATGAAAGAAGAAAGCGTCGGCTGCTCTCTCTATAGGGTGGGACATACTACACAACATTTTGTTATTTCTTAACAGTAAAAAAGACAGCGCTGATTTGATGGTGAATGCCATTGGAATGCTTCACAGCTATTCCAAATTATCACTAGTTATCTTCACTTGCTTTTATAGCCAAAGCAAATCAACATTAGCCCACTTGGTTGGTGTTAATTCAGCAAATACAGCAGCCAACAGCATTACGTGAATAAACATGGTTCACTTGTCATATGTAAAATGTAGGCATCGCACGAACTTATAGCGTTATTTTCTACTTTACAACTCTTACTTTGGACGGAAACAACACCATGACAACAGAGGTAGCATACGTGGAGGATACATTTTCGTTATCGCTTACAAGATAATCAAATCTTATGTTGCGGCTCAACTCTCATCGTAATCCTCTGTTCGTGTCTAGGCAAGGAAGACCTAAGAGAGGGCCACAAGCAGGACACCAAAGTGGAGTTTGTGAAAAAGTCCATATACACCATGGCGTATGGCCTACACAACATGCAACGCGACCTCTGTCCCAACACGTCCGGCGTGTGCCCCGCCATGGTGCCCGTCAACGGCTCCGTCTTCTTGCAGTACCTGATGAACGCCACCTTCGCGTGGAACAACGAGACGGTTTTCTTCCACGAGAACGGAGACCCCCCAGGACGGTGAGCGAATCCTTGAGTGTCATATCAATCGCCTCTTAGAAATATGCCATGCAGGCTGTAAAAGAAAAAAAAAAGTTTTGTTTGGCCGCTACGACAAAGCAATGAATGTCATAGGAACTAATGGAAATGTTAAAAGAGGTAATGATAGCAGCTAATACCGCTCTGGCGTGACTCCACACTGGCATGTCTCAGCTCTGGTGTAAGGGATCCGTTCGGTCATAACTCGGCGAAAAGGGCGCATGGCTGCTCGAGAAAGCGAAACAGTTTTCGTGCTGTTGAGCTCTTGCTGCCAAAACGATGGTGGCGTCACTGTCAGGTTTTCCATCATATTCTACCACATTTAGCTGATGTTTGTGGAAGCAGTGCAATATACAGCCAACTGATACGCCGCACGTTATCTCAGTTTACGTTACATACAGTTCGCTTGTTGAATAAGGTCATGAATGAACGAAATGTAACATGCCGCGGCCTGGCTTCCCTGCACGGTCAGTGGTTCAGGGCGTGGAAGTAAAGAAAAAACATATAACCCCAGATTTGACGTCGTGCGTACGCACATATCAATATATACGTGTTTATAACCAGAGAGCGAGAGAGAGAGAGAGAGAGATAGAGAGACGGAAAGAGAGATAAAGAAAAAGATATGAGGGGCAGAGAGGTAAACTTAGCTCTCATTTGCTACCCTACCAGTGCAGAGAGAAAAAGGGGGGCGGCAAGCGTAAGGGTTTGCATGCCGAATCTACGATACGAATATAAATGAGGCATGCTGTAGTCAAGTGTTCCTGAAATATTGGCCAACCGGTGTGAAATAACGTAACACGCGGGTCTCTATCATTTCGCCCCTGTCGAAATGCGACCACCAGAGCTGAGATTTCCCTCCACACACTAAGGTCGCCCTTCTGGTGCAGAGACCTCGCCGCGGTGGTCTAGTGGCCGAGGTACTCCGCTGCTGCCCGCGGGTCGCGGGATGGAATCGCGGCTTCGGTGGCTGCATTTTTGATGGAGGCGAATATGCTGTAGGCCCGTGTGCTCAGATTTGAGTGAACGTTAAAGAACCCCAGGTGGTCGAAATTTCCGGAGCCGTGTACTACGGCGTCTCTCATAATCATATAGTGGTTTTGGGACTTTAAACCTCACATACCAATCAAATCGTCTGGCTCAAAGAGCAGTGGGGAGGAGGGACAGAATGAGAGAGAGAGAGAGATGGCGCAGGTGCAGGTTATTCTATTATCGGAGCAGCGCCTACCAGATTCCGGGAGAGCCCATAATAGCTCTAGATCTGACGTGCGCCTTTAGTTCCTGTAGACAAGATGGTGCAGCCTTTACGCCGAGGCCGAGAGTGGTGTAACGAGACGCATCTCGCTGGCATAGAAGTGTTCAAGCAGACCGAGCAAAGCAGTAAGCTAATCTGAAGCTACGGCTTCCTGGAAAGACGAAAAGAAAGACGTTCTCGAAGAGTTAGCTGGAATGGCGGTACGCCTTGCCGAGTGTCAAGCGCATTCTTCACTTGTCCGTTATCCGCGACTAATTACGGCACCGAGTCGTTACTTCCAGACGCGCCATTTCCCGAACCGAGACGACGCCCGAAAACACACGCAGCCGAGCTTCCCTCCACCCACTAATTATTTTTTTTTCCCGGCGTGGCTCATCGGTTCCGCCCATTCACGCTTTTCGCACATGTCACTGTGGTGCTTGTGGGCGCCCACTTTGCCGTGCCTGGTCCATCCCCTCCCCCCCTTAGCATCGCTTGTTTTTAGGTTCAGGTAAATGATGACACACTTGATGCGTTAGAGAGAGCGAACGGGAAGTGACTTACATACCTCACCTTTTTTTTGTGAGAGACATCATCTTAACTGAAGCGTGAGAGTGCGTCTGCTTCTTTACGCCAGCAGGCTAATTGTGGCTGTCTAAATTTTCTTCACAAAACTGCCATGGCATCCCGTTTCTGTACACAACATTGTTATCGTTTTCGTGCGCTGCTTTTGGCTGTGTTTATTTGTCACACTAGTTCGGCACAATCAATGAAAACAACTGGCAATTATGTCAAGCAAAGCATACGGGATGTGTTTGTCGTGTTCAACTGTACTGTAATGACTATGACCTAAATTTAAAGCAAATGAAGTGTACGAAAAAGTACTCTTTTTACCTTTGTGGTCTAAACCCGCAACTTCTTTCAATTTAGCTCGTAATCATTACGCCGTGGCTTAACACAGCAAGCAATACCTGTTGCTTTCATTGCTTGTGCGTAGCATAAAAACAAGCTACTTGAACCAATCCCCTCCCGTCTCACTGAATTGTTCCCTTCTTTCATTCCACTTTGATTGTTATTGCTATGGCCATTATATGCACACTCTCGGCTGGATTTCGCAATTTACCACCGGTGTAGGCGTGGGCGTCCTGCACCGTATATGTATACGTATCTATATATATGAAAACTCAAAAAAGAAAAAAATACAAAAATGACCCTGGCGCGCGAAATCGAACGTGAGACTTTCACGTCGAGGATGCGAGGCGTTAACCACCTAGCCACCAAAGTGCACGTCTTTCAACGTTCAAACGGCAAGCTATTTATATTTACCACTTACCGCCGTTGGCGGGCATCTCGGGGGAACTATCGTATTTTCGGCATTATCAGCAAGATGGCGCAATGAGCGCGTGGTGGCTGTCATCTCTCACGCGTACTTTGGCCCGTGGAGAGGAGGGGAGTGGACGATCTTTCTCTCGCCCTTATCTCCCGGTGGGGAGGATCATACTTCTTGGCTGGCGTTGGGCTTGCACTGGAACAATTCTGTTGTAGTTACGAGCGCTCAAATGTCACTGCAGTCGTTGCACAGCCTCCGTTTGCGAAAAGGGCACGCTTTTCAGACATGGCGAAGTAACAACTGAGATGCTTATTCGCGTTCATCTGTATTGAGAGTACGTTTCGTGCATCATTTTGTGCGTAAAAAGCGATGGGCACGTTTAGATATGCTTGTCATTCTGCGCGTGACCTTCCAATTTGTTTCCACCGCGTTCATTGCAATGCCTTTGTGGCAAAGATGTGACTTTTAAAGACGATAGTCTTTCTTGGGGTAATGCGACGCAAACATTTTGGTCTGTCTGTCTGTCTGTCTGTCTGTCTGTCTGTCTGTCTGCACGTTTGTTTGCTTGTCCGCCGTAACGATACTCCAAACGGCACCAAGCAATACCCCAAACGGGTAACCCTATCCACAGCGCCCACCATTATCGCTTAAGTTTCAGCGTTCATACTTGTGCGAGTTTAAATAAAAAACAATAACTGCGCATATCTGAGGCGCCATAACAAAACGTCAATATTTAATATGTGGGCATTCATACTAGAGAAGGCACACATAAGTAATTCTAAAGACCGTAGCGTTAATCACGCTGCGCTGACAGTGCAACGTGATGCTCAAAAAGTCAAGTGTTTCCAACGCTTTGCTAGTACGACACTGTGGTGGCACCTGCCCATCGCTTTGCGGTCTAGACCTTAACGCCTCGGAGACAGGCGCGCATCTTTCTCCGTGGGCGCGCAGGCCTTCCTTCGTTTTCGAAGATAACTGCCAGATAGCGCTCGTGTCTAACGTGCCTCGATGCGCTCGTTCGTCTTCGCTGCACGGATCGAGACTCTCTAACGCAGCGTTTCCAGAATATAATTCATCAATTTTGCTCGCGCAGTACATCAAATAGACGTTTTGTTCACTCTCTCTACACGCAAGACTATCGTCTTTTGACGACATTTGAAGTGAAACGAGCAGATATGGGGCCAATTTTTTTCTTCTAGCTTAACTGCATCAATTCCGTTTTCCAGATGGAGTCAGCAAATGTACCTTTTTGCGGCCATTGCAATTTTGGTTCCCCTCAATACCTCCTTTTTTCTTTGCGTGTGCAAGGGACAGATTGTTTATCTAACTGGTATTGCAATACTTGAGTGAAAAGAGGGCTCGCGCTCGCACACACAAAAAGAAAAATAAGATTAGAAACAAGGTTTAATGGCGTTGTAACGAATTCCCAGTTTGGTTTAGCGCCACGGAACCTCTGTTTAAGGCTTCCTGCCGCCTGGTCCATTGCCCATACCTCTTTGTGAGTGAGCACCATCGATACAAGGCCATCATCAACATCATCAACATCGTCAGCTCTATGGCTCACAAATACCGACCGACCCACCGACCGAGCGACCGACCGACCGACCGACCGACCGACCGTCAGTCCGTCAGTCCGTCAGTCAGTCAGTCAGTCCGTCAGTCCGTCAGTCAGTCCGTCAGTCAGTCCGTCAGTCAGTCAGTCAGTCAGTCAGTCAGTCAGTCAGTCAGTGAGTCAGTGAGTCAGTCAGTCAGTCAGTCAGTGAGTCAGTCAGTCAGTCAGTCAGTCAGTCAGTCAGTCAGTCAGTCAGTCAGTGAGTCAGTCAGTCAGTCAGTCAGTCAGTCAGTCAGTCAGTCAGTCAGTGAGTCAGTCAGTCAGTCAGTCAGTCAGTCAGTCAGTCCGTCAGTCAGTTCCTCCGTCAGTCCGTCCGTCAGTCAGTCCGTCCGTCAGTCAGTCAGTCAGTCCGTCAGTCCGTCAGACCGTCAGTCAGTCAGTCAGTCCTTCAGTCAGTCCATCAGTCCGTCAGTCCGTCAGTCCGTCAGTCAGTCAGTCAGTCCGTCAGTCCGTCAGTCAGTCAGTCAGTCAGTCAGTCAGTCAGTCAGTCAGTCAGTCAGTCAGTCAGTCAGTCAGTCAGTTAGTTAGTTAGTTAGTTTGCCGCACTTCTTCATTTTTCCCTTTTCAAAGCCCCACCGCCCACGCACAGGAGCTGCTCAGCCTCACAAACTATTTGTACCCCTTTGCTATGCGGTGCATGGATTTGCCTTCGTGACAACAAGCGACGCAAATGTAACTCTTCGGTCTTTCCTTTCGCGTGCAGTGCTCGCTTTCGGCAATTTATGAAACTGAGCCGCCGTGCCTTATGCTAACGTCGTATACGCTATTGCCGTCGTCTCTAATAAGGTTAAAGTGAAGAATTCGCCACTCGTAGACACCTAATCACAGGTGATGACTCAGTCAAAGAATGTTGGGGTGGCCTAACGACCTAAATGTCAGCGCTGTCGAATACGCCGGGATGAAGGGTTTCAGATCGATTTTGACCACCTGAGATATTCTTTATAGTACACTAAAACTTGAGAGCGACGATGTTTTTGACAACTTTCTCTTCGCAAGAACGCTGTCGCCATCGCCAATCACTTGCGCGGAGACCATATCTAACTGGTCACCGAGGCAGGTGGGTTGCTGGATCAACGCGATACACAATTAAGGGGCGTACAGGAGTGATGGGTGGCCCCGCCGCGGTGGTTTAGTGGCTAAGGTACTCGGCTGCTGACCCGCAGGTAGCGGGATCGAATCCCGGTTGCGGCGGCTGCATTTCCGATGGGCGCGGAAATGTTGTAGGCCCGTGTACTCAGATTTGGGTGCACGTTAAAGAACCCCAGGTGGTCAAAATTTCTGGAGCCCTCCACTACGGCGTCTCTTATAATCATACGGGGTTTTTCGGACGTTAAACCCCGCATATAAAACAATCAATCAATCAGGAGTGATGAGTGTATACCGACTTTAACAGGAACACGAGTAGTCTCTGAGATGACGCTTCCGTCATCCCGCTTGTTCGTGCAGCACCTACATTTCCGTTCATTGTCATAGGTGACATGACGCTGCAAGTCCTGGAAGTTCTTCGAGGTATATTGAGAACCACTATCAAAAAGCGGTTCGGAACACAGGGCAGACATTGAGAGCTGTTCGCGACAGGAAATTCGACGCACTCAGTTTTAACATCTGAGCTGTTTTTTTTTTTTCAAATCGTTCGTTAGGAGTCGATCGCAGTAAACTATCATCGTCTTAACATGTATGTCCCCTTTAGCAGCCTACAAGGAAACTATATGATCGTCACCATAGCGGTATGTGTCTCAGAAATTAGGTAAATGCAGTGACACATTGCTAACCACTGGTCCACTATATATAAAGTAGGCAACTTTTGGCCCTACAAACGACAGCGAAGCTGCGGTAAGCCAAAGACCACGAGTACGTCAAACTATAGAGTCTTCTAAAAATATCTAGAGGGGGCTCTGGCGCTGTGATTCTTCAGCGACCATGGGAAGGAGGGGTAGTACATAGATTTACCTAGTCTTCGTGCTTGCGGGCTTCATATGCAGTTGTAGCTTCGTTTATTTCAGTGTGTTCGTTTCTTTTCGAATAAAAGAACAAACCGTTTTGACCTTCGCGACCCGATTTGAATTGGCGAGCCTCAAAGGTCTAGGTGGTGAAGTGCAACTACTCAACATTTGCGGATTTTTGTTTCGTGACGAAGCAGCTTCAAGCCACGCAATGCCAACCGTAGCCCAAAGTACGTAAATTAGACAAATACGTGAATTACCCATCATTCCCATGCTCACTGAAGCGCCATGCCTTGCAGCTCCCATAGACACTAGTGCCAGAGTTCCCTCTAGTGTATTTATTGGAAGCGCTATGCGTCAAACGAGAGAATAGCAGGGAGCGGTAAAGGTAACGGCGGCTTTGAAGACACCGATGCGATGGAAAGGCTACCATAACGATGACGTGTCCGTAGATCTATGACAGGTGCGAATGCTCGGTTTCAACGCGAGTTTATGTCTCTGAAGTTTGGACAACAATGTCGTGTCTGTGACTGTGTGGCGTAACTCGAACCTCAATGCGCTGAGAATCATCTTAGAAACAACTATACATTACCTAGATAAAGCCTAGCAATAACTTAGAATAAACCTAAAACCTGCATCACCTAACTAAGGCATACACACAAAAAACCTTAACATTCGCCCAGTGTCACCGTTTAAAGCCTTGCGTGGCTTAGTGCTCATTCCGCCTTCCTTTTTCCCCCTTTCTGTCGTAACGGTGAAGTGCTGGGTAGCGTTGAGCGTGTTTGCTATAATAATTCCGTCGTTTTCTGCACAGCTTCTTAAGTCCAGATGTAACATGCCACACCCCCTCGTAAAATCACCCGCTTATCGCCTAGCTTATGAGACGGTCGTGGATCGATTCGAGATAAGTTATACAGGACATCACTAGGGTTATACAAGACACTAGGCTGCTGACCCGCAGGTCGCGGGATCTAATCGCGGCTGTGGCGGCTGTACTCGATGGAGGCGACAATGCCGTGAGTTCATGTGCTCAGATTTGGGTGCACGTTAAATAATCCCAGATGGTCGAAATTTCCGGAGCCCTCCACTACGGCGTCACTCATAATAATATGGTTGTTTTGGGACGTTCAACCCTACATATTAATCCGATTGCCCATTCTCTCATCGGAGGGCCTCCAACCAGGCTCTATTAGGTTGAACTTCCAGCCTCCAACCTATCCGTTGCCTTGCCTCGCCTATCCAAATTAGCAAACTGCGCCAGGGAGTATACAGCACGCGTTATCTTGCTCTTTAAAGAAGTATGTCATGCCATTGGCGGCAACTGTCACGAAAGGGTTGTGTTACCTAAGCCTTCTAGGAGTGTCACTGCAAACCTATAGCTAATACCCCGAAGCTTCAGGGTTAATAAAATGGCGTAAGAAAGCTCTCTTTATGCGAGTTTTATCGTGCGGCTCATTATTTTGTGCAATATACTGCAAAATTCCCTGACAAGCTTTACCTTCGGCTGATACAGCGCATGAATTTCTAGTGGATGCGGAAGTCGACGTTGCGCTTTGTTTTTTTTCTAGACGCTTGAGATGTTTGCGTGTACAAGAATATTTCACGCTTCATAAACTGCACTAACCTTACCTAACGCTTTTGAAAGGTACCCCTGCCTCTTATACTAGCTTCATCGTTTGTCGCTAGCAAACGCGCTGTTACTCGTGCAAGCTGAAAGCGATGTTTTCCCACTAACTCGCTGTTATCGTTAGCCGGAAGGCATCCCCGGACGAGCCACGTGTGATTAATTTTTTTTCTTTAAGCGAAAGTGACAGCACGGATGAACCGAATGTCGCGAATTTCTTTTCGTGGAGGCGCGTTTGGAGAATCGGGTGCGAGTCAATTATACTTTAACGAAATATTTCGCGTGGCTTCTTTACTGCGGTGCACCGTCGAAACAGATGGTTCGCGGAAAAGAACTCCGCACTGCCAATGATTTCTGCTAGGCTGGGAAAACAAAACGGCCGCCTCTGGAGTTTCTCTGCCTCCATCGTCGACGCCTCGCCTGGAGCCAGAGCTACAGCTGGTGGTGGGTTTCGCGTGCGTGCTTCGAGAGATATTGCAGCTATTTTTGTGCTTTTTCATTGCTAAATGACGCCAGCTGTATACTTTAGTGCTGATTTCAAATCGACGAGCCTTTTACCGTCCTGTGCTATTCGCTTCGCGTAGTAAATGCCTGCCGCATGGCACAGCGACTACCCAACGCAGCAGCTGCTCAGCAGAGCATTTCAAGCATTTCTCACGGCAGACTTTGTCTTCATGACGTGGTTAACTTAATATATTTCGTGTTCTTCCTCCGCGTTATGTTTGAAATGAGTACTACTTTTCACACAAGGCACCTTTTTTTCTTGGCGATCTCAATCACATCAGGTTTCGTTGCCAGAAACTTAGTGAACTAATTGTCCTAAAATTTTTTGCGCTTTGAGGCAGTCACCTAGGCCGGCGTGCTTGTGGGCCCACCCAGCGCAAAATCGCCGGACCTATTCAATGAAGTTTCCCCTCACTCACTCACTCACTGACTCGCTCAATCGAGGTGTGTTCTTACGAGTCATAAAAATCACGTAGTACTATAGGCCAATGCAAACAAACTTGATCTAGAACCTCTCCTTGTGTCTACATCACTGTCATTCATTGAACGAAATAGTAAGAGAGAAAGCTTGGAATCTTAGAAACTTTCGTGTGTTTGTGTCTCTTCGTCCCGTGAGTTTCTGCGCTGGTACTGCCCATAATGTATCTGACTGATTCATGTTTCGTGTTCGATAATGCAGGTATGACCTCATGAACTACCAACGACTGGGTGAGCACCACTACGACTATGTACAGGTTGGTTCGTGGGTCAACGGCGAGCTCACAATGACCCGAGACGTGCAGTGGCACCGAGCACAACGCACCGCACCGCCAATCTCCATTTGCTCGCTGCCCTGCGAAAAGGGAAAAGTCAAGGTACGCCGCTGAATCACAAAGCCTGAAATCATATAATTTCATAGTAGCACACTAAAGATTATACACAAGCAGTTGGCGCTAGTGACCGTAAGTGGGCGCACGGCGGGGGCACAAGGGTGCCTCAGTCTACTGCAGACGTTTACTGAGTTATGGCCACGCGATTTTTGAATGGGAATGCATTTCTTAGTCGGGCTATGTCAGGCATCCGGCGGCAATGTACGTGGCGGGGCCGCGCACCGGCAGGAGTTATCTCTCTGCTCTCATTCCCTCTCTCATAGCAACAGCTGCGGGCGCGCGCGCTTATCCTCGCCCCTAGCAACCGGAGCATCTGGAGCGAGAGAGTGTAAGAACGGGTCGGTGCAGTGCTTCACCGCTCCTTCTCTCGCCGTTCGCTCTATCTCCTCCCTGCGCCCCACTCTCCTGTCTACTCTCGTCTGACTCGACCGTTCGCTGACTGGGTGCTTGTCAAGAACACCTGAAAGTGTGTGCTCAAGACGCCGCCATGCAGTGCTTCACCGCTCCTTCTATCGCCGTTCGCTCTATCTCCTCCCTGCGCCCCACTCTCCTGTCTACTCTCGTCTGACTCGACCGTTCGCTGACTGGGTGCTTGTCAAGAACACCTGAAAGTGTGTGCTCAAGACGCCGCCTTGAAACGCCAAGGCAGAGGTGAGAATGCTGGCGCCCCATTCTTCCGTCTGCTCGCTTCTCACTTTCGACCGTTCGCTGGCTGGGCGCCTCTCAAGAACATCCGAAAAGGTGTGCTCGAGACGCTGCTGTGAAGCGCCAACGAAGAACCGAGAACGCTGGCGCCCCAATCTACCGTCTGCTCACTCTTCCTCACTCCCGACCATTTGCTGGCTGGGCCCCTCTCAAGGCGATGTCAGAACTCGGTGAAGGCGGACGTCTGACGGCAACAGTGCCCTCTCTCGGCGCAAGAAATGCATTCGCGTTTCCTCACGATTCCCTTCGGAATGGTGGGGGCGTTTTTTTAAATGCGAAGCATTTCTTAGCGAACTTCGGTGACATTGAGCGTATCTATCTATCTATCTATCTATCTATCTATCTATCTATCTATCTATCTATCTATCTATCTATCTATCTATCTATCTATCTATCTATCTATCTATCTATCTATCTATCTATCTATCTATCTATATATCTATCTATCTATATATCTATCTATCTATCTATCTATCTATCTATCTATCTATCTATCTATCTATCTATCTATCTA
This sequence comes from Rhipicephalus microplus, assembly GCF_043290135.1. Taxonomy (NCBI): domain Eukaryota; kingdom Metazoa; phylum Arthropoda; class Arachnida; order Ixodida; family Ixodidae; genus Rhipicephalus; species Rhipicephalus microplus. The sequence continues at coordinate 73,807,777 of NC_134704.1, forward strand.
TCTATCTATCTATCTATCTATCTATCTATCTATCTATCTATCTGTCTGTCTGTCTGTCTGTCTGTCTGTCTGTCTGTCTGTCTGTCTGTCTGTCTGTCTGTCTGTCTGTCTGTCTGTCTGTCTGTCTGCCTGCCTGTCTGTCTGTCTATCTATCTATCTATCTATCTATCTATCTATCTATCTATCTATCTATCTATCTATCTATCTATCTATCTATCTATCTATCTATCTATCTATCTATCTATCTATCTATCTATCTATCTATCTATCTGTCTGTCTGTCTGTCTGTCTATCTATCTGTCTGTCTGTCTGTCTGTCTGTCTGTCTGTCTGTCTGTCTGTCTGTCTGTCTGTCTGTCTGTCTGTCTGTCTGTCTGTCTGTCTGTCTGTCTGTCTGTCTGTCTGTCTGTCTGTCTGTCTGTCTGTCTGTCTATCTATCTATCTATCTATCTATCTATCTATCTATCTATCTATCTATCTATCTATCTATCTATCTATCTATCTATCTATCTATCTATCTATCTATCTATCTATCTATCTATCTATCTATCTATCTATCTATCTATCTATCTATCTATCTATCTATCTATCTATCTATCTATCTATCTATCTATCTATCTACTTAGCCGCCTACGACTTTTAGCTCTCCTGGCTGTTTCGATAATGGTATCGATACCAAACTTGGTGTGGCATAACACGACTGTATGAAAAACATATTTGAGTAGTCATAACATGACTGTATGAAAAACATATTTGAGTAGTCATAACATGACTGTATGAAAAACATATTTGAGTAGTCATAACATGAAAATCACGACATGAATGTCATAAACGTCATGATTCACATTTCATGGTCCTGCAGCTCTTGCAGTGGTTTCGTTGACATGGCTTGTAGCAAAACTGGTATGGTATGACATGAATGCATGGTGAACACAAGCGAAAGATCACCAACATGAAAATCATGACAAACGTGTCAGTTAACAACATGACTACATGCCAAGCTCATGACGCGCTCGCGGCCGTTTCGCTATCTTCACTTATACCAAATTTGGTATCACTGGACGTGAGTAGATTACGAAGGTGGGATACTGGTGCAAACATGATAAACATGAGTTGCATGTCATGTAACAACATGACTACATGACACACTTATGATGCGCACGCGGCCCTTTAGCTAGCTTCACACATGCCAAATTTGGCATTACGTGGCATCAATGGATGACGAAGCTATGGGACTGGCGCAAACATATTCATGAGATGTGTGTCATGCGAGAACATGACTACATGCCACTGTCAAGGCGCCAATACATTTCGACGTGACGCAGCGCGCGTGCTCACCGCCTTTGCGACACGAAGCGCCGGTCCTGCCATATAATCGCAGGCACGCACCACGCTGCGTTGCTTTGACGCATGCGCGCTTCAGCGCGTCTGTCATCCCTCCGTCACGAAAAGAGGGAGACGCGTCGTTGTCTGGGTAACGCATCGGTGCGAAATGTAGCACGTCGCATTTCGCACCGGTTGCAGTCGAGCCCCACCGACGGACGCTGATCGCGCCTGGTGTCAGACCATACAGTACTCCCGTTTTGCTAACGTAACGTCGCTGTGCAAAGCGTGCTCGCGCGTCAACGCTACATTGGGCCCTTCATGATGCGCTCGCGGCCGTTTCGCTACCTCCACACATATTAAATTTGGTGTTACGTGACGTCAATGGATGAGGAAAGTATATGACTCGTGACAACGAGTCATATACTTGACAACAAAAACATGACAACATACCACGCTCATAGCATGCTCGCGACCGTTTCGCTAGGTACACATATAATAAATTTGGTATCACGTGATGTGAATAGAGTACCAAGGTAAACGACACATCCAAACATGATAATCATGACACTGAAGTCATGTACGCCATCATTTACTCCCCCTCGTAAAGTTGGGCCGATTTTAAAATGAGATATCAACCTTTCTCATTCGTGCTTCGCGTATCATCGATTCCTACAGTACGGGGGATCTGCCATTTTTTTTTTGGTATGGACGTGCGCTATGAGTGACACCGACGCTAGAAGTAATATCGTCACCTGAGAGTGTGTTCGGCATTGACAAAACTGCACAGACACTTAAAAAGACGCGAACTCATCGCGGATGCTGCGGTCATTACGCATTACTGCATTTTAGCAAGAATGCTGAGAGGAATATGGCAGATTTAAAAAAAAAATGTGTTTTTAATGTTGAAGGCACTTGACTATGGCGCAGTGGCATCTGAGCCAAGGTCGCACACTTTGAACCTGAAAAAAACCCACCAGGCCTGCACGAAACGCGCAGCATAGTCCTAGCGAAAGCTCGGTCTTTCAGAGTGTTTTCTGAACACTCTTTCGGTAACTGCTACAAGCACGCTTGCTCGGTACCCCCAACGCCATAAATATTTATATTTTCTGTGTAGTAACAACGATGATGATGATGATGATGATGATGATGATGGTCCTTGGATCATTTGCATGTGCACTCTGGGTGATCGGCCATGAGTCGGGCGGATCATACATACTGAATTTATGATTATTATTTAGTAAGAGCTAAGATAATTTTAAGATAATTTTAATGTAACGTTAAGTATGAATAATTGTAATTTTAAGTTGCACTATTTTGTCTAATCTCCCAGAGACTGAAGCTCTTTTGACTAGGAAGGCTGAGTAAATAATTGTTAGTAGTTGATACACCTACCAAATCTATTCGAGTCGCATTTAAATTTTTCGAAAGCGTTGAAAATATTCCTGTCCGAGTGTCCCAGAGCAAAGGCCCCAAATAATAACAGAACGGCCGACGTAACCGGTAGAACATGCTGCCACAATATAATTTCTATACTGCGTTTTCTGTGTAAGGAAAAACGTTGGCAGCTCAACAAGATGTGTTCGATAGTGTCGAGTTCGTTGCAATAGGAGCAAAAAGTGGAGATTGTCGAATCCGCCCTGTGCATGCAAAAATTTATATTTGGAATTCTGCAACGCATTCTGGTAAGCTTGTCTTGCTGCAGACCATTTTTTGCTCCAAGAGAACTGTAGGTGCAGAAAGTCCGCTGATGAATCGAGACTTGGAGTAAACACAGAGAATGCATACATTCTGAATCTTGCCGCACCAACAAACGCCGTAACAGGAAGGAGAGAGATAGAACTCGACCTGTCAGAGAAGCTTTCACTAGAGAGTCCGCAACTTCATTGAGTACAATTCTTTTGTGTCCCGGTACCCAAATTAATCGCAGGTGTCGCAAATGATGAGGAACAAGTAATCGCAACAATCTTAGAGTATCCGAATATGTTGAAGCAGTTACTACCGAACACAACGGCAATGAATCTGTAACTATAGCCACAGGAGTAATAGGTAAAGGAAGTTAACGTTGTGCTAATATAATAGCCAAGAACTCGGCCAAAAATGTTTGGGTGTAATCAGAAAGTGAGCAGTCCAGTTGTGTAGCACGGAATTCACTATGCAATCCTGCGTCCTTCTTCTGAGAAGCGTGGTATCCGCTACACACTCGCAAATAATTTTGTGCTATATTTTCATGCTGTAGCTGACGACGATGAATTATTAGGCCTGAAGTGGGTATAGTAATAAGTGATAAAGAATCTGTAGATTTAGTTACTCTAAAATCGACTAATACTTTATCAGACCACTTAATTATTGGTCGATCCCCCACAGTGGGTATGAGCCACAAGTTAAGGGCAACAAGAACAAGAACAAGCTTTTGTTATGGCTGGGAGCATTGGACTACCCACTAGTTACGCAACTCGCATTGTATGACGCCTGGTTGTTCCTCTGCTGTTCTAAAACGCTTTCTTACTCCTATAACCGCGATGATTTTCCCGACATCAAGCATGCCTAAGGCAAGCTTGCAGGAGCGTTCCAAGCAACTGCGTAGTTCAGTGGTATAATACTGAGCTGGCACGCATGGGGCTCGGGTTCGAATCCCACTGTGTTCCTTAAGTGTTCTTATTTACTGTTTTTTTCTTTTTTCGTGCGATAGTAGTTACGGACATTGAGGGCAGTGGCTGCGGACAACCACGGCACGCACGTGACCCGCGTTGTGATCTCATAACAGCCTTCGCTCTAAAAAGTGACTACGGCGCAGCGGACAGTGTGCTTGGCATCGGTTGCCGCGGACCCGCAGGTCGCGGGTTCGACTCCCGATGTTGTTTTTATTTTCTTTTTGTTATACCACATCATAGCTCCTACTTGTCATTGCATATGCTGCATTTACACACTCGACAGTTGCACTTTCAACTGCTTGATGGGGATACCAAGAGACTCGAAATAAGTACAGTCGAAAAGCGCAAAAAGGTTTGTTGAAAACGGCGCTATACTTGACGTATAAAGTAGCATGGCAGAGATGGCATGCTTAACGCATAAATTCACAGCTCAATGAACGGAACAGGCGTGTAGCGGCTTGCACAGCAGACTCTTGGACAGGAGCTTTTAACGATCTCTTTCAAGGGCTTCAGAGAACAGGTCGTTTTGAAAGAAAGCGCCACTTAGTTGGAGTACTTCAATCTGGTCCAGTTTTGTGTGTTTGTGTGTTTTTTTCAGGAGGGGGGGGGGGACAATATCGAGTCAAAAGTGCTTGTCCATGACCGCTCTTGTGCGCCGGAATTCGCCATTAACAACCTCGTTAACCTAAGTCTCAAGCCATACTTCAAAGATGGTGCACCATTGGCAGACCCGCCCTGGGGTCCGGCAAGGCCGTCATTGCGAGACTGCTACTAATTACACTTTCTGGCGTTTCCAAACAGCTCTTTCTTCAATTACGTTCGCGTGTCTTTCAAGTTTCGCTAGCGCAAAGCGTCGCATAAATGGCATCTCTTCTTCTTTAAAACCCCCTTTTAATGTTTCCAAAGAAGCAGTATTCTTTATGGGACGCAACTGCTTCTCCTTCTAAGATTCTTCAAAATGTTGAAGTGTACCCGACAGTGTAGTGCATATGCTTAGCTTGTTCAGAATGCGCACACACACTCAAACACACACATACACACACACACACACACACACACACACACACACACACACACACACACACACACACACACACACACACACACACACACACACACACACACACCCACACACACACACACACACGCACGCACGCACGCACACACACACACACACACACACACACACACACACACACAAACATACACACGCACGCACGCACGCACGCACCCACATGCACACACACACACAGGTGGGCCCACGGGGATGGCAAAAAGGAGGGCGTAAAGTCTGGCCCGTACTTTGACGTATCGCTTTTAACGCCTTATATTCTGATAGCGGAGGGTGCTGCGACGAGCTTTCACCCCCACCCCTTTACGCGGAGACATGTGCACGCTTATGCGCACATGCACACTCCAACTACTTAATCTTTCTGCAATTTTCACTTATACGGCTATATTCTTGCAGAGTATTCACTCGGAAACGATGAAGTGTTGCTGGAACTGCGTGGCCTGCAAAGAGAACCAGTACGTCAAGGACGAGTACACCTGCCTGGACTGCGAGAGGGGCTGGTGGCCTAATGAGAACCTCACGGGTGAGGCACTTTGCTTCTAATGCTCTATAGAAAAAAAATAGGAATTTCAATTTAAGGCAGCGAAACTTTACACGCAAGGGCAAGTAATTTCATCAAACTATACAAAGTACGAAGTGAGATTGTTCTGAGAATGTCGCGCAAAAACGGCGCAGCGATCGTTTAAAGGAACGGTGACACAAATATCAAACTCCAGTGGCAGCATTCATTCGATTGCTTGGTATGCATGGCTTTTTTTAGTGAAGTATGAATGGGGTCTGCTGCGTAGACGTTGTTGTATTTTGTGCTCAACGGCGCGTTCCCGTCCATAAGACATCGACAGCACCTTGACGTGTCCGGCGAGTTCTTATAGGCCACGCGTCAGGCGCTGAGTGACGATGAGTGAACAGTCATGACTCTGACGCATTTAGTGTTGTTATCGCGGTATTTTCATGTCGCCCATCTGGCGGGAAGTACAATTAAAAAGTTCACAAGAATCAACTTGCTCAGGATAGAGTAAACTGAAGATCATTGCCAGAGGCCCCCATCATATAGTGAATCGAAATATAGGCTGATAAACAGACTAAATATAATGGCTATGATGATGATGATGATGGTTGCGTTTTGTTTATCTGCGAAGACTCGTAATCTACTGTAAATAGTGCTCTTTCATTTAGAAGCTACACACCTTTCTCCAGGTTGTGTTCGTATTCCCGAGGAATACATCCACTGGACTGACAGCCAGTCGTTGGCGGCCATGAGTATAGCCATCCTTGGCTTGATGGCCACGCTGGCTGCCATGATCATCTTCATCCGTCACAACGACACGCCCGTGGTGAAGAGCTCGACGCGCGAACTGTCCTACATCATACTGATCGGCATGTTCCTCTGCCATGGAACCACGTTCGCCCTGCTGGCCAAGCCCAGCGCACTCACATGCTTCATCACACGCGTGCTCCCTGGTCTCAGCTTCGCCATGATATACGCGGCGCTCGTCACCAAGACCAACCGGATCGCAAGGTATGTTGTCTTATAAATCAATGATCCTTAATACCTTGGCATTACCTCCTTACAAGTATGAACGTGTAAGTCTTTAGTTGTTTTCGGGGTACATTCATGCAACGTTCACTACAGCCTGTGGCGATGATGACAGTACTTAAACGGAGGTTAAGTGCAGGCTGTGAAGACACCGTGGCTCGGGCTCTTGGTGGTCGCCTCGTAGGTGACCATTAGGACTCCGCTTCGTCTTAGAGGCAAAGCGAAGGGACTGAAACGAGCGCAATGCAACATGCGAGAAAGGCGAGGCAAAAGTAGGCATACATATTACCTGTCTATGGCTGTTTTTGACCGTCGGCTAATAGAAAATGAAGCCTAAATGGACCTGCTAAAATGAGCAATGCGTGTCAGCTCGTGGAACGGGCAAAATCAGGGTTTTGCCCTCAAGAGCTGATAAATCGGGTCGTCTGAAAGTGCTGAATCATTGAGCCACCCTGAGGACATCAGTCACACGCAAGCGGTTTCCGAGAACAGCGCACCGGTGATTTGGCGAGCGATAAGGATTCAACGCTTACCCGCTCTCGGCACGCGCATTGAGTGTTTGCCGACTGTATGAATGGTATGATTGCATTCCTTCGTGCACATACGAATATGCCTGAGTTGCCTGCTCTGAGACACACTGAACGAGTGTCGCCAGGCATACACTCCTTGTCAAGGCCACACGGTTACAGGTACCGCACTGCAGCTGCACTTCACCACGAGGCGCAGCGCAGTTCGTTGAGAGGTACTATAAAGCACCTCGTGCCAGAAACGTACTCGAAATGTATAATCGAAATGAGCAGGACGCGCTCCACGCAACTGGCGAACCCTGTTACGCTCTCGGTACAAGACCCTCTGGAGAAAGACGTCTTTCTGAGCTCCCCTGGCAAAGTGGGGGTGTTAGGTGCAGCCGACTTTCACCTATACAGCTGCACATGGCCTGGTAGCAATCGCAATGACCAATCTGGGACACAAGGCCACCAACAGCGTGTAAAAACCCGCGGTCTCTCATTTCAGACGGACATGTTTATTTGCCGTCGGTGTTCTGGTGCTGAGCATGGGGTACAGAGCGCACTTAAATGTTTCAAGCCTCACAAACGCGTCCCTTGTTGCCATACGAAATCTCACGGCTCCTGTAGTTGGCGCCCAAGGTGGCTTTGAGCTCTGTTTGTATTCTCTTGCTTGATAGTACTTGTTGTAGATCAAGGAGTGTACTGCTAACAACTTCGACGGTATGCTACTATCGGTAGGACGACCAGAAAGCGAAATCTCTAGTCACGTTGTATCAATCACTGAAACGTCACATCCGAATAGGACGAGGCATTTCACCCACCGTGCGAAAGCTGTTATGCGATAATAAGGGCCTTTCGTGGCGCTGTAGTTGTCCACCGTCTCCGCCGCTGGTGTGTCGGTAACCTCTATTGCTGGAAACGATATGAAAAAAACGAATAAGAAAAATACTCTTGGTGGAACCTGGTTCGACCATTGGTCCTCTCCATGGCCACTTAGCATTGGACAACAGATATATGCCCTTGGTTGAAGCTCCTTTGCGAGAAAACCCTGTACTGGAGTCATGTTGGGAAGGAACCGTGTTAACATATGCAATATGGAGGGTTGTAAAAGCGAAATAACGATCAGGTGTTACACAATGCGAATTCCGTAAACAGACGTCACTCAATACGAATTGCGTCACAAATGGGTCGTTGAATGCTTCCAATCCATTACAAAGGGCTCAGCCAACATTTATCGTCATCAGTCACCGCATAAGCAAAGGGCACGTGATGCCTTTGACATGCGTAGAGGTTACCTCGTGTCTCACAGAATGACAAAGAATGTCGTTATGGGTGCCTCCCAACTTCAGAAAATTTATGATTTATGGCGTAGTGGGCGCCTTGTAAGCATACTTGTATTGATAACTCTAAAGAATTTTACAACGGTTTTCGGAAATACAGCTCTTCCAACTTTCATTGTGACCGTTCTGTGCGTTCTGCGCAGGCCTGGCGCCGCTGCTGCCGCTGGTATCCGTAGACGTTATTGTTCGTATTAATAAAAAGGAACGAAATAAAAAACTCACAGCATATCCACGGAGTGAATGATGATGAGTGGGGCGAAGCGGCCTTCAGCCTGTCCGTCCGTCTCTTCTTGCATCCGTCCGCCCACGTGACCATCTCTGCGTCCGTCCATGCATCCGTCTGTCTATCCGTGTGTCCGTCTGTCCGTCCGTCCGTGCGTACGTCTATCCATCTGTTCATATGTTCATGCATCCATCTATTCGTCCGTCCGTGCGTGTGTTCGTCCGTGCTAGTCTGTCTGGCCGTGCGTACGTCTGTGCTTCCATCTAGTGAACACTCCAAGTACCACCATCTCACATCCCCTGAGGCACATATCCACTCTAGAGTGGATTATGTGCCAAGCGTGTCACGCCGACGGACAGGGGACATTGCTCGACCCTAAAAAGCTTCGCCCCCCAAAAAAGGTATCCGTTATGAAAGAGAGAACACGAGAGTGTTTTATTCCGGTGTCCACCACCGCAACGCGTATCTGTCACAGATATGACGCCGTAAAATATAGACAGTTTCAAAGCTGTAAGCGTTGTACCCCAAAAAACTTCCGGTCACCGCATTTACCAGCTCGTAACGTCGAAACAGAATGCACGTTTTCAGGTTCTTTTCAAGAGATAGGAAAGTCTCCCTTTCGTTTCACACATAAAAGGAACGTGCGTAATGTACAGAGGAATATTTTGTGATTTTTATGTAGCTCAAAACAACATTTATTTAAATATATTTCGGAAAATAAGGGAAGGAAACCCCCCAAAAAAAACAGTGGCCAATTTTCTAAAGCTCTTGTCCACCGATGCTATTACGGCACATCGGTGAACAAAACGAGATCTCATCAAGGGCCTGTGTTTGTAAACACTGAATTGTTGGCAGAAAAAAGTCGCAATACAATAATCGTTGGCAAAGAAAAAAACTAGAGAAGTAGTTGCACCACCAGGAGTCGAACCTACGACATCTTGTTGAGTAGCGCGGTGCACGGATCGACTCGGCCACAGAGGTAGGTTAGTCAGCGTCCTAACGGCGAGCTACTTGTATACGCCATTTACCATTGGTGCTGCTCAGCGCTTGGTGGCTTCAGCGTATTCTTGTTATTAGTAGCGAGATGGTGCGAAGGGAGCGGAGGGCGCGCTTTGAAGGTCGTCGGCCCGCTCCTTGCGACCTGCGCACGCTTCAACAGGGCGTGGACACTCGCGCGCGCGCGCTTATATCATCACGGGGTTGGTTTGTGCATCTTTTACAGTCATCGCAAGTGTGCGCTAAACCTACAGAGAACACGAAGGTCACTTTGCTCGCTTTAAAAGTCGCATCGGCGAAAGGAGCGTGCTGCTCACATGTGACACTTCTTTGTTAACACTCCTAGTGTGTGTGTATACTAGTTGACTGGTTCCGGGCGCCATTCTTTGAGTGTAAGCAGAGCAATTTAAGGGTTTTGACGTGTCAGTTGACTCGCGCTTGCCCAGTGTATGCTTTTTTCGGGCGTCCTTTCTCCTTGAGGAGTGTGCTGCAAATTTCGAACTCCTTGCCGTTTTTCACGTGAAATTACACTTTACGTTCCTTCACTCCAGGGTCGAAACGATGCACAGTAAACGCTCAACTACATCTGTGGATGCACAATTCACCATCGTGTTATGCCGATTCCTATGACACAGAGATCAGTCGTGTTATTTTTTTTTTCTGTTGTCTGGACTTCTCAGTTGGTGGTGCTCACTGCTCCGGCTTCCCACATTATCCACTAGGCCCCAGTTCAGCGTCTTTCGTTACATGTATTTTCCGCAATACCAGTGAATTTCAGTAAATACATCAGAGGATACAGCAAGCACTGATTCTTTTTTGATTGTGCGTTCATTTCGTGGCCGGATCCTATATGCTGCCGGTATGACTTGTTAACTACATTGCAGGAAATGTCATTTCATTGTGAATAGTAGGTGCTAGGGGCCCTTATATTAGTCGTGTACAGAAAACAGAGCGTCGTGCTGCTGCTTGTATTCTCTGAACAAAGGCGGATCTCCTCTAAGAGAAACCGCGTCCAGTTACATTCTTAGATTAGCTTATCCACGTCATCATTACGGCGTAACCCTAAAGCTCAGACACTCAAAGACCTCCTTGCTATATTTTCACCACGCGGGATCAGCGCCAACATCTTCTAACATGTGTTTACAAAACAGTATTCACCGCAACCTCATTATGAGTAGATTGCTAGACAAAAGGTGACGTTGAACGCCGCTTTTAGGAGTATATAGGAGGCCTTACAGAACGGAAGCTTTCATTTCAGACGACGTGTCTTGGCTGTTCCTGAATGATTCAGGGATAGGACCAATGACCAATACAGGAAGGGATTGAAGTACTCATCTAAAGACATTGCGTCTGAAGCGGGGGTGGGGGGGTTCGGTGACGCCAGACGCGGCGCCTCGCGTCAGATGACCCACAGATTGCTGGCTTTCATACTGTGCCGCTGTGCATGTCGGCAGCACTCCACTCTTGAGCCATCTACAACTTACTTGAAATTTCCTACTCCACGACTGCTGGGACGCTTCACAAGATTTACACATGTGACTGGCATTGGTTTTGCAGGATACAGAACCGAAATTTTGTTGTGTTCTTGTTTTGCTCAAACAGGCGGGCACACGGAACCTTAGCGTACAAACCTGGCTGTACTAACGAAAGTTTGTTGGCCTCAGAAAATGCTCATTCCGTTTACCATAGAGTCATTATATTTGAAAGTTTTAGATGGAAACCCATTTGTTAATGCCACTGCCAATACGAAACTATGTAACTTCACCGTAATACCAATTCTGACCTTGCAGAATCCTGGCCGGCTCCAAGAAGAAGATCATCACTAAGAAGCCCCGGTTCATGAGCGCCACCGCCCAGGTGGTCATCACGTGGCTGCTCATCTCCGTCGAGGGTGCCATCATCGGCGCCATGGTGGTGCTCGAGCCGCCCGACTCCATGTTCGACTACCCGGCACTGGACCGCGTCAAGCTCATCTGCAACACCACCACGCTGGGCATAATCGCTCCGCTGGGCTTCGACTTCTTTCTCATCGCCATGTGCACGGTGTACGCCGTGAAGACGCGCAACGTGCCGGAGAACTTCAACGAGGCCAAGTTCATTGGCTTCACAATGTACACGACTCTAGTGATATGGGCCGCGTTCGTGCCCATCTACTTCGGCAGCAAGCACAAGGTCATCACGCTCTGCCTCTGCATCAGCTTCTCGGCCGAGGTCGCCCTGGTGCTGCTTTTCATGCCCCGCGTCTACATCATCCTCTTCCGGCCGGACAAGAACAACCGCAGCGCCTTCACCACGGCCAAAGACGTGCGATGCCACATTGGCTACATGAACTCAAACATGGCCACGGCCACTGCCTCGGGTGCCTCGGCCGTTTCCAGGAACTCGTCGCACTCCACGTCAGAGTTCTCAATGGAATCACCCAGGTGAGGGAAAACATTTTGACTCATCTGATTGTGCGTGGTTGGTCAGAAGGTTTCGTTCAACCAGTAATTATATTTTTTTTGCCAGAACTGCATACACAATATTTCCAATAAACTTACTGGCAGGCTCGCCGCCAGGAATGTTCTTCGCGGGGAGACGGCGCATTTTTTGAAGGCCTTAAAACACATATTTTCATTTATTTTCAGGAAAACACCCCCCATCATACAAACTTCGGAAGGGGGGGGGGGTGCAGGGCACCCTTTTTGGCTACGAGCATGCTTCTAGGCTTAAGGCCGCTAAGTAGAATGCTGACGGGGCCCATGGTACCATTTGCATGACAACTTGTGAGAACGTGTCAAAGTTTACTAGTCATATGAAATTGCTAATCGGTAAAAATGTGTCATACGTATGCAGCAGGATGTTTTTAACATACTTAGCTATGCGTTTACTATTACTACAAACTCAGCTATATGATTGGATTTACGCTGGAGAAAATACTGTTGGCATTGAGGTGTCTGGAACAATTGTTTAACATAGAAATTATACCATAGATTGAGTCTTAACTATAATTGCGGTGATTTGTGGTTTCGTTGTCATTTGTACTCATGCCATGCGGCCTAGCTGGTATTACTAATTTTATTGTATTGCTTACTTGTGGTTTTGATTATTACAAGGGAATTAATAGTGCTTTTTTTCTATTTATATGTATACGGCTTCACTGCTATGATATACGGTGAGAATGGCAGCATTGCTAAATAAGTAACACGCGTATGGTCTCAGTGACAAGAATTTAGTTGAAATTTGTGCTGCAAATTTCCGGAACTTTGACACCAATGTACTGCGAGAAGCAGTGAATGAATGGCGAACTAATAATGCGAGATCGTTTGCTGTAATGCAATGCGCTATTAGGTTAGCGTATGCAGTTTCCATGCAGCCTTCGAACCTAAACACACCAGGATCAACAAGAAAAAAAAAAATCGGCGCCCAAGCACTCTAAACAGATGGAGCTAAACCAGTGCAGCTGAAACGTGTGACCATGGTGTTTATCACAAGCTGGGATCTGTCAGTTTCTCTCCAGCTGTGAATTTCAATTTCTCTATCACGACATTTAGGCAGTGCGTGCTTCGAACATTCTGTTTGGTGACACTAGCCAAGTTTTTATTAAAAACACCCAGGTGATCTTATAGCTCGAGATCCATGGTGGACTGGGAGCGTCCATATCTGTATTTGCCGACAAAACGCGAAAATAGACAATAGCACAAGAATGAAAACCCTTACATGTAGTGTATGTTAAAATCGTTTTTGCAATATTGGTCTGCACAGTCACGAACCACCATGTATTGTACCTCTTAGCCATACTGTAGCAGATTTGAAGCAACGCAGTTATACGAAAAATAATCATTATAAATAAAACACCGGTGTTCTGATGAAACGTCGGTACCGAGGAGGGGATGGTAGGAGTCTGCCCGCAGCTTGGTAACGACATCTGATACACATGCAGGAGCTCACAGCGTTGTATTTTGACCCAAAGTTTGTTCTGGCGACTGTGGCGTGGCTCTATAAGGCTCTCTTCGTAAGCCGCATTGCGCGGTCCTGTATGTATGCGTGCCTATACACATCACCTGCAGCGGAGAACGCGAAATGAGGTTTTAAACACGGGATTCACAAACACACACACACACAAACACACAAACGCACGCACACAAACACACAAACGCACACACACGCACACACGCACGAACACTCAGAAGAGAAGCCAAGCAGCCGAGCCAACAAGAAATCCTTTTTTGAGGCGGCACCGGTGGAAAAGCTGCCGTTATCGCCACTGCGTAGTTGCCTGTCGCGGACAACATAATATTATTATATCTTGTTGTTCTCTATTTGCCTGAACGACGTCACCCGCAGCTGCCACCGCGACGCTGCTGCAGTACGCACGCCTGCCTCGTATTTGGGCTTTGGTGCTTGGCTTTTCAAAGACAGTCACGCATGCGAAAACCTGCATAAGGAGTGGAGCATGTGAATCCCTCCTCCCCATCCTTCTCGCCTACGTTGACCGCCTTCTTTTCAAATAGAAAAAAAGTTCACCCGTGTTTCTACCTTCTGCTTCATCGAATTCCTCGTTTCAATCATTTTGCCAGGATGTTTTTTGTCACAGCAGTAATGGAAGAGAATTTGGAATGGTAGTTTACAAGAAAGCTAAAAAATAAATAAAGCAAGAGAAACTCAGAGATGGCAGGAAGATTGTGTAATACAGGGCCGTAGTGGAGTTTTGTCGGCTGACGGCTTCGTGGTCGTAAATGCTTGTTCTTGTCGGCTAACAAGAGATATCTACGAACGTGTATGGTGCTTGTCAGCATCAGAATAGTCTTCTGATAAAAACAATATCAAGTTGGAAGAGACGGGATAGCACTACTTCAAGTCAACAGAGCGTAGCGCTAGTCCACCCGCTTCGATATTTTCGATATTATACTCAGGAATGCGTGTACTGAAAACAGGGTTTTATGGCCGAGCCGGCACACCTGGCTATTACGCACCGAGTCGTTCATATAAAAGAATGTAAGATAAAAACGGGAAAGGGTAAACAAAGCGTGAGCATCGGGTTTACTCTTTCTCCTTTACGGACAAAACGATAAACACTGCCATCCACTGAAGGTTGCGAGATGTAATCCTTGGCGCAGCGGCCGCATTTTATATAGGTGGAGGCGAAATCGCTTGACGCCCTTGCGCCTCGATTCGGCCGCAGGTTAATGAATCCCAGGTAGTCGGAACTTCCGGAGCCCTCCACTGCGGCGTTTCCGATAAGCATATCGCGGTTTTGGGACGTTAAACCCCGGATATTCTTGTCAGTTTGCGCTCGTCCTTTGTATTATACTTGTGCACCCTTCTCATGTGCCCTTCTTTGTGTTCGAGGATTAAGTGTCCAGCTGTGACAGCTCTTCGTGCTCGTCCTGTGCATGCTCTTTTCGTGGGACCTTTCTCCTTGGGGAGTGAGCCGCAGCTTTCGATCTCAAAACACCCAATCCTTTATCCATGTGGTCAAACACTGGAAAATAAAAACTCAACAACCTCTATAAATAACATTTGGATTATCGTGTTTTTTTTCTTTACTTAGTGGAACAAAGATCCAGTGACAATCTTTTCTCTTTTCCAACAATACCCGGTCGAGAACTTACATCGGGTTGAACCAAGAAGGTTTAAAAAAAAATGCTGGAATGTAACTTCTAGCCTACGAGTGAAGCCGTGCCAACCGTATGACGGCGGCTGCGGCAGTCATCTTACTAGCGCATGATGAGCTGTTGGCGTTCGGCGATTAAGAAGGAGCGTTTTCCTCGCATGCCCAGCGAGTTTAACGTGGCTACCTTTTCGGATCAGAAAGGGCTCATACTGCGTCCTTGTGTTACTATTTCTTTTAGGGGCGAAGCTCCTTATTGCGGCAGCCCCGCCGCGGTGGTCTAGTGGCTAAGGTACTCGGCTGCTGACCCGAAAGTCGCGGGTTCGATTCCCGGCTGCGGCGGCTGCATTTCCGATGGAGGCGGAAATGTTGTAGGCCCGTGTGCTCAGATTTGGGTGCACGTTAAAGAACCCCAAGTGGTCAAAATTTCCGGAGCCCTCCACTACGGCGTCTCTCATAATCATATAGTGGTTTTGGGACGTTAAACCCCACAAATCAATCAATCAATCCTTATTGCGGCACCTGTTCGTCTCTCATAGTCGTAGTAGTAGTCGTAGTGTGTAACAAGTCTTACATTTTGACCTCGAAGGTGGTGCCGGTGAGAGACTTCTTCTGCGCGTTGTTGAACAAAAAAAAAAAAAAAATCGCAGCGTGCGTGTTAACTAAAAGCCGAATTCCCCTGTCTCTCATTCACCCTTAGCAGCCATTCAAATGTATATTGAGTATCATCTGACAAGAAAGGGTTGCTCTCGCTGGGCATAACCTCTTTGGTTTTAGAAAGGTTTAGCGAGCGTTGGGCCGCAGTGCCATGAATACAGTGAACTAGTATATACCATGAACTCGAGGTGGTTAAATGTGGGCAGTAGACACGAAGCGCAAGCCGTAAGAAAGTGTGCGTGTGCTACCTCTCATTTAGTCCTTGGAATGTCCGCTGGATGGCGGTGCATATGCGGAATATATGTTGAAAAGATGCGAGATGTGGTACTTGGAGTGTTGAACAGATGAACGAACGGGCACACAGCAGATGTATGGACGGACTCACGGATGGCTGCGCCGACGGATGGACGCATGGATGGGCGCAGGGGCGGATGCATAGATGAACGCAGGGACGGACGCAAAGATGGACGTGCGGACGCACGAACATACGCACGCACGGACGGGCGAATGGATGCACGGACGCTCACACAGACGGACGCATGGATGGACGGAAGCCAGAACGAATGGGCGGATGGATGCTTCGCCCCACTCTCCATCATTCACTCCGTGGATGTGTTGCCATTTTTTTAAATGCGAAGCATTTCTTAGGGAACTTCGGCGACTTTGAGCGTATCTATCTAGCCGCCTTCGACTTTTAGCTCTCCTCGCCGTTTGGATAATGGTATCGATACGAAACTTGGTATGATAAAACATCACAGTATGACGAGCATATTTAGCCAGTCGTAACATGAAAATGATATGTATATCATTATTGTCATGATTTACTTTTCATGGTCTTGCTGCTCTTGTGGCGGTTTCGTTCTCATGACATGTTGCAAAACTGGCATGGTAAGACATGATTGAATGGCAAACACAAGCGACATACCCTAACATGAAAATTATGACGTGGGTGTCATGTACTGACACGACTTTATGCTATGCTCATGATGCGCTAGCGGCCATTTTGCTAGCGTCACATATAAAAAATTTGGTATTACGGTTCGTGAATGGATGACGAAAGTATCTGGTGCAAACATGGAAATCATGAGATGTGGGTCATGTAACAAAATGACTACATTCCATGCTCATGATGCGCTAGCGACCGTTTCGCTAGATTCACAAGTACGAAATTCGGTATTACGTGACACGAACCAACGACATAGGTAGATGACACAGCCAAACATGATAATCACGACATGCGTGTCATGCAAGAACTGACTACATGCCACACTCATGATGCGCTCGTGGCCGTTTCGCTAGCTTCACATATGCCAAGTTTGGTGTTACGTGACGTCAATGAGTGATGAAGGTATGTGACTGGTGGAAATATGATAGTGATAAGATGCGTGTCATGTGACAACATGACTACATGCCACAGTCAAGGCGCCAATACATTTCGACATGGCACGGTTCGCGTGTTAGCCGGCGTTGCCACGCCAGGCGCCCGTCCTGCCATATACTCGCAGGCGCACGCCGCACTGCGTTGCTGTGACACATGCGCGTGTCAGCGCGTCTGGCGTACCTCCGTCACAAAAAGAGGGAGACGCAGTGTTGTCTTGGTAACGTATCGGCGCAAAATGTAGCATGTCGTATTTCGCGCTGGTTGCCTTCGAGCCGCGCCTACGGACGCTAAACGCGCCTGGCGTCAGACTATAGCGTGCTCGCATTTTGCTAACGTAGCGTCGTTGTACCAAGCGTTCCCGCGCGTCAACGTTACGTTGGAGTATATTGGGCCCTTCATGATGCAGTCGAACGTGTTTCGCTAGCTCCCCAAATACCAATTTGGTGCTACGTGACGTCAATGAATGACGAAGGTATATGACTGGTGCAAACATGATAAACATGAGACGCGTGTCATGTAAGAACATGACAACATACCACGCTTATAGCGTGCTCGCGGCCGTTTAGCTATCTCCAGAATACTAAATTTGGCATCACGTGACATGAATAGATGACGAAGGTAAACGACACATCCAAACATAATAATCATGACACTGAAGTCGTGTACGGCATAATATACCTCCACCTCTTAACGTTGTGCTGCTTTGAAAGTGGCATGTTAATCTTCTTCATTCGTGCTTCGCATATCATCGATTCCCACTGTACGTGGGATCTATCAATTTTTTTTCTAAACATAGTAAGAAACACTATCATATTTGAACCTTAACCGCGTATCTGCATACTTCGCTGCAAATGTCGTCAGAAGACGATCTTCTGCCAGCCTTCTTTCGTACATAGCGTCGCAGTTTAAGTGCATTCTAAGAAACACTAGCGTCTTTAGAGTTACGTATGTGTGTGTTTTCTAGTAAAGGAACACATCACCAAATACACACGTATTATTATTGCTGGTCAGAAATGCGTTATATTAGCTTTTTTTCATCAACAATGCTCATAAGTATGAGTGCAACCACCAGTTCAAGATGGCTGGGCGTTAAACAAGTGCTTAGAGTTTGGCCAAGTGGCGGCAAGGAATCGTTTGTTTGACAGACAGACATACAGACAGACCAAATGTAAAGTATCCCAGGAAGGACGTCGTCTTTAAAATGACCAATAGGTAAGTGACACGTCGATACACAGTTCATTACCTAAAGGCAGAAAAGAGGAAGAAAAGATGAAAAAAGCTACAAGGAAAAGGGCAGACACTGTTAAAGAAGGCATCGTATAGAATCGCAGCTAAACGTGGTGATTAATGAAACGAAATTTGTTACTTAAACGCAATTTGTTACTTAAAATAGCTACATAAGTGCCACTCACGCACATGTCTGGTTCACAATCATATATCAGAGTTTCTTCTAACATCTCTCGTTTCAGTTCTGTGTCTCCGCAACTTACTACTACCACATTCCTAAACCATGGGAAACAATCGCATACTTCAGAATTTAAATCGTGCTTTGACGCCTTTCGTGCCATTAAGCACCTCTGGTAATGTCGTATCCGGTTATTAAGGCACTGACCAGTCTGCCCAAAGTAAACAAGACCTCAGCCTAATGGGATTTTGCATACAACGACATACGTTCACTCGACATACTGGTATTCATGTTTGTTAGTGCAGCATTGACTTGTTAGAGTGCTTGGGACGCGTCTGCATTATGTTGCTAATTTACATGGTGTGGAAAAAGAAGCCCAGTTTCAGAAGTTCCCTTCACCACTGTTGAGGCTAGAGGCCCCTTAACCAATATGAAGGGCGCTTAGCCCCTCCACATGTATTCATTCGCGCCGTGTCGTCTTCCCACCGTATTCATGGTGCCTGCGTAACGAACTGTAGTTATTATGTCTAGTTTGTTAACTTAAAAATGCAGTGAAGTTATTAAATAAGCAACAACACCGGGAACATCAAGAAGCTTGAATAGGTTGCTCTGCTGAAGATTGTTAAAGTCTTATGCCGGTGGATAACTTCACTTTGTGGCTGTTTTTCTCCGACGCTGTTCGTGGCTCTCGTATGTCTGTTTCTCTATTGAAGCGTTCCTTCGCGTCTCCCGCTTCAACGCTCCTTTTCTCTATTTTTTTTGTTGCTGCCGAAGGATGACTACCTTTACTTGCGCAAGCGTGCGGCTTTCTTACACGCCGTAGCTTTGGTAGTGCAGAATCCAAGCGGTGAAACATAGTAAACAAACTGCGAGATTTTTCAAGTTATGTGACACTTTGTGCACATACGGGACCATCTCGTACGCACGCCTTTTCGGCGTAGCGCCTACGTCTACAGCATGCTCCTAGCGAAGCTGATTAAGCAGAGTTTCTGCGACCTCAAGATGAAGTGAATAGGAGTGCCCTGCCTGTTGCAATCGTACAGTTTGGAGACTAAAGCTCTCCGTTAACCTGTGTGGACAAGACTTCAGAAGGGCTGACTGGAGACATGATTTGGCGATTACCCCTTTAAGGACCTTGGGATTTGTGGAACCGCAGAGCAGTACGGGTTTTTTTTCTTTTTAGGGGCGAAGCTCCTTATAGCGGCACCCATTCGTCCCTCGTAGCCGTTGTAGTAGTGTGTAACAAGTATAACATTTTGACTTCCAAGGTGATGCCGGTGAGAGATTTCTTCTGTGCGTTGTTGAAAAATAAAAGATAGTGCTCAATGTACATGCCAATGACTGCTGAGGGGGAATGAGAGACAGAAAAAATCGGCTGTTAGTTAACGCGCACTCTGCGAATTTTTTATTGTTCAACAACGCACAGAAGACAAGAAAGGGTTGCTACGTCATATTCGCTGGGCGTAAACTCCTAGGTTTTAGAAAGGTTTAGCGAGCGTTGGGCCGCAGTGCCATGAATACAGTGAACTAGTATATACCATTAACTCGAGGTGGTTAAAGGTGGGAAGTAGACACGAAGCGCAAACCGCAAGAAAGTGTGCGTGTGCCTCCTCTAGTTCAGTCCTTAGAATGTCCGCTGGATGACGGTGCTTCTATATGAGGAATATATGATGAGAAGATGCTAGAAGGTGGTACTTGGAGGGTTGAATTGGTGGACGAACGGACACACAGACAGATGCATGGACGGACGCACGTATGGCTGCATAGACGGATGGGCGCATGGACGGACGCAGGAGCAGATGCATGGTCGAAAGCAGGAACGGACGCACAGATGAATGTGCGGGCGCACGAACAGACGCACGCACGGACGGGCGGATGGACGCACGGCCAGCTACACAAACGCACGCATGGATGGACGGAAGCAAGAACAAATGGACGGACGGCCCCGCCGCGGTGGTCTAGTGGCTAAGGTACTCGGCTGCTGACCCGCAGGTCGCGGGTTCAAATCCCGGCTGCGGCGGCTGCATTTCCAATGGAGGCGGAAATGTCGAGGCCCGTGTGCTCAGATTTGGGTGCACGTTAAAGAACCCCAGGTGGTCAAAATTTCCGGAGCCCTTCACTACGGCGTCTCTCATAATCATATGGTGGTTTTGGGACGTTAAACCCCACAAATCAATCAAATGGACGGACGGATGCTTCGCCCCACTATCCATCATTCACTCCGTGGATATGCTGCCATTTTTTTTGTTCTCTGATTGTAAGCCCAGAAGATGGGGTCACCTTGATTAAAGAAGTGTCGAAGAGGTGAGGTGAAACAACTTTATTCGGTCCACAATAGACGCGAGTAAACTCAGCGTCACCTGGCTAGGCCCACTCGGGGACCGTTAGGTTAAACCTGACGGCCCTCGCGCGGGCCCTCTGGACGGCCAGGATTTGAGAGGTCTGGTCCTGGGCCTTGATGAGTCGCTTCATTTCCTCTTGGGTGAAAGGGGGACCGGCAGAGGCGCAGCCCCACAGTACATGTTCGAAGTCCGCATAACCACCACACAGGGGGCAGTCCGGGCTTGGAAACCGTTCAGGGTACATTTTGTGCAGTGCCGCAGGACTCGGGTAAGTGTTTGTTTGTAGCAGTCGGAGAGTAACAGCTTGGGCCCTGCATAGCGAGGAGTGTGGTAGAGGCAGCAGTCTTCTTGACAGATAGTGGTGCTTGCATATCTCGTTGTACGAGCAGAGAGGCTCAGGTCGCCCAGGAGATGACGCGTTACCCGGCACACGGTCAGTCAAACCTCGTGCAGCCGAGTGCGCCTCCTCGTTGGGATTGAGCGAGGCACCCTCAATGGTTCCAAGATGCGCAGGAAACCAGACCAATGAGTGATTTTTGAGGTCTTTGACTTTTTGAATAATCTGTAGGACCTGGGGAGCCACCATGCCCATCTGGAAGGCCTTGATAGCGGCCTTGGAGTCTGAATAAATTGTGTCATGTACACCGTCCGTCAATGCAAGAGCAATGGCAACCTGCTCTGCAACGCTGGAACTAGAAGTGCGGATGGTAGCGCAGCTGATGACTCTGCAATCACAGTCGACGACCACTGAGGAGAAGGCTTCTTCTTGAATGTACGAAGCAGCATCGACGAAGCAGGCTCGATCCTTGTCCAAGCGGGCACTGGCGAGCAGAGATTTACCCCTGGCTCGTCTTCGTGCTTCGTTGTAGGTTGGATGCATATTGCGCGGCATCCGCGCAATCTGGATCTTGGATCTTACGTCGCTGGGCAGCTTCATAGCGTCAGGACCGACAACCGTGGGGTTTCGTCCCAGCATGCCGAGTATGGCTCTACCCGCTGGGGTGCCAGACAGTCTGACAAACTGTGCAAACTCTTGGGCTTCGACAATTTCTTCGAACGTGTTGTGGATTCCCAACTTCAGGAGGTCTTCCGTGTGCGTTCGAACGGGAATGCCAAGGGCCAGCTTGAAGACTCTTCTGATTAGGGCATTGATTTTGTTGCGCTCCGACACGAGCCAGTTGTGCATAGCCGCCGTATAAGCGAGGTGGCATAGCACGAATGCGTGGATAATCCGGATCAGATTGTCCTCCCTGATTCCGCGGTGCCTGTTAGCGATTCTTCGAATCAGTCCGAGGGCGCTTTCGGTCTTGGAACAAATGCGTTTGACGGCTGCTCCATTGGCTCCGTTAGACTCGATAAACATTCCAAGGACCCTGATAGTGTCCACCCGCGGAACTGGGGAGCCGTTACCGGTGAATCACGTAATGTGGCTCTCCATTGCTGGCTTCCAGGACCGGTGAGAACCGCCTCTGGGCCTCTTCTTATACAGTAAGAGCTCGGACTTAGCGGGCGAGCACCTTAGCCCGGTGGGGATGAGATAGCGCTCCGTCACATCGATGGCCTCTTGCAAAGCACTCTCGACCTGACCCTCACATCCGCTGAAGCACCAGATGGTGATGTCGTCTGCGTAGATCGTGTGGTTAATGTTCGGGATTTTGTTCAAGGCCCTCGACAGGTTGATCATGCAGATATTGAACAGCGTCGGGGAGATCACCGCCCCCTGAGGTGTCCCTTTTGGCCCAAGGGTAATTTCGTGGGTCAAAAAATCGTCAATCCTCAGTCTTGTGGACCGCGACGAAAGGAAGGAGCGCACAAAATTGTACGCCCGCTTGCCGACGTGAAACTCAGACAAGCTCTTGAGAATAAAGGCGTGCGATATGTTGTCAAAAGCCTTTTCCAAATCCAATCCAAGAATCGCCTTGGTGTCGGCGGAGCCGGAGTCAATGACCTGGTGCTTGATCAGCTTCATGGCGTCCTGAGTCGAGAGCCCCGACCGAAAGCCAATCATGTTGTGGGTATAGCATTCGTTAGACTCGAGGTGGTCAGTGAGGCGGTTGAGCATGGCGTGCTCGGCCACCTTCCCGACGCACGACGTCAACGAGATTGGCCTAAGATTCTCGATGCTCGGTGCCTTACCCGGCTTGGGTATCAGTACTGTGCAGGCCGCTTTCCAGCTCTTGGGAATGAGACCGCTGCGCCAGATTTCGTTGATCTTGTCTGTAAGAAACTCGATCGAGTCGTCGTCGAGGTGCTTGAGCATTTTGTTGGTTACCCCATCTGGCCCAGGGGCGGATCTGCTATTGAGGGATGCGAGAACCCGCTTGACCTCAGCCACGGTGAAGTCCTCGTCCATCGATGGCGCGTCGCGCCCCTCGTAGTCGGGAAACTGGGGAGGTACCGGATCGTCCGTGGCCGCCAGGTACTTGTCTATGAGCTTCTCCGTGATCACCTCATCTGGAGTTGAGTCGGTGGCCAAATGGACAGCTTTCGCCAAAGCTCTCTTCTGATTGGACTTGGTGTTGCCGTCGTGCAGTAGGTGTTTGAGGAGTCTCCAGCTTTTACCGGTCTTGAGTTGGCCCTCCATAGAATCACAGAGCTCATCCCATTGCTGCTTGCATAAGACCTTGCAATGATCTTCTACCGTTTTGTTGATTTCGGACATTTTCTTGCGCAGTCTTCTGTTATGGCGCTGAGTCTTCCATCTCGCGAGCAGTGCCTGCTTGGCTTCCAACAGATGCGCGAGCCTACTGTCCATCCTGTCCACCTCCAGATCGGTTGTCACCTCTTTGGTGGCGCTGGCCACATCTTCTTTTAACCCGTCGCACCAAGAGTCTAGGTCCGCATCCGGGGAAAGGACGTGCTCGGAGCGGTTGGCTCGGAACAAGTCCCAGTCGATGAACTTAAAAGTCCTCGTCTTGTTGCGGGCAACCTCTATGAGCACTTCGATGATGCAATGATCGCTACCGAGGTCGATAGCTGTGTTGGTCCATTTGACGTTTTCCAGACTCTTGACAAAGGTGAGATCCGGGGTTGTATCTCGGCACACCGAGTTCCCTCTCCTGGTCGGGAAGTCCTTATTGGTTACCAGTGTCAGATCTTTCTCCGTTGCCGTGAGCCATATGTCTCTACCCTTCTTCGTATTGGTGAGGTAACCCCACGCCTGATGCTGGGCATTGAAGTCCCCCATGACGACAAGAGGTTGACAGCCGGCAAAATGCACGGCCTTCTTCAGAAGACCACCAGCCCTGGCTCTGTGTACGCTGGGCCTGCAGTAGACATTTAATATGAAAATACTGTTCCTTCGTAAGCACCGCTTAGGGGGGTCGACTAGGAGTTCCGTCATGACGTACTCAACCCCATTGTCCGCTGGACCGAGGTCTCGCTGAATGCACGTGAACCTTTTACTGACCAGAGTGGCCACCCCCCTTCCCCCTTCAGTGGAAGCCACAGTGACGAAACCAGGGAGCCTGATGTGTGATGATGTGATCGTTTCTTGCAAGGTGATGACTTGGGGTTTATCCTTTATGCCTTTTAGGTATTGTCGCAGGGTCGCCCGTTTGCTGACGAACCCTGCGCAATTCCACTGCCACATTGTTATGACGTTAGTTTCGTTATCCATGTTTGGGCTTGGGCATGGGTTTTGAGAGGGCCGCCTGCAGGATGGCACCCTCTGTCGGCGGGGCAATGACACTGTTCGAGTTTGGGACTGGTGTTGTCGATGTGCTTGGCAAAAATCCGTGGTGGGTCCCCTCCAGTCTAAGTATTCTCTCGCTGAGGGCGACCAGACCCAGCTGGGGGTGCGCGATCATTTCTTGTACTTGAGAGAGGCCTGACTGTATGTTGGAGATGGCCTTCTTGAGCTCCGAAAGGAGCTCCAGAGTCTCGTCTTCCCTTGAGCTATCCAGGGCGCGACGCTTCACTGCACCCGCCTTGGGGGGAGCCTCCGCCGTGTCCATGGCTGACGAACTCGTGGCGGCCGGAGGAGCCGGCGGTTTGAGCGCCAATTTTCGTATTTCGGCTATCTCGGTGGCTAGCCGACTGATTTCCTGCTTGAACTGGGCGTTTTCTTTCCTAAGACTATCATTGGCACGCCTAAGCTCTTGGAGCTCGTTCGTGAGACGCGGGTCGTGCGAGTCCTGGGAGTTGGACGCCTGCTCTTGGTTGCCACGGGCCCTATCGGCCCACGTTAGATAGGACTTGCCTTTACCACCGGAGGGTGTGTTGGATCTTGGCCTGTTGGACGAGCCGCTCCGGGTGCGGGACGTGGAGCGGCCTCTGGAGCCGGAGCGCGCTGGAGAAGGCGATGATGGTCGTGATCTTGGGGCAGAGCGGCTTTTGGAGCCCCGTCGGCTCCTGGAGCGACCTCGCGAGCGCGAGCGTCGTTTTCTCCTAGGGCTAGGGCTACATGAGGCTTGAGAATAGGAGGATCGAAGGATCGACTGCGGGGAGAGCTCCTCTTGCTGTCTGGCGCGCTCGAAGCGTAGTCGGCGAACAATGTACGGAGTCTTGAATCTATGCGCACATTCTTTACTGGCAGTAAGGTGCAGACCGCCACAGAACTTGCATATTGGGGTGCATTGGTGCTGCTCATCCGGGTTTGGAAGGCCGCATTCCCGACAGACGACGTCGCTAGGTGTTGGACAGACATCGGCGCAATGCCCGAGTCTTCCGCAGGCGTGGCATACGTCCACTTGCTTTCTATATAGGGAACATTTCAACAGGAGCGTTCCGTACCTGACAAAATTCGGTACCCGGTGCCCGTCAAAGGCGATGATCACAGTCTCCGTCTGAGCAATTCTTTTAGCTGCCAGTGCGAGCGGGTTTTTCTGGTTAACGATCTTGCCATCCAGCGTCGCAGGGTCGTCTTGCAACGGTATGCCACGTATGACCCCCTTGCACGTGGAGTGTGGGGCAGTCTCGTACGCGCAGAGTTCGTGGATGTTGCCCGAGATGCGGATTTGCTTGAGGCGGGAGTATCGATCGGCATTTTCCCGTCTAGGAGTGCTGGCCACCATAATGTTTTGCTGTAAGTTCGGGCACAGAGTGTCTTGTGAGAGCTCATCGGGTCTGATGCCGGCGGCTGCAAGTATAGCGTCAGCCACCGCAGCCGCTCCAATTTTGGAGATATTCAGTCCACCTCTTGGTCGAATGACGATTTTGATGTCTTCTTTGGGAAGAGCCGGCATTCGGCCTGCCCTAATAATCTTGGACTTCAGCGCTGCGCCGCTATGCTTGTCGCCACGGGACGCCGAAAGCGTTGCCGCGGCGTTAGGGCCACCTCCCCGCGATTTGGCGTTAACTCTTCTGGCGCCCGCAGTTTGCCATCCCTGGTCTTGAGTGACTTCCTCCGGGGAAATGTTTTCTCCCTCTACTCGATATTCCATCATGGTAACGGACGAGTGGCGCCGAGCCACCCCTGAGGCCGGCTGGGTGGCCTAGATGAGCTAGGCCTAGGCCTGGTCTCCGAAGTGCTCGTTAGGTGAGACGCCGCCGACGGAGGCACACAAATGTCCGTGAAATGGTGAAAAAACACTCACTGTGGCAAAAGAGGGTGTCCGCGTGGTCCTTAGAACTTCGCGGAAAAGATTTGCACAAATAAACATGGACACTCGACGACAAAATGCTAGAAAAGTTGGCAAAATCCGGGAGCCGACGCGGGCACGTCTTGACTCGCCGCCGCCAGCGTCTCCGTCCAGTGTCGAAGATAAAAATATTGAATGAAGCGGGCCTGTTGTAAGACGACCTTGAACTTCAGTATGAAAGAGGCTGTCCAAACACTTCTACGATTGACGTAGCCAGTAGCGGTAGTCCAGTAATTTAATCTGCATTTAAAATGAGTGAAAAATCGTCCACGCATCTGAAGACCGTTACTGCGCCTAGATCGGCTTCGTCAAGTAAGCTCTTAAGATGAATGTCAAATTTGGTGTGGTGTGGTACAGACTGGTATCATGGTCCGGACTGGGTTTAGACTGTTGGCCACGACTACCGCCAATTTTCTTCGGATTCGCAAGCGTCTAGACCTGCCGAAGAAATTGCGACGAAACGTCGTCGGTAAGATATGCATGCGTGTTCGGCGGCCTTGTTGTCTTTGTGTTTTCTGCGCGTTTTCTGTGTATTTTTTGCGCTGTAGTGTACCAGAAATTTGTTCCCTAGGCACGAAATTCTTGGCCACTGCATCCAGCGATTTATCGGTGACGTTTCTTTTCGGAAGAACAACAAATTCAGTACTTCCCTAGGAAGCTGGCCAGTTCTAAATATTCGTTTACTTTGTTTTCGTGCAAAGAAAATAATAAAAAAGTAACAGCAATAATGTGGTACATTTAATTGTAGTCGACGCATACGAATAGCGAGGTTTTCGGTTCGCGTTGCAGCGATGCTAATGCAATTACATTGTGCATCGCTCTGGAGTTGAACAGGCTTGGTTAGAGTGATTCATAAGCAAAACGCAAAGCATCGCGGAAGACATGTTTCGGACATGAAACAAAGCGCAAAACAAAACAAAAAAATTGAGTGAAGCTTGTGTGAGGCCTTCGGGGTATTCTGCGTAACGGCACGTCACGTATACGTTGCACTGCAC
Organism: Rhipicephalus microplus; assembly: GCF_043290135.1. Classification (NCBI taxonomy): domain Eukaryota; kingdom Metazoa; phylum Arthropoda; class Arachnida; order Ixodida; family Ixodidae; genus Rhipicephalus; species Rhipicephalus microplus. The sequence continues at coordinate 73,835,385 of NC_134704.1, forward strand.
GGATTAGTGAATATGAAAAATTGCAGTAAAAACAGCGAAATTAGAATATTGTAATCAGTGTAGACGAAAGCGTTTTTCATCTCTACTAAAATATTTTGCACCGAAATACATGTTGTACTTGCGCAGTTCTAGACTAGAATAAGCAAAGCTTTGTGTCATATAGCATTTGTCGCCGTGTCACATGAGTCATTCGCTCTATACTTTTGGGTATCCATGTCAAGTTCTGAAAACCGCGCATAGTACCTGACCAACGCTAACCCTGCGTACATTATTCTAATACTGTCTATTCCTGATATAATTTTGAACGACTCGCGGATGTCTGAACAAGTTATGCATCAAATCGAAACCATAGAACATTGATAATCAATAAGAATAATAAGCCCGCCGAATTTCACATACTACCAACCCCTATGCTTTCTTGTAGCTCAGGGCTCCAGATTGTCAGTGAAGTCAAACAAGCAGCGCGTTGTTGTCATCGTACTACGTAATCTACTTCGACGCTGAGCAACTCCACCCTCGTTCCACTTCTTCTCTCCGGTGGTAGTGGTATCTATAGCTCTGCTATATATAAACGAGTTCTATACCTTTTCGTTTGCTGCTATTCATAGTTATATTCACACTGTATTCGGCCTGCACAACGCACCAGTTGCAGCTTCAGAGCTGCCAACTTGGAGCTTCTGCTACATGCCTCATCCTCTGTTCGCACCCAGGGACACGGTCGTCCCTTCTCGTGTATCACCCTCTCCTACTCTCCATTGTCCCTCGCAGTCCATGTTCGGTAGCTTGCTGCGTGCCATCGATCTATGCCGAAGTTGCTTGCGGAAGAACCGGATTAGCGTGGCCTGTGTTCTTGTTCCGCGTTTTCTTGTCTACGGCGTTCCGTAGCAGCAAAACTTGCTCATAATTAACGGTCGCGCAGCGCGTCCAATCACTAGAAACTGCGGCGCCTTGCGGCGAGGCTGCATGCATCTGTTTGTGTGCGTGAGTGTGGGAGGGGGACGGTAGTCTGAGGCTAAACTACGACACGCTTACGGACAAGAGCGTTGCGTCCCTTCTTGACATGTGCAATACACTGTTAGAATGAATTGTTGTAAGCATGAAAAGAGCAAAACTTGCGATCTTGGTGCCTGCTGCGTAAACTTCACGTCTAATGAACTATCGTGACTTAGACATGATAACATGGCCTCGTTTTAAGCACAAAGAAAAAGAAAACAGATGTAACGCACTTTCGTTTGTTAGTTCTACCTTACTCTAAAACTACCACAACTCCCTTAATCAGACCCTAGTCCGCCTGGTGGTCGCAAGTAGCGCAGCGCAGCAGCAGTACTTTCTACAAATGAGTTTATTAGATTGGGTAGACTCTTATGGCGTCTCCCAAAACACAGGTCATTGCGCCGTGGGTGACATCCACGTGATGACCGAGAGACCGAGCCCTTCAGCCACTTCGAGGGATTGGTGGGGAGACCAGAGTTGTTGATATCACTAGCATGCTTTGATCGATTTATATGCGGAGTTTAACGTTCCGAAACCACCATATGATTATGAGAGATGCCGTAGTGAAGGGCTTCAGAAATTTCGACCACCTGTGGTTACTTGCATGCTTTCGGTGTAGTGTAGTAATTAGTAATGAATGTCATTGTTGAAACACAAATATAGTCTGCCTTTCGCAAACGAAATGTAATACCAAAAGGGGTTTTCTTACCTGACCTTTCACGTGTTTGATGCAGAAACCACACCGCAGAGACAGTCATCAAACCGCCGCCGACACGAACCAAGAGCCTCAACTTGCTGGAGCGTTTCCGGGCGAGCAAGCAGGACCGCATCGCAGCCAGCGTAGCTCAGCACATCCGGGCCGTGCGAGCCGCCGAGGCGCTCGACCGACGCACGCACCTGCGCCACTCAGTCGAGCCGCTGTTCGGCACCACAACCAAGGTGCCCGCGCAGCGCACCTCCTCCGACTCGCCTCCCGGCGCCCACGAGCGCCGTAGGCTGGTGCAGCAGCAGATCGCGTACGGCGCCGCGTCGGCCTCGAAGCGCGAGGTCTCCTGCCAGACGACGGACGACCTGGTCGAAATGTGGATGCCCTGCCTTCGCAGGCGCATCGCGCGCTCCGAGACGCTCATGTCGACCTTGTCGCCCGACGACGAAGACGACGTGGCCCCCGGTCTCCGACACCGGAAGCTATGCCGTCACATGCCCTCCGTCAGCGACGACGAGGTTCTGGACGTCGTGTTCCGCGGCGGTAGCTCGCAGCAGCAGCATCACCACCACCTACCGGGCGGCTCGGTCCGGTATGGTCGCAGCGTTTCCAGCAGCGGTGGTGCTTCAGCGGCCTTCAAGAGCGACGAGTCCCTGCTGGAAGGCGCTTCCTCGATCGTTGAGGAGAGCGCCAGCAGCGGCAGCGAGGACGCCGCCGTCTACAAGAACATTATCATTAGTCTCGGAAGCCCCGACGCGGTGCGAGTGCGTCAGACTCCAGCATCTCCGGTGATAACGCCCCGTCGCGGCAGTAGCGGTGCCAGAAGCATAAATAGCGGCGAAGACGCCATGGCCGCTGCGTCGACGTCTTCGTCCCCGTGGGCCGAAGTGTCGGCCCACCTACTGCTCAGGTCGTACAATGGCAATGCTCAAGGGACCGGCCAACAGCCCACGTACTGGGCCGGCCCATCGTCAGGATGCTCAGGCCAAGAACGCTTCGGCAAGTGAATGGTTCGGCTTTTTCTTCGATACCTCTTACACTGCTGTGGCTACAACAGTAGCCATTTCAAGGTACCGTCGAGTGGTTTGCAGAATAGGGGTTTGTTTGTTTTCTACTTCTGTGAACGTGTCTCCCCCTGCGCTTCTTGATATTCCGATGAAACTTTTCTATCTATCGAGGCCAACTTTCTCAAGTCCGAGACCTTCCCCCTCCTCCCCCCCCTCCCACAATGTCTGCAGTTTTCAGACGTGCAACCCCCGGCAAACGTGTGAATTGCTACAACAGCGAACGGCGGGTGGTTCTGCTACCGCGGCCCTTGTTGGTGTTGTTTTGTGTGTTCCGCGCGTTTTGTGGGAGCAGCGTGTGCGTTTCAAATGAAACGCCCGCGAATCGTGTCGCTCAAGAGTGTCATCACTTCTTTACTTCGGCTCCCAAAGCCTGTCTTCCCGTGTCGTGGGAGAGCACATGCGACATCCGAGAACCTATCTCCCGCGCGATTATGAATGTGACCTCTGGCAGCCTCTACTTCACAGCCTATCGTGGTCGACCGTGTGTTCCTGTTTCAATAGGCAAGTGAAAGACGGGCCGTTTCATTGCCGGGTGCACGTTGGAAAACCCTTCCCGTGCGTGTTACGAAATGTCTACACCGTTTTCCTTTCTGTTTACTGAACATCGTCGCTGCCTGAGATGATGCCTACTGTCCGTAGTCAGCCTGTGTTATCACGTAGTCTATAGTATGCGGAGTAATAATAACCCCGATACAAAACCTACCATGCACAGACGAGCTGTGAAACTCGAGCAGTTTTCACTATTTTTCAGCGGGCTCCTTGTAACCACAGTGTTGTTCGCTTTTTTTAAAGTCGACAAAGTCGACGCGAGGTCCCAGTTTTTTTTTACTCATAGCCATAAGTGTATTTCTTTATGACACAACACATTCCCTGCTTCGTGTGCTGCCTAAGCAAAGAAACAATGCACATTATTCATTTTTAACGCTGCCAATACGAACGACACCGGCGAGAAAGCAGCTTTTCACTCATTAAAACATTCCCAACGTCGTTTCGGATTGAGCTGTTTTAAAGGAAAGCGATAGGCAGATATGTACCTTCATTTTGTTCGGTGCTCTCTTCTTTGTGTTTCTCGCAGCTAGGCTTTCATCTATCGTGATTATTTATTGTGGCTGAGTCAGTGGGCACCATTTATTTCCGCGTTCGAAAATCAGAGTTACTCGCTATGAAAACAATTAGCCCTAGACATGAATGTCGTTCCTTTTTAAATGACGAGTTTATATTGGACGCTGGCATTTGCGTATGTCTTCTGACTATGGTGCTGAATAAAGTAGTCAACGTTGAGGTTCATAAAGAATCTGCGGCAAGTTTGTAGAATAGATGTGAAGTATATTTATAAAATTTTGCTTTACAAGATTGCAAAATATTATATTTATATGGTGCATTACACGTGGGAATTGGTGTGACTTTTTAAAAATGTGTTCCGAAGCTCTAGAGGATTGGCTAGTTAAACTTGAACTGAAAGTTTGATTCGCAAGGGCGAACACAATAGACCCCCTGCCCCCCACACACAGAAAAATGCAGACAAACGAACTGATGTCACTAAAATACCAACCCATATCTTTAACAGCTTAACAGTGCGCATACGAAATGGCGTCTGCTCTCCGTAGCTCGATGTTGCATCTTTTCTATCCTTTCGATGTTCAAATTACACGTGCTGTTCATCTCTGTCATTGCTGTGTGTGTGTGTTGGCACTTGTAAATACGGAAATCGAACCAAGCTTCTATTACCACATTCTTCTTTTCGTGTTACCGTGCTCTCGAATAGATGTTTATTCTTTCTGTGCTTATACTGTACCGAAGTATTTAAAAAACCTATACACCCTTGTCGCCATTAGCAGCGACTGGAGTGGTGCTCAAGAAGTTGTTAATACCAAGCGGTGATGCGGAAACGTTTGTCACTTGGCGAAGAATATACCTTCAGTAGAGCTAGTCGTTTTCATGTTCCTTTCCCTGTGTCGTTGATCCAACGAATAGAAGTGGACATTTGTGCGTTTTCACATTTTTTTTTCAGGAACCAGCGAATTGAGATCAATGGTTGTATACTGTGAGGGCTGAAGCGAAGTGTTGCTTTCCGGGGCTTGTCCCTCAGTAACTGTATGGGTTTGTTGTTTAAACCACCAATACTAATTATACAAGCTGTTACTACAGGCTTCGTTTGCAGTATATTGATGGGAAGATATGCTACAAGAGACGCATGGTGCAATGATGGCCGACAGGTTCGTCGAGAGCTTATGTGTCGTTGTCACTCAAGACAAGTAAATTCCCTTGCTGGCAAGGCTCTCTCGAGTGGGCCCGACCAGCAGAGGTATGAGTGCGCCGTTTGCCGGAGCGCGTTTAAAGACTCTTTGAATTGCGAGTGTTCACCAAATACCGGGTTTGTTACACAGCTCAAGTTAGCATTCTTTTCTGGCCAAACAATATGTGTTTGCGTGTTTGTCGGTGCACTATGTACATGTCGAAGCCGGTTCACGCTTTGTGCTCCCAGCTGTGTTGCTTTGCAGTGAAATGTTCTTGTCAAAACAGTCGAGCTGCTGTTGTGAAACGTTCAAGGTCCCTCCTATTTCATACACAAACACAAACACTACCTGCAGTATTACTGATACAGTTATTTTTTTTTCTCACACTTGTCTTCAACAGGTGGTTTTCAAAGCTGTGTCCTTCGAGTGTTACCATTAGTACACAGAAGTGCTGCAAGTAGGCTTCAGTAAATAACATAAGCCAGCACCAGTGTTTATCCCCATGCCCGTTAAGCAGTTCAGATTGAACAGCGTCATGAACTCGAAAAGTCGGGCTTTCAAAACGGGATAACAATCATGGAACACGAATTGCGCATGAAAGTTTTGGTGGTTGATAAAAATATGTAACGCTAACATAGTGACATCTCATTATTGCTGACTGGTGCACCATTAGCTCAATGTTTTGTTTGTGTAGACTATAGAAAGGTGTAGAGTCGGGAATACGACCGTGGTTGTCTGGTGTCTTCTCATTAGTTCTTCATTTACTTTATTCGTCATACGAATTTGATAGGCTGAAAATAATGGTGTCTGTAGTGTATTACTACTGGAATCTCTGGAATCAACTTCGAATCGACCGTATTGGTTGGCAGACACGTGCGTCAGCTCTCCCGAAAAAGAAAACAAAAAATCAAACAGAAGGTAGTTTGCACTTTTCCTACAAGAGAGTTCTTCTAGTCTAATTCAGCTGCAGGGTGCGTAGTTTTTCACGCTGCACGCAAGTCATTTGCGGGAATGAAAGGTGAACCTGTCGTCAAATTGCGTAAGTGGAGTTTACCTGGCTAGTGGTATAAGGACGTTGCAGTCGATGCAAACCTAGTCTCCGTTACCAGGCGACAGCCCGGACCATTGCTGTTTCTCACCTATAGTGAAGGACGCATCTGATAGAACAAGACTTGTAAAGTCTGTGTTGTGGTGAAGGTACTCCAATGCATTTATGTAAAGAATGTCTCAAAGGTCACGGAAATATTTCATTCTGCACATACACTGATCGCGGGAAAAAAAGGGCGAGAACTTGTGAAGTTGGTATCAAAGTGTCGAGTGAGAGATGGATTTTGTATATGTTATGTACATAGCTATTTAAAAAAAGCAAAGGTCACCATTTTTGTATATAATAGATGGTACGTGCGTCAAGACACCCTGGGGACGAAACCAGTTTGTGTCGTATTCGTGTTCAGACCACGCCGTGAAGCGTTCACTCAAGAATGTGCTGGATCTTGTGCCAAATGTTTCATTGCGGATTTTAGAGTTGTGTTAGAGACCATGCGTGTTTGAAGTTTTTCACGTTTTCGCGATTATAAACGCTGAACTACAGTTATCACATGTTTGCCCTACGCACCACGTTAAAGAACTGTCACGGTGTGCAAGTTATTAAATGATGAGTGTCAATTCCCTAAGTACACCGATGAAGTGTACTGTGAGTTAAAACTATAAATATGCAATGATCTTCTTCTTTCTTGTTTTTTTAAAGCCAGAAAAATCTAGGTTGTACAACTCAAGCTCCCCATTTTTTTCTTACGAGGCTCATTCCATGCACTTTTTTAGGATTATGTTCGCTCAAATCTTTTTTCATGGATTCAAGAGCATACGCTTGTAAGTATGAAGAAGTATCAAGTCATATTTTAACGCACCTCTTAAGCGATGACCCCAAAGGAACGATACCAATAGTTTCTTTTTATTCAATAGGAGCTGTGTATACCTGCTCCGCAAAACTTTTTTCACATATGAGTGTCCAGATACACTACCACTAGAATCCATCTTGATCGGCGAGGTGAATGACGCGTTATAATGTTTTGTAACGCGGCTGCAGTTTACAAAAGTTTAGGCAATATCTCCATCGTTACCACTGTATATTGTCGTATGCTGCCGAAGATAATATGCACATCATAAACAGTTTTATCCTTCCTGTGATCGCTGTTGAAGGAAAATTAAAACGTGTATACACAAATACAGCTTACGAGAAAAAAAAGTCGTAAAAGGATATATTAGCCAATCATGATGCGCGATATATGAGTATTTAAGACGGATTACTAATGACAAAACGCATTTACGAACAAGAAGTTTCGCGAATTCTAAACGAGTATTGTAGCGAAAAAAAAACTGGAATATCTCGTCATTGCTACTATGAAATTCCGAGATTCAGAAAACAGCGTGGTTGTTCTAAGACGCGCGACTTATGACACAACCAGTGTAAGATACCTGCCAGCTCCAAATCTACGAAGACAAGTGAAATGGATTTTCCGCGTGTCGTCGTACGTCGTTATGTCTCTGAGGGTTCACGCACGTAGCTGGAACTTCGCGTTTACAGTTGGACATGAATCACTGCTATAGGTAAAAAAAAACAATCAAAACATCAAGATGAAGCTGAAGAGACCTTCTCGCTTCACATCACCGATCACGGATAAACGCGACTTGATGCGGCGGCGATCCGGTAACGCAAATTCTGTGACCCGTGCAGATCCTGCAACTTGAACACTTGTATATATAAAGCTGTCTTATTTTGTAAAGTTGGTATGATGCACCTGTATACAGACAAAGGTTAAAATGTGTGTTTAAAACACAAGTTGCCTTGGTGGTCGTGAGGTCAGAGAATCGGTCGTTCTGATTTAAAACCTCTCTTCAGCCAGAAAGTTCAGTGCAGACAGAGGATGATTTGTGTTCAGCAGAATTCATGGTGGCAGGAGGGCAGGCGCGGTAATTTAGCGAGTCCTCACGATTAGTGTTCAGGTAATTCCCACTTACCAGCGCGTGGAAATGTGTAACCCCAAATAAATTGCAGCAGAGTAATTTACGTGGCACGTTCATTGCCTAAATTATTGCATTTGGCTTCACGCGTCGGACTCTTGTATGCACCGTTAACTTGTTTGTAAAGCTTACGTGTTTAAAATGTCGTGTATAAAACGATTAAAATTGGTGAGCGTTAGGTTGTGCGTTATGTTCGCCGTAAACCATAAGTGTGTTGTTTTTAAGTAATTAAACTCTGCTCGAAATGTGTTCTTTTCACTATTTGCGCGCGTACGGACTGGTTGAAGGGACGAAGCTGCTACGGCATTGAAACGATGTTGTGATTAGAGACTGCGTGATGATTGTTCTAACGAACCTTTCTATTGAAACCTACTGAGTTCAACAAAGAACTTGACGCGTATGACGTAGTTCGTCGCATCGTAACGCTTTACATCTCTCTTCTATGTCACAACTCTGCTGTACTGCCGGCTGCAACACTGTCCTCGCTCATCTCTCATATAAAAAAAAAAGGACTCATTGAGAGTATTTCATTCACTTCATTGTTTGTCATCATATAGCTCCCTTACATAAAAGTTTCAGCCATTGCTGCGTAGTTGTAATGTCGTAATGTGTAGCAGTTTTTCAAACGTACCGAATCGACTTCAAGTGCGGCCAACAAACTGTTGCTGGCATGCCAAGTCAGGCGCTTCCGTAAGCTATCCTTGGAAGATATGCTCTCCGTAATTCATTCCGCAGAGCCCCGACAATGGTAGCTGTGCCCGTGTAACCTTCAGACGTGAAACAATACCTCACCTGTTACGTGTGCATGCATGTGTGTGTCTGAGCATGTGTGTTGAGCATGGAGCCAATGAGTTTTGTTCTACTTCTGAATTGGCAATCAATGCTGAAATTTCTCGAAGGGAGGCGCATTGTGAACTTAGTTCGAAATGTTATAAATATTTTTTCGAGTTCCTATAATCTATATATTTATGGCGAATATTCGACTGCTTGGCCATTATATATAGTGAGGTATTCATAAATCAGTAGTTACAGTAACATTGTAGACAATTAAAAAAACACTGAATGGTATGAAAAATGAGAAAACTAGTCGTCCAATTATAGAAAAGGAGCGAATACTTCTGTAATAAATGATCAAGATCATGAGAGCAATGTACCATACGTATGGTGTTGCTGTATTATAAATCATCAGTATTACAATCAGGAAAAGTCCTTTCTTAAGAGGAAGATGGTCTTTGAATATTTTGTGGCCTGCTTTCTGCCTATTCACGACGTATGGGCTTAGTGCGTAAGCACTTCGCACCTCGGATGTTAGCTTCAGCTCTACTTTTCAGTTCGAATTCTCGAACTGGACAAGTTGCACAACTGACGCTCGCCTTACTCGCCAAACTACAATTTCGTAGCACGACTTCTGGCGGAGTACGTTATTGCTAAAGATTAGGCGCATTTGTATAGGCGGTTGAAACATGACGACCTTTTTCAGTTGTTTTGCTGCAACTGCCATGTTAATTCTTCATTCCAGGCCGACAACTGCGTAATTAAGGCGAATGTTTAAGTGTAGCTTCGATTGTCACACAGTCTCGGGAATGCAATCGTTCTCTCATTTGCGTGACGACATCTGTGTGTCTATACAGTGTATATATATAGTAGACAAGTCACAGGAAACACGTGACCATATCGACACGATTCCTCGCATGTAAATAGGGGCGTGCATGCATCGTACTCCAAGCTGTCTCTGTCTGCTTGCCTGGTGTAGTTGTAATCGTTTATGTGCGATAAAAACAAGCAAACACACTCACACACACAATCAAACAGACAAAGAAAACGAACTGAACAGCCGTTGTAACAATGTGTCGTATTGCCATGCGTGCGTAGTGCGACGTAGTTTGGTGAGCGTGTTCCCCCACTCGAAAAATATACTGCGCCCTCCGCCAGCAATCGCGAGGTGGTTCGTAACGAACACACGTTCACTCCTTGTGGCGGCGAGGTGTGTGCGAAAATGGCGACACTAAGCCCAACTCATCATTGAACGCGCGCGCTTGACTTTGCATCTTGCTCACACGCGCGCGTACACACCATTGTTTTTTTTTGTAAAAAACAAATGCACGTCATCGACATCATCCGTATGTAACTGCACGTCTTAGTTGTCTTTTACTGATTGTGTTCCCGGATTCTCCTTCAGGGCCTATATCGATGCGTCCGTTACATAAAAGGGGCATTTCATCTCAATCGTTGGATGAAACGAAGGCAAAAAAAAAGAAAGCACAAGCGGGCGCTACTTATCAACTAGCACGGCCCACTCGCCTCCTTTCTTACCCGCAATAAGAGCTTTGCCTGATGTCCAGACTCTTCTTGTTCATGCGTTTCCCTGTGTCAACAATACCTCATGGTCGCGGGTTCGATCCCAGCCGCGGCGGTTGAATTTTGATGGAGGCGAAAGGGTTGAAGCCGTTGAGTTGAGGTCTACTGTGCTATGTCAGGGCACGTAAAATAAAACCGTATGGTCAAACATTTTCTGGAGCCCTCCACTACGGGGTATTTTATATATTATCATGATTTGGAGACGTCAAATCCTAGATATTATTATTAACAACACGTCACACACTTCGTGAACTACCGAAGACGTAATTGAGTAGTCAATACGACACAGAGTGCTTCACGCATCGGCGAACCGGTATGATTAATAAAGGGAATAATAAACTATGGCCCAGCATATCTGATTAGGCATATTGCTCAAGACTTCGTTTCGTATATGGGGCAATTGGTGGCCTCGGGAAGCTATTTTGTCTGTGATGTGAATGTTTAATGAAACTTAGGCGGGCAACTGCCATGCTGCTCATGTTTCAGAACGCGCGAGAGAGCTTGCAAATGCGCTTGTAATTAATTCGTCTAGAAGCAGTAGCTAGTCGTGATTACCAACGTGTTCCTCTAAAGTGCGTATAAAGGAACGAAAACAGTTAGTTGCAGGTCGACACTACTGCTGTTCCTGTTCTTTAGTCATTGTGTCTCTGAGCACTGCACAATTCATAACATAATTGCAAAAAAAAAAACGACGTACAGCATTACCTGGTTGAATGTGTAATTTTTTTCCTTTTGCACAGGAAGTGTTGGGAGCAATTTCACGAGGCAACAGCGTCACGTCGCAGTAGATATGGGCTGCTAAAGGAAATTTGGACTCTGGTCTAACCGTCTAAGGGGTCGAGTCGAAGTAGCGACGATGTGACATAAAATGTAGAAGATGAGAACGATGGTATAGACGAGGAATATAGCCTTTAGCCTCTGCTCCCGATACTGTAAGAATTTCAGGACAAATAAACTTCAATTCGATTCAATTCAACTTTGACTTTTTCTAGTGAAGTTATGAGACAAACACCGTTCCGAAATATAGTCAAGGTGACTCATTAAATGGAGTGCTACACATGTGACATTCACATGTATGAGAGTATAGCCAAACGACGCCCTCTTTTCTTTACACTGCGAGAACATTGGCTTTTTTTATATACACGGGACATTCACATATGTAGAACTCTTTTTACAGAAGCAAGCTGACTCTCTTCACGAGAGTCATACGACGCACGACATTCCAAAAGAGAGTCAATGCAATGCTCTGCTAAAGAGAGTTAGCTTGCTTTTCTAAAGCAAGTGCTACACATGCAGGAAAGATGGCTAAATGACACCTTTTTGATAGATTGTAGAATAACGTGCATCACTTAGCCCCAAATGTTCAAACTTTCAATCCGTTAGTGCTGTACGTCACCGCAGCGTCTTTGTGAAGAATTTTCAGTTTACTGTGGTAATGGGTATTAGTAAAGCTTGCCGAAGAGTGAGCTATCGTAATACCACGTTTTAATATTTAGTGGCTTATGTTTTTTTATTGCCCTGTCTCTCTGTTTGGGTGGAGGGTAGAAGAGAGTCCTGTCGTTCCCATATCGTTCGCGCACGCTTTCTTCCCGCAAGCGAACCCGTCATGTATACCGCAATCCAAAGACGCACCTGGAAAGGGTACAAAGCCAAGTCCACTAAGGAGGTTTACACGAAAGGATGAACCAAGTCAAGTAACGCACTTGTCAAATCTATCGCGGTAGTTTTGAGTGTCAGGCACCAATGAGGACTGCACAAAATGTTACTTTATAGTAAACGGGGGCAAGAGTAATTACCCACCATGCCACGCTGCTAAGCTCTAAGAAGCGGGTAAACGTAAGGTCTGTAAAGAGGCCTATGGTAATGTTCGTAGTGTTGTTCATACCTGGCATCCTCGTCACGAGTTGAAACGGGCAAGTTCCCGCCAGCGCAGGCGGGAGTGGGCTGCCAAGAAAGATGGAAACCGCCCACTATACTTGAGACGTTGGCCCGCCTCGCCCCGTCCCTCAACAACAACAGTAACAACAACAGCAACAGCAAAAACAAAATTTTGATTGAACACGCTACACTTTGACCGGTTGCTGCGCAATATCTATGCTTTTGGGAACTCCTCGTGGTCCTTTTATTCAAGGCGAGTTTTAGGGACGTGCCCCGGACAAGAATTAGAACAGGAAGCAATTTCGCATAATCCGTTCTAGTTTTGCCTGCTTGCGTGGGTGAACAATTTATGGCCTCTTTCACGAACGAGTGTCAATCAAGGCACCACTCTTATGAATACACATCTTGCACTGTATACGTTTCTCTTATTTAGAACTGACCGTATAAACGCACCATTCGAACCATCTACCTATGGTAGCTTTTTTTTTTTTTGCACTGTACTCAATCTGTGTGTGGCTTAGGAGTCATTTTACCGGTCACCTCTTGCGTTATAGGCGGACTGAAACCAACTAGATGTTTTAAATCATTTGAAGAGTGAGCTTGAAATGCCGTTCATATCTCTGTATACTTTAGATCTCCTGCTCATCTTTGTGTCATTCCATCTTCGTGGGTAAGAGATTTTGATGTACGCTACCAATCTAAGTATGAAAAGTGATAGCCTGATTCTGAAGAGAAGGTTTCAATTATTAAGCGTCGAGGATTTTAGCTTCGATCCCCTCGCCTTGGTGCAAGAGTTCTAATACGTGTTTATATATAGCGGATATTTCAGTAATAACACCCTACCCCCACCCTTTTTTACGTGGGTACGGAAATAAGTTGTGTTGGAGCTGGCAGCTTCAATGATCAAACACTGGTTGCAAACTCGAATGCTGCGAATGAATGATGCAAAACGCACATATCACATGTGCGGTATTTTCGCATTACTTAGTGTCTTTGGCAGCCTACGACATTGACACACTAACCACGTCACGATGGTCACTAGATCGGTAAAACCCGCAGCCTTAAGAATACGCAGATAACAGAAAGAATGAGCGTGATAGCACAGCTTCTTTATAGAGGCATCGAATCGGAAAATAGGGTGCATGGACACCATATTCTCTTTTCGAAGCGGTGATAGTTCTTTAACGCGTTATTTTAAGGGAACTGCTACTCAAAGCTCAAGTCAGTATTGTTCACCGGACTTTATCGAATTGATGCAAGAGATAGTTCAGGTGGAGTAATAAGGAGGGTGTGTGGCAGAACACATTACTGACTCTCAGCGATGACTGGAAAGCTCATACCCTACAAAACAAAGGCGGCGTCACGTGGTAAAACCTTTTGTATTGCATTTGGGGAGCCCAGTATCAATGCGTGACACACTGGCTGTTATCGCAGTACACTGGTAAAGGGCAGGAGTGAGATTGTCGATTGTTTCGTAAAGGCACTTTTGATATTTGTAGCATATTTGCTCGCACAGTGTTACGTGACCATTTAGCAACTTTTTTTTTTCTTTTGCATTGAAAAGGTTGCGCTGAGGAGAATAACATTCAGGTCTGGTCCTGCACTGCAAGTGCGCGTCCGATCCAGCGGAGTCATCGCTCTGAAAAACTTTCTTGAGTAATCAGTATCTCCAAGTTTGTGTCTATGAAAAGACACTAGAATACAAGCAATCAGTTATTACAGACTGGTAAGGAGATAGGAGGTTAATTAAGTGCAAATAAATTATCCGAACTGACCACACAGGAGCTGCTGTCTAGGACGTGCCTGAAAAAAGAAAAATATCTGAAACGCCAATGTAAACTGCTGTAAGAAGTGTGGCAGTTTGGGCTACTTGGTGTAAGGTGACGATAGTTATAGCGCGAGAACAGAACGACGACAAAGAGACAAGAAGGACACGAGCGCCCGCGTCCTTTTTGTCTCTTTGTCATCGTACTGTTCTTGCGCTATAACTATCGTACTGTAAGAAGGTAAAAATTTGAGCAAGTAAGATTCGGCACGCACCACCAGACTGTTTCAAATAAAAAAGTTGACTAATCAGACTTTTTATTAAAAAAAGCCCCAGCTCTCAATTGGTATCAAGAAAATTCTAACATTGAAAAGCTGTATTTTTTTCACACCCATGCTGCCGCAATTATATCGAAAGGTATGAAATCAACGAGTAATTAATGACATCTTGACTTGGCAGCAAAACACTAAAGTGATCACGGGTATTTATTTCGCGAGATGACCGTAATCGACCGATGCTCCTCGGAGACAAGAATAAGGAAGGATTTTAGAAACAATTCTTTGACCAGTCTCGATTTACATGTTCTCTTCAGAGTACCGTATCAGCTTCACACTCATGACTGCTTATCTCATCACACACATGCCGTTTTAGCTTAGTAGTCGACGCGTCGCGTCGCAAAGTGTGGAGGGTGCGGGTTCGAGTGCCTGTTATGGGGGCGGAATTTTGATGGAGCGGTGCAAAATGAAAGGAACACACCCGTGTGCTTATGTTTAAGAGCAAGTAAAAGGGCCCCTAAAATACCTGTAGTCGTAAAAAGAACGAGCGTGATATTTTGCCCTGACGTTTCCGGTCTATTCAGCGCAATTTGTGTCTTTATCAGAGCGTTCACGCCAACTCTGGATTAAATCACTTCTATATTGGTCGATACAAGAAGAGCATCAGTTGCGGACTGTGTTCTATATCCTTCTTCTCCGTGCAGACTCAGTCGCGCGCCGCAGGACCAAAAATAAAGGTATTCACCGTCCTTCCTTCCGCGTGCTCTTTCTGCTTTGTCTCGCACGACTGTCCCGTGTGATCAAATGATTTCATTTCGCTGTGTGCGCTTTCAACTGTGCAAGCCGAGAGTGTGGTAAGTAGCCGATAAGCGCGAAATTCTGATGGGCTCCATCCTCATTGCGAACATTGTTGACGAGTTTTATGCAGAAACAAGAGGTAATGAGGAGATAGCGCTGGTACAAAGCACAGGGAATGCGAGAAAACAACCACACTCTCTAATTTGGACACATAGTAATTTAGGGGCCCTTTAAAAAGCACCGGGTGGTCGAAATTATTTCGGGGTGCACCCCACTGTGTGTGGACTCTGGATTGAGTTTCAAATTTATGGTTTTGCGCGCAAGAATATGGAATATTGTTCTCATATTTTCGTAACCGTTGTTTGTCGGTGTAATGGGCAAATCGGTTCGGCATTGTACCTGTCACTCGCCTCAGCTATTGCCAACGTTCTTTTTCGGTGAAGGCAGTTTTCAAAACTCCCTATAACTGATGAACACTAGAGAAACTGATTGCAGTGTGGTCCTTTCATTGTTTCGAAAGGACCGCGCTTCACCACTTATTTGTTTTTCAAACTGCAATATACTCGAACTAGGTGTTGAATATAAAATACCGTTGTGCTTGACGTGTACATACGTAATATCTAGTTGAGAAAGGAAAAGAAAAGACTGTTGGCTGTTGTTGTCGGTACCTTTGTGGAAGAAAAAAAGTTGTTTGGAATCTCTCTGTGTCACCCTACCCGGCCTCCTTCATTTTACCCGACCTGCGGTGTTCCTCAAAATGTGATTTGTCATTTTTTTTCTTGTGCGCATCTTACAGACCACAATAAAGGCGGAAACGGGAACGTTTGTTTATACGACCAAAATTCACGGCTTCTCTGTGTGCATCTTTTTCAATTCTGTCACAAGACGGCCCTCACTGATATATTGCACGTGAAAGCATGAACATACAACCTGGCTCCAACAAGGCGGCTTAGATAACGCTGCCGCAGTACATAGTCACGCGGCTACAAACCTGCTTCCGTGTGATAAAAAAGATGCTAGAACATTATCGGGCCTTAGTGCATTCATATCGAAACAAATAGCATGTGATGTGCTGATAACATTAACGTGAGGTTACAAATTTCTCGTCGCACATGTGTCGGTACTCTAACGGGGCTTTTTCAGGGATGTCAGTGCATTGATTGATTTGTGGGGTTTAACGTCCCAAAACCACCATGGATGGATGGATGGATGGATGCTATGAGCGTCCCCTTTATAACGGGGTGGTGACAAGAATGCCACCAGGCTCGACAAAAAAAAAAAACCTTTTTTCCCTTTTTTTTTCTTTATGTTGGCCTAATGCCACTACTTCGATAAATTCTATCCTAATGAAAAAAAACGTAAATTTTCAGCTTAAGTTCTCTGCTATTTACGGCACACTGTCCATATTTTATTTTTCCAATATTTATTTTTGTCCTTTCTCTCTAATTTTCTGCCACCAATACTCTAACCGTCTCTTACTTATTTCAATCACGGGTGTGTTCAGCTTTCCATTGTTGTCCCTAAAACCCAAGGCTTCCTGTAGGCTCGTGCCCAAACGTACACCTGGGAGGATATCTCCACATTCAATCAGAACATGCTCCGCCGTTTCCTTATCTTTCCCGCAGCATGTGCATTGTTCTTCTTCTTTACTGAATCTTGCTTTATAACTACGCGTTCTAAGGCAACCCGATCTCGCTTCAAACAGTAAAGCGCTTCCCCTTGAATTATCGTAAAATGCCTCCCTCCTTATTTCATTTTTGCCCTTTCGATAGTTACTCAGAGCCGGTTTTTTCTCCATAGCTGCCATCCAGTAAATCCTCTCCGCCTCCCTGACTTTTCCCTTAACGCTCTTTGTTGACATATGGCTCACAATACCAGCCGTATATTTACTAGTGAGTCTTCTAGTTCTTTTTCTCCACTGTGTGTCCACGCTCTTCCTATACAAATAACGGAACACCTTCTCTGCCCATCTACTCTCCTTCATATTTCTTAGCCTTTCCTCGAACCTTATTTTGCTCTGCGCTTCCCTCGCCTCAAAACCTGCCCACCCCATATCGCCCTTTACAGCCTCGTTTGTCGTCTTCCCGTGAGCACCCAACGCGAGGCGTCCCACAGTCCTTTGATTTACATCCATTCCCGATTGCACCTCTGCCCTCATGCACACCACTGAGTTCCCAAAAGTAAGCCCTGGAACCATTACACCCTTCCACAGACCTCGAAGCACCTCATACCTATTGTATCCCCACAACGCTCTGTGCTTCATTATTGCCGCATTCCTCTTTCTTTTTGCTGCCGAGGCTTTTTCCTGTACCTCCATGTATCTATCACTCTCATTTACCCATACTCCAAGGTACTTGTATTCACTTACCCTCGGTATTTCTTGGCCTTGTATGGACACCGTCTGATCACAGGGATCATTGAATACCATCAATCCACACTTCGTTACACTGAATCCTAGTCCAAGAGCTTCACCTTCCCTTCCGCATATATTCGCCAGCTGCTGTATATCATCTCGACTGTCCGCAAATAAGACGATATCGTCCGCATAAAATAAACCTGGAAGCTTCTGCTCAATCATCATGCCACCCTGTTTGTGTGACAGATTAAAACCAATGTTGCTACCTTCTAGCGCTTTTTCCATACTCACCATGTACAGCATGAATAACAGTGGGGACAAAGGACATCCCTGTCTCAGACCCCTGCTAACCTCAACGTTCTCTTTGCTACGCATTCCTTCCCACTCTATGCAAACTGTATTTTCTCGGTATATCTCCCTCAAAAGCTGTATACAGTCGTCGCCCATGCCCATTCCTTTCAATATATCCCACAAAATTTCCTGATTAACGTTGTCGTATGCCCCAGTGATGTCTAGAAAAGCCACGTACAAGGGCCTATTCTCTATTTTAGATATTTCTATACACTGAGTGAGAACAAACAGGTTATCGTCTAACCGCCTGTCGACTCGAAATCCGTTCTGAAGTTCTCCCAAAATATCGTTATGTTCGGCCCATGTTTCTATTTTCATTTTTACTGCTTGCATCGCCAACCTGTATAGTACCGATGTAATGGTTAGTGGTCTATACGAGCGAATCTTGTCCTTTTCTCCCTTGCCTTTATAGATTAAGTTCATTCTACTTTGTCGCCAACTGTCCGGTATTTGTCCGTCCTTTAAGCTTTTTTCTACTGCTTTTAACAATGCTTCTTTAGTGTTATGTCCTAGTTCGTTAATGAGGCTAACGGGAATCCCATCTAAACCCGCGGCAGTGCGCTTTGGAATTTTTCCTTCGGCGTTCTTCCAGTTGAAATTATCAAGTACTAGCTCTTCCTCTGTTGCTTTCTCCGCCACACTTTTACTCACCGGGGAGATCCCCTGGACGCTCTTTTGAAACGAATCGGCTGTTACCTTTTGGATGTAACCTAGCGCTTCGTACCCTTCCAATTGATTTCCTCCTTCATCTAGAATATGTTGTTGCGTTGTGACAGACTTCCTACCTAGCGCCTTTATGTGGCTCCAAAAAATCCTAGGCGCGGCCTCCTTTTTTTTCGTGTATCTCTGTCATCCAGCGTTCACTTTCACCTTTAATTTTTGCCTCTACCAATTTCTGTACAAGGGATTTTTTCTCCAAATATATTTCCCATATTTTTATTACTTCGTCCTGCGGCCGCTTCTCCTTTTTTGCCTTTCTATGCTCCCGTGATGCTTCGCGTCGCTTCTCGATCGCCTCCCGGATTTCCTTGTTCCACCAACTTTTTGGCTTCCTTTTTCCTTTCCAGCAAACAGTTTTCTTCTCTTTCCCTATCTCCTTCGTCATTAGATGTAACAGCTCACTATACTCCCAGTCCTTGCCTGGTATTTCGCCTACTTCTTCCTCGACTCTTGCTGCTATATTTATTATTTGTTTGTCATTTAAATACGAGCTGCCAGACTTTGATTCCATGCTCATATTTTTAGTTTCGTATCCCATTTGTAATGTTATTCGTTTATGATCACTACCCAAGCTGTTAATGCCTTCCTCGTCTATCCTCATTTCTGTCAGTTTGTGGTAAATTCCCTCAGTCATGAGACAATAATCAATACTTGATTGCTTGTTTCCGACTTCCCATGTGATCTGGCCGTCACATTTAGGTCCCGTGTTAACTATCTCCAGACTATGTTGCTCGCAAAGATCTAGTAATAACTTCCCATTGGTGTCTGAATATCCGTCAAGGTCATGTATGTGGGCATTCATGCCCCCTAGAAGGATGATTTCGGCCCCATTACCAAATTCCTTAATATCCGCACTCATGCAATCCACTATCTCCTGATTCTTTTCTCTGCAGTTATTCCCCGTCCACAAGTAGGCTACCCCTAGCCACGTTTCCTTTCCACCTACTGTGCCCAGAACCTAGAGGTGCTCTGAACACGTCTGTTTCACTCTAACCCATTTGGCTCCGCGGTGAATTAGCATTCCTACACCCCCACCTTTCCTTTCCGATATGGTCCTGTTACACCCTTCCCAAACATAATTTTTAATATGTGGTGGCTCTTCCAAGTCTCTAAGGTGTGTTTCTGTAACCGCATACACGCCTATCTGTTCTTTGTTTAACTGCTCCTCAATCTCTAACCATTTTGCCTTCTTTCTGCCACCCTGCATGTTTATGTAACTAATTGCAACACGTGCCTTTTTCCTTTTTCTTTTACCTTTTTTCTGGTTTTTCGCAATTCTACCTGTCAAAGCGTCCTCCTGGTTGTTTTCCCTGTTACGAGCTACCCCGGACTCCGAAGGGCCCGTGAGCCCCCCAAAAAAGCTACTGCGCGTCCTGCCAGTCGCCAGCCCACCTCGTGTCCAAGCCTCTTATCGAAATGAATCTTGTCTCTTTGGAATCCACCCCACCTGTGCACTTCCCTGTTTAAATCCACTACCTCGAAACCCTTCTCTCGACTAATTCGCCATATCTCTTTGTTTGCGTCGACAACAGCTCTTTGCAGGTTGACGTTGCGTACTGGTACTTCCGGTACTGTGCATACTACAATTTGCACCTGGGGGGACACGGTCCGCATGTGATCCACCCCTTTCGCCAAGGTCGTCGCTAGTCCTGACGATTCTTTTTTCAGGACGTCATTTAACCCTCCCGCAATTACAACGAGGTTACGATTGTTAGCTTTAGCTGCGAGTTGTTCACCCGCTTGACTCATTACTGTCCCCAGCGTTTGTCCTGGGAACGTCCCTATCGCAACTCTATTGTCGCCTTTCACCCTTTCTTTGATTGCCGCTGCGCATCGGACTAAATTTGAGTCACCGGCGATGATGACCTGTTCAGACATTCCTTCTGAAACCTGCACCTGGCTGCTGACTAGGTGACTAGCGTGAGTCACGGCTGCTGGTTTGCTCCCTCCCTCCCTCAAAACTACTTCCCGGTAGCTGAGCCCTGTGGCCAATGTATCTGCCTTTGTCATGCCTGTTTCCCTCATCTCTCCCGCACGGGGGGTCGTCGCCATAATGCTTCCGCCGTCACCTGCGTCTTCGTTCCCCTTCACGACCTTCGATAGGCCCTTCTCGGCTGCCCGGAGCCTTTCCTCCATGGCTGACGTTTTCTCTCGCTCCTTCGCCAATGCTTTCTCCAGCTCTGCGATTTTCTCCATGAGCCCACTCTGGACCGCCATCATATTTTTCATTTTCTCCTCGAACTCGCACTGTCTACACTTGGCGTCATCTTCTGCTTTCTCTTCCGCACTAATTTCCACCTTCCACCCTACCCCGCACTCTGAACACTTTACGGACTTTTTGACCATGGCTACTCAGTTTACCGATGCCCACGTGTTAGAAAACTGTACTAAAATACACTGGTCTACGCCAAAAAGAACCACAATAATACATAAATACGCTACACTTCACAGCACCTGCGCATGCACGTGGTCGGTCTACGCGCAGGCCTCAGCCACGTGGTGGCTGGAGCAAAAAAAGACACAGTACAGAATACTAAAAAAAAAACGTACACCGTACTAGACCTAATCAAGCTTTACGCTAGCGCCTTACGTTCTCAGAACGCTACATACAGAGGCAAGCTGGAAACATGCAAAAACACTTATCTGTAGCTGTCATTCCGGAGCTCTCCAAAAACACGTCCGACCGCTGCCACACGCCTGCTCAGCCTCTTCCATGTTCCACCATATGTTCCACCATATGATTATGAGAGACGCCGTAGTGGAGGGCTCCGGAGATTTAGACTACCTGGGGTTCTTTAACGTGCGCCCAAATCTGAGCACACGGGCCTACAACATTTCCGCCTCCATCGGAAATGCAGCCGCCGCAGCCGGGAATCGAACCCGCGACCTGCGGGTCAGCAGTCGAGTATCTTAGCCACTAGACCACCGCGGCGGGGCGGGATGTCAGTGCAAGCTATATTTACTGTACGGCCGGCTACTAAAGTTTTCAGAGCACTGAACTTAAGGTTACCGGGACTTAGATCCACAGTTCTCGGGAAACTGGTGTGCACAAATGCAGACAAACGACCACAAAAAAAAAAAAGAGGCAGGAACAAGTGCTTGTCCCTGTCAGAATTATGAATCAACTCGCCCAGCTACAAGCTTTACTAGCCCCAAAGCTTTCGGCTCATTCACACTCTCCGACTACAGAACCTCTCACTCAACCATTCTCGACGTGGCTATCAAAAAGCGACGCAAGGAGACCGACAAACACACACGCGTGTGACAACTTCGTCACCGCACCGAATTCGCACCAGATGGAGCAGCAATCACTCCGTAAAATAAGCTCACATCGTGATCCTTCGCATTTGACTGGTTCGGAGATGTAAAAGCAAGTGCATGGGACCAAAGTGGCCATTTGTGATCAGTCGCCTCGCGAATAACATGGCGTCGGTTTCAGCAAGTACTCCATGCACATTTTTATTGCGAACATGTTCCACACTATTCCGTGCTTTGTGATTTGAAAACATTGGCCACATTTCAAATTCTCTCGACAGACTCGCGTAAGTTTTTTTTTTTATCCTGAGATTGGGTACACCGGTTTGATTCTGTAGCACCGCAGCGGTAGTCAAGACAATGACTCACTTGTGCGCAGACCCGGTGTTGTTAGCCATACACGATTAATATCGATGGGTGGACCAGAAAAATTGCCTGACCAAAGATATACTCTTAGCAAAAAAAGAGAAAGAAATGACATAGAAGAAAACAAGGAAAGCCACTGGCCTGAAATTGAATTTGGTAAGTATTCGCACGCAACAATTTATTCCTTCCAGTTTTTTTTTCGTATTGGGCCTCACGCCGCATCCGGCGGCCACCAACTGATGGCATCGGTCATCAACCGATTATAGTAGAGACCGTCGTCCTGCATTTTAAATAGTAGGCCTAGTCATACCGGTCATTAGGACAACCGCTAACTTATAACTTTTTAAATAATATACATATGTTAGGAGTTTGATGAGAAGGATGATGATGATTATAATCATGATGATGTTATTGTCCTCCTTGTGATGGCGGTCCCGCATAAAGAAAGATGGGACAAGAACCGTGTGCAGGGTCTTTAAGTTGGAGAACTACGAAACTAAAACAAATATTATCTTTAGATAATAAAGAAAACGTTGCTAATAAATGATAATTCTGAAAGAGCGAATAAACAGACTACCTAATGGGATTTCGATTAAAAAATTAATGCTTCGGAAGGAATAAAATTATATATATATATAAGATCTAACAGACAACAATGCCCAGGAATGTATAGGGGAAGTTATTAGAACCAATGTATTGTAAATAAGAAGAAAGAAAAGTGGGTGGAAAAATAACCGTCTAGAACCATTGTAATGCATATAAGAAGAAAGAAAAGTGGGTGAAAAAATAACCTCCTCACGGCAGGTTATTTTTCACCCACTTTTCTTTCTTCTTATTTACATTACATTGGTTCTAATAACTTCTCCTATTAACGTTTAAGCGATTACGTTTATACCCATCAGAATTTTTGTTGCTTGCAGGGAGTCTTCTGCATGCTTACAAACCATTGAAAATGAAAGCAATCTTAAAGTGACTCTTCAAAGAGAACAAAATGTATTGTCACTCAACCCAAAAGCTCGTGGCTGTAAAGCTTTCGCTTTCTTTTTTATCACAAGTTATTACGAATAGCCTCAGAAACCGCTGTAGCAAAAGCTTTTGAGTGCCTATTATAATATCGGTGCTTTACCGAAAGCTCGAGTGCCTCTCCAGATCTGACGGGCCGTCACGAGTTACGAGTTCATAGTCCACCTACCACAAACCGAGCACGGCCACACTACGAAAACAATTTGCGACATGCCACGGAGCTTGCGCATTCATTTCGGGTGGCACGTGCGTATGGTAAGTAAACGCACTGTTGAATGTACGCGTGCCGCTAACTAAGCGCGGCCCGGAGTCCGAATGAACGTGTGAGATCAAGCATATGCAGGGGTTTGTACGGGGGCAGTCTACGCAGTGCCGCTATGACGTGTCAGAGAGTGCTGATTTCTACGTATGAGAAACGCATGTACACGTGCGGAACAAAAGCTTGCGTCGTCAACGCGTACGTTCGTTGTAGCTTCGTGCGTCTGCGTATAGATTGTCAATATATAAAGTGGCACCGAATGAACATTGTGACCATTATGAGATAAAAACTGAGCGCTTGCATGTTGAATACCGCTGCAAATTGAGCAGATCAACAATTCACAGCTGATGTAACAATCACTACTCTGTATAATATGCACGCGTTGCCGTCATTGGTGTTATTGATTGATATGGGGAGTTTAACGTCTCGAAATCAGGACAGGATTACGAGAGGTGCTGTATAGTGCAGGGCTCCGGAAATTTCGACCACCTGGGGTTCTTTAACGCATGCACCCAAATCTGGGCACACGGGCCTACATTTATTAGTACTTTTATAAGCCACACAGTTCTTAATATGTAGCGTGTATACTCCCCACAGTTTTTTTTAAAATCATCTCTAGCAAACAATTGGTGTCAAGTGGACAATCAGCCATGCAAACACTCAAACAGAAAAACTAGTCTATTCTGAAAAAATAATCTGGTTGCGTCAAGGTTGTTTTTAGGTAATAGTTATACATACATACATACATACATACATACATACATACATACATACATACAAACACACACACACACACACACACACATATATATATATATCCTCCTGAGTTCCAGCTATGGGGATTTGTCCAAAATATTGGACATGAAATACCCCATCACTACAAAGAACTCAGCATGTTTTCTTCCTCAAAAACCACTTGTCCAATATTTTGGACATCTACTGGCGCCCTCCATGAAGTTTTGTCAAAATTGCGCCAGGAGATCGCGAAACAAAGAAGAAAACATGGTGGCGTTCAACAGGGCAATCTTCTAGAAGTTAAACGGCGAAAGTTAAGGTCCACTTTTCTGTTGGTTTTTTATTATTTGTTACATTTTGAATAATAGCTTGCAGTTATTCCGGAATTTGTCACAATTTTCTTCAGTAACCTTGCTTTGCGTTGCTTCAGGCCCACTACTTAACGCTTTAATTAAGTTTCAGCATCCAATTAGTTGGACATCACGCCATACCAAAAGCGCAAACATCACGGAAATAATAAGCTTCACTTTTTATCTTCGTCATCTACACACCCAGTTGTGAAAGTTTCAGGAAATTCCGTGGACCAAAATCCAACCCGGAAGCCAGGAGGATATATATATATATATATATATATATATATATATATATATATATATATATATATATATATATATATATATATATATATATATATATATATATATATATATATATATATAAGGAAGAGAAGTGTATACCTAAGGGCTCGTATTTCCGTGTTTTAACACAATATTAATGAGATATAACAGACAGTAATGCCAAGGAATGTACAGGGGAAGTTATTAGAACCAATGGAATGTAAATAAGAAGAAAGAAGAAAGAAAAGTGGATGAAAAAATTACCAGCTGTGAGCAGGAATCGTACATTCCTTGGCATTACTGTCTGGTATATCTCATTATATATATATATATATATATATATATATATATATATATATATATACATATATATATATATATATATATATATATATATCATCATCATCATCATCATCAGCCTGACTACGTCCACTGCAGGACAAAGGCCTCTCCCATGTTCCGCCAGTTAACCCGGTCCTGTGCTTGCTGCTTCCAATTTATACCCGCAAACTTCTTAATCTCATCTGCCCACCTAACCTTCTGTCTCCCCCTAACCCGCTTCCCTTCTCTGGGAATCCAGTCAGTTACCCTTAATGACCAGCGGTTATCCTGTCTACGCGCTACATGCCCTGCCCATGTCCATTTCTTCTTCTTGATTTCAGCTATGATATCCTTAACCCCCGTTTGTTCCCTAATCCACTCTGCTCTCTTCTTGTCTCTTAAGGTTACACCTACCATTTTTCTTTCCATTGCTCGCTGCGTCGTCCTCAATTTAAGCTGAACCCTCTTTGTAAGTCTCCAGGTTTCTGCTCCGTAGCTAAGTACCGGCAAGATACAGCTGTTATATACCTTCCTCTTGAGGGATAGTGGCAATCTACCTGTCATAATTTGAGAGTGCTTGCCGAATGTGCTCCACCCCATTCTTATTCTTCTAGTTACTTCAATCTCGTGGTTCGGCTCTGCGGTTATTACCTGCCCTAAGTAGACATAGTCTTTTACAACTTCAAGTGCACTATTACCTATCTCGAAGCGCTGCTCTTTGCCGAGGTTGTTGTACATTACTTTCGTTTTCTGCAGATTAATTTTAAGACCCACTTTTCTGCTCTCCTTGTCTAACTCCGTAATCATGAGTTGCAATTCGTCCCCCGAGTTACTCAGCAATGCAATGTCATCGGCGAAGCGCAGGTTACTAAGGTATTCTCCATTGACTCTTATCCCTAACTGTTCCCATTCTAGGCTTCTGAAAACCTCCTGTAAGCACGCGGTAAACAGCATTGGGGAAATTGTGTCCCCCTGCCTTACACCCTTCTTGATTGGTATTCTGTTGCTTTCTTTATGAAGCACTATGGTAGCAGTTGATCCCCTGTAGATTTCTTCCAGAATGTTTATATATACTTCATCTACGCCCTGATTCCGCAGTGTTTGCATGACGGCTGATATTTCTACTGAATCAAACGCCTTCTCGTAATCTATGAAGGCTATGTATAGTGGTTGGTTATACTCTGAGCATTTCTCTATTACCTGATTGATAGTATGAATGTGGTCAATTGTTGAGTAGCCTGTTCGAAATCCTGCTTGTTCCTTTGGTTGATTGAATTCTAATGTTTTCTTTACTCTGTTAGCAATTACCTTTGTAAATAGCTTGTATACTACAGAGAGCAAGCTGATCGGCCTGTAATTCTTCAAGTCCTTGTCATCTCCTTTCTTATGTATTAAGATGATGTTAGCGTTCTTCCAAGACTCTGGTACTCTTCCCGCCAGGAGACACCTCGTAAACAGGGTGGCTAGTTTTTCTAACACAATCTGTCCTCCATCTTTCAGCAGATCTGATGTTACCTGATCCTCACCAGCAGCTTTGCCCCTTTGCATGCTCTCCAAAGCTTTTCTGACTTCTTCTATCATTACTGGTGGGGTGTAATCTGGGTTACTGCTAGTTCTTATAGTATTAAGGTCGTGGTTGTCTCGGCTACTGTACAGCTCCCTGTAAAACTCCTCCGCTATCTTAACTATCCTATCCATATTGGTAGTTATTTTGCCTTCTTTGTCCCTTAGTGCATACATCCGACTTTTGCCTATCCCAAGTTTCCTCTTCAATGCTTTGACACTTCCTCCGTTTTTCAGAGCGTGTTCAATTCTCTCCATGTTATACCTTCTTACATCGCATACTTTACGTCTATTAATCAACTTCGAAAGCTCTGCCAGTTCTATTTTGTCTGTTGTACTTGACACTTTCATGATTTGACGCTTCTTAATTAGGTTCTTCGTTTCCTGTGAAAGCTTGCCAGTGTCCTGTCTAACTACCCTGCCTCCAACTTCTACTGCACACTCCATAATGATACTCGTCAGATTATCATTCATTGTATCTACGCTAAGGTTGGTTTCCTCACTGAGAGCCGAGTACCTGTTCTGCAGTGACACTCTGAATTCCTGTACTTTCCCTCTCAGTGCTAGCTGATTGATTGGCTTCTTGCGTATCAAGTTCTGTCGTTCCTTCTTCAAGTCTAGGCGAATTCGAGACCGTACCATTCTATGGTCACTGCATCGTACCTTGCCAATCACTTCCACATCCTGCACGATTCCAGGGTGTGCACTCATTATAAAGTCTATTTCGTTCTTATTTTCGCCATTAGGGCTCCTCCATGTCCACTTGCGGTTTTCTCGTTTTCGGTAGAAGGTATTCAAAATCCGTAAATTATTGCGTTCTGCGAATTCTACTAGTAGCTCTCCTCTGGCGTTTCTAGTACCGATGCCATAATCTCCTACGGCCTGGTCTCCAGCCTGCTTCTTCCCTACCTTTGCATTAAAGTCGCCCATCACTATAGTATACTGTGTTTTTACCTTACTCATTGCCGATTCCACGTCTTCGTAGAAGCTTTCAACTGAAGCGTCATCATGGCTGGTTGTAGGCGCGTAAGCCTGTACTACCTTCATCTTGTATCTTTTATTCAGTTTAATTACGATACCTACCACCCTTTCATTAATGCTATAGTATTCCTCTATGTTGCCAGCTATGTTTCTGTGAATGAGGAACCCCACCCCCAGTTCTCTTCTGTCTGCCAAGCCCCTGTAGCAAAGGACGTGCCCATTCTGTAGCACCGTATAGGCCTCATCTGTCCTCCTAACCTCACTGAGCCCTATTATATCCCATTTAACACCCTCTAGCTCCTCGAATAGTACAGCTAGACTTCCCTCACTAGATAAGGTTCTAGCGTTAAACGTTGCCAAGTTCAGGTTCCAATGGCGGCCTGTCCGGATCCAGAGATTCTTAGCACCCTCTGCTGCGTTGCAGATCTGACCGCCGCCGTGGTCAGTTGCTTCGCAGCTGCTGGGGACTGAGGGCCGTGAGTTATTTGACGTAATCATGTGGGAGGTAGTGGCCAGATACTGCACCAGGGTGGCCAATCCTTCTCTGGTGAGGGAGTGCGTTCTCGGCGGTGTTTGCCGGTGAGGCCGCACCCCAGGCCTCTTAATGCAGTTCCATCAACACGCGGATTTTTTTTTTTAATCCGGTTGGGAACTGCGCGGTACCGGGATTTGAACCACGGACCTCTTGCATGCGAGGCGGATGCTCTAACCACTACGCCATCGCCGCAATTCAGACAACCTTTTTGTAAATGCTCCTTCCTCACTGTTACGCAGGTCTAGGTGTGCCTGACCGTCTGACCTATGACTTTTGCCATTTCAAACCAACATGTGAACTGGCCTTGTAGTAATATGAATCCAAAAAAAAAAAACCTAGTTAAGCCAATGGTGCAGCTTTCTTCCATGGTTGGTGGGCGCAGAATGCATGCTACCAAAAATATTTCGAGAGAATGAGAAAAGGAATTTTTTTCCGTAAACCATACAAGCAGTGCTGAAGCTCTTGAGCAGAATACAGAGGGAATCTTTAGATTAAGAAGCAGCTTATGTCATGAAAGACTTTTTTTTTTTTTACAGCTTCATATCTAGAAGGTTTTAGCTTCTACAGATCTCCAAATGTGTTAAAATGCATCCCTGAAAGAAGCTGACAAAACAAAACTGTCCAAAACAGCAAGCACCCTTGTTCAGCCTGTCAACCCACTGATTAATGACGGTCACTGTTGCAGAGAACATTAGCAGTCTAATATTAGGATGACAGCAACAACAGGATAAACCTAGACGACAAGAGATGCTGAGGAAGCATTTTTTTTCCCTCCAGTTTTCCGCGCAAGCGTGTGTTTGCATCTGGCAGAATAGTGGGGTGCATTATAGATTTGTGAAGGGCGAAACAGTGCATTGAAAAATCGGGAAAGACCTGCCCAGATGCGAAGTATGCGCGGTGCAAAACCAAGCCAGTGTTGACAACGTCACAGCACAATGAAATGACGTGATGCATTTTGGTGGGATGTAAGCTCCTAGGTGCGGGTTGACCTAGTTATCCAAGAACTAGTAACATGCATTAGACATCGGCCGGTCTCGTTGAAGCGCCTTCAACTTACCGTGTGTTCTTAACAGGCCTACAACATTCGCCGACTAAATAAAACATCGCTTACGTGTTCAGTGCTCAACGTTAGGCTGAGAGAATCGTTCGCAGGAATTATAAGGTCTTCGTTGGTTTTACCCCAGTATTTGATTACAGCGGCAGTACCTTTATCTAAATTACTCAGGAAAGTGAACACTTCATGATCACTGCACGGTTTTAAATATATGGTACTGACGACTGAAGCAGCCATGTACCCATTAATATCATGCTTTCTATCTTCATTGTGTGACCATTCTCCAGAATATAGGAAGTGCCCATTAAATTTGTCTGCCAAAGCACCGCCACTGTATTCGACATTATCGAGTGTTAGTTCACTAGGGACTAGCGACATGACAGGTAACCTTGCCCAATAATTCGTGGAGACAATTCCTGATTTTCTTTGGACAGTTTTAGACTGCGGCAAATTTATTCTTGTAATATTCTTTCTGGGCTTTTTTAATGTCAGAGCCTAACTTGTTTTTAATTTTTTTATATTCATTAAGTAAAACTGGGTCTTTTACTTCAATAAATTTGTGAAACAGTTTATCACGTGCCTGAATTCGTTTGTATAACTCCCTTGTTACCCATGGCTTTCGAGACTTTTTGTTAGTTTTTTTCACCAATAAAGGAAATGCGCTATCATATTTGTCTTTTACTAACTCAACAAAGATATCGTACGCAATACTAGGGTTTTTTTAGTTGCACAGTACATGGGCCTCTACCATTTCACCTTCAATGAAATGCGACCATCATAGCCGGGATCGAACCCGAGACCTTCATGTCAGCAGCCAATGCTCCTTGGCTACAGATCCACCTAGACGAACTAGGCTAACTGCTCGGCCACACAATTGGCCTAGCCTCAAGTGTGCTGCACACCTTTACCAGGCGACAATGAAACTGTGCTTCACTGCCATTCACTCCCAAATCATGCGGCCTCCCTTCAAGAGTGCAGTGCAGATGCCAAGAAAACTTTGCACACTATCTTGTCAAACCTGCACATACGGTATCATAAAAATAAGCCATTGTAATCGTACAGCAAGCTACCGCATGCTTTTATTAGTTGACAAGAGAAAATGCACTTCACATCTGTGTGCTGTTATTTCCTCGTGCGAAACCACTCCAGTGTCGCTGAGACGCGTCGCGTGGAGGAAGTATCTGCTGCTAAACAACGCGCGTGACAACGCACCTCGCTGAGCCGTGTGACCTCGTGAACTTTTCAGCCATTTCTATAGTATGGCACTCTCGTTACCATTTGTTTTGTTTGCGATCATAAGCACTCTTGATTAGAGGGTAAGAGAGAGAAAGATTCTATTAAAAAAACTCAAATTATCAGAAATCGGACGTCCTGGGGCTGCACTCTTTGTTTACGCTATAAATGACCCTAGACGCAGTTAGCAGGTCTCTGACAGCCTGCGCACGTTTCCTGCCGTAAAAATAAGTTCCGCACTGCTTCGCTTCGAGCAATCATAAGCGCCAGCTACTAATGGTTGCTTGTCTCTTTTCGAGGATTGCCTCGGATGTCCGAGACATTTGAGCTCAAGCCACTTGTTTTAAGACGCAATTAAAAATAGCTACCGTAATGCATTAGGAAACACACAACGCAAAGGGCTCTTTAAGGCCTCAGCAGTATTGTTTTTTTTTTTAGAACCGTAGGTACCATGAATATCCTACGCGAGAAACCATCAAAGTGTTGCTAAATCATGAAGCGTAAAGCTGAGCGGGAAGAGATTTTCAACAATTATCTTCTTGCGAAATACTCATTGCGCATGAGTGAACAAATATGTTACACGCGAGAAGCCTCCATTAGTTTAGCAGACGAAGTATTATTTTTTTTTCATCGAAGGCTCGTCTTCCCCTTCAATTTCTTTTGTCTTAGCCTCCTCTCCGTATGCACCATATAGAGCTTACAACAACGCCTTAAATTCCTGCAGTAATGTATTTTAAAAGCCTTTGTGGTGCTCAAGCATCATCAATGGATAATGTGGAGGGGTTCATATGCTTCAGACGACAATTTTATAATATCCGGGCTTTAACGTCCCAAAACACCCATATCATTAGGAGAGCATCCGTATAGTGAAGCGCTGCGGGAATTCGGACCCCCTGGGGTTTTTCGACGCGCACCTAAACCTAAGCACACATGCCTCAGACATTTTAACCTCTATCAAAATACACTTTAAACAAGAGAAGCAGTCTGTAAAAGGGAGCTTTGCTGTACAAAGTGCTGTTGAAGAAAAGTTAGCTTATAGATTTTTTGCTAAACACAAATTGTGAATTCCTCCTCGTGCGTAGGAAATTCCTGTCTGACGTAATAGAGCAGAAGCCCTTTCAGCACCCTTAGTTACAGTATTGCCTTCGAAGTTCGAAGACGACTATGAAAAACTATGCGATTTTTTTTTTTATTGACGGAAACGAAATACCCCATACATTGTGACAACACTGCATGAAGAAAATTGTCACAGAAACAATGGTCCTAAAATGCCAATGAACAAATTAATTAACAAGTACAATTAGTACCTTAAATGAAAGTTCAGCTTCGCAGTGTATTTCCGCCGCACCGTAGAGTTGGCATGCTATAGGATGAGAAGTGCCTTCCTGTCATAAATTTGTGGAAAAGAAAATTCTATATTTCACGAAAAACCACAACCTGTACATAAGGCACAGAGCGCTGCTGTTCGACGACCTCTTCAAAAAACAGCAGATGCAGCTGTTACGGGATTGTGCGCACGACCGACGGGCACATGTGGTTGAACCTGAACAAAGCGAAGTTTTTCCCCTTTACTTCATTTTGACTCAGAAGCCACCTGTGCATTCGGTCACAACTACCAATAATCGGGTCAAAACAAAACGCACAACGCACAACAAGAGACAGACAGACTTCCGCACACCGCAGACATGCCGGACAATAATAAGTTCTTATGGCAGCTCTGCAATAAATGTGCCAGATTTAGCGTAGTTGTAAATCTGTTGTAAATGTAGTGCTGAGTTGAGTTACTCACTGAAACAAGACAATTGGCTTTAGAAGCTCGCGGCCTGGTGGACATTTCGATAGCCATTCCCGTTATTGATTAATAATGAATTAAAATATTTCAAGTGAGTTCAACTGTAAATTTTTTTTGAATGGTGGATAAATACTGGAAACAGGCATGTAGAATAATAGACACTCTGGTCCTAATGAATATACAAGTTAGAAAGTGTAACAACTGCTGCATGGTACTTAAAAATCGTTTCCGGTATAAACACAAATCAACTAACAAACATCTCGCAGAATGAGCCTTCAAGCTTACGCGAATATTTAGTGCTGGCACACCATTATCTTCTGGCACGTTCGTGAGCAGCTCACAAAAAAAAAAAAGCACTGTTACGGTTATTTTTTTTTATCTGCACGAATGGAATCAATGATTGCGGATGTCATAAATATTGTGCCAGGAGTGATTTGGTACGAGGGGTTGCGAATGATAAGGAACAGCGTCAAGGAGACAAACACTTGGGTGGCGCTGGTGGTGATTTCAAAACCAATAAATGGTTACAGAGAGGTTAGGTGATTGGGTTGAGGCGGTATTGGCCTCCTACCCTCACAGTACTATAGGCGGGACCACTATCACAACTGAGCATTACATACTTAAGTGGCGCATCATGATGACCCTCCCCTCACGGGGCTAGGATTGTCGTCCGCCGGATCACCAAATAAAGTCTTTCTTTCTCTCTCTCTCTCTCTTTCTCTCTCTCTAACTTAATGTCGTAACCTAAACAATAATGTACGAAATGCCCCACCAAATACTGTGTAACCAAAACTTTTATTCAGCAATGACACATCGGTCTTCTCTCGTGCATCTCTGTATGCAAATGATATATCTAGAGTGATTCGTTGATCTCGCGTGCTATGATAACATGATATAATTGGGATAACACGCAGCACTCAGAACGCTGCCCGGTTTGAAAGGGACTTGGCTGTCAGGTCGGTGCGTGCGCAACACACGCGATCGGCGCGTGTTGCGGCAAGTGTTTCGTGACAGGAAGCAACACGCCTCGCAAATGTCCAGCTACGCCCTCACGAAGGGAGAGAAAGGAAAAGGAAACTAGGCCGTTCACCGATTCCATTGTGGCTAGCGCAATCAGTCATAAAGGACGTTTACGTTCAGGTTTCAGCGCTCAGTTTCTCGAAAAAGACAATGCGGTCAAGGCGGCTGGTTTAACGGAGTGCAAGTGGCGCTTTAATGGCGATGAAGTCTTTAAAATCTGTCACAATACCAACCGATGCTTATCATCGATTTCACTATCATGACCTGATCATGATGTTTATCTGTATTCACACATCCTTCGTAACATGCCGCGCTCAACTTTCCACCAGATCTATTTGTAACAGCTTCGTTCCGCTTTTAGAATGAGAGAAAATTAGGATCGTTGGTAAACATTCAGCGTAGAATATAGTATTTTCGCAACCATAACTCTGATGGCTTTTGTGATCTCGGTTTCCTTATGTGCCCAAGTTTTGCACGTCTTGACTCCCTCGACGATAACTTCGTTTATCAAAGCTTAGCGTTCGGCCGATCTCGTTCTTATTTTTGTTGTTGCATCAATTGCTTCGATGTGCCATTACTTACACATATAACATATCAGGTTGTATCAATCTCTTGCAGTATGTAATTTTTGTCATCTAGAAAATTTTTCGTTCCTAATAAAAGGATATTTCACAGTTTAACCCGTCAGAAGGAAGAGATGGTTACTATTAAATTTTTTTCCTCTTTTTTTTTTACGTGTACCAAAATGCAACCATATATATGCGCCATGGAAATGCAGAAATCAAGTATTAACTCATCCAGTTCTAAAGCACGACTGCCCTGTTTGCTAATCTATACCACCACCGTTATCTCGCTTTATCGCAGGGCGTTTTCCTCTGTCTGCGAAATGGCGTACCTAATTCAACCACAGGATGGAGTGAAAAAAATTATAGAACCCTTAAACTTCGGCTTTGAGGGTTGAGTGCGATATTCTGTTCCTTATTTCAAACAATTAGTGTATGAATTCTTTCCGAACTTGCTTTGCACCCACTACGGGGCCTTTATTGTGCAGTGGCGTGTGTGCCTTTTGTAGTGGGTGACTGGCTTCAAGCTATATATGAGCCACTAAGATAATCCGATGTTCTGACGTCCCGATGTTTATGCGCGCTTCTACCACGCATTACTACAGCAGTATTTCATGTTGTAATGTGAAGCACGTATACAGGACGCGTGTGCTTGTAAAGCATTAAATTTAATTTCACTGCATTTAACGGCAGAGGAAGTTATTTTCACTGCATTCACAAACAGAGGCGTACTTGCGCACTTCGTGAGCTCAAATATCCCTTTAGACGCAGTTTTATGTGGTATCGTTTTGTTACGCCTATTGCACATTTGTCGGAGAGGCCTTAAGCATATTTTACGCTATGATATACGTACCCTACATTTTTAATAAATACAATGTAAGACACTCATGTGGTATCGTTTTGTTACGCCTATTGCACATTTGTCGGAGAGGCCTTAAGCATATTTTACGCTATGATATACGTACCCTACATTTTTAATAAATACAATGTAAGACACTCACGCACACAGACAAAATTGAGGAGGTGCTGTGTGGTAGAGCACCCGCTTGCCGCGCAAAAGACCAGGGTGCGATCCCCATTTTAGCCCAGAATATTTTCTTATTTATTTTATTTGCGCCTTTCTCGATTTATCGGCCACAAAAAGATGATTTTTCGCTCACAACCACAGACGCCAACACCTGAATTTCTGAGAAACAAGTTCTTCAGCGCTTTCGCGTTAAAATTTGTACTAGCACAGGACATCGAGAAAATATCACACAAGGTGATGGTGGAAATCATATACCAACTAACTGCGTGTAAAAAATACATCGGTACGTCCGATCATTTCTGATAACGAACACGTTCGACGGGCACTGGGAGGCATGGCTTGCGGACAAGGGAAAAGAGAGCCAAATAGATCTGTTTGACCCTGTCCATTGAACCTCGCCCGCCGTGGTGATCTAGTGGCTAAGGTACTCGGCTGCTGAACCACAGGTCGCGGGATCGAATCCCGGATGCGGCGGCTGCATTTACGATGGAGGCGGAAATGTTGTAGGCCCGCGTGCTCAGATTCGAGTGCACGTCAAAGAACCCCAGTTGGTCAAAACTTCCGGAGCCCTCCACCACGGCATGTCCCATAATCACATAGTGGTTCTGAGACGTCAAACCCCACAAATCATTCAATCAGTTCATTAAACCTGTCCTTCCTTCCAGTCGAACCTTCGACTGAGAGTCAGGTCAGGTTAACGACTTTCTTTCTCGTTTTATCTGAATAAAGTTTCTTCCTCCTATAGCTTATCCCCGCCACTGCCCCCTAATTACATGGCAGTTGCACCGCAATAGATAACGCATATGTACTCACCCTAAAGCAGGAAAAACGCGCATCAAGGCGCCCTATCATCTCAAGTAGCACCGATGCACCCACATAGAAGGATATAGATACCACGCTTTAGTAACCGTCCTCCGTGTTTATTACCAGAAAAGGGGTTGGTTCGAGAAACACGCTTTCAGCTTCCCACAATTGTACTTTGAGATCACTTGTATATATCTACAAGCATTTCTGGCCGTTTGTCATCGTGGCCTGACATTTCGTCAAGTTACCAATCGATGGAAGATTGTTATAACATAAATTATACGCCCTTTTTGCTATACTGAAGCATTTTTTGCAGATAATCTCAATCCAATCATTATTAACTTTTATCAACTCATTACGTCTTTTTTCTTCTGCGGCATCGTGGCTACGAGCGTTTTACTTGTCTGTAGAAAGCGTAAACCTAAATTTTATGCGTACGTGTGTGCATGTTTGATAAGAACGTATGCCGCTGACAAAGCTATTCGAGTTCTTTCAGCGCACAATGTGCGGACTTCTTAATGCTCCGGCCAACTCTGAGCAAGCGAGCATCTGCGAGAAGCACATCGTTTGTCGAACAGTAGACGGAAGCGAATTGAAATGGCCCTGATCCTACCGACAAACAATGGCTTGCCACAGTGACTGTGTATTGTAGAAAGACGAAAAAAAATGCGATATGTTCTAGAGGAAATTCATAATCAGGACATCCAGTCATGCATGTGCTTACGTGCTCTGCAGTTTGGTCACAGTTGATGAGTTCGATGTCACATGCACAAAGTTCGTCAGTGCGACCTGTGTTCCAATGTGAACGGAATGGATGGAGTACGAATGGCTAGTCCAGCAACGATGTTGTGTTGGGGCAGTTAGACACATTTAAAGCGTATTTACTTGTGTATGACGAGGGCCTCAAAAAAAAAAATGGGTGTCGTGTACTGCCTTGTCCGGATGTTTGGAATGAACTTTCAAACAGGAAAACGCGCTGAACGCACTGCTTCGCTGCGTAAAACTTGTTGGGGTCGCTTGTACCAGCGTAGAGTGAATAGCACGAAAGCAAGGGTGTGGGCTAATCTGCAAAATGACAAAGAAAACGAACACCAGAAGTTGTATTCAAAATAACGGTTTGAGCTCTCAACACCCTATGCAGCTACGCATAAGCATATAATATTGGGAGGTGTGCAATAAAAGTCATTGACCAACGGTACAAACTAACAAGTGGGTCAATGAGGTCATCGCGAAGAACGTGCCTACATTTAAATGTGTTTGCTTACTAAATATAGCTTCGTGAGAGCGGCGTCGTACGCGTTCTAAAAATCAGGCTACCGTACAAAAGTGCTCCAGGCTCAAAAGGGCAGCCTGCTAAGAACGCAAAGACTACGCCACCCGGGTGCCGCGTTTTGTGAAGAGGCAACCCGATTTGTGAAGAGTCTTGGGAAGGAGGTGGAGGAAGGGAAGAAATTAAAGGCGGGACGGCCAACCAGGCGTGAGTCTGATTTGCTATCAACGCTGCGGAAAGCGTGAGGGTATATTAAAGAAAAGAAAGTAGAGGTTAGCGAACACCGTCAGGGTACATGTGTGCCTGTCCATTGCGCGCTTACAAGTGGTCGCTTAATCCAGTCAATATTAGAAAAACCTAGCCATGCCCGCGTCGCTTTGCTGGCCTGCAACGCGCAGATCCACGATCCGAGGATCTTCTCTTCAGAGAAGGAGCACGCTGAAACCGCGTTGGGAATCCGCGTAGCATCGACAAAGTCAGCAACAGGCAGGTGTCTGCACACTCACACACAGCGAGCACGCACACAAAGCCTTTGTAGGCTGGAACAGAAGACACAATGGTGTGGGTACAAGGCGGGGCCGACCATTGTGACGACCTCCTCCTCTTAGCGGTGGTGGGTCTGCTTTTGGTGCAGGCGCGACCGGGAGAAAGTCAACGGCCCGAGTCGGGGTTCGGGTGGCGGCGCCCGGGTGGTGCCAGCGCGTCATGTACAGCCTCCCTCGCCCGCGGCTGCCTTTTTCTTCCCCCGATTGTGATTCAATGTGATTCAAATAAGAAACATTCAAAATGCATAGAAATAAACTATTTTATTATTATTATTATTATTATTATTATTATTATTATTATTATTATTATTATTATTATTATTAAAGGTGGTGGTCAAAGGACAATGCTCTACAACTAACAGAGTTCATGCAATCAGATCCCAAAATAGTCACGAAGTTCCTGTGTTATTTCATTGCAAAATAACTCGCATAAAAATTGGGGTTGGTTTTGTTACGAACGCTGTTCGAGAAAGGTGGGAAACTATTGGACTCGGAGAGCAGCCGCTCTGTGAAAAGCAATGCATCCTGTCCACTAGAAACGTAAAATATATTGGCTGCAGAGGTAAGTTAAATGATCACGAAAAGTATAACCCTCTCCCTGTGCCTAACCGAGTCTCATCCTGCACTAGCAGTTATGTTTTGTCAATCGCATGATAGCTGCATTCTGCCAGGATTTTTCAATACGCAATGCATATTGTTATCGTTTCAGTGTACGGGCGTTCTCTGCTATCCATCCTTTCGAGCAAATCAATGAGGAACAGCAATAAATCGCCACACTGCTGCGGCTGTTCCAATCAGCGATTGCAGCATAAGGAGGAAGGCGTTCCGTGGTTTCTTTATCCGGTTATTTCGCGTTTAATCACGCGTCACACTTCCGCATTGCATTTCACTGAAAATTTTGTAGTCTACTGCGCAACGTACATAACTTTTCGAAAATTTCGCTACAGTACTAATTACAAACGGCTTATATGCGTGAGTGGCCGAACGAGGTTGCCTGTATTCGCCATAAACCAGATTACTCTAATATTGTTTAACCAGAGGAAATAGTAGTGGGGAAATACCTTGCCTTAAATGAACTGCTAGCACTTTCTCTTAAGTTAGACAAAAGGAGGAGAATGTTCATTTACTACCTCACGTTGATTAGTTGTTCGCAACAGCAAACATGTATTGTTGAAAGGCTTGTTGGGCTGGAGAGCGTTTTCTGCAGATCTGTTGCTCAATTTGCGCAATAAATGACTTCTTTTTTTAATGAAAGATTTGAAATAACTTGATTTATGCGAACGTGATAATGATTTTATTCACTAAATATTACTCGGAGTGCTTTCCACGAAACGCCCAAAAGGACATTCCTTTTTAAAACGGTTTTGTCCGAGTGACCAGTATACATAGAGGTATACCTGAGAACAATGACTGTCTGGCGTATTTAGCGTGCGAATAAAAGAGCGCACTCGGTATGCAGAACTGGTGACACATTCTCAGCGTGGTCGTATACAGCGACGCAAAATTTAAGATTCAGAGATTGATAATTTTTGGAAAGCGGGTCTTCTTTTCGTATTCCACTCATCAGCCATCTATGTGAACTGTTCTTCCCTCTTCTGCACTAGGCTTTGCCAAATAACTGGAAGAAACTTTGTCTTAGTTCCAACGAGAAAATGATAACGAGAAATGGTAATCAAAACAATTGTGCAAAGCGAAACAAAGGAGAGCAAGCGTTCTCTGTTCGTCAACAGCGCGGTTATGCGAAAGGCACCACGGCATCAGCACGTACGACGCCGCTATACCTTATATAAAAGTATAAACGACGCAAACACTAGAAAATACTATACGGAAAAAGGAAGAAAAAAACATATACAAAAAAGAGACGCGATTGTTTCGGGCAACTCATATATATATATATATATATATATATATATATGACATGCAGGTGTTTAATAGATGTACAGTTGCCAGGCACTAGCTAGAAGATAGTGGGTTTTTATGCACATCAATTTTCATCGCAGACAAGTTCTATTTAACAGACAGCCACAAACAGCCACAGACACCACATGGGCACGTCGACGTCGTCTGCGTAGGCCTTCAGTCGCCTCTGTGCCGTCGCGCAGCCGCCGTTGCCTCTCCCGCTGCATTTCTCGCCGTGACTTCACAGCCATTTATTGGGGCAATCGTCACCTTGTTTCTGTTTATTCAAAGTTGTGTGTATAGGCATTTACCCAATTTATGTAGCGCATACTTGTTTAGGATGATGATAGTTGTTTTAGCACAGGTTGAACAAGGAAAAATTTGCAAAGCGGCTTTGATTTTGAAAAATATACAGAACCAAACAAGCGCACTGAAATTAAAAATCCGCGTCACCTCGCGTCACCTAGTTGAAGACCAGAAAAAATCTACGATAATCATGTCAAGAGTTGAGAATCGTTCAGCTTTGTCGTTTCATGGATTGCACGAGTTAGAACAAACTTGGCATTTTTTTTTTCATTTCCAGTAAATTGGTTCCCTACGATGTTAAGCCACATTACTCGCAATAGCGTCCGACTGAGATTGGCTGCTACGATCCCCTTAGTGTGTAGCCGTACAAGGCATACCATAACATAAATAAAAATAAATAAATAAAAATAAAGTCGGGAATGAATTGAATAGGTGGAGAATAAATAAATAACTCATGGCATACACATCTGAGGAAGTTAGCGTGCTCCTATTGCAAGGTTTGTCATGCTAACTCGAATACTCCGAGCAACCACAAGAGCAACGTCTCTGCGTTAGGAAGTTGCGTGAATGCGGCGGCGGGTGGTATAAGACAAAGCTGGCACAAAGAAAAGCAACGAGGGTCTATCCTAAAGCTCTCGCTTTATGCAGCCGCGATT
Organism: Rhipicephalus microplus; assembly: GCF_043290135.1. Taxonomy (NCBI): domain Eukaryota; kingdom Metazoa; phylum Arthropoda; class Arachnida; order Ixodida; family Ixodidae; genus Rhipicephalus; species Rhipicephalus microplus. Next base: position 73,875,734 of record NC_134704.1, read on the forward strand.
TTCCCCTCGAGATTCCCAAAACGCAACTATGTAGGCACGATGTTTCATTTAGTAACTTGAATGAGCACCCAGAGAGCCTTTTTCTCGTGTAGTTTTCTTGTGGCAGCCCAAGAGCTTTACTACTTTTGCTACAACCGATGCTTGGTCGAGCGCAACGGATGAAGAATGTGATCGAAATAAGAAGACCATAAAGCGTTATCTGAATGTACGGCGTGAAGTTTGAAAAATGAAAGTAAGTGTCTATAAAAAAACCTCTCTTGATTCGAAAGTTACAATAATAAGAGAAAATAGAAAGCCAAAACATATAAAGAAAGACGCCTTAGAAAAGGAAGTGGGGGAAATTGGGGTAAAGCTTCGAAGGGTTTATATTACCGTCACAAGAGTCGCTTTTTGATGGGCTCAGAGTATCACGGAATATTTTTTTTTCCACACGAGCGAGGCAGCTCGCACAGGGTTTGAGGACACAAAAATTATCAAGAAAGATTGATGAACGAATGGATTTGAAACGACATAATCGAGAAGGATGATGATCAAAAGCATACATGTGGTAAAGGAAAGGAAGCGTTCTTTATTCTACCTCCACAGCCGACCAGGAATTCGCATTTTATGACCCCTTCCGATGGAGAGCCGAAGAGAACTCCCATCAATACCCCACCGGGGAATTTAGCTTGATGGCCATTGCTCTCTCGCGGTGTTCTGCCCCTGTAGATGTACTGCCGAGCACTACTTCGGGCGCCTAGGTCTGACCTGCTATACATCTTTTGCCTCCTCGGCACATTTGCCGCGCTTTTTATGCGCGTGACCTCAGAGGAGAACCTCGCACGAATGCGCGCCGAAGCCGTGCGAGGATCATTAAATCGTTTTATGTTCCTGCGCGCGTTTTTGCGGCGTTCTCGCGATCGTTGCCTTCATTGCCCATGTGTCATGACAGAGGATATTTTTTTCTCGCTCACTTAGGAACTTGCATCAAAGCGAACGAACGAACGAACGAACGAATGAACGAACGAAAGAACGAACGAACGAACAAATGAATGAATGAATGAATGAATGAATGGCTTCCCTTTCTTAATGACTTCATATATACTTCAAACAAAAAATAATATGCACGTGCTACGGAGGTTTTAGTGTCGTATACTTGGAGCACATTGTGTATTCGTTGAATATAGTAAGATAACTTCAGAAGCGAACATTTGCCAGAAGCCTGCCCAATTGGGATAGAGAGTGAAGGAATGAGAAAACTCTTACCAAAATACATTTTAGGAAATAAACCCGTCATTTGGAAGCTGAGTTGGCTTCTTCTTCAATGGTGAGAAAGCCCGAGATGTTCGGCGCTTACATCAGGTTGCTTGCCGTGTGGGAGAAGTTCTCCACGACACCTCGTGAGCCGTGGCAGTAGAGGGAGGGCAATGTCTCCGTGGAGTGGTTAATGTTCCTCGCTGTCGGCTCAGTGTGCCAGGATTCGAGGAAGAGTTGCCGGCGAGGGTTTCCTTCGTTTCACAGAATCACCCCGTAGTCGGGATCGATGTGGTGGTCAAACCGCTCGCAGCGTTCTGCTGCGGCGCTCAGTTCGCTTTGGAATCGACGGAGGTAAAGCATGTATCATAACTCAGATATGTAGGTTATGTAGGTATTAGGTTCATTCTGTGCTAAAGGTAATAGCCCAGCGCGAGGCGAAGCTCTTGCACGTCTTTTTTTCGTCTTGCTTTGCGTTATTACTGTTCGCACAGATATATAAAACGTTTTTGCATTCGAAGCCTAGGATAGATTAGCGTAAAAAACACGCATGTAGAACGTTGTTATTAGGTTATTATCGTGCACCGCGAAATTTCGAAACAGAATCAGCTTTCACTACATTTATCAACATTTGTGATTCTTATAATAACCTTCTTCAACACCGCCTTCACGTACGTACAGAGGTAAAAAAACTTGAAGCACCGATTTGCCCTGAATCATATTTCGTGTTTTGAGCGACAACGGCCCCCAAAAGAAAGCGGGAAATATAAACAGACAAAAAAGTTTGATGTTATGCGCAACGACTTGAATTATGCTTGACTCTTCAAGGCTACCACCATACAAACAAAAAAAAAAAAGAAAGAGGAGCCGGACCAACTGCGGGTGAACCGCTGCTGCTTCGCCACGCATCACGCTTCCCCTCTGGGAGAAGGTCCCAACTTTTGTGAGTACCGTTTTCCACTATCTCAAGTGTTTCATGGCAATTTTCATTTTCGTTCACTTACCTTCTGTTGACTGCTCGTTAACCTTATCTTTTATTTGCTGTTATCCAGTATCTCTTAATACGCCAATAATATTTTCGTCACAGAATGCCGGTAATTATAAACAAGCGTTTTCATCATCTCTTAGCCTCTTTCCCTTACAATGCAGTAATATACTGCAGAAGGTCCCGAATGCCCGGGCAGACTTTCGACATCTCTACGCATCAGCTACAAAGACACGGAAAATACTTGTTGCTCAACAGCCACTGGAGTGAAAGAAAGCTAGAAAAGAAAGAGATAGAGAACAGCTGTTCACCCGTGTGAGTCGCCTAGGCCCGTGACATCACTTCTGCCATGACTCGCCTTCCCTTCGAATGTACAAGAGGTATTTTCACGCCTCAATGCGTTACAAGTAGTTCCTTACTTTTAGTTTTTGTCCCTCGCCGGTGAACATGCAGCTGTACGCAATTTTATATCAGCACATGGTCTTTTTTCATCATTCGTTTGGATTCGTGCTTCTACCATAATTGTGGGTCTTCCTATTTCCCAGGGAGTTCTCGACTGCCAGTGGCTACCAATTCGAAGAAGGTGAACGTGCTTGTTACTTTTCTTTTGTTTTGTTTTTTTTCTTCTGTTGTGCACAGTTTGCCTGAAGGAAGCTGCGCTAGGAGTTAACGAAGCGAGTTATACGAGAGTGTGTGAGAGAGAGATGAACATTCCTGAGTGGTTTTCGGTGTAGCGCACATTTTTTTGTCTTTTTTCTTCGTGGAAAAAGCATGCTTTTGCTGGTTGAATGCATGGCGTCACGCTGTGATGAGAATAGACTTTGGGAAGCAAATCTTTTCATCCTGCAAATGCGAGTTCTTTATTTTCCCAAACACTTTTTCTTGCGTTTTGTACTAGACGCTTCATGTTCTTCATATCTTGGCCTGTCCTTCTCACTTGCTTCTGAAGGGAAAAGGTGGGATAAAGATACGTTCTTACGAAGCTTGTCACTTTACATTCTTTTTTTTGTCGGAATTAGCTCTGAAAGGGACTCCTTACTCTCAATATCCGTAGGCAGTCAACATGGGCCAGAGATTGTATTTCAGTGTCTCTAGCTTGTGGTTCTATCCAATTTTGTGAGGCTCATAAAGTGTAGAAGCATGAACTTGTTCATAAATATTGCTGTGAACAGCCCCGAAAAGACAACTATGTTTAGCACCCATGGGGGCTAAACGGTTTATTCTAGACCCAGTACTAAGATTTTTCCAGGCCTTTAGTTATATAAGTGAATACGCACCACTGCGAAAGGGACCAGAGGAAAAGAGGAAACGCCGCTCATTGGGTTGGCCGCAGAAGATTTTTATGAAACGAAAGATTTTGTTTTCTCTTGCAATGATCATCACTCTGACATTGTGCTGAATAACATACTCGTGGCAGCAGCACACACTTTTCTCAATAACTACGTGTTTAGAAGGCAATTGTTCAAAGAGTGCAAATAAAACTGCGAAAATTGCGCAAATGAATATGAACAGTTTCTCTGTATGTTCTAGATAGTGTCTGTGTGTGTGTGTGCTTGTTTGTGTGTGTGTGTGCGTGTGTGTGCGTGTGTGTCTGTGCTTGTGTGCGCGCGCGCGTGTGTGTGTGCGTGCGCGCGCGTGTGTGTGTGCGTGTATGCGTGTGTGTGCGTGCGTGTGTGTGTTTGTTTGTATGTGTGTGTGCATGTGTGTGTGTACATGCGTGCATTTGTGTGTATGTAAAACAAATGAATAAAATTTACTGAATTCATTTCGTCACTTTGTTGGTCCATCAATTTTACTCTTATAGATTTACCACACGTTCGATAGCACACATTTTATTTGACTTTCTCGTGAAAGAAATGCCTCAGATGTAAACCTCGAAACACTTTCAAGCGTAATAAATTACAAAAATCAGCGCCTTCCATCGCCGTCGTGGTTTAGTGGCTAAAGTACTCGCCTGATGAACCGCAGGCCCCCGGATCGAATTCCGGCGGCGGCGCGCCTGCAATTTTGTTGAAGGGGAAAATGCTGTAGGCCCGTGTGCTCCGGTTTGGGCGCACGCTAAAAAACCTCAGGTCGCCGAAATTTCTAGAGCCCTACACTATACGTCGTCTCTAATAATCATATGATAGTTTTGGCACTTAAACCCCACGTATCAATCAATCAAATCAAACCAGCGCCGTTTTTTTTACGCAAAAGGCAGAATAAATAAGTTAAGCATGTAAAAATCACCGCGAACAATTGATCTTTTAACGGGATATGATAGTGGCAATAGACTCACAGCCTTCCGTATGCGCCCTCGCTGTGGCAAAACAAGTTACGTCACGGCAGCAGTGAGCATGCCTGAAAATATTGTTCTAGGTGGCAATGGTTTAAACGTAGCAACTTTATAACTTCTCAATTTGCTTTCCTTATCTAGGCTTTTCAAGCCTGCCACGTGTTACGTTGTGAAACGGCTAAACAGTAATACCGCGCAAGGGCTCAGAAGAGCAAAAAAATAACATATCTTCAACACAATGCCAGTAAACAGCAAGCCCGGCCTAGAAAGTGATACTTCAGCGGCTCCGCTTACACCACTACGGCATTGCGAAACATTTTCCAGAAACAATTTAGCTGCCGGATAAGCCGCAAATCGCGGTATCTGAGTTGTCACTAAAAGGAAACAAAGCTATAAATACAAACACATAACTGAAAACAAGCACGAGAAATCTGGGAGACAGGTGCGCGATGGCACAACACTGCGTTTATTTATTTCGCTTTCATTTCATATTGTCCATGCTTATCTGCGTTGCATGCTGCTCCCCGCAGGTACGTTGAAAAGGAATAAGTGAGCAGATGGCACTGACATTTCAACTTCATAGCACGGTGCAATCTGCCCGTTTACTTCTCTATTTTTTTTTCTTTTTTGGGGAGAAATATTGCGACGTGAACGTTTCCACTGTATTGCAAATGTTTCTGTGCGCAATGTTCAAAAAAAAAATGCTGTCTGTGAAACGAAGCATCATGAAGGTTTGGAGCACTTTCTCACTCCTTCTTTACTGTTTGCTTCCTCAAGCTGATCATCACCCGCCTTTTTTGCTGCGCAACACTTCAGTTGGTACAGGCAACAACGAAAGTTGTGCGCACATATCCAAGCAACAAGGAATTGTGAAATGATAAGTCTTTGTGATAACCCCGATAAAAGATTAAGTTGTCATATGAGAAATGGCTGATCACCTACCAGCCAAACATAGAGAGAAAAACGGCGTACTCAAATTACACCTGTGACCGAGGAACCTTCGATGGTCCCGTTTGTTTGTCCTCGAGGGCACCAAGAGTTTTTTTTTTTTTTTGCCAGTCAAGTAGTGAGACAACACAAACTTTGTTTGTGAAAGGAAATCGGGAGAGAAAGAGAGAAGTAAAAGGAAGAAAGAAAGAAAACATACGCCGAAAAGTACGTCGTAGCACGGTCGCAAGGGCTTCTATGCTTGTTCCTGAAGTATTGCGGGAGTCGCACAGTTCGTGCGTGGAAGCGGAACTGCCAATGACGTCCCGCTTCATAAGTGTAACTCTCACGCATTTACACACAGTGGGTGCATCGCACTGCACGACTGAGTACTATGGCTATGAAATCACTTCCAGTGGTACAGCCTTTTTCTTCTGTTCGCTGTTGAAATGTCACGCTTGGCAACTTAGCACGTCCTTTTAACAGCTTTGGTTGAACGAAGACGCACATAAAATAGCTGAATTAAAAACGTTGGCTCTACAATAGCAAGGAAAATTAGCTTGGTGATCAAAAATGTCAAGTGGAGCTGCCGCAGGCTCAGCTTTAGCAAGCATCAGCGTGACGAACTGTGCTATCATTTTGTGTGTCCTTTTCCAGTGGAGGTCTGCGTGCTGTCATGAATTCACTGCTTGTATCTTATTTCTTTTACGCATCTTCATTCACTACCTGCTCTCTGTTTTTCATTATTCGATTCCCCTTTTCCTTATATTTCCGAGTTGGGTAGTCAACCGGAAGTCCCTGTGGTTAACCTCCTTGTCTTCTCTCTCTCTCTCTCTGTGCTTCCCTCCCGATCCAGCATGTTTTATTCCACTTTGTTTAAACTAAACAAAACATATACGAGTAATAGATGCCGTATTCAGCGCCGTCAACGTTTCTTGTATTGATATCATGTTAGAGCTGATGGAATATGACTGATGGGTGGCAAGGCTGACAAATAGAAGGCCTGACAAGCAGAATGATTGAGAGATAGATATACAAAAAGTCCAAAGACAGACGAGCATGTAAAGCGTGAGTATATGTTGAAAAATTGGCGTATGGATGGATTGGTGGATGGATGGATTGGTGGATGGATTGAAGAATGAATGAGTGGGGGGTGGGGGGGGCTGAATGCATTGCTTCGAAACTTCACGAAAGAGCTAACGTAAAGGAACGCATTACGCAATATTAAACAAAATACCGGAAACATTTTGAGTGACTTGTAAAAAGAAAGAAAAAAACTCGGCAGATCCCCCGTACCTCGGGAATTCATGTTATGCGAAGCATGTACATGCGAGGTGACTGTGTTGCAATTTTCATATTGAGCGAGATGTCGCGAAGCGGTGTAAATATATCTACAAGTGCACGCAAGACATACGTTAAACACCCACATATGTTTGATATTACCAGTTTACAGTTGTGTTACCTTCCTCTTGAGGGATAGTGGCAATCTACCTGTCATAATTTGAGAGTGCTTGCCAAATATGCTCCACCTCATTCTTATTCTTCTAGTTACTTCCATCTCGCGGTTCGGCTCCGCGGTTGTTACCTGTCCTAAGTAGACATAGTTTTTTACAACTTGAAGTGCACTATTACCTATCTCGAAGCGCTGCTCTATTTGAAGGTTTTTTGTACATTGTTTTCGTTTTCTGCAGATTAATTTTAAGACACACCTTTTTGCTCTCCTAGTCTAACTCCGTAATCATGAGTTGCAATTCGTCCCCCGAGTTACTCAGCAATGCAATGTCATCGGCGAAGCGCAGGTTACTAAGGTACTCTCCATTAACTCTTATCCCTAACTGTTTTCATTCTAGGCTTCTGAAAACCTCCTGTAAGCACGTGGTAAATAGCATTGGGGAGATAGTGTCCCCCTGCCTTACACCCTTCTTGATTGGTATTCTGTTGTTTTCTTTATGAAGCACTATGATAGCAGTTGATCCCCTGTAGATTTGTTCCAAGATGTTGATATATACTTCATCGACGCCCTGATTCTGCAGTGTCTGCATGACGGCTGATATTTCTACTGAATCAAACGCATTCTCGTAATTTATGAAGGCTATGTATAGTGGTTGGTTATATTCTGAGCATTTCTCAATTACCTGATTGATAGTATGAATCTGGTCGATTGTTGAGTAGCCTGTTCGAAATCCTGCTTGTTTCTTTTTGTACTCCAAGAAATGTGTCGCATTTGTTATCTCAGTAGACCACAAAGACATGCTCTAAACGCGTACGTACGGAAGAAGTACTTACCTAATAAATGAAAAGGCCCTTGAAGGCCTCCGAGTTCAAAGGTGAAGAGTAATTTCTGTGTTGTGTTTACCATTCTTCCAACAGGTGCTATCTCTTACTCTATACTTCGACAATCATTTTATGTGAGTTTGACATCGGTGTTACAAAGCAAATATGACACGACTTTTCTTACAATAGATACTGAATTTTTTTTGGCCTAATTCACCAGTACTAAAGGTAGTATACCGTTATGACAGGAGGAACTGCGTAATGTGTCGCCTATACACTGCCCTAACTTTTTTTCACAGTTTTTGTAATAAAAGAAATAAAAAAACGGGCTTATGTGGCACTGCGAAATTGGGAAACCATCGAGTAAAATGAACACGACAAACACCATAATGGTGCATCGCGTTTTTGCCTATGAAAAACCGGTTAGAAGCTTACGCTCATAATACGCACGCACCAAATTCCAATATCAACTTTCCAAACTAGTCTGCGTGCTCGTTGATCGATGTTCATAAGGAACGCAGTAACAATGATATGTACGGTTTTACGTCCAAAAACAACGATGTCACGAGAGACGCCGTAGTAGAGGCCTCCGGAAATTCGGACCACCTGGAGTTCTTCAACCTGTACTGGCATCGAACAGAACACGGGCTTCTGCCATTTCGCCTCCATTGAAAGGCGACCGCAGTGACCAGGATTGCAGTCGCTTGATGATTGATTGCTATGTGGGGTTTGACGTCCCAAAACTACCATATGATTATGAGAGACGCCGTAGTGGAAGGCTCCAGAAATTTCGAACAACTGGGGTTCTTTAACGCGCACCCAAATCTGAGCATACGGGCCTACAACATTTCCACCCCCATCGGAAATGCAGCCGGCGCAGCCGAGATTTGAACCCATGAGCTGCGGGTCAGCAGCCGAGATAACAAAAGTAGTAGTGTTACTTGAGGGACAAAAAAATGTGAAGGAGTCATTGTAACTGTCCAGCTGGAGCAGTTGAAAGTTGAGATAAAACGATAGTGAATGGCAGCTTAGAATCATTACGCGGTGCAAGCCGCACCTAATTTAGTATGCATACAAATCTGGAAACCACTTCTTCTTAATACTGAGCTAGTGTTTCAGGCAGCAAGAAGTAACCCGATTTGTATAAGACGCCCATTAAATGCAGGACTTCGCGTTTTGTTCAGTTTAATTTCATTACGTTCTCTATGTGTGTCAGGCTCGCTTCAAACGAATAGTGATGCTGAAACTGTGCAAGGGCGAATGAATCAGTCTCGTGGTGTATCGAGTCCATTTGCATGGAAATGAGATGAGGCGTCCTGTGATGTTTCGTGGAGGCCGGGGTTTTCTTTTGTTAGTACTGCAGCCCCGATCTCACATTTGGTTTATTTCAAGCGTGCGTATCTGTGCGCGCGGTTACCGCAGAAAGCTTGTTCTGAGTCTTTGGGTTCGTTTTTACGAGTGCAAGTGCGTTAGTTTACCCGAGTTGGAGCGTGATAGCATTGGCGGGGCGTATTTGTAGAAGAATAACTTTCAAATACTACCCCCCCCCCCCCCCACCCATACCTAGTGGCTTAAATTAAAACAATCTACACTGCCTTTTGCACATTGCCCATTATTTCAAAGCGTACCAAATATTTATTTTTATTTATTTATTTATTTATATACTTTAAGGACCTCTAGGGCATTACATAAGGGGGGGTTTCATACAGTAATCAGTGACAACAGCAATTTTTAACAAGAAAAGAAGACAAAAAACAAGAAAACGCGCGCAGGCTACACAGTCCGTCAACTAAGAAAAGCAAGAAATAGCACAGCAAGGTTTTCACAAGCGAGCACATTGAAAAATCTGCACGACACGTTATACAGCAATGTCTAAGATTGATCCGCCTAGGCAGTAATGACCAATGATCCGCCTAGGCAGTAAAATAAAAAGGCAGAAAAGCTAGGGTGCACATCCGTTGTCACTAAAGTCGCGGATTTGATCCCGGTCACGGCGATTGAATTTCGGTAGATGAGAAACAATAGAGGCACATGTAATGCGTCATGTCAGTGCATGTTATGAACACCAGATATTTGGAACTTCCGGAGCCCTTCACAATGGTTTTCTTCATATTCATATGGCGCTTATGAGACGTGAAACAATAAAAACTATAATAATAATAATAATAATAATAATAATAATAATAATAATAATAATAATAATAATAATAATAATAATAATGATAATAATAATAATAATAATAATAATAATAATAATTATTATTATTATTATTATTATTAGTAGTAGTAGTAGTAGTAGTAGTAGTAGTAGTAGTAGTAGTAGTAGTAGTAGTAGTAGTGGTGGTGGTGGTGGTGGTAGTGTAACATTAAGCAATTCTCCTCTGGCCGTCGAGAAAATCAGGCAGTCTTAGTTTGTCGCATGCTTCTCGCTACATCTCGAACAACGTGTCCTTTTCTGAATTTCGCGCTGGCGGTGACAGAATAACTATAAGAAACGACAGCAGCCGATACGGAGGCAAAGGTCGAAAAAACTCCGAGTTCTTACGAGGCAAAGGTCGAAAAAAAACTTATTCTAAATTATAGACAGCCAAAAGCACCAGTTTTTGCAATGGGAAGCAATCGTATAGAAAAATTGACAACCGCATAAGTATGAACGCTGAATCTTGAGCAATAGTGGTGGGCGCTGTGGATGGGTCGGCCGTTTGGAGTATCGTTTGGCCACTTTGGTGCCGTTTAGGGTAACGTTAAAAACAGATAAACAGACAAATGTACAGACAGACAGATAGACAAACAGACCAAATTTTTTGCGTCGAAGGTCCCCAAGAAAGACTATCATCTTCAAAAATAAAAAAATATATATTGAAATGTAAGACGAAATGCGTCAACCCAATGTTGACACAGGGAAACTGATAAGCACTGCGAGGAACGTCTGGAAGCAGATGTCGTGCTTTGCGCGAGCGTCTGTCAATCGTTGAACAGCCCAGCTACGACAGATTTCTCGTGACTTAATTTCTTTGTATTCCATAATTTATTGTTGTTCTTTATTATCCCCGCAGCGCTTCGTGTTTCCTGCTTCCGACAGTTTTACCAATCGTCTGCTTAAATTATGCCTCGCAGCAGACGTCGCGGAAACCGAAAGATGAGCGTCTCTTTTTCCGGTGCCTCCTGGTGAGGGTAGCCTCCTTTTTTCTTTCATGTTCTTCGTGATCTCATTATGAAACGTAAGCCCTTTACTTAACCATTTCGCACTGCCACAAGAATGGCAGGCTCTGCGACGTGCGCTGTGTCGGGCGAAATGTAAGCTATCCATACCGATATAGGACCGGAGTACGGGTGTACGCTGCAAGTGTGCTATTATAGTTTTCTTCAACCGCTGCCTCATGTGAAGGGATGGTGCCATACGTTTAAGAAAAAAGGCCTGTGATGTCCAATGCCCGTCAGTGCACGATATATCAAGCTGGAAAATGCCTACCGCCTGCGGGCTATTGCTTCGCCGAGGTGTCAAGCGCAGAGGTCGAACCTTTCCTTTCACCACTTGTCTGGAACATGAGAAGGGGAAAAAAGGTAAGTCTCCTCATTTTCTTTTTTATTGATGTTAATTTGCTTTCCGGATAAAGGTAGAGCTTTTGGTGGCTTGTTTGGAACAGTGTCACTATCTCTATGAACTGGGCGTGATAGTCGCTAGGCCCTTGCCATATGTTCAGGCTGCCAACGATCTCGCGATTTTTTCTCCTTGTTTTCGATTAAAAATCTCCCTTTAAAGTGCGTATGGTAAGGCCTGTTTAGTTGAATACTCTGTAGGCATACAGGCATACGGCTGTACAGAGAGAAAGAGAGAGAGAGAGAAAGAAAGATGCAAGGAAAGGCGAAGAGGTTAACCAGACGCACATCCGGTTTGCTACCCTGCACTGGGGAAGAGATAAAGGGGAGAAAAGAGGTTGCAGAGAGATGAGAAGGTACACACAATCACGAGCACACTCGAGGAGCACACACTGTCTACAGGCGGTCGCTAGGTTTGTTGACTTTAGGTAAAGTAGCAGTGCTTTAGTTGCTTTCTGCGCAACTGAGGCAGATGCCCAAGGTCGTAGTATCTTCTGCACACAAAATGGTCTGGGGTCAAGTTGATTCAAAACCATCCGGAGCTGGTATCGCTGTGTGTCGTAGCTAGCGCAGCTGCACAGGGCGTGTTCGATGGTCTCTCCAGCTCCGCAGTAGTCGCATGTAGGAGTGTCTGCCATACCAATGCGAAAAAATGCGCTTATAAAAGTATACCTTCTGAACGACCACTTATGGGCAAATCAGAGGTTTGAACTGGCCGCTTAATCTTGGTGACAAAGTTAACTTGGTTTAGTAATTATCTCCTTTTTGTTACACTTGAAAACTAAGTACCCGAGCTTTTCCGGCACGAATAAGTAGCAAAAAGACAACACGGGAACAATGTGAACTGGTCCATGCACTGATTATTTATATTGTGACTGCTGCTCATTTCAATATTGAAGCTAGTTGCATTGCATTTTTTTTTTGCGCTTAAGAAACACGATGGAAACCACCGTGGTGGTGTCACGTCCCCCACTGACGCGATATGACTTGTCAGTGAGAATTCCAAGAACGGTTTCCTTCGATAACGATCTTCTATCAACACTATCTTATACCGCTCGTCTAGGTGCACTGAATAGATGATTCTTAAACGGTCGTCACATCTGGCCCTGAAACCGGCCACACTATTGTTCTTGCACGAGCAGCACAATGGACGCATTCACATTTACACGGATGGTTCTGTTTCTTCAGTAAGCTCAGCAGGGCTCAGCAGAGTGGTGGTTATTTCCATGAAGTCCGTTACAATTAAACGTCATCGAAGGCTGCAGAACTCACTGCCATACGTGCCAACGCTACTTGAACCAGGTCAGTTTCGCAGCTCCCCGCGCGCGCCGGCACGAGCGGCTGACACGTGAACTAATGGCACTGCTGTTCCGTCTTGCTTCACACACTACTCCGCGCGTCGCGGCGCGCGTGTTGCCGCTTGGACACGACAACACGTTTTCGGCGCTCGGTTGCTCCTTCGCGCAATTATTTAGTGAAATGTCGTTCTTTACAAAACAGTTCAAACTTGTGACAAGAGCGCCAATAAACAATGCCTTATTGTTGTGCCCCGAGCCGCAAAAGCGGCTACGGAAACGACATTGGTCATCATTTCTTTGAGCCACCCTGGGATCGCGATGAGTTTAAAAAAAGCCACCCGCATGTTCCCGCGGAAAGAAGTCGAGTAAATGCGTCGCAGAGTGAGGGGGGGGGGTATCGCGTGTATGTTGCGTAATTGGGTATTGTTATTTCATCTTATTTACGGAATGATGAAGAAGCGCGTCCTTCAAGGAGTGTTTGGAGGCTGATGTTGGGTTGTGCCCCACTACTGGTTGAAGGTACTGTTGCTTCCAGCGCATCTACTCGAGTCAAGCAAAGCGTTGCCAGAAATTTTTTTCGAGGGGCAATTGGGCGGGGGGCACCTGCTCCATTTCAGACAAGGCACCTCCTTGAAATGGTCATTTGTTATTCTCTATGCTATCGCGAAAAAAAATTTCGGGTAGTGTGGGGGATGGGCCCGGTGTGCTACCTCCTGGCTATGTATGGCATGGACACAAACTGCGCTCTGTGTAACGAACCGAAAACGGTTGGACATGCTGTGAGTGAGTGCTTGGATCCGATGTTCTTTTGGGATGTGGTACAAAAGACCCTGAAGAAATAGCTGCCGATAACACCTCATGGTATACGTTATATTTCAATAAAGAATGAGGATGGTGTTCCATATAATATGACGCGATTACTGGGCCTTTACAGTCTCTGGATAAAACGCATGGCCGTGAGCCACATGGATCCTAAAGCAAAATCGGCACGGGAAACTTCATTGAATGCGTAATATGTGCACAAGATAGATCGAACGTTTATATAACCTCAAAATCGTATGCGGGTGTTTGATGAATTGGTGAAAATGAGCCGTTCTTAAACCGTCAAAGTGGTGCGAGTAGAGCAATATGGTTTTTATGAATATGTATTTATTTATTTCTCAATAAAGAGGTTCTAAAAAGCACACGCGTGCCTGTGTAGTAGAACTCCCGCTCTCCCCGCAAACTGCCCGGTTTCGACCCCCACTCAGACCCAGAACTTTTTATATTTGCATCTTGCTCAATTTTTCAGTCGCGCCCAAAATGATTATTTTTCGCTCACAACCAACGAAACCGACGCCGACGCAAGAATTTCTGCGAAACGAACTCTTTAACGCCGTCGCGTTAAAAATGGGCACAGATCCTGTGCCGCAAGGATGGGCGGATGACTCACAAGTCCGCTATATGTGAGTGACATTTTGAGGCAGACGATAATTGCAAATATCATAAGTACATTATAAATGGGAAATGAAATACTTCCACCTCGAGGAAAATGGACGCTAGTGCCAAAGACATTACCTCGCTTTTTTCCCGGTCTGCCAGAGTGCATATCGAAGGCACATGTGACGACAAGAACAAGGAGGTCACACAACACACACACACACACACACACACACACACACACACACACACACACACACACACACACACACACACACACACACACACACACACACACACACGTGCTAGGGATGAGCTCAGGCCAGAAAATGAAATTGGGAAGTCATGGTGATGGAGTCGGTCGAGTGATTTTAGCGACGGCGCATCTCCGGGCAGATCAGACGTCTCGTCAGCTACAGCGTTCGCGCTCAATGAAGCGATGAACTTCTCGTTGCCTTCCGCGTGCAGGAGCCAAAAATTAATCAATGATGCCATGTCAGGGATGACGTGCGGTGTTTTTCTACTGCAGAAATCTTGCACAAAGGGCTGCTACTACAAAAAAACTGTTATTGTGGAACAAATTGGTAGCTCTAGATTGTGCCCACAACTATTAGGGTTCATCGTAAACACTGTACAGTGTTTACAAAGCAGCCTACTAGCTTTCTCTGCCTGTCCTACGGAGGCCACTGCTAGCCAGAAAGCCTTCAAAGGTGGTGAAACCAGAAAACAAAAGGTCCGCAACCTCTCGAAGAGGTCTGCCCGTGCGGCTGCCTCAAAAAGGAAGAAACATAAGGAGATCCTGGCTCTTGAGCGAAAGCTTTCCGCAGTTTCGAATGAGGGAATCGAAAATACCCTTGCTGAGCTTCCTCATTTGCTAACCCTTTATTTATGACATCACTAATGTAACGACTGTTCGGCAATAACCCAGCGAAATTCTTCGAGAAAGATGGCTAATACTTTAGCCATTTTTCGCGCGAGAGTTGGCATGATAACTACAATTTTTTAATGCCCTCCTGAGAGAATCCTCTCTCGAGAAAGATGGCTGATAACTACACAATATAAAAAATGCCACCTTGAGCAAACTGTATTTCTAAAAAGTGTTTTCATTATAGCGCAGTGGACATTTGGCTGGGAAATTTTGAAGGCCGACGAACACTGGAAAGAACGTGAAAGATGCACAGCTGATTACAAAATAAACTACGCTTAAGATGAGCCACCAATATAGAAGGACGATCGCATACTAACAACTCGTCCTGCCTACTTCTATTCTGATTGATTGATTGATATGTGGGGTTTAACGTCCCAAAACCACTATATGATTATGAGAGACGCCGTAGTGGAGGGCTCCGGAAATTTAGACCACCTGGGGTTCTTTAACGTGCACCCAAATCTGAGCACACGGGCCTACAACATTTCCGCCTCCATCGGAAATGCAGCCGCCGCAGCCGGGATACGAACCCGCGCCCTGCGGGTCAGCAGCCGAGTACCTTAGCCACTAGACCACCGCGGCGGCGCTACTTCTATTCTGGCGTCTTGTGTTTCGAGCACTATATTTTTATAATGCATTGCAAACTAGCACCCAAGACAAGCTTCTCGGGCACAGCCGATTCCGCCCGAAAACAGCGTTGCGGGCACTGTTTGTAAATAAATACGTAAAAAAATAAATAATAATTAGTTTCCCGATCGCAAAGGCTCCTGACTTTTAGTGGTGATCATGAAACAGATGTTTTACAAATTTTCGTTTTTGAAGTAGTTGAGTTCACCGCTCAAGTGTCAATGGCGAATCTCGGTTATCACGACTGACGAGAGCTGCGACGAGAATGCGAATCACTCGCGCTGCAGCAGACGATGCGCGCGGCTTGAAGCAAAATGGCACAGCAGCGCCACTAGTTCTCGCGTCGGCCACCACGGCCACTTCAGAGAGCGCGCGCCTACGGGGAGCTCCGAAACTGACCTGGTTCTAGTAACGTTGATACGTGCAGCACTGGCGTTTTTTGTTGGAGAACCTTCGCAAGCTTGGTCCATCTTCTCCGACTCAAAAGCTGCTTTTCAATGGCTCATGTTACTCATTTGTCATGGACCTAAAGAGCACTTAGTAGCCGATATAAGGCTTTTTCACTACCAAGCAATCGAGAAATAGCACATCATAGCGTATGAGTGGTTACCAGGTCATTGCGGCACATATGGCAACGACTGCACAGAAGAGGCCCCTAGATCTGCACATGACGGTACGCAATACACAGCCATTCCGTTTTCAAGAACTGACGCAGCTACAAACCTTCGTTCGCTCGCACGTGACCTCACACTGGCACAGTGGAACTCGATGGAATTCGTAAACGCTCGCCTACATAACTTCGATACTGATCTCAAGCCTTTTCCACAGGAATACCTCGAGCTGAGGAGACACTTCAGTGCCGCCTGTGGCTTGGAGTTGTATTCACAGACGCATATTCCTTTTTTAATGGATTGACCAGCACTTCTACAGGCAATAACTGAAGCTGCGAAGAAATAATTGTCTATCTTCTGTGCGATTGTACCCAATTCAACGCGCCAAGACAAGAACTTATCGAAGCTATATAAGACTAGATGGTCGACCTTTGTCGGAACAAAGAACTCTGCGTCATTGGCCGAGTCCATTCTCGGTCCAGAAGGCTTTGAAAGCTTTAGTAGGTTTTTTGCGGACAAATGGCCTCAGAGGCAGACTTTAGTGTCGTATTCTCTTTAATTTCGCTTTTCCTCTATCGCTACCTTTTTATTCTTTCTCTCTCTTTGTAACATCTGTTTTCTCTCATCTTTTATTTCCTGTGCCCTCTTTTCCAGCACAGGGTAGCCCGTCGCTTTGAAAACTGGCTAACCTACCTGTCCTTCCGCTTACTTCTTTCCTCCTTCACCTCTTATATAATAGTGTAACGGTGAAGAAGTGGAAAGGAGAAGGCGCTTAGATCACGTTTTCAAACATGGCAGTGCCCGTTCACCACTGCGGAAAACCGTCTATAGGAAATACCACGGCCGGACTCGATGCTCCTTCCGCACGCTCTTTACGGCCTTCTCAATACCGGCGCCGGGCATATATTTTTTTCTGACGCGTAGAGGACAGGACCACCTCACTGTAAGCTCCGCCGGCTCCCCACGTCGCCGACGGCTCCCCGCGTCGCCGACTGCGACTTTTTTTGACTGCGTTCGATGGCCTCGGGTAAACAATGCATCAGACACGCTCAGGCACGCTAACTGCACTAGCGTAGCCATGGTTTATTGTTGCGTGCCGCTGTGTAAGTCACAGCAAGGGAACACACCGGGTGTGTCGTACCACCAATTTCCTAGCGATGAGGAACTGTGTTCAAAGTGGAGGAAAAATGTTTGACGTGAAAACCTCGTCATCAATGACAAGTCCGCATCGACTGTAGTGTGCAGCAAACAGTTCACGGAAAATGACTATGTTCCCGGATATCGTATCCGGAAACTGCGTCCAGGAGCCGTGCCCACGGTCTTCGATCGGTATCCTTCGTATATGGTCCCGGCTACGAAGAGGCCGCGTAAAGAACCTGCAGCGCGTGGCCCCTCGGCCACCTCGGCTCCTCGACAGCCGGCGAAACGGAAAGGGGAGTCATCGCCGTCTACCTACGGGAAGTTCTAGTCCACCTTACGACAAAATTTATATTGCTTTTTCTCTCTGAATTTTGTGCGCTGTGATGGATTACTGTTGCTTGTGACAACACGCGTGTGCGAAAATCCGGGAAAGCTGCCGGAATGGTTGCGACTGGGTAAGCGGTGCTTTCAGAGGTCGACTATACCATTTTAACCTCATCACATGCAACGACCGAGCTGTATTTTGTGGATAAAACGTTCATCTTCAAGAATTCAGGTGCCGCAGTTGGTTCTGTTCCTCGTACTCAGCGCTGTTATGATGGCCATAGCGCTTTGGCGCGCACACTGCACCCGTGAACGCGCTTGGAGGCGGCGGAGCAACAGTGGTCTAGCAGCGCCACCCCGAACTTGCGGCGGCAGGCAGCAAAACGCCCCAATGCGAAGGCCGTAAGGGGAGCGCCGGAGAAGGCGTCGAGTCCGGCCGTGGAAATACATGCTTCGGATCGGATAGCGATTTCTAGTCAACTGTTTACAAGTATTATTTCTTCAAGTTTGGTTTCATTCTTCTAGTGGCCTCTGCATGCAACATCCCGCAGCAATGCACACGGTGTTCTTTGACACAGATTTCATGGTGCGTCGAAAAGTATTCAAGTGGTGTTCTTGTTCAAAAGTGGCCCAAGCGTGCTAGGCCTAACCCGTATGCGGGACCATGGTGGCTTTGAAAGTTGCATATGAGCATTTGAGGAAAATGTGATTCACGATTGACTCTGAAAAAAAAAAAAACGTAACGCCGTGATCCGATACGGGAGACTGCGTAAACGACGTTTTTGATAAGCACGTCTTGCCAACACGCGATTGACTTGGCTGCATACTAAACGACGTCATCCGTAGGCGTAGGCAACGGGGTGGGCACGAGCTTTCCCTCCTCCACCCCCCTTGACATATAAGAGGGCTGGGCGCGAAGTTAGCCTGATACATTGACATAATAGGAAGGGAGCGCTGCAGCTAACCTTGAACGCCCTCCCGCCCCACCACGGTGGTCTAGCGGCTAAGGTACTCGGCTGCTGACCCGCAGGTCGTGGGATCAAATCCCGGCTGTGGCGGCTGCATTTCCGATGAAGGCGGAAATGTTGTAGGCCCGTGTGCTCAGATTTGGTGCACGTTAAAGAACCCCAGGTGGGCCATATTTCCGGAGCCCTATACTATTGCGTCTCTCATAATCATATGGTGGTTTTGGGACGTTAAACCCCACAAATCAATCATCATTGAACGCCGTCCCTCCCCGACGGAAACACTGGGCACGCCTATGACGTCATCGTTACGTGCCGTCACACTCCCGTCACTCGGATTTTCTCAGTGGAGTGACAGATGCGTCACCGCTGCTGTCGTTGTGCGCACGGGCAGACGCACCCAGGAGTTGCACCAGACGATACATTTTGTGTGTCTATCAGAGTCACAACACTTTTTGATCAATGCTATTTACTTTCACGGAAAAATCAGGCATATTTGTGACCATTTAAAAGAGAAAATAAGTTCTTGCTGCTTTGAAATATCAATTGTCGATTACAATAAAAATGGTATGCACACCCGGGTGGTTTAATTTGTTCATGCTTCACTTCAACCTTACGTTCAGCCAAGATTTCTACAATAAGTTTTACAAACAAAAAAATAAAGCAAAATTTAATTGGACAGTTCTATTTGACTTTTGAATGAGAAAATTAGACCGCGTTATTTCGGTTGGGTACATTTATTAAAACCAAATGCTCGTTTAAAAGAGAATGCGGTGAGCGCTTCCTTGCTTACGCTGTGAAAGGATCAATAGAGGAAGCGACAAAGTGAAAGGTAAAAACAGCGGAAACTAGAAGAGATGAAGTACGAAGAAATGACTGACGTACTTCGTCTCTTCTAGTTTGTGCAGATTTTAACTTTTACCATGTGTGACCAACTGGCCCAACAAAACACTGCTGGGCAACTGACCAAGAACACGGAACTTCGTTATGGAACAGGCAGTTCATGCATTCCACGCATCTATGGCAACAGGCACGCTCACGAAGCTGGCTTCCTAAAGTGGTCACTACTAAGTTATGGCTAAAAGAAAAATTGATGAATAAACAATAGCGTTCTCCTAAACTTTCTAATTAATGACGTAAACAATAATTCTGCCCTCGCGTAAGTCATAGCACAGTAAGCTCCCTGGCAAGGTGAGTCGCGTTGTCGCAGCATCGCGTAGTTTATTAATTAGAGCAGGTCGGGCTTGAACGCCCACTGTACGAAGTTGTCAACACAAGCAATATTACCTCGCCGAAGCATCTCTTAGAGGCATAGAGAGAAGGTACGAGAGGGTGCCTGTATAGACGGGCGGCGCTGGTTTGTTGTCTACGAAGTGACGTGCGCTCAAAAAAACGTCGGCGGCGAACATGCTTATATACATGAATGGGGAGATCGAGTGCCTACAAGGGCGTTGATACGAAACGGGGAGGCTTGACTAACAATGTCACGAAGAGGCTATGATAGTGGTGTAGCATCAAAGGTCACGCGTGATCGAAGGGGTCGCAAGAGGGTTCTTGCGTTTTGTAGTTGTCTCCTTCTTTTCTATGCCGAACAGTTTAAATGGTCCCGCGTATGCCTTCATTCTTGGCGAAGAGGGGGACGTATGGGACATCAAAAGGGTTCGCGTATTGAGGCTAACCTTGGAGGCGTTCGACAATATGCTTGAGCGTTGAACTGTATAGACACTACCGTCAAGTATACGGTCAATGATTTGCGCATTTTGAACACCGAGATATTCAATGACAGTAAGGAAGAATGTGGGTGAGGGATACTAGACAAACTATTTAATGTAGCAGTTCTCAAGCACTAATTTGTTATTTAATTTCACATGTGCCTAACTTAATTTTCACATCAGCGTTGATAGATAGATAGATAGATAGATAGATAGATAGATAGATAGATAGATAGATAGATAGATAGATGGATAGATAGATAGATAGATAGATAGATAGATAGATAGATAGATAGATAGATAGATAGATAGATAGATAGATAGATAGATAGATAGATAGAAGTGGGCAGGGTTGCGCGATTGCTGGCTCATCATCATCGTTCATGCCTATGTTTTTGCACCAGGCCACCTCGTTCAGATTACTTTCACCCTATGTGACTGCGTACTCATGGTCCTTCTTAGCCTCTTTTCGTTAGAATTTAGCCAAGAGTCGGTGCTTTATTTAGCTTTTCTCCGTCATCCGGCCACAGTGGTGGGACAGCCTAAGCTTAGTACACCGAGAAAAGCACGGGGCGAATTCTACGACGGACGTTGGGGATGGGAAATGGCGACTGGGTGGCGTGGTATGTTCGATAACATCGCCATCTGCCACAACACTCCGAAAGAACTCTCGACCCCCGGCGGCTGTCTGTGATGCCGATCCGGCATCTGATGATGAGGGCCAAATGTCTGCGGTGGCTCAGCCGCAACGGTATGGTCTCCCAATTTTCCTCTTGTCTCTTCTATCAACATAGATGTATTTGCCCATAGAAAATGAATCAAGGCTATCACTATTTCTTGATTTTGTTTTCTTATGCCGCGTTTTTCGCTTCTTATGGGCGCTTCTCTTTCCCCCTTTTCATTCATTCAGCTTCGTGCTTCTGACAACTGGCTCACGCGAAGGCTTTGGGCTGCCACGTGTCGCCTTTTTTTTTGCTTTTGTAGATAGAAAAGAAACCCGATGGGAAAAATGCCCGTCAGTGTCGCGACCAATTCTCATGCCACCACGCATTTATCAAAACATAGGATACACGTATAGCAGGAAATCAATTAAATTTTGAAATGGGTGATTAAGTTATTTAACCTGCTTTACATTATCATAAGGTAGTATTGGTTGTTGGCAGCTATTCTTCCTTGAAAAGATTGACTAAAAATTGTCACAGAAGAAGAGGTCGTTGTCAGCCAGGCGACTGAGTTTTGACACTTTCTCTCTATGGATGAATGGATGAAAATTTTTCATTGGGGTCCTGAAGGATTCACCCGCGTTTAATAGGGGTAGGTTCGCGGGCCGCTCTATGTGTCCATTAAATTGCTCTTTCAATAGCGAAGTGCTGCGGAGGTGCCCCTCTTCACAGGGAAAAGCTGAAGAATATTTTTCTGAAAATGACCTTCGTTTCGAGTTCAAGAGTTCGGTCCTCCTGCAAATACCCGAGGCTGTCCAGAAGTGTCACCGTCCCTACGTGGGAACGGCCCGCGATCCTCTCCCCATACAACGGCCGTGGAATCCTTCAGGACCTCAATAAAGTTTTTTTTCATCCATTGATCCGTCTATCAACGCTCCCATTCTTTTTTCTTTTTTTCATAAACGCAAGTTCATGATTTTCGAATTGCGCTGGACTTTCTTAACGTAGGCTCGTGCTAGGCACCGTGTTTGGAATCCTTGACAGTTATAAAATTTAATCACGTACTCCAAGAACCTGTTTAAAAGAGAGCCTTTCATTCATGATTCAAGAAACTTTACGAACACCAGTTGCAAATATGAATCACGCGTCAATTTACTATAGCTTACTGGCCAGTGAGATGTTCAGTAAGGCTATGTGTACGAAAAGCACAAATCAGAGGAAAGGGAATTGCCGGTAAGTTGACTAGAAGGGGGCGAAAGGTGTGCTACGTTATACTGAGCGTAGCGGGCTATTTTTTCTTCTATACTGGAGAATGTGGTCTCATGCGGAAGCTGGAGAGATTACTACAGCACTTTATACCATGCTAGTTGGTTGAGATTCATAATTCATACGGCGCGGTGCAACATAACAAGGAGTGAGAAGAACACAAATATAAAGCTATATATGTATATTTTCTTTCCTTGACGTGTCACGCTGCCCGGCCGCGGTGGTCTAGGGGCTAAGGTACTTGGCTGCTGACCCGCAGGTCATGGGATTGAATCCCGGTGGTGGCGGCTCCGTTTTTGATGAAGGCGAGAAGGCTGTAGGCCCATGGGCTCAGATCTTGGGGCACGTTAAAAAAAACCCAGGTGGTCGAAATTTACGGAGCCCTCCAAGGCGTCTCTCATAATCATATGGTGGTTTTGAGACGACGTTAAACCCGACATATCAATCATGACGTGACACGCTACTGCGTAGTAATTATGGAGGGTGAGAGTTCATCATTACAGTGTAGAGCAAGAAAAAAAGAAATAAACAGTGTACAGATGTGTCACACTGTGATCACAATGTGTGCGAAACCGCCGAACGCATGAGGTAGTGAAAGTTCATGGAAACGCGGGCCCTTTAGTTTTGAATAAGTGTTCATGTTTGGTGCACGCATCTCTCACTTAATGAAATGTGAGTCGCATCAGTCTTTCATTTTTTTCAGTACTCTTCCGTTCATTGGAAACACGAATGGTTTACCGATGAAAACCTTCGAAGCTTCGCCCCACTCATCATCATTCACTCCGTGGATATGCTGTGATTTTTTACCTACGGATGCTTGTTACCGCGACGTAAACAAAATATGCTAAGGTTTATTCCTTTTTAGTTCCACCCCGTAAAAACATTTCAGTGCGACAGGCCTTGCCACTTTAAAATTGCTTACTCATCCACGGTACCGTTTTTTTAACATCAGTTGCCCGTTCGACATTGTAACAGCTGTCGCACTGACATTGACCGAGACACTGTCACGCTTCTTGTATTGAAGTTTAAGAGGGCAAAGTGGTATTGAGTACACTACAGCTGCTACGCGGTCTTCGGTATATTTAAAGGAATGGAGTAGATTTATGCCTAGGCGTACGCATGTTTCTCCTTCACTGGGGGGAGGCTCATTGCAGCGCCCCCCCCCCCCTCCTTAAGTCAATGTATGGGGCAGACTTTGCGCCTCCGCTTCTTACGTGACGAGGCAAAAACATTCTACAAACGTACACACACGATGTCCCCCATTTACATGCGCGAATGGGCGATCTCACCGATGACTTGCGGTAAGAACAAATCTCGTGATGCCCACTCGTGATGATTCACTTAGGGGCAAAGCATGGGTCGTTTTTTTTTTTTGTCTGCTTCTTCGCATGAACACAGTGAAATGCATAATACCTTGAGGGAGTTTAAAAGTGCCAAATTATTTCTAAGCACGTTTTTTTATGTGTTATAACATGTAGCCAATTAAATTGTAACAGATATATTATTGTTGAATTTGTGCTTCAAAAGTCATACTCACCGTCTTCTAAATTATTTAAGTTAGACATTTCTTTGCTTTAATTCTAGGATAGCTGCAAGAAGCGAACAACTCACCTATTATGGCGACTATTCTGCTTTTAAACGCTCCCTTTAGGCGCAGCACACTATATATGGTCCATTCAATATTCTCAAAGAACATTCGTCTCAGTTTTTCTGCGCATTTAGACACAGGAGATGCCAAGCTCAACTTTTCTCTTAACGTACCAGCACGAGCAGAACAGTGGTTTAGATGGGTCAGTTTAGTCACCTCGGAAAAACGCAGGCGAATGTTTGCCGCTATATAAGTTTTTTTAACACTGTTTTATTGGACACAACAAACTTTTAATAGACTGTTTACGCTATTAAGCTACTCTAGCTCATGCCGCCTTATTAGTTAGGGCGAGGAAGATTGTGAGGCAACATCACTTAACACCGGGAACCGCAGTTAAGGCCAACGACATCATTCGATGACTAAGTATGGACAAATAACAAAAAAAAAGAAAAGCAAAAGTAACTGCCCAGTTGTACGTTCATGTTTTCGTATTGGAACTTCGGAGTCAACAGATCATTCGTGCTTGCTACGTCGCGCCTATAAGCTTTATATTTGCGGTACATGGTGTCCGGACGCCGATGGCGCAATCAGTACCAGAAATTGCTGGAGTCGATGGACGCGTGTGACGAAAAAGTTCCTCTCATGGCGACACTATCCCCCTCTAACTCAGACGTTCGTGCCCCGCGGCTTCTGCACCGTGCCTCATCTTGCTTGTTATCGACCACACCAGTCAAAACGATCATAGGCGCCTGCACGAAAGAGGGGCAGGGGGTTCCCCCCCCCTTTCCCACGTGCCTTCTGGGATGTGGCCGCAAAGTGTACCCTATACATTGACATCATAAGAAGGAGATCGCTGAGACGAATTTCCCACCACCTCACCCTGAAGGGGAATCCTGTGCACGCCTAGGGAAACGATTACTGCCTGTGCTGAACTTCGAAACAAACTCCGTGATGAAGGATGTGATGTTTGGATGCTTTGTCAGCTAGGCATGTTTGCAGGTCACAGCGAGAAAAAGAATGAGAGATATCACAGCGATACGTGGTAGAGGAAGGGAAGAGGTAGGAACAGATTTGCAAAGAGATCACTGTCGCACCGGACTCGCGTCAGCGCCCCGTGGCGGCGCATCCTCGCTTCCACCCGAAACCATCATTACCGAAATTGATAACGATGCAATCCGGCGTGGCCAGTGGAATTGACCCGAATTTAACCGCAATTTCGCAATAGCGTTTGCGATGCCTCATCTGTTTCAAACATTATTTTTTTTCGGATTCGTTGTCTCGCTTTATTCAATACTCTAAGCAAATTGATCTCTTCCTGTGCACTGTGCAGACCTTGCGTGCGTCTGGGATCTCGCAATTCTAAATAATGTTGGAAGGTTCGCGCTTTCAACAACGTTGCTGCGAAGATCTAAATAGGTTTGCTATATTAAATGCGAAGCATTTCCTAACGAACTTCGGCGACTTTGAGCGTATCTATCTTTCTAGCCGCTTACATTTGGGTGCTCTTGTGCTCACACCCTTTACTTGGTGTGAACCAAAATTAGCATGGGTGGGTAAGATGGTTTGACGAATATGACGCGCTGGTCAAGACATAATGTATTTAACAATATCGTCACGTACGTCGTCAAACACTTCCCACCAGACCGTGGCCCTTACCCATGGAGGGGGGGGGGGGTATGTGCCGCTGCTATGTACGTGCCCCCGTTGATTGACACTTATTATCTACCCAGGAACGACAAGAACCCACATGGGCAATTTTAACGCGTGAGCGTTATGAGATACCCGGCATCGGTAGCGTGCACCCAACGAATGCAAAGAATAAATGTCAGGGTCCCAGCTGGAATTGAACCCAAGCATTCTGTGTCACAGTGAAGCGTTTTATCACATAGCTACGCCAGGTCTCGGGCCTACTTTTCAAATAGACGCTAACCTTCATGAAACGTCAATAGTGGTTGCAATACTTCTTACCCAATTTTATAAACATTACATATGTACTCTTTTGATACACCCGTCACGTCGGGTTAACGTCAGTTGTGGTTAGGTGGCATGCGCTGAAGTTAATGCATGTAGCATTGTCCAAGGCCAGCATCTTCGCGAGCATCAGCGCTTCATATCAGCTTCTGGTGTTGTTAATACGCATGTTCCAGTTGACATCGTTGCTCAAATGCAAACAACTAATTATATGCTACTCTTCAAACATCTGCTACTCTTCAACATATGTCTGTGCGTGCAACATTTGTACATATATTTAGCGTCATTTCATGACGTGTCGCTCAATAAAAAATTACAACACGGTCGCCCTCCTCCGCATGCTTTGTTTAATGTCGTTTCCAGGTACGTGGGATCTACCGAGTTTTCGTGACGTGGAGCAGTGAAGTCTCGCGGAGAAATAATACATGCGTAACTATGTGAAAGAGAGCTAAGAGCAGAAACAGAAGGCACATTATAAAGAAATATGATTGCCTGTAACGTTATCAATGTGGTCCCTGACTTTCAATATATATGACCCTGTACAAAACAAAGCACAGCATATCTACGGAGTGAATGATGATGTGGGGGGCGAAGCGTCCATCAGCCCATCCTTGCTTTCATCCGTCCGTTCGTTCTTGCTTCCGTCCGTCCGCGCCAACATCCGTGCGTCTATCCTCCATCCGTCTGTCCGTGCGTCCGTTCATGAGTCCGTCCATCTGTCTGTCCATCCGTTCGTGCGTCCGTCCGTCCGTCTGCTTGTCTGTCTGTCTGTCTGTCCGTCCATGCGTCCGTCCTTGCCTCCATCTAGTGAACACTCCAAGTACGGCCATCTCTCATCTCGCATCCCCTGTGGCACATACCAGCTGTAGAGTACGTATGTGCCACTGGTGGCTACCTACTACTACATACATCGGAGGATGTACAGACCCACGCGTTAAGGAGCTTCTCCCCTAAAATATACCATAACTTTCTTTTGGAGATCATTGCACTTTCTCAGAAGAGTTCCGAAAGTTGCTAATTTCTAAAACAAAATTAACAAGCACATTTAAAGGGAGATGTATGTGTGGCACGTGAGAACTTGCCAAATGATAATGATACGGAGGTTTAACGTCCCAAAGCCACCATATGATTATGAGAGACTCCGCAGTGCTGGTCTCCGTATATTTCGACCGCCGGGGGTTCTTGCACTCAAATCTGAGAACACGGGCCCACAGCATTTTCGCCTCCATCTAAAATGCAGCCGCCGCAGTCGGGATTCGATCCCACTACCTGCGCGTCAGCAGTCGCGTACGTTTAGCCACTACAGACCACCGTGGCGGGGCAACTTGCCAAAGGACCAACAGATATATTTAATTCCTTGAATTCTGTGCACACTTTATGGTCTCACCCTTTCCCTTTTAGAATTACTGGCGTACATGAGAAACCATGGTGAGCATCAGGAAAGGGTAGTGTAATGTAGTAGTGCTAATGGTGTTCACTTAATCATTTATTGCCTTTTTATAGTTATCTGTCGGGGCAGCTGTCATCATTTTTGCTTGAAAGAAAAAAACACGACAAGCAACTACATCGTAGTTGTTCTCAGATAAATTTTGTCTTGCCGCTGAAGCGCGAGAGAATGTATTAACCGTAGAGCAATTAAATTGCCGTTGAACGTCCATAAACGCCTCAAAATTTGTTTTAGTACAGCTTTTGAAGCCAGCCTTCTGGATAGTGAATGACAAACTGGTGAAATAAAAAAAATAAAAATGGGCAGATCCCACGTACTGTAGGAATCGATGATATGCGAATCACGACTGAGGAAGAATGATATGTTACTTTAAAATGAGCACAACGTATCGAAGTGGGCGTAAATTATGCAATACACGACTTCCATGGCTTGATTAAAATGTTCGGAAGAGTTATTCACCTTCGTCGTCTGTTCACGTCACGTATTGTCAATTGTCGTATATGTGGAACTAGCGAAACGGCCGTGAGCACGCTATCAGCGCAGGACGTAGCCATGCTGTACATGGCATGCATATCTTGATTGCCATGTTTGGACATGTCATTTATTTTCGTCGTCTTTTCATGTCACTTGATACCAAATTTGGTATATGTGGAGGTGCGAAATGCCCACGAGCACGCTATGAGCGTAGCATGTAATCATGTTTTACATGACGCGCATATCATCATTTTCATGTTAGCGTCTGTCGCTTGTGTTCGCCATGCAATCATGCCATACCATACCAGTTTTGCAACATACCATCCGAACGAAACCACCGCAAGAGCTGCAGGACCATGAAATCTAAATCATGACATTCATGACACACATGTCATGATTTTCATTTTATGACTAGTCAAACATGTTTTTCATATGGTCATATTATGACATATCAAGCTTGGTATCGATGCCATTATCGAAACGGCCAGGAGAGCTTAAAGTCGTAGGCAGATAGATAGATAGATAGATAGATAGATAGATAGATAGATAGACAGACAGACAGATAGATAGATAGATAGATAGATAGATAGATAGATAGATAGATAGATAGATAGATAGATAGATAGATAGATAGATAGATAGATAGATAGATAGATACGCTCAAAGTCATCGAAGTTCGCCAAGAAATGCTAACAATTTAGAGTACGAGGTACTTCACTGTGGGCCGTCCCGTACCTAAACCGCAGACAACATATGTTTCGAACATGTTCCACCAAAGAGTGACAGCTGCACGAATTGTAGAGTATCAATCCGCCTGTGTTTCCCTCACATATACCTTGGGATTATCTGCTGTTTTCTCTTCATTTGTGTTGTTTTGCGGTGCATGTTCGTTTTTCTGAGCTTTGTTTTGTTGGAACACTTGATATTTATATTCATTTCTGTTGTTTTTTTTTTGAGGAAATGTGGATTGTTATGAAATTATCTGTTTTCTGTTTTGTTATCTCCTTTCTAATGTTTTTATACTGTTTGCTGGTCCCAGCACGTTGCCTGTAAGCATATAGTTTCATAAAATAATACCTAGAGGGGAATCCGGTGCTAGTGTAAATGCGGGCTAAAGGTCCCTAGATGAAACAAGTTGTTTCTTCTTGGGAATTTATACGGACTCCTTCAACGGCGCTTGTACCCCCATGGGATTTATGGGAAGTACAGGCTTCGGATCCGCTTCGAATGGATTTCGTTTTTGAGATTCGCGACGCTCCTTTTCCTATTGTAAAACAATGTGATATGAAATTGCATTTCATTGAAACTTGCTTTATTTATATGCAAACTTTATTGGAAAAAGCTTTTGTGACGAGGTGGGAAAAGTGAAACCTGAGCAAATTTAACCATCAGAGTATGAGCGTAGCATGTAATCATGTTTTACATGACGCTCTGCCATTCCGTTCCAGATTTGGCATCAAGATTTAATGAAATATTTTTTACAATGCTTGAAAGCAAACGTGTTTGTTTTTCTTTCGAAATTACGAATGATCTATCTATAGAAATAACAGCACACTATTAAGTAAGAAACACTCAACGTTTCGTCTGCTACGATGCTAGGGGCGTCTGTCCAAGTGGTCTGCCCCCAGCGCACCTCTGGTTCTGTTGTGAAGTTGAGTCAGCGGAGCGTGTCGGTGTGTCTTTGCTTCTTCGTCGTTTTACAGTCGATTTAAAACAAGTTGAGACTAGACGCGTTCGTGAAAAAAGCATGAACTCGATGCAATATCCTGCACTGGCATGAGACGCTACAGCTATGCACAGCGGTGAGTGGACGAGGCCTCGTTTAAAGTCTCAAATACGACTCGTAAAGCTCCAACGTCGCAGCAAACTTCAGACCTAGTGGTGTTCAGCCTCTTTGAACAACAAATGCGCTGTTTCAGCGCTTTTTACCGCACCCCACAACCCGCGCTGCGCGAAAAACGAAACTGAAACTATAGAAACAAGTCCTTAGACAGTTCGCTAACAAGTGGTTCTAAGAGAGACGGGAAGAGAAAAGTTAACCCTTTCCGATCCGAAGCCTGTACTTCCCATAATTCCCTCGGAGGTACACGATCGCAGCGCCAGATTCCTCTCTAGGTAACATTGTGTGAAACTCTATGCCTGTTACTCCCGATGGTGAAGTTTTGCAGTCGCTTCGCTCGCTCGGACTGACGCATTAAGGCCTGACCACACCCACCCTGTTGCAGCATGTGAGCGCATGGAGTTTTGACGCGGCGCCGCGCCCTCTTTGTATGAAGAGAGTCGGCAGGCAGCTTCTCTTAACCGCGCGCCCTCTTTCTCTAGAAAGAGAGCGCGGCGCCGCGTCGGAAAGCCCCGCGAAATGGTAGCACATAGGTGTTCTGTAGCCCCGCGTTGACGCGCTGCAGCTGGTATGTGTGGTCAGGCCTTTAGTCCTTCGGCGATTCTGGCGTTCACGGGCAAGCGCTCGCTGGCGTTCCAGACGTGCAGCCTGCCCAGCTTGTGTTTACCAAACGTGGGATCTGCTTGACACCGACGTGAGCCGTAAGAAAAAAAAAAACACCCTTCAGCACTTCACAGGTCGTACATAAAAATTGCTGTCATACTCTCCACTTTTAAATGCGAAGTACTTCTTAGCAAACTTCAGCGACTTTGAGCATATCTATCTATCTATCTATCTATCTATCTATCTATCTATCTATCTATCTATCTATCTATCTATCTATCTATCTATCTATCTATCTATCTATCTATCTATCTATCTATCTATCTATCTATCTATCTATCTATCTATCTATCTATCTATCTATCTATCTATCTATCTATGCAGTGGTTTCGTTCACATGACATTGTAAAACTGGTATGGTATGACATAATTGCATGGTGAACATAAGTGACCGACCGTAACGTGGAACTCATGACATGGATGTGATGAAAGTCATGACTACACGCCATGCTCATGGTGCACTGGTGGTTATTTCGCTAGCTTCACACGTACGAAGTTTGGTATTATGGGATGTGAATGAATGACGAAGGTATATGACACGTCCAAAATTGATAATAATGACGTGCGTGTCATGTAAAACATGACTTAATCCTACGCTCATGGCGTGCCCGTGGCTGTTTCGCTAGCTGTACATATACCAAATTTGGTATCACGTGACATGGAAAGACGACAAAAGGAAAGGACACGTCCAAACATGATAATCATGACATGCCTGTCCTGTAAAACATGACTACATGCTATGCTCATAGCGCACTCGCAGCTGTTTCGGTAGCTCCACACATACCAAATTTCGTATAAGACGGCGTGAATAAACGATGAAGGTACACGTCCGAACATGACAATCATGGCATCACGCATGTACGGCAATACTAACGCTTTCAACCAGTCGGCTTTTCCACGAGCTATTCGTTTGTGGAATGATTTGCCAGATGATCTTGCGTCAGAAGAAGACCACACAAAGTTCTATCAGACTCTTAAAAAAAACTTATGCACCAAAAACTGCTCTATCGCATCTTCGTAATCATCAGTGTGTATAGGACTGTTGCCGATGTTTTTGCACTATTGCTAGGTTGTAGTTACTGTCATAATAGTTTTTTTTGTATTTTACCTTCACATACTGTAACTCACTTTTCTAGTATGTATTTTGCGCACATGTTCATAGGTTGAACTGCATTTTCTATTACATTCATTATTTGCCTATGTATGTGGAGATATTATGTATATATATTTTTCTAACATATTATCTGTACCGCCCCCCTCACACAATGCCCCTCGAGGGCTCTGTAAGGTACGGTAAATAAATAAATAAATAATTAAATAAATAAATGTGTGTCATGTAAAACATGGCGACATGCCACGCTCATAGCGTGCTCACGGCCGTTTTCCTAGCTTCGCATATACAAAAGTTGGTATCACGTGACGTGAATCAACGGCGAACACAAATGCTAAGTGAAAATATGATAATCATGACATGGAAGTCACGTATGGCATAATTTGCGTCCGCCTCGTAATGTTTCGCTGATTTTAATATGACAAAATCAACCTTCCTCATTCTTGCTTCGCATATCAACGATGTCCACTGTACATGGGATCTGCCAATTTGTTATGTCTAGATCTACCAGGGCTCTACTGAAGTATTTCCGTGAAGGATATGACGTTGTAAAATATACACTGAAAGATGGCAACGAAAAAAATTGCAAGAAAAAGTTTCGTATCCGGGAGTCGAACCTACTGCTTCTCGCTCTTTAGCGCGTGGCACAAATCGAGTCGGCCCCAATGTGTGCGTTCTCAGCTTACTAACAGCCAGCTATTCATTATACACGATTTAACTTTGATGGTACTCACAACTTGGTTGCGTCAAGGCGTTCTAGCTTTCACTGGTGAGATGGCGCGAAGAGCGTGGTGGGCACTCATTAAAGGTCGTCGCCCCACACTTTGCGACGCGCCTGTGCTGTTCTATTGCTAGGTGGGGTTTGTACGGCTTGTTCTTTTACTTGAAGCTTTCGTTGAAGGGACTGCTCAAGAATTTCACTTCGCTCGCTGCCGCGGCTGCGTTTGCGAAAGGAGCGCGCTGGCCACGCACAAAGAATTGAAGTATGTGGGAGTTGTTAGTGCGTGCGCGCCTTGTGTGTTTACTTGTGCACCCGTTTAGGGAGTTAATTGTATTTGAGCAGAGCGCTCGATGCCTGGAGGTTTGATAGTAGTGTAGTACACGCTCGTCCTGTGTATGTTCTTTGCATGCGTCCTTTCTACCTGAGCAGTGGGCTGCAAGTTTAGAGCTGCTTGCCAATCTTTGAGGGACATTACGATTGTTTGCTATAGCATCCATTCGTTCGCCTTTGCGGCGGAACAATGCATAATAAACGATCAACTACCTCGGTGAAGACTCGTCTGACCTTCGTGTTTTACCTATTGCTATGACAAAAGAATCAGCCACGTTTAGTTT
The DNA here is from genome assembly GCF_043290135.1 of Rhipicephalus microplus. NCBI lineage: Eukaryota > Metazoa > Arthropoda > Arachnida > Ixodida > Ixodidae > Rhipicephalus > Rhipicephalus microplus. Next base: position 73,908,409 of record NC_134704.1, read on the forward strand.
TTCGTTTTTATGGGCGCAGTTTTTAAAGGTCGAGGATGGTCCATTGGAGTTGATGTTGTGCTCCTTCATGCAAGCTGCACAAACAGCTTTCATGCAAAGCAGTAGCAAAAGCACTTTCGCACTTAGGTTTGCTCACGATATCATCGCCTTGATTGCATCGTCTACAGGACTGGCCAGATAGTCATTTACTTGGAAATTCTGCTTAATAATGCTGTTACTTACTCCCCGCCTAATCTATCGTGATAGTTTCTTTCTTTCCTTCTTTCTTTCTTTCTTTCTTTCTTTCACTGCTCACTGGCTGCTTTCGTCATGAGTGCTGCGTAGACTTCACCCAAGTTCCTTCTCGCTGCTGGGAGCCTACTTCGTAGTAAAGGCACCGGGGCAACCTCATCTATTTTTGTGACGAGTTCGGTGGTACTAAATCACTTAGAGAACTCGCCCGGCGCACGCTGCTAATGTGAATGTTTTTTGCCATTTGCCGGCTGCTTATTTGTACGGCTAGCCCCGCCCTGGTTAAGGCACTGGGCTGTTGACCCGCAAGTCGCAGGATCAAATCCCAGCAGTGGAGGCTGCATTTCCGATAGAGTCGAAAATGCGGTAGACTTGTGTGCTCAGATTCGGGAGCACGTAAAAAACCCCAGGTGGTCGAAATTTCTGGAGCCCTCCACTACGGCATCTCTCATAATCATATGGCTCTTTGCGAGAAGTTAAACCGCAGATAAAAAGAATATTCGGACGGCTGTTGCAATATGAAGTGCGCTTGGTCGCTTAATAGAACAAATTTGCGTTTTACAGCCTCGTACTGACTTACTTATTCAGCGCTTTTGTAAAGTGTTTCTTCATATTAGGCTTATTCGGATATTCTGCCAATGCAGCTGCACAGTTGATTGATTGATTTGTGGGGTTTAACGTCCCAAAACCAGCTGCACAGTTACGATAAGAATGAAAGAACCTTATACAAATTACCCTCGGGAAGATGTGCGAAAGAAGCACATACGCATGCATGGAAGCCTTTTTTGTGGAATGAGCAAACAGTGACTGTTGTATTTTTTTTATCACTTCCGTTTTTTTTTTTTCAAAGATTTAGCAAAAAAGGCTTGCAAATGAAAATCAGTTTCACCACAATACCGAAACGATGAATTCAATAGCAACCAGCTGGAGTGTTATACAAATTAAGGGTACAGTAGCCAGCTCTTGAATGCGATCTTCTGCCAATCTACGGGACTCTGATTAGAGTGTGTGATAGCCACCACTCTAGAGAGCAAAGTGGATTTTTGTGCTGTCGGTATATAGTTAGCACTAAGAGAGCACACCTCTTGAACGGGCTGTCTAGCAGGACTCGCTCGCTGGATTTTGTGCCGACCGGTTGTGCCCTCGCGATCTCCGACGACAGCGCAGCTCTGGCCGACTGGGTTGGTCCTACGCCATCTCCCGCCGCCGGTCCCCTACGACAACGTCAGCGCAGCTCTGGCCGACTGGATTAGACTTACGCCACCTCCTGTCGAGAGCTCTCGCAAGTGGTGCCCCATTCTCGGACTCCTGTGACCGTGTTTCCATCTATCCTATCTCTCTTATGTCATCGCTCGCTGTCCTAGCGCATCTCTCTCTCTATACATATACTTTTAATCATACCCCTTTAATACCTCCTCACCACCACCCCTTGTGAACTACTGTTGAGGTGTCACACGCTGATGCAGACAGTTACGGGGCTCACTTTTCTCTTCTTTTCCCTCTTATAACCACAATGTATGTGGGCTGTCTAGTGATGTCTGTCGGAAAGCACACGTGCCAGCGCTTACGACTTCGTCCTTAAGTTCGAAGTTTGAAGCTGTCGATCGAGCTACGTGGACTCCCAGACTCTATGCATTCTTTACTAGGCCTTGCAAAACCCATGCCTCTAACCAACCATGATTCTTTCTAAGCCACGCTGGTTGATGTATGAACGTGTCCGATCCGTGTTACACAGAGTGTATTTTCAAGCCACGGATAAACACGGATGCCGTTTCAGCAGGCGGGCAACCAGTGTTAGAGTTAACAAAGAAACAAAAAGGGCCCGAGACACCACCACGAAAATTTTTTTTGGGAGGGGGGCATTTTGCTTGGCGGGCCGCATCAGAAGCGTATGAATTATACACCTTCTCATGGTAATTTGGCGCGCACCGTCCATTAACGCCAGCCACCGCTTAGAACACCAAGCCAGACAGTAATGAATTTTAATGGACCTCGTGCTCACACTCCCGCGCTGAGTCATGCGGTGCTTGTCTCTAGAGATTACATGCAATGCAAATTGGTGCACCTCCCACGTTCGACCTCCCCTTTCCTGTTCGCCACCTAAAGTCGGGTCTCTAGGCGTCGGTCTTGCTTTCTTTACGCACTGAACAACAACAAAAAAAGGTCAGTGTTCCTGTGTGTATCGACCTTTGCTTTCATCAAAGTAGGTTATAAATCAATAATACAGGAGTAAATGTACCACTGTAATATAGTCTTTTAATTTAAGTGGAGAACTTGAAGTGGTGGCCTTGCCCTGGGATTTTGAGGGCGCGGGCTTCTTGCCGAATACGGTAGCCAGATTTTCAAGGGGGGTGTGAATGATGCTTCAAGTGCCATTTGTGGGGGCGCTGGGGTTGCAAGAAAGAAGGCTACGAAGAGCATGAGACAGTTGTGGCCCAGTGTTTGGCCAATAAAGGGGGCTCCCCTTTCTCTACATTATATTCTCGCTCCCCTCCGAAAGCGTTAGAAAATTGCTAGTGTCAGAAATCGTTCCGTATAATCTTGCCACAGATAATGCTGACGCGATATTGGAGCATAAGACTTCACCATTTAAGTGAGTGCCTGCCTCGGTGTTGCAGTGGTTACAGTGCTCGGCCGGTTGCCTGAAGGTCGCCAGATCGATCTCGGCATCGGCGGTCACATTTTGATGGAGGCGAAACAGTAGCGGCCCGGGTACTATGTGATGCCAGTCCACAATAAAGAATGCCAGGTGGCCTAGATTTCCGGAGCTCGTCAATATGGCTCGCCTCATAATAATATCGTGAATTACTAACGTAAACTGAGAAGAAAGAAATATTAGAGCCAGTGGGCGTGCTAGAAAATAGAGTGGCATTTTATAATGGCCACACCTGCGTGCGCATGAGAGTTCACCCTACAACCAGCCCATCTGCTTAATATGAGCAGGGTACGGGCCTTTGGTTCAGTGCGCAGCTGTGACGTGTGGCGCACGTAATACATTTCATCACGACGCAGTTGTTTGTGCCGAAATGGTATGTCTTGAAAACCACCTGTTGCCACGCTACGCATGGCTTCAGACAAAGCTTGTATCCCAATTTGAAACGGCAGTCAGATAAACAAAACTTGGGCGTGCTAGCCAACTTGTAATCAAATATTATTTTATGTTATGAATTATCATTGTCGTCACCGAGGCGCTCCACGTGCAATTCCAATATTTTAGGTAGTATCCTTTTCTTTCGTTATGTGTAATGGTTTACTTGGCGTTGAGGTGTGTTCTGTAGTCAGGGTGACCACTTCGATCTATTGATGTTTGTGTGACCCAATGCGCTGGCACGGGTTGTGTCTGCATCTGAACGCCGCTGTGAGCCCTCCAGCTTATTGTGTAAGATGTAGAGATTGCACGGGGTTTTACAGCGAAAGCTTTTATCATATCACAACAGCAGTGAGGTATAGTTATCTACCACCGCCATTGTTTGTTACCACTATCACGCGAAATAAGAATAAGAATGAAAAGAGAAGAGATTTTCTAGGAACGTAGGCCACTATTACTCACTGTAATTACCATCCAGTTATACTGACTGTTACTTGGTGTTTGACGTCTCAAAACCACCATATGAATATGAGAGAGGCTGTAGCTGAGGGGTCCAGAAGTTTCGACCACCTGGGGTTCTTTAATGTGCACCTGAATCTGAGCACACGGGCCTACAAGATTTTTGCCTCCATCAAAAATGCAGATGCCGCCGCCGCGATTCGATCCCGTGACCTGCGGGTCAGTAACCGAGTACCTTAGCCACCAGACGACTGTGGTGTGGCATCATTCAATTATGAGCACCTCTAAGAGCGGGTAACGTTCCACGCCCATAGCCACGCTTTTGAAGATCAAGCGATGGCTTCAACCTGTGCGACAGATACTGCTGGTATTCTTTGCTTCCATTCACCACTTACCGAGTCAATGGCAAGCAGTCACTCTGTTCTCTCGGTCATGTCTCTGCTGAGAGTTGTGCGGTGTTTGTGTTCTGTGATGAGCGAGTGTGAAAATCGCTTTTCCTCTCCTCGTGCGAGACGCAGCCTAAACCTGAACAGCAGATTCACTAAACCTGCATCACAAAGCCCTGATATATGTTGCAGCGAAAGCTTCTTTGACATTACAACAAGAGCGAACTTTGGCGCCGTAGTTATCTACTGCCGCTGCCGCAGTATTCATAACCGCCGTTGTGTGAAATAGGAAAAAAATATTTTAGGAGTAAATGGGCCTTGAACTGGACCCGCTGCACAGCAGTCGAGTATTCTACGAAAAAAACTGCGCTGGTGCTTAAGGCTTCTTCACAAATATGCTCTATAGAAGCTCCGTGTCAGTCAAGCAATAACGCCCTATGTATACGATGGTATGATTGTAATATGGCGTCGTAGAAGACTAAAACAGCAGCAAGGTTCAACAATACATATTGTGCAACGAGTGACCGCGTCACTAATTGCTTCGAACCGACTACAAAGGTTCCGCCATAAGTTATCATCGTCATAAGCCACAGCTCAAACAAAGAAGGAAATAGGTGTAAAATTGAGGGCACTTTTTCTCTGTTCGATATATTATAGTAATGTGGACTAACAGGCAGTGATCCCGAAGAAAGTGCAGGGGGTGTTATCAAAAGCAATCATAATGTAATTGTGGCGAAATAAAATTGGATGAAAAGGGCAATAAACAAAAACAAAAAGAATGACGACAAGAAGAAGAACAAGAAGAACAACATTGATACCGACCATCGAACAAGAAAAACGTGAAGATACATGGCGTTCTTTTTTGTGTGTGTTTGCGTTCATTATTTCACTTTTTTCAAAGCTTTTTTTTTCTTTTTGAAATCCTACAACTTTAAATTATTACCTGTTTTGCCTAAGGAACTAAACCCTATTCTCCAAAAAGTCAATTGGTTTAAAAAGCAAGGCACCGTCCGATTTATGACCTATCCCCCTGGGTGGGTTGCGCCAATCTGTTGAGGAACCAACCAACCAATCAACATGACGTTTAATGTAAGCTGTGTCTGTGGGGTTGCTGATTCTACATCAGTATAATTGCTTGCTGACAAGTCAAGAAAGCTTATTGACCCAAATTAACAGTTGTCAAAAGTATGGTGACTTTTTATTTGAACGAAATGACAGAATGTGTGGGGCGCAAATGGTGACATACAACAGCCGGCTGGACGACCTTCAAACACTTCAGCGGCTGTTGCCATTATTACTTCTGCTCTCGCACATTGTTGACCCATCTGTGCCCGTCAGTTAGTGTATATAGTGTCGTTGCTGCGAAATAATAAAATGAAAATTGAAGAAGAAAAAGAGCGCGCAGTAATAGCCCAACCGAAACAAATGTCAGCTACCTCTGCACGTATTGCATTCTATAGAAAACCATTAGAGCAGCGTCACAATTTCTGTTTCTAACTCTCCCTGGGAATACGGGAAGCGCATCATCAGCGTCATTTGATTTCAGCCCCCGCTCGCACAGATAGCGCAGTGTACAAAAGTAGTCTGTCTGGGCGTGGTTGTATTTGAGCGACACTGGCAATCTCCACAGCCGCTAATATAGGGTTACGTTACTGATAAGGCGTTAGCAGACAGAGCTCTGTCAGAAATAGAAGATCATCATCATTCTTTCTTCGGTATCAGGGGCTACAGCGAATGGCACATCTTTTCTCCCTATCTCAAAGGATTATACTTTTTTATTATTTCCGCGAACAATTGGGAGTGGTTCTGGTTTGTTATCGATGGTCTACATTCAGAGAGCTAGACTTCCAATATTGTTTACCGCAGCTACAGTTGGTCAGTCTTGAATATCTTGGCGAATGCAAAAACTCAGCCGAGTTGAAACATGTGCACTGGGACTGTCATTTAGAGCCATTTTCATTTTAGTTATCCTTTCTGGGTCGCCGTGGATGGGAATGGTACTGGTATGCGAACACGTTACAAGAGGATTGAAGGTAGTGGCGCCTTTCATGGTGGATTTGCAGCTACATTAGCTACATCGTTGCACTGCTTAGCTCGAGTACGCAAAGTTCGATTATTCGATGAAGCTGACATGAAAGTTCATGTGGGCACGTGCAGATATGTCTCTACGCTGAAGAAATTCAGGTGATCAACAATTATTCCATGCGTTTCAAAGCGGCATGTCTCATAATCGCGTTTGGATTCTCCAAAAGCCAATTTTTTAAAGGGAATGTGGTAGCGTTCAGACGGGAGTAAAAGGATAGCGAGCGTGAAGGGTCGAGTCTTGTAATGTTAGCCTCTAGTTAACCTAAATGTACGTGTATGTCAATTAATATAGGATAGTTAAAACACGTATATTTGGCGGAGATTTCTAAAAGCGGAGTTAAAAAATGGCAACATTAAGAAATGAGCACTAACTTAAAAAACAGACTGACTAGAATGAAGTCTGTATTTATTTATGCTACCCTGTCAACAAAACTGAATGACGGGAGTGGTTCAGGAAGACAACTTTGGTTTCACCAAGCAGATCATGCTTTTAGGTCTACGTCCTGTTTTTCGTTCAGAGGCATGCACTCTCTCTTGGCACCTAATATAACCAGCACGTAGTCTCGGGAATAAGGTTGTAGCTATTGCTAAGACTACAAAACTGGCTATAGCTTCAAAAAAGAAAACGTTGTGACCACCTTCACATTTGTAAAACCTGAGTGACCAGCGGATCCGGCAAGTCAGCGCCACTATCTGGTTAGCGCATATTCAGTTCTTTCTTCTTCTACTTCATCTTCCTGTTTTTTTTGTTTCATCAGAGTTAATATATACAAAATTTTGTGGACTACGATATATGTCTTCTTCTTCTTCTTCTTCTTCTTCTTCTTCTTCTTCTTCTTCTTCTTCTTCTTCTTCTTCTTCTTCTTCTTCTTCTTCTTCTTCTTCTTCTTCTTCTTCTTCTTCTTCTTCTTCTTCTTCTTCTTCTTCTTCTTCTTCTTCTTCTTCTTCTTCTTCTTCTTCTTCTGCTCCTCCTCCTCCTTCTCCTCCTCCTTCTCCTTCTCCTTCTCTTCTTCTTCTTCTCCTTCTTCTCCTTCTTCTCCTCCTTCTTCTTCTCCTTCGCCTTCTTCTTCTCCTCCTTCTTGTTCTTCGTGTTGTTGTTCTTCTTCTTCTTCTTCTTGTTCTTGTTCTTCTTCTTCTTGTTCTTCGTGTTGTTCTTCTTCTTCTTCTTGTTCTTCGTGTTGTTCTTCTCCTCTTGTTCTTGCTCTTACCCAATGCAGGGGATTGTTCTAATGTGTGTTAGGTGAACTATATTTTTTTGTTTCTTCGCAATACTACTCGTATATGCTAGGGATATGTTTCAAAGCAAATAATTACCGAATAATATTTTTAATGTTTAAAAGAAGGAAGAATTTAGCTCTATATTCTTTGAGTCTGACTGATAAATTCCTCTATTGCATAGTAAACATTCCTGTGACACTTACCCCAGAGTAGAGGCGCCGAATGATAGAACAACTGATTCGGATATTTCCAGACCCGACTTTCGAAGAGGTGGTGCTATGAGTTTTCTTCTCAAGAACGTATAGCGGCGACAGGATAGAAAGTAATGACTTATTGTTTCCCCCTCCTTACAGAAGACACACAGAGGAGAGAACGCTTGACATGCTCTATGCAGGTAAAAGTTGAGGGAGGTAACCCGGCAGCGCAGTTTGGTTATGGCTACTTCCATTATTTTCGACCACGATAACTCACTTTTCCAGGGGAATAATAGGTACTTATATTCTGGAGAAGCTGTCAAGACGGGATCTGATAAGCATTTTTTGAAAGTTAAGGTGCGGAATCGTGCAATCATAATGTATATTGTCTGTGGAAAAATCGTAATGATTGGCATCAAAAGCGCCGCCTTTGCTAAAGAATCAGCGCTTTCGTTTAAAAGCGAACCCTTGTGTCCTGGTACCAAAATTAAGTAGAGACATTGTAGGTACGCGGGAACTAGTATTCTAAACAGCTTTAGAAGAGAGGTTTCACCAGATGCAAAGAGAGAAGAACACTCAGATAATGAGTCAGTGATGATTGCTACTACTGTATTTAGGCTGGGTAACTTTTGGAGAGCTAATATTATGGCCATAAATTCAGCTATAAAAACTGGGATAAAATCCGGCAGCCGTGACGGAAAAAACCAATGTATATTTCGTTGGTGTCAGCTCTGCTTTTTTCTCTTTCTTCCTTTCGGATGAAATGTCGGTGTTGTCTTTAGAGTTCTTCTCTTTGCCGTGGCGTCTGTTACGGTCGCGGCGACGTGTTTACACGCTTCGTCGACCACGTCAGAGCAGTCGAGACAGAACGACAAGACTGGGGCAAATAACAGCAAATACGTAACCAGGGCCAGTCGACGTGAAAGGAGAGACAGAATCCAGGACAAAGGCAGTGGCAGTCGATCGCCATGTTGAATCGCCGATACGTTGCCCTGCTCCTTCGGGGATTCAAGAGAGGCCTTCCGGTTTCCCGGTGTCCTGGACGGGCCGCAGCCTTTTTCTTCGTTTACTGCCATGTTTCCCTATGCTTCATTCGGCAGTCTTTATGACCCTATTCGGAGCCCAATATGAGATGAACAAGGCTTTTTCTGTGCTTCTGTGACCTGCCGTGCTGATTTGCCTCGCCACGTTTTGCACTCTCGATCAGGAGGTGTGGGGTTTCATATTCTGAGTTTGTATATATATTTTTCTCTCGTTACGTACATCATATTTTTTACTAGTTATTAGGCTCTACTTTCGAACCCGTCTTGACTGAAATATACGTCTCATTACTTACAGGAAGATTACAATGTATGTTATGCATCGTACCAAAAACGAGTGTTATGATGTACTTAACATGTGTTTCTAACGCACTACATTATCTCAAAACATGCGTGTAGATTATGGACCATGGCATTTTTTGTTCAGCCAGCAATGGCGCGTTGGTAACCTTGAAGTTAGACCATTGCACGGGTTCAACTTGTCCTTGTGTGATTCCCCTAGGTTGTTCTTGGGGGTCCTTCGCAGCCTTAAATTTTGGCGTATAGCCTCATCAAATGTGAGGCCCACAAGGTGAATTTCAGCTCTCCCATAGTAGAATACCTAGTACTCTAAATAACTACCAATTTTTTTCTACGCAACTTGTACGCGCTTCATAGGATCATTTCTGAGAGCTGTAGTTTCGTTTCGTGAACTCATTCACAGCGTAATTTTTATTTACATCGACAGAGCCTCATCAAGTTTCAGGCCCACGGGAGGGCTTTATGCTGTCCCATAGTCGAGAATCACGTACTCTAATTTGTTAACCACTTCTTGTAAACATCTTTGGGGAGTGAAAGGCAATAGTGTATTCTTGGCACTCCGTGTTCATGTTGTCTTCTGGCGATGAAAAGTTCGAGGAACCATGGGCTCTCTCAAGAAGCTTTAGTGGCTCTACTTTCACGACCCTCAACATCTGCATGTTAACACAGTAGCGATAGAGAGCTCATTTTGCAGAAATGCCAGCGTCGGCATCGGCGTTAGCATCGGTGTCGGCCGTTGTGAGCACAAAATTGTTAAGTTATGTTATGCGTGACCCAAAAGTTGAGAACGATGGAAAGAAAATCCTATAGCACTTAGCGACCGAACCAGGGTGGTTTAGGTTCAAGTGGGGATCGAACCCAAGTCGTTTGCGTGGCAAGCGGATGTTCTACCACAGGGCCATGCCTCTTCTTGAGGGAATACTGAAAATAACTTCCTCTGCTTGGAAATGTAGTGAAAGTAGCTTTCATGCTTCACAAACACACGCGCTCCATATATATGCTTCAAAATGCAACAACGGGCGTGAGAATATGCGATTGTGATAATGGCTCCATGGTTGAAAGCCGGTACCCCCCTACAAGAGGCACACACGCTACTGCACCTATTCCCTTAAAGCCACATAGTGGGTGCATAGCGAATTCGGGAAAGTTTGATGCGCTAATGTTTGAAGTACGCACTAGGAACAGAAGGTCGCTAAATTGTTCAACTCCTAAAGGCGAAGCTTTAGAGCCCCCTATTTTTTTTTCGCTGTTTGATGGTTAACAAAAATATTTCTGTCTGAATTCTCACGTGAGTTTACTTTTATTAGTTACAAAGAAACCCGGTAATCTATTTACATATAAAGTGAAGGCTGAATAACGGGGAAGCCTTAAAATTAAGACTTCTTATCTGACTGTTAAGAGGAGAACGAATCAATAGAAAAAATTAGAAAACATTTGATGCACCCCATGCTGCTTCGCAACACCTTTGTAAAGTCACTCTAGGCACAGGTGGCTCACTTGATGAAATAATGAAGTCGTGGTTGCATGTGCTAAAACTCGGGCTCCGCAGCACTTCACTGATTTTGACACTATATTTAAAACTTTCACAGTCGAATAGGCTGATTTAGGAGCACAACATTTTAGAATCTTACACTGGGAATATTCATTGAGCACGTCGTCCTGAAGACCACTGACGTACAAGAAACTGGAGAGGACCGAAGTTAGTAGGAAAGGGCGTTTCAGGTTCAATATTGGGATACCTGTAGAGGGGCGAAGTATGCAGTGTTTTGAGAGAGATCTCTTCTATCTATCTATCTATCTATCTATCTATCTATCTATCTATCTATCTATCTATCTATCTATCTATCTATCTATCTATCTATCTATCTATCTATCTATCTATCTATCTATCTATCTATCTATCTATCTATCTATCTATCTATCTATCTATCTATCTCTTTCTAGCCGCTTACGTTTGGTTGCTTTCGTGGTCACCCCCTTAAGTTGGCGTCAAGCAAAATTAGCATGAGAGGGTAAGATGGTTTGAGAAATATTACGCACTGGTCAAGATACGAATAATGTCACAATACCATCACGCACGTCGTCAAACACTTTACGCCAGACTGGCACATACCCACGGGTTGATATGTGGCGCTGCTATATACGTGCCCTGGTAGATTGACAGTTATTATCTACCCAGGAACGACAAGAACACACATGGGCAATTTTAACGCGCGGGCGTTAAGAGATACCCGGCATCGGGAGGGTCGACACGACAAATGGAAAGAATAAATATCAGGGTCTCAGCTGGAATTGAACCCAAGCATTCTGCGTGACAGTGAAGCATTTTATCACAGATCTACGCCAAGTCTCGGAGCTACTTTTCAAATAGACGCTAACCTTCGTGAAACGGCGATAGTGGTTGCAGTGCTGCCTACCCAATTTTATGAGCAATACATATGTACTTCTTTGATAGAGCCGTCAAATCTGAATAACACCAATTGTAGTTAGGTGCCACGCGCTGAAGTTAATTTATGTAGCAGTGTCCAGAGCCAGCATCCTCGCGAGCATCAGCGCTTTATGTCAGCTTCCGGTGTTGCTAATACGCATGTTTCAGTTGGCATCGTTGCGCAAGTGTAAACAACTGGTTATATGAATATCCGCAGCTCTTCAACATATGTTTGTGCGTGCAACATTTGTACATATATTTAGCGTCATTTCATGACGTGTCGCTCAATAAAAAAATTTACAAAACGGTCACCTTCTATCCGCATGCTTCGCATAATGTCGATTCCCAGGTACGTGGGATTTGCCGTTTTTTTTTCTTCGCTACGTATGTGCATGGTATCAGCTACCTAAGGCATGTAGAGAATGGTGTTTCGGCTGTGCTATCATCAGCGATTTGTTGGGCGAACCGTGGTGTTCTTTATTTTTAGTGTACCGGTGGTGAGTAGTGCAATTTACCCATTGTGGCACGCATCAATTTTTATTACGGAACGTGTCTACATGACACGACCGGAGACGCCGACAAGCTCCGCCCCTAAGCTGTTTCGCAGCTAAAAGGAATACTGGCACGGCATGGCGACGTGGTAGGAATCTGCGATGAAGAAACATTGTGCGTGTGGTGATCCAGGATGCACTCGTTTGTTCGGCAGACGACTCCGATATATGCCTGCCATTCACAATTATGCCCCGCAGTGTTTTTCTTCTCTTCACTTACCGCAAGCAGTGAGTAGAGAATTTAAAAGAGGAGGTGTTTAATATTATTTTGTTTTCTCCGTGCCTCCGAAATTGTTGTAACGACAGATATCTTTTAACTTTCATGGCACATTTGGCTTAACGGGCCAGTGAAGGTGTTTTTTTTGGGGGGGGAGGGGGTGCTCTTGGAACGGCTCGGGTTTCTATGTTACAGCTAATGAAAATAAATACTTGAATTTAGAAAGTTGGGGTACTTGATGCATAATTATAACCAATGGAGACAGAAATAAATGTGATTGGTGGCGGCGGCTCTCGGTGCAAGATTTTGGGTTATGTGCCCACCGAGGTATAAGCAAAAAATGGAAGTGAACATGCAGCAAAGCTTCATCCGTTGTTATCGAATGACTCTCGTGAATCTAAACGGATTTCCAAGAGCATCCGAGAAAGGAAGATTCAGCTATGAATTATATGATGATAGATATGTGGGTTTAACGTCCCAAACAACCATAAGATTATGGGAGACGCCGCAGTGGATGGCTTCGGAAATTTGGTACATCTGGTGTTCTTTCACGGGCACCCAAATCTCAGCACACGGGCCTATAGCATTTTCGCCTCCATAAAAAATACAGACACCGCAGCCGGGATTTTATCTCACGACGAGCGAGCTATGTATTCTGAGATGCTTACAAAAATTTGCCGGAAGACTAGAAAATCAAAGTCCAACGCCGCGTTGGCGTCGTGCTTATGGTACTAAGCTTCTGATACTGAACGTTGCAGGATTGAATTTATGGCCGCAGCAATCACCATTTCGAGGAAGGCAAAGTGCCGGAGATCCTTGAGCTTATATTTATACGCTTACATTTGTATGGAAGTTGTCGAAATTTGCGCAGCATTGCGTCTACGTCGGTGGCACAGTGGCTGCAGAACTCGACTGTTGGCGCGGAGGTGGCCAGTTCAATCCTGATCACTTCCGTGCAAGTAGTGTTAACATGAACAGTACATGTTCAAAACTTCCAAAGCCATCAAATAATCGTGTCGTGGTTGTGGGACGTAAGACTCCAGATATTTTCTTCAAGTACTCGCGTTACGGTACGTGAAGTTTGCTCTAAGAGTACGTGCGGATACATTTCTTCCATTGTGTGGAATTCCATCTGGCGACGTTTGTGACGCGAATTGTCATGAACCTCCCGTATTTGTCGTGATCACCTCTGATTCTCCGACAAATAGCTGCTCATTGCAAGACTCACACCACTCCGCTGCATGCGCTCCGTTGAAGGAGGAGAAGAAAAACGGATGGGCAGGGAGGTTAGCCAGTTTGCAAACCAGCTGGCTACCCCCTGCTGGGGAAATAAGTAAAGAGAGTAAAATATGATAGAAGAAAAAAATTACTAAAACTAATGAAGTGCAAACAAAAAAAAAACAGAGCAATAATACGTAAGACGACACTGCTTAGAGTCTTTCTGTGAGACTACTTGTTTGTAAGGAACGCAACAGCGCTTTCAAAGCTTGCTGAAGCTTCCCGGCCGCAACCGAGGGCCAGTGTCTGAAGACCTTCTTCTCCGACAATACTTGAATACAATGTCTGTCGAACACTTCTGACACTTCTAGGTGCATTGACGCGAGGGTCCTCACGCAGAAAGTGGGTGATTTTCTGCTAGCAACCGCAATTATCACACTCTCCTCTGACCCAAATCAAACTCAACTGCCTTCACAGTCTGTCTATACATGCTCGCCTAAAGATTATGAAGCTATTTATCGATGCGAATCCGGCATCTATTTTAAGGCGACACATCTCTTCCACCAATCCCGAAAAGCTGCGTTCATTCAAACGTCTTTTTTTTTGTTACAACAAGGAAAAAACATTAAGTGAATAAAAACAAAATTAAAGTGACAATGACAGTAGTGGTGCCAAGCCTGGACGATGTGCAAAGCTGGCAGCCCCCTTTGTTTCTCTTCGCTTTTCTTTTTCTTTCCCCGTTTTTTCTTTTTTCTTTCAGTTTTCTTGTCTGTTCCTTTTCTATTTCTATTTATCTCAGTTTTTATTTCTACCATTTCTATTGTTTTCAATCTGTTTCCATTTCTCGCTTGCTTTTTGTTTTTTGTTTATCTGTTTTATACGTGATTTTGTCTGCCTTATGCCAAGCGACTGGAGCGTGAGACACTCCGTGCCCCCAAAGTGCTCCTCACTTGATATCGGCATTACGGCACTAGAATAACAGGAAGAAGACTACCTTGGCACGAGCTCGTGCTCAATACGCTATAGATGGCTAGGCTCTTCGCAGAGCGTTGCGTCAAGCTGGCCGAGACGACGGCAGCCAGCGACAGGCCGAGCCTCCCAAGTACTTTGCGTTTACAAAAACGAACAAACAAACAAACATAAACACTGAAGTCGTCTGACACAAACATTGAGGCGTATATTCAGGTTCCAGCAAGTATATAAAACGGAAGCCCAAAGGTGACCATATACACTACGTTAGAAAGTCTTAGAAATGACGAATATTACTACGCGCTTCAGGTTGGGATCAACCACTGGAAGTGGCTGTCGCATTTCGGAAGAGGTGAAATGGTAGAGGCCTATGTCCTGCGCTACGTGAGCGCACGTTAAAAAACACCACACAGTCGGAATTTCCGGAACACTTCAACATAAAGCGGACCTCATAATGGTGTGGTAGTTTTGGGTCAGGGAACTCCAGATATAACTATTCCAGGTTTCTGGAAAGCTTAATGCTGTCTCGTTTCTTCAGAATCCACATCATCAGTTTGTGCTAGCACATTCGTGATGCCTTTTCTTGTGCTAAACAATAGTACCCAAGTCTTTATATAAGCGCCTGTATTCCTTGTAATGCTTAAAGAGAAGCTTAGAGCGTTTCTTCTCGTAGTCCGCATCAGCAGTGACTACCGCATTGCCTCGATGAGAGGCGATTTTCTCTACGTCATAAAACTCCATTTACCAACATAAATTCTTCACTTTCTTTGCGCTCTACTCTTCATGCCGTCAATAAAAAAGCGTTTTTTTTCGTTGTTCTCAATATTCTAGCGAACGTCATTCTTCACAACGCAAAATGAACAATGCGCTCTTGCCGAGGAAGTGTAAAATGACCTGCCCGTTCAGCTGTCAACAAGTCCGCTCCACATGACACCTGCGTCGGCGCCATTTGGTGGGTGGCTCCTGATGGGAACATGAGATTCAGCACGTGCCATTCAGCAGTGCACGAAAAATTCACGAAATGAGAGCATAATGTTGGCTGTCCCATACACACGTTATTTTTGAAAGAAACGTACTTTCTTACTGCGCAGGAAACGTTTCAGATGAAGACAAACAGCACAGAGCGCATTGTTCTGTCTCGTCGCCTTTGTGAAACGTGCCCTGTGCACTAATAAAGTATATTTCTTTCAAAAAGGCATTAGCAACAGCCCAACTAGCCACTCTAGTACACATGTTAGCCGATAAGAATTGTTCTTTTCGCTCTTAAAAATTATAGAAAACAAAATATATCCCAGCGGAAATATCCAAGTACCCTGTCTCTGGCATAACGCTGTTGTCCCTCTTCTTCACGTTTTATCATTAGAAAGCAAAAAAAGGACAAAAATGAGAAGTAATTTGAGCGATTTTGACATCGCGTCATCACAGCGTATTCTTACGTTTATAAGATATTTGCATAAAAACAATTCGCAATGCAATGGCATAGGCTGCTTTATGCCTTTAAAAAAAAAAAAATATATATATATATATATATATATATATATATATATATATATATATATATATATATATATATATATATATATATATATATATATATATATATATATATATATATACTCGATTATCTTGCACTCATTTTGCCATCATTTGTACTTTAAAGAGACAGTGTCACCCTCGCGTTCATCACAGCCTTCATTTGAGCGTGCCTGCCTCTGTGTCTCTTCTGGCGTTCTGGTGTGCGTTCCCCCGGGTAACTCTGGGTTCCCCAAGAACAGCAATGGCATCGACGCCTCTGTACGTGCGCGCGCCTGCACGTAGGCTTTCAATAGATGGACGTCTGCTGTGGCCCCGAGGGTATACTCGCTGCCGGCTCGTTCGTCTGCAGCGGCAAATCGCTGGTGCCTGCCAAAGTATGCGTTATTTGGCGCGCGTTTTCTTCGAAATCCGCCCTTCGTTCGTGGTGCACTTGCTTACTTTACATTCGCTCGGTGGAACTTTGTATTTGTTTCAAAATTTGAACGTCCTGCTTTCAGGACGGGTGCGTTGCACCCATCGTTGTGCCAGCCCCGCGTGTTTTCGGCTTCGCTGTCTGCGCTGATATAACTGAAGGTTGCTGTTGCTGCCTTCGTGAGGCTAACTTTAGCAAACATATAAGTGGAATAATTGTTTTAGATATTTTCGCTTAAGTTTTTTTTTCTCTTGTGAACTTCAACTTTTTTTCATCGCTGACTTTGAAGCTGAATAGTTATACCTCTTGTTGGTGAGGTCTGTCTATTTTTCTATAACTCGCTTTTTAACGAAATAATTATGTTCATTCATTCTCTGGACATATCTTAGTTGTTCAGTCAGTTCACGTGGAATATACGTGTACCACTTTATTTGTTCCCTAATATTTTGGAGAATTCTGAAATTGGCAGATGGAGAAAATATTGCGGGGAGTGACAGTGGCCCCGGAGCTTCCAAGCTTTTATAGAAAGGACTGACAGATTGGCGTCATTTCGAAATGTGCTGCGTGTCTGTTCATATTTTTTAACGAGCTAACCTATAGGGACCATAGCCATTCTTTGTTTGCATTTTGAGCTTTTTGGGAGAGATGACAGGGTTCAATAGGCTTTGGAAGCCGTAAAAAAGAATGCTAAATAATCAACAAAGAGTGGAAGAAACAAGACGACGTTTCCCCTTGTTATTTATTGTTATCCTTATGAAACATCACTGTAGCAACGCTCAGCATGTCTAATACCTCTGTCACACGGCCACCACTAAACTCCGTTGAACATCGTGAACGTGAATCTCCCCTAGGTGGTTCGACGGAGAAGGAGTTGTGGCAGTGTCACACGGGAATGAAAAGGTTGTAACAGTTGGCGCGAGGGACTCAGCTGGCGCTGTTTGATTTTCGGAAAAGTATTCCAATTTCATCTCTATTGATTTTTTTGTGAATCCTCGTTCTAGGGTTTTTACAAAAGACCACTATTAAGGAGGTAAGAGGCTAACAAACCATAAAAATATTTTCAAAGAAAAACGAATTCGCTAAATGTAGCGATGTTGCGAGTGACGCTGGCCACATTGTGCTTTTAGTTGTTTTGTTGCCTGTGTTCATGTTTGTGTACGAAAGTTCTTGTGTTTCCTTGCCTCGTGAGCGCACATTTTGTGTTCTTCAGCCAAGAGTGACACAGCGACGACCACAACCACACGCATGGACGAAATATTTTTCCATGGCGCCGGCCGGCCCGACTTGCGAGGCACCACGTGCGAGGCACGGAGTGTAGAGCATCGGTGTTGAGAGTAAGTGAACTCTTGCGGGCGTAAATATATGTAAACAAACACGCGTTTTGAATGAGTACTGCAACGAAAGAACGTTTAAGATTGCCAAAACGTATTATTCTTTCACTGCGGCCACTTAGTGCTCGAAATTTTTCTCTGACCTCTAGACTGCTGGGGACGAGAGTACCTCGTTTCGCTGCGAAGGGAGATTGTTGAACGTCCTTTGCGAAACGCTCCGTTTACCTTCGTTTGGGTAAGGGTGGCCGTGTGACACGGACCGCATCTTCGTTGTCGTAAGGATGAGGGAGTTAAACGGTCTTCGCGGGTGCCCGTGTGACAGGGGTATAACACAACCTAGAAAAATAATATCTTGTTTTGTAGGTGGTACGCGCATATTCTTGTCACCATCTTATGCTGAACAATGAGGAAATGAAAGAGCTTCTACATTGATTAGTGCTCTTGGCTATGCGTTGGCGTTCGCTTTTTATCACTTGGCCTAATTAACCTTTCACAAAGTTCTGTTGTAACTTTTCTTCCCTGTACAAAAAATTACTGTATCCAACCGTTAGAAACTATTTGTATTGTTTCTGTTTCACGACAATCAAAACTCACTCCTTGTCTTTTGTTTCTAAAGTCACCTACCTTGCACTGCGCTTATGCATGCTATACAGCGCACTTAACAAAAAAAATGGTTAGCACTACATGTTGACCTCAAGGCTACAAATTTAGATGTAGGCTAAATGCAAGACGCCCGTGTGCTGTCCAATGTCAGTGCACTTTTCAAGCTAGCCCGGTACGCTAGTTCTAGAAACTTTCAATGATTCTACACTTTTTGCAAGGACAGCGGTAGGCTGTCAGGCCATGATAAAAAAATGCTAAGTCACAACAAAAGAACACACAACGACTTGTCAAGTGTCGTACTTTTTCACTCAAGTCTATTTGAGTGAACCGATGTGTCCCATGGCACATGTTATTACCTCTGCTAGTGCTTGCAGTGCGCACTCCCGCTCAACCGTTTTATTGATGTTTTTTTGGTGGATAGGCTCTTTTGATAGTAGGTGGCCTTAGTATACAAATATTATTGCACATACTGTAGGCACTGGCTGGCTACATTTAATTTTTGTTTTTAGACCAGGCTATTCAGCATTACATTTGCCTTTTCAAGATTTATTGTCAACCATACTTCATTACTTTCTCATCCCTAGATGTTTTCACTCACTTTTTGCAATAGGTCTCCATCGTTGAAGAGCACAATGAGAGCTGCAAAGAGTAAGTTGATTGAACGTTATCCACTCACGTATAGTCTTCTTTCTTTATTATTTAGCAGTTGAAATTCTTCTAATCACGTTCTAAGTCGCCTTGGACAGATCGTGTCTCCTCGCCAGACCCATTCTTGAAAATCGATTCCTGGGATAATTTATTGAATGTTCGTCGCAAACTAACTGCTTTTAAATCCATTGGGAGAATTGAATACCAAGATTGGCCTCCTTATTCAGAACTGAATGTGAATATGCTCGAATTGGTTGTTGAGCTTTAAAAAAAATAGACTTCGTGGATATAGCAGGCTGGTCGTGAATAGAGCTTTATATTGACGAAAGATTAAAAGAGAAGTGGCGCCTCGTTAAAATTTCAACACAGTTCCACATAACTTGTCCTCCCGCTGTCAGTACAAGACACGTCGCGTGCAACGGAATATTCTTGGCTAATCAAGAGTCTTGGAGTAGATTACTGTACAGCGAAAGAAGATCTGACATGGTAGGCAGAATTGTACTTTGTCGTGAAACGGTCTTCAGTTGCCTAGGGTAATGGCATGCCATTCATTCTTTCTTTAAGCGTTTGTCATTCTCAGATGGGTATTGCTCTGTTACTTAAATTTCCTATCAGCGCTGAATAAAGCAATTCAAAATAAAAAAAATCAATTCAAATAGAATATTATGAATCCACAGAAATTCTTTAAGAAGTCTATATTCTGTGTGATTATTTCTAGTTATTTAGCTAAAGCGAACGTCCTAAGCTCACGAAGTATTAGACGGCAGCACAATAGAGAAGCGGTCGAGCAAACAGGTATCTTGGACGGGAAAAAATGCAGTTGTAGTGAACCTGGCGTACATTCTTAAAATTTATGCCTAAAAAGGAGGGGACACTTTGTGTATTCACAGAGTGAAGTGCCGAATTTCACAGCACGCACCAGCTCTACGGAGTCTCTTTTTAGATTCTTCACGCAGTGACGTTACGCACACGCATTTGAAAGTTTCTTATTCTTCTTGTCAATTTGATGCCCTTTTCTTATGTGATTACCCCCTCCCCCCCAAAAAATAAACACATTCGTATAAATCTAACAGCAACAAAAGTGGATGTGGGGGCGACTGCAGCTTATTGGTGGAGCTTATTAACTTTAATTTGTAATTGAACTGTGTAGAGCATTGGTGTAGCCGGGAGAGTTTGCTGGGATCAACACCATTGGCACATCCTCTATTTTTTTTCGCTTTTTATATCGTCGTATATACGCACATATAAAAGCACACACACGATTACACGTCATGTATGGTTGACCCCTCCCCCACAGCTTGCCCTAAAATATTTCCTGGCCCCGCCCTCATGTGCAGTATGTCGTATCTGCTGATTTTAATCGTGTTTGATACTTTAATTTTGAGAGTAGGATATCCTGTTTTCTTGATGAATATGTTAACTAATATAAACATTCATAACACGGTAGACTGCAGAATTTTTTTTCATGAGTGATAAAGCGAGTTTGACAGTCTGATGGCTATATAGACAGCAGAAAGATCGCTATATGTTGAGAGGGCTGTATATAGAAAACAGAGCGAAGTCCAGTTAAAAATTGGGAACCAGTAATAGCTAATGTTGCCCTATGAACTGACTGTAGCACCTTACGCAAGAAACATTAGACACACAGTGCAGCTTCCGAACACTGCTAGCCTGAGCAAGTGGTTTGCATATCGCGTGTCGCCTGTCTTTTATTGAAAACCCATTCTAGAAATTACAGATGTCATAACTCAAAAATCTTCCGATGGCTATGTGTGGTTATCTCAAGAGCACGCTATGTAGAGTATAGTGGCAGTGAAGAGCACGAGCGCGAACATGTCCTTGTACTTCAGCTCGTATATAAAACCAATGAAGTCGAGTCAATCCAGGTAGCGAAATAGAGATGCTGTTGTCATTTTAATGTAATCATTAGGTTATCGGACCTCTAGGGAGCATCTAGTTGACGTTGAAGAGCATGCGTTCTAAAATCGATGCTGGCGCTGAACGAACTCGGAAAAGTAGACAAACACGATCGAGTCGCGTCGAGACAGTTGGATTCCTACACTGACTTGCTTTATCTTACCTAGGAGCGAAGAATGCAAAGGGAGATGACAGTACGGTTAGCCAGACAGCAGGCCAGTTAGTTACTCTACCCTAGACTTGCTTTATCCATCCTCGGAGTGAGGTAAACAAATGAAGACGCCAGTAAGGCTAGCCAGACAGCCTGCCGGTCGGTTAACCTACGCCAGACTTGCTTTATCCTACCTTAGAGCGAGGAATACAAAGAAAGATGGCAGCACGGTTACCTAGGCAGCAGGCTGGTCGGTTACCCTACGCTAGACCTGCTTTATCCTACCTTTGAGCGAGGAATACAAAAGAAGATGGCAGTATGAATGTCCAGACAGCAGGCCAGTTGGTTAACATACGCTAGAGCTGCTTTAGCTTACTTTAAAACGAGAAATACATAGAGAGATGACAGTACGGTTATACAGACAGCAGGCCGGTTGGTTAACTTACGCTAGACCTGCTTTAGTAAACCTTGAAACGAGAAATACTAAGGGGAAAGCAGTACGGTTAGCGAGACAGCAAGCTAGTTGGTTACCTTACTATAGACCTGAATGATTATACCGTGGAGCGAGGAATACTAAGGCAAATGGTGCATTTGGGCATCTGGCACGGACATACGTTTAATTCAGATTGCAATACAAGACGGAATAAATATTATCAACAACTTTTTAAAAGAAAGAGGAATGATTCTATTGCACGCAAAGACAGCTGTATTGCCCTTCACCCGTAAGAAGTTAAAGAACTTCAATCTCAGTTTAAAAGAAGAACCACTAATGATTGTGACACAGCATCGGTTTCTCGGAGTAATACTTGATAGGCAGCTATCATGGGCACCTCACATAAAGAAACTCGAAAACGAGGTGAATACGCTAGTGAATATACTCCGCAGAATTGCTGGGACATCATGGGGCGGATCTGTATCATCCATGCTCGCTGTTCACAATCCTTTAATACGACAAAAAGTTGCATATTCTGCAGCAGTGTTACATGGCCTTTCCCGCACTTCAGAGGAGCGACTTCAGAGACTATTAGCTAGGGGACTGCGCGTCTGCATAGGTGTTCCACGAGCGACTTCCAGCAGCCTTGTCATAGCAGAGATTCGACAACCACACTTTCCAGTCATGAGAACAATTGAAACATGCCGCCATTTTTTTCGTTTACAGACGCAACACAGGGACCACCCATTCGCACGGGATATTTTACTAAGAGATAAAAGCAATGCTCATAACGATGTACAGAGTAATGTACATATATTACCCGGAAATGAATTTTGGAGCTCTGAAATGGACTATCCTCCATGGCTGCTTGTTATACCAAGTATTGAATTCTCAGTGGATGGCATTATCAGAAAGAGAGACATGTTCATCCAAGCTGCTCAACAACTAGCGCTTTATCAGATACACATGCGGTATCCAGGGTACATACATATTTACACAGATGGCTCAAGTACTACAACGTCTTCAACATCGGCATTTATCATACCACAGCTCAATATTCAGGAATCGTTTAAATTATGTCGCATGACGTCATCTACTACATCTGAGCTCTTCGCTATTCTGTATGCTCTAAAGTTTACAAACTCGGTAGCAGACGCTAGAAAATGGGTACTTTTCAGTGACTCACAGGCCGCATTAAGATCACTCTCCAGCACAAACAGGACAGTAATAAGTGATACATACGAAACGCTGAAGGAGCTCACCAAAGCAAAGAAGGCGCAACATGAGATCAAATTCCAGTGAATACCTGGCCACTGCAACATTCCTGGAAACACAGCTGCCGATGAAGCAGCACGACAAGCACATCGTAAAGACGTTACTGGTTCTTTACCAATTTCGAAAAATGAATTGCGTAGTATTTTAGAGAATACAACTTTCAGAATGAGCAAAACTGCTTGGTTTGACCAAAGTACAAAGAGCTGCGATTTATATCACATCGATCCATTTATTGAATTCAAAATTACGCTGGCATTAGATAGAAGGATGGAAACTCTAAATCACCGATTGAGGCTAGGCACCGCATACACAAAACATTTTTTGCACAGAATCGGCAGAGCTGAAACTCCCGAATGCGAATGTGGATTTATAGATGAAGACGTCTGTCACCTTCTCATAGACTGTCCACATCATGACACGCCGAGACGCCGTCTTAAATGCAAACTGTTCGCATTGGACCACAGACCAAAAGCATGAAAAAACTTCTGGGCCCGTGGCCAACTGGAGTTTTACAGTCCCACGCTTTAAAAGCATTAACACGTTTTTTACAAGACAGTGGGATTGCTGACAAGTATTAACAAAGAAATAACTTTCATTTGTAACACATGTACTTATTATGTACAGTATCATGTGACACCCATCACGTGTGTGTTGTGAAATGAATGACGTGTCGACTATTATGTACATACGAGCGAATGCATCTTTATAAGGACCAGGCGTGTGCTTTGCTGTTTTGTGCTGGTGGACCGAATATTAACGAGGGACATTTCCAGAGACTTCTTACATTGACTTTCGAACATTTGCTTACCATTGTGATATGTGCGTATAAGTGTGTCTTTGCATACCTGTGCCCGAGTTTTCTATTTTCCATGCACTGCTTTGTATGTTTTGCTTCAAGATACGTGTTCAAGTTTCAATCAACGGCTAAGGAGTAGCCGGCGCCATAATGGTGCGCCAACATCTCCTTATATATCATATCAATAAAAAAAAAGGCAAATGGTGGCACGGTTAGCCAGGCAGCAGGCCGGTCAGTTACCCTACGCTAGACTTGCTTTAGTCTACTTTTGAGCGTGGAAAACAAAGAGAAATGACATTACGGTTAGCCATACAGCAGGCAGGTCGCTTGCCTTACGCTAGACTTGCTTTTTCTACCTTGAAGCGAGGTATACAAAAGGAAACGGCATTACGGTTAGCCAGACTGCAGGCTGGTCAGTTACCCTACCCTACACCTGGTTTATCCTCTCTTAAAGCGAGGAATGCAAAGGAAATGGCCAGTATGGCTAGCTAGACAGCAGGCCGGTCGGTCACTCTATGGTAGACCTGTTTTATCTTACCTTCGAGCAAGGAATACAAAGGGATAATAGTACAGTTAGGCAGACAGCAGGCCGTTTGGTTACCCTGCGCTGGACCTGCTTTAGCCTACTTTAAACGATAAATACAACGGGAGATGGCAGTACGGTTAGCGAGAGAGTAGGGAGCCTACATGAACGGCCGTTTTTAGGGTGGAGACATCTTAATAAGTGCCTCCAAGAAACTCAGCCAAAACCAGCGGGCAACGGGGCACGCTGTTGCCAGCTTCCACCAAATTCAGCATAGTTTTCTGTGCGCCGCCATTTTGGAGCCAGCCGCCGCTCCCTCCAGCTACGCGAAGTTCGGCGTCGGTGCCCGGCCCTTGTAACAACACACAACACCTGGGCTTTTGACAGCGGCGGTTCTCAGGGTCGTGTAAGCGACCTAGTTCACAAAGTGAGCGCACGAAGAAATTCGCAGCCCACACACAAACACTTGCGACATAATACTGAGGTTACGCTGACACGAACGCAAGCGTGGCAACAGCTCAGACTAGCGAGCGCGTCTCCGTACGAACGCGCGGATGCGTCCCGTTTGTGGGCTTCCTACTCGCAATGCGTGGACGCAGCAACGACAACTTCGGTTATCTACTCATTCGCGAGAACCGCGAAACACATATACGTGTGCCACAGAAAAAAACAGTGAACGAAATACGCAGTACTCACAGAGCAAATACGAGACGCACTGGTGGGCTCCCAGCCGTCTCGCTTCACTTGAGCCAGCCATAGTTGTCGTCGGCCAGGGCTCGCTGGGAAGCGGAACATTCGCACCCCCTTTCTGTTGTGGTTAGCGCAGAGCAGTACGCAGCATCCAGGCATTCTAAGGCTTCACCGGCAGCGTTTAACACGCTACCGCAACGTTCGACGCCGTATTATTGAGAACTAAATGCAACCGGGCGTAGACGCAGTGCGGGCACCAAGATGGGGCGACAGCGCGGCGTTGCTGTCTGGCAACATTGTGTTTTGGCGGGCGGTGGTGCGTTGGCGGCATGTAGTGGGTCAAAGGCTGACATCACTCTAAAAACGGGCGTTCATGTAGGCTCCCTACGAGAGAGCAGGCCAGTCGGTTACTCTGCGCTAGACCTCTGCGCTACCATACCTTTAAGCGAGGAATACAACCCGGACCCCGAACCGCGACCCGGACCTCGAACGTCTGCGTGTAAGTATAAGACACAATTAAAGTCCCCTAAGAGTATCACATGTGGTGAATTGAAAAGGAACGCAGCAAGAGATTGGAAGAACGCATTAGAGTTCATGGGTGCCGCTGGGGCATACACGCCAACAAATCTTATTCGTAACGAAAAAAAATTGGCAGATCCCACGTACAGAGGGAATAAATGATATGCAAAGCACGAATGAGAAGTGTTGATATGTCACTTTAAAATCAGCACAACGTTACGAGGTGGAGCTACATGATGCCGTACATGACTTTCGTGTCATGATTATCATGTTTAGATGTGTCGTTTACCTTCGTCACCTATTCACTTGACATGATACCAAATTTAGTGTACGTGGAGCTAGCGAAACGACCGCGAGCACGCTATGAGCGTGCTATGTTGTGATGTTCTTACTTGACACGTGTGTCAGGACTATCATGTTTGCACAAGTCATAAATTTTGTCATCCATTGACGTCACGTAACACAAAATTTGGTAAATGTGGAGCTAGCAAAACGGCCACGAGCGCATCATGAAGGGCCCAATATATTTCAAAGTAGCGTTGACGCATGCGCACGCCGGGCACACAGACGCTACGTTAGCAAAACAAGAGCACTCTATTATCTGACGCCAGGCTCGACCAGCGTCCATCGGCGTGGCCTGCTAGCAACCAGCCCGAAATGCGACGTGCTGCATTTCGCGCCGAAGCGTTACCCAGACAACGCTGCGTCTCTTTTTTTCGTGACAAAGGGACGCCGGACGCACCTACACGCGCATGCGTCAATGCAGCGTAACGCGGTTCATGCCTGCGAGTATATGGCAGGACCAGAACCTGTCATTGAAACGCCGGCGTGACGCGACGAAATGAACGCCGGAGAGCACGTGCACCGCGTCACGTCTAAATGTATTGCCGTCTTGGCTGTGGCATGTAGTCATCTTGTCACATGACATGCATATCATGATTATCATGTTCGCACCAGTCACACACCTTCGCCATTCATTCGTGTCACGCAATAGAAAATTTCGCATATGTGAACCTAGCAAAATGACCGCGAACGCATCATCAAAGTGGCTTGTAGTCATGTTGTTACATGACACGCATGTTGTGATTATTATGTTTGGATGTGTCATTTACCTATGTCGTCTGTTCGCATCGCGTAATCCTAAGTTTGGTACATGTGAAGCTAGTGAAACGGCCACGAGCGCATCATGAGCGCAGCATGTAGTCATGTTGTTACATGGCACGCATCTCATGTTTATCATGTTTGCACCAGTATCATACCTTCGTCATCCATTCATGTCCCGTGATACGAAACTTGGTTAATGTGAAGCTAGCGAAATGATCGTGAGCACATCATGAGCGAGGCATGTAGTCATGTTGTTACGTGACACGCACCTGATGATTATCATGTTTACATCAGTCACATACCTTCGTCCTATATTCTGGTGCTGTAATACCAAATTTGGTATCTGTGACGCTAGCGAAACGGCCGTGAGTGCATCATGATTGTGGCATGTAATCATGTTGTTACATGACACGCATGTCATGATTTTCATGTTAGGGTCGGTCGCTTGTGTTCGCCATGCAATCATGCCATACCATACGAGTTTTGCAATATGTCATGTTAACGAAACCACCGTAAGAGCTGCAAGACCATAAAATGTAAATCATGACATTCATGACATACATACCGTGATTTTCATGTTATGACTTGTGAGATATGTTCTTCTCACAGTCACGTTATGATATACCAAGTTTGGTATTATCGATACCATTATCGAAACGGCCACGACAGCTGAAAGTCATAGGCGGCTAGATAGATAGATAGATAGATAGATAGATAGATAGATAGATAGATAGATAGATAGATAGATAGATAGATAGATAGATAGATAGATAGATAGATACGCTTAAAGTCGCTAAAGTTCGCTAAAAAATGCTTCGTATTTAAACGGTGTAGTCAAATGCCAGCACGCGTCCGAAGGCATCGAAGGAAACATGATGGTCACGGAAAACACCTTTGGTAAAAATAATGACTTCGACGCCAGTCGAACGCGTGCTGGCGTATGAAAAGAACATTCAATATTGAATGCGCGCTTAAAAGGGAGTGTATGAGAAAGTTTTCAAAAAATTGTTTTTTGCACGAATAGCAAATCACAGTGCACTGAACGCGCCAGAGCCAATACCTCAGCCTGTTTTAGGGTCGAAGCTCCTTATAGCGGCAGCCTTTTGTCCCTCGTAGTCGTAGTAGTAGTCGTAGTGTGTAACCAGTGTTACATTAGAGAGTTTTAGTACTGCGTACGCTGCGTACGTGGCGGCGTTGCGTAAGTAAGGACGCCACGTTCTGCGTAGTGCGCATGCGCAGACCGCAATGCGCACGTATCGCATTACGTACGCAGCTGCTACGTACGCACGCATGAGATGCGTGCGTGCGTACGTATGAGGTGATCGCGCCGCTCTCGAACAAGTTCGCGACAGCGCGAGACTTCGATTTGCGAAATGGCGGCATCGAAGGCAAACACCGACCGGCTCTGTGGCCTAAAATATGGCCACAATCTGGCTATAACACTTGGATTGGCTCACATTGGCTGTCAACAACACGTGCTTCGATTTTGATCTAGCAGATGGCGCAACACGCTTCACGCTCGTTACGTACGCGGGTACTACGGCGTACTAAAAACCGATTAGTGGCAAACGACGCCACGTAACGCAAGGCGCTTGCGTGATGCGTACGTAGCACCATTCCGCAGTACTAAAACTCTCTATTTTGACCTCCAAGGTGGTGCCGGTGAGAGATTTTTTCTGTGCGTTGTTGAACAATAAAAAATTCGCAGCGTGCACGTTAACTAAAAGCCGAATTCTCCTGTCTCTCATTCGCCCTTAGCAGCCGTTGGCATGTACATTGAGCACTATCTGACAAGAAAGGGTTGCTACGTTATACTCGCTGGGCATAACTCCCTTGGTTTTAGAAAGGTTTAGCGAGAGTTGGGCTGCAGTGCCATGAATACAGTGAACTAGTATATATAATGAACTCGCGGTGGTTAAATGTGGGAAGTAGGCCGAAGCGCAAGATGTAAGAAACTGTGCGAGTGCCACCTCTCGTTTAGTCGTTGAAATGTCTGCTGGATGGCGGTGCTTGTTTATGGGAAATTTATATTGAAATGCAAGAGGGTGGTACTTGGAGTGTTCAATAGATGGACGAACGAACACACAGACAGATTCATGGATGGACTCACGGATGGTTGCACAAACGGATGAACGCATAGACGGACGCAGGGGCAGATGCATGGATAAACGCAGGAACGGACGCACAGATGGACGTGCGGACGCGCGAACAGACACACGCATGGACGGGCGAATAGACGCACGGATGTTGACACAGACGGACGCATGAACGGACGGAAGCAAGAAAGAATGGACTGACAGATGCTTCGCCCCACTCTCCATCATTCACTCCGTGGACATGCTGCAATTTTTTTGCGGATTGCGGAAACCTTGAAAGTTAAAAGTCATAACTTTTAGAGTAAGAACCATGGGGAAAATTGAAACGTAACATAGGATCACGCAAAGGCAGGGGTACCTTTAGCATGCGCGGTAGCCGGTGCTCCGTGAGCGGCTGAGTCATTTTTTACAACCACGTGATCCACCGAAGGCTCGGGCCTTCTGGGACCGCGTCGAAGTCCGCAGGGGACATCTGTCTCTGCTGGGGGCTTTTGAGTCACTTGTAGATGTCCGGTGGCGTTTGGTGTCCGGGCTCTTGAATGAGGATGGTACAAAGGCGTCTACACTGTTCTGGCTTATGTCACTAGGGCTGGCGTCTTCGGCAATTTGTAGGGGCGCCTCACTTGTGGTGCTGTTCGAGTCGTCGTAGATGCAGGTCTCATTGTTTTGGGATGTAGACTCCTCGATGACACTTGAACTTCTGATCGACTGAGCAGCCACGCGATGAGCGTCAGATGCAATATTTCCATCTGAGACTCCTTTCTCACGAGCTCCGTTGTCTGACGAGGGCTCAGCCTGTGGTTCCTTAGAAATGTCCACCGGACGCAGGGGACTTGAGTTTTAGGAACCTGGAGGAATTACCAGGTCCGGAATCGTTGGGGACGCAGTGGGCGTTTTGTGCAGCGTCGCGATTGGCGCACCTTGGTCGGGGTCGGTTACCGCGGCTCGCGTTGACGAACCGTCGCACCTGTTATTATACGGCGTTCCTGGCTGAAGTGGACGGAAATCCTTAGACACCGCTTCGGAATACGATGACCTGATGGTGGAGGCGACGGTGTCATGCATATCTCCACAACGGCAACACGGCAGCGAGCAGCCTTTCCCATCGTGACCAGAAACGCCGCACCTTCCACAAAACGGAGCTGTGCAGTTCATGCGGAAGTGCCCACTGCCTCCACATCGACGGCACACTCACTGGATCCCTTTGTCACAGGTCACTTGATGGCCTGCATCGTTGAGGTAGTTGGGCACCGGTAACGATGCCTTCGTTTCCATGAGGACGTATTGCGTCGCGGTGGTCACGGTTGGGCGCGATCGTGTGAGTCTTCTGGTGATATGCAACACCTTGTCGTAGGGGGACAGTGCTTGTGCGAGGACTTCGTTGGGGACGCGGTACGGCAGGAACAGGACAGTTACCTGGGTGACTTCGGGTCCTTGGGGTACGAAGGCGACGTGCTGTCCTCAGGTGGTGAGGTGTGACGCGTCCACGATTTGAGCCAGGGCGGCTTCGCTGTTCACGGTGACTTGATCATTCCGACCTCCGAAATGCTGGACACAGCAATGTTCTTCGATTCCTGCTATTGAAGACGCCGCGTCAACGACGTCTTACAAGACTTGCCTGCCCCCTCAGGGACGACGACATCGAAGGCTAATGCCTTCTTTGGTCGCTCGATTGCCATGATGGGCGCCCACCAGCCTAAGGACGTCCTGAATCGTGCTGCTTAGCTCGTCACCCTCTCAGCGCACTCTACTGAATTGCTTTAGGTCAGCTCTAATGTAACCGACAGTGTGTGTGTAGAAAAAGTAGTTAATGATTTAGAGCA
The DNA here is from genome assembly GCF_043290135.1 of Rhipicephalus microplus. Taxonomy (NCBI): domain Eukaryota; kingdom Metazoa; phylum Arthropoda; class Arachnida; order Ixodida; family Ixodidae; genus Rhipicephalus; species Rhipicephalus microplus. Next base: position 73,938,650 of record NC_134704.1, read on the forward strand.
CTTGGCAGTCCACTACGAGAGAGCATAAAGCCGTCCCGTACTGTTTATAACAGGCTAAAGCATCATTACTTAGCAAATAGAACGATGTTTCAGACAAGACAGATTTAATAAAACAAACGTGGCATGTTCTTTATTTTCAGTTAGATACCACTTCAAGTGTGCCTTTGTGCTACTTCTTTTGCCAAGCATATGTTCTAAGCCTTAGAAAACATTAATTGAATAGCAAGTCCTGAATATTCACCCATATACGTTAATATCGTCGGAAACACATGTTTTATTTACGTAACGTAACATGTAAGAGCGAAGCCGCGGCGTGATCTTTAAGTGAGCACCGCAAGAAAAAACATATTTTTGAGACCTTCGGAAAGCAAAGGCTGGCTTCGCTTTCGCTGGTCATGCGTTGCGGAAGCTTTCATTCCAGATTCTTTTTTTTGTTTTAAATTTCTACAAAAAATTGAGGCGTAGTCGCCTGAACATTTTTACTTTAGGGCCACGTCATTATAAAGATGTGAAATATTTTTGAATGAGACCAAACTACAAAAAAAGGGTCTGGTCGTCTTCAATGCAGCAATATGAAGACGACAAGACCACTTGTTGAAACTTGGGATTCAACAACGGCCTTTATTCAAATTTTTTCGCACCATTTAGAGACGCTTCAACCTGTTCATTGAGCAATGGCATCTCCAGATGCTAGCGGGACGGCTCTCCCATAGTTGAGTACGAAGTACTCCAAATCGTTAAACATTTTTTCTAAACACAATGTGCTCTATTACAGAAATGTTATAAAGCCTTTGTGTTCTGTACATACTGTAAATAAATTTTAAATGAGAAGCATTTCTTAGCGAACTTCAGCGACTTTGAGCGTATCTACCTATATATCCAGCCACCTACGACATTTAGCTCTCCTGGCTTTCCGATAATGGTATCGCTATTAAACTTGGTATGGCATAAAATGACTGCATGAAAAACATATTTGACTAGTCATGACATGAAAATCATGAAATGTATGTCATGAATGTACTATTCATGGTCCTGCAGCTGTTGCGGCGGTTTCGTTCACGTGGCATGTCGCGAAACTGGTATGGTATGACATGATTGCATTTAGAACACAAGCGATAGACCTCAACATGAAAATAATGACATGCGTGTCATGTAACAACATGACTACATGCCACGCTCATGAAGCGCTCACAACCGTTTCGCTAGCGTCACATATTTCAAATTTGGTATTACGGCACATGAATGCATGAAGAAGGTATGTGACTGGTGCAAACATGATAATTATTAGAGGCGTGTTATGTAACAACATGACAACATGCCACGCTCATGATGTGCTGGCGGCCCTTTCGTTAGCTTCACTTATACAAAGTTTGGCATTACGGGACTTGAATGGATGACGAAGGTATGGTACTGGTGCAAACATGATAAACTTGAGATGCGTGTCACGTAACAACATGACTACATGCTATGCTCCCGATGCGCTCGTGGCCATTTCGCTAGCTTCACATGTACAAAGTTGGTATTACGCGACCCGAATGGACGTCATAGGTAAATGACACATCCAAACATGGTAATCCCAACATGCATGTCATGTAACAACATGACTACATGCCACGCCCATGATGCGCTCGTGGCCGTTTCGGTAGTTTCACATATGCCAAATTACGTATTACGTGACATCAATGGATGACGAAGGTATGTGAATGGTGCAAACATGATTATCATGAGATGCATGTCATGTAAGAACACGACTACATGCCACAGTCCAGGCGCCAATACATTTCGACGTGAGACGGCGCGCGTGCTCGCCGGCGTTCATTTCGTCGCGTCACGCCGGCATTGCGACGCTACGCACCGGTTTTGCCATATACTCGCAGGCGTGTGTCGCGCTGCGTTGCTTTCACACATGCATGTATCAACGCGTCCAGTCTCCCTCCGTCACGAAAAAGAGGGAGAGCATCGGCACGAACTTAGCGCCGGTTGCCGTCGGGCCGCGCCGACGGACGCAGGTCGCGTTGGTCGCGCCTGGCGTCAGACTATAGAGTTGTCACGTTTTGCGAACGTAGCGCCGCTGGGCCCAGCGTGCACGCACGTAAACGCTACATTGGAGTATACTTCATGATGCGCTCACGGCCGTTTTGCTAGCTCCACTTATACCAAATTTGGTGTTACGTGACGTCAATGGATAATGAAATATATGACTGGTGCAAACATGATAACCCTGACACCCGTGTCATGCAAGAACATTACAACCTACTACGCTTAGCGTGCTCGCGAATGTTTCGCTAGCTCCACATACGCTAAGTTTCGTATTACGTGAAGTAAATGGGTGACAAAGGTAAATAACACATCCAAACATGATAATCATGGCACGGAAGTCATGTACGGTATCATTTACCTCTACCTCGTAACATTGTCCTGATTTTAAAGTGACATATCAACCTTTCTTCTTCGTGCTTCGCATAATATCGATTCCCACTGTACGTGCGATCTGCGAATTTTTTTTCTAAACTCACGCACCTCTGTAGGTTTCAGGCGATTTCCGCCCCAGAACGGCTTCATGCTCTCCCATAGTAGAGTACCAAGTGCTCCAAATCGTTAACCACTTTTTATAAACCAACAGGTTGGTTGTGACACATAGATTGGCCGATGTGTATGTGTCCTATTACTGGAATGGTATGGAGTTTTTGTATTATGTACATATTCTAAATAAGCTTTTTCTAAACACACCTTTACGGTCCTTGCTTTGAACATTTCAGAGCGTAATTTGAGGGGCTAAGTTCCTAAAGCTGTGGATTGTCTTTCTATTGTTACCAGTTGTGACCACCTAGTCCATGAATGAAACAGTAGGTGGCGCTAGTGTGAAAGTAATCACGGAGGATAATAAGACAGTGTGGACATACACGAATCTAATTAGACTCCTTGAGCTAGAGCTTGCTAAGACGCGCGACAAGTCACCCCGGAAAGGAAGACACAAACCCAAAATTTGGTGAGATGAGGAAGTTAAGAGAGCCATAGCCAAACGTCAGGAAGCCTCTAGGGAACACAGACATACTAAGCAGCGGGGTGAACCGACAGGTGATGTTGAAAGAAAATGGGAAACCTTTCTAAGCTGTAGAAGGGATGCATCCCTTATGATCAATGAAGAGTGCACGTTAAAGAACCCCAGGTGGTCAAAATTTCCGGAGCCCTCCACTACGGCGTCTCTCATAATCATATGGTGATTTTGGGACGTTAAACCCCACAAATCAATCAATCAATGATCAATGAAGAGATTAGAAGAAAGGGAGCTCAGTGGCTGGCAGAAGTACATAAAAAAGATAGAAAGGCAGCTGCGAAATTTCGGAACCATCTAAGCTCCCTAAGAAATGCGACGAGCCTAGAGCACAGTTTTATAACTACAGCCCAAGGTGCTAGGCTAGAAGGGGACGAAGCTATTGAATATATAAAAACAAGGGTGACAGAAAAATTTCAACAAAGAAGTACTTTATGCACCACAATAGACAAGGACGAATCAAGTGGTGCAATGGCTCCATTTTCACAACTAGAGTGGGAAAGGGCTGAGAAAAGGGTTCCTAGTAGTACATCAACAGGCCCAGATGGCATTCCAATTATGCTGATAAAGACATTAGGTCCGAAGTCTAAGCAGGCTTTGAGAAAGGCAGTGAGCAAAATAATAATCAATGGGGAAGTTCCCGTTGGATGGAAACTTAGCAGGATGAGCATGAATAAAGGAAAGGGGGACAAAGCTGACATAAACAACTACCGTCCTATAACAGTGACATCAGTGGTCTACAGGATGGCGATGCAGATTATAAAGGAAAGACTGCAGGCATGGATAGAGGATGAGGGGGTGCGGGGGGAACTGAAGAATGGGTTTCGGAAACACAGGAGGTTGGAAGACAATCTGTTCTCACTGAGCCCCGCCGCGGTGGTCTAGTGGCTAAGGTACTCGGCTGCTGACCCGCAGGTCGCGGGTTCGATTCCCGGCTGCGGCGGCTGCATTTCCGATGGAGGCGGAAATGTTGTAGGCCCGTGTGCTCAGATTTGGGCGCACGTTAAAGAACCCCAGGTGGTCGAAATTTCCGGAGCCCTTCACTACGGCGTCTCTCATAATCATATGGTGGTTTTGGGACGTTAAACCCCACAAATAAATCAATCAATCTGTTCTCACTGACGCAGTGCATCGAAATAGCAGAAGAGGAACACAGGCCCCTGTGGCTAGCATTTTTGGATATCAAGGGAGCGTACGATAGCGTGATTCAAGAGGAATTGTGGGGAATACTGGACAAACTAGGCGTGGAACATGTAGTCACTAATCTTTTAAAGGATATTTATAAAGGTAACAAGGTAGTTATAAAGTGGAAAAAACAGGTATCTAAGCCCACAGAGGTGAAATGGGGGCTTAGGCAGGGGTGTCCTCTGTCACCCTTATTATTCATGATGTACCTACAAGGATTAGAGGCCAAATTAGGGGGAAGTGGACTTGGCTTCAACCTCTATTTCGTCAAACAAGGAAAACTCATTGATCATACACTACCAGCTTTGATGTACGCAGATGATATAGTGGTTATGGCCGACAACAAGGAAGATTTGCAGAGATTGGTGGACATCTGCGGTAATGAGGGAGATAGGTTAGATTTCAGATTCAGTAAGGAAAAATCAGCAGTCATGATTTTCAATGACAACGAAGTTAGTGAGCTTAGAATACAGGAGGTCACGCTAGAGATAACAGATAAATACAAATATCTGGGCATATGGATGAGCAATTGGACCAAGTACCTGAGGGAACACGAAATATGCGTGACGACTAAATGTAACAGGAATGCAGCAGTGATGAAAAATAGGGCACTGTGTAATTACAATAGGTATGATGTTGTGAGAGGAATATGGAAACCATATGGTGGTTTTGGGACGTTAAACCCCACAAATCAATCAGGAATATGGAAAGGGGTCATGGTTCCTGGGCTGACGTTCGGCAATGCTGTCTTGTGCATGAGATCAGATGTTCAAGCAAGATTAGAAATTAAGCAACGTAGAATAGGTAGGCTTGCTTTAGGAGCTCGCGGGAATACACCAAATCAGGGAGTACAAGGTGATATGGGATGGACATCATTTGAGGGCAGGGAAGCTAGCAGCAAGATAAAATTTGAGAGGCGATTGAGAAAAATGGTGGAGGAGCGTTGGGCTAGGAAGGTTTTCAGCTACTTGTACATAAAGAATGTCGATACAAAATGGAGGAAGAGAACCAGGAAATTGACTGGTAAATACTTAGAAAACAGCAGGTGGCCAAACCAAAAAGAACTATCGGTTAAGGAGAAAGTGAAGGAAACGGAGACTGACATGTGGAGAATGGGCATGATTAAGAAGTCCGCACTAGAGATCTATCGAACTTTTAAGCAGGAAATTGCCAAGGAAAGGATCTATGACAGTACTCGGGGTAGTTCTCTACTGTTTGAGGCCAGGACGGGAGTACTGTGAACCAAGACATATCGGGCGAAATACGAAGGGGTAGACACAGTATGCAGTGCGTGTGGAGAGGAAGAATAAACTTCCGAACACTCTATAATGTTCTGTAAAGGGCTTCACCCTATAGTTCAGAATGATGGCGCAGAGTTTTTCAAAGCACTGGGATTTAGGGACCAGGAGGGCAAAATAGACTTTAAGCGGGTAGACTTAACTAGAAGGAGGTTATCTGATTGGTGACTAAAGTCAAGACACGAGTGAAAATGAAACTCTTCACTGCAAAGTACGCCACCCGATCTAAAGGATACAGCCACATCCATCCATCCATCCATCCATCCATCCATCCATCCATCCATCCATCCACCCATCCATCCATCCATCCATCCATCCATCCATCAATCGATCCATCCATCCATCCATCCATCGATCCATCCATCCATCCATCCATCCATCCATCCATCCATCCATCCATCCATCCATCCATCCATCCATCCATCCATCCATCCATCCATCCATCCATCCATCCATCCATCCATCCATCCATTCAACAGACAGACGGACGAACGGATGAACAGTTTACCAATATAACTCTCCGAAGTTTAGCCCAACTCATCATCACTCACTCCGTGGATGTGCTGGCTGTGTTTCTTTTTTTACTTTTTCAAACACAAAATTCTTTTTTAGCTCACTGAGACAGCTTTATCCTCTCCAATAGTAGAGTACCGGGTGCTCCAAATCTTTCAACACTCTTTCTGAACACACGTCCGACAGAATACCCTTGGTCGTGTTCTGAGGGATGGGCCCTTAGTACGGAATGCACGTTACCTTGAATCGTTACTAGTTATTCTAAACACTTTTATCCGGGACTGCTCATGCTCTCCCATATTTCAGTATGAAGTACTCGAAATCAATAAACCCTTTCATGGGCGAAGCTCTTTAGAGCGTGGCTTGTTCGTCCCGCGTTGTAGTGCGTAACCACCGGTGGAACACCCGAAAGAGTGCTCCTTAGAATGTCCGCTGGATGTGGCACTTGTATATGATGAACACCTGATCAAAATATATGGGATGGCTGTACTTGCAGTGTTCACTAGACAGACGGATGGATGGACATACAGATGAACAAACGGACGGACGGACGCACAGGCGGGCAGACAGACAAAGCGGCGGACGCATGGATGGATGGACGTACAGTCAGGAATGGCTGCTGAAACAGACGCACGGACGAACGGAGAGACAAATAAACGGACAGATGAAAGAACAGACGTACGGATGGACGCATGGACGCATGCACAGGTGGGTGTACGCACCGATGGTCACACGGAAGGAAGGACGCATGGACGGACGGAAGCATGGACGGACTGATAAAGCTTCGCCCCATCAATCATCATTCACTCCGCGAATATGCTGTGATTTTAAGGGCGAAGCTCCTTATGGCGTGGCTTGTGCGTCCCTCGTAGTACGTAACCACCAGTGGCACATACCCGAAATAGGTATAACATTTGACCTCCAAGGTGGTGCCGGTGAGAGATTTCTTCTGTGCGTTGTTTAACAATAAAAAATAGTGATCAATGTACATGCCAATGGCTGCTAATGGGGAATGAGAGACAGGAGCATTCGGCTTTTAGTCAACGCGCACTCTGCGATCCCCATTAGCAGCCATTGGCTTGTACAATGAGCACTATCGGACAAGAAAGGGTTGCTACATTATACTCGCTGGGTGTAACCTCCTTAGTTTTAGAAAGGTTTAGCGAGCGTTGAGCCGCAGGGCCATGAATACAATGAACTAGTATATACCATGAATGAATTCGAGGTGGTTAAAGGGGGGAAGCAGATACGAAGCGCAAGCCATAAGAAATTAAAAGCTGAATCCTCCTGTGTCTCATTTCACATTAGCAGCCATTGGCATGTACATTGAGCACTATCTGGCTGAAAAAGTTTGCTACGTCATACTCGCTGGGCGTAACCTCCTTGGTTTTCGAAAGGTTTAGCGAGCGTTCGGCCGCAGTGCCATGAATACAGTGAACTAGAATATACCATGAACTCGAGGTGGTTAAAGGTGGGAAGTGGACCCGAAGCGCAAGCCGTAAGAAAGTGTGCGTGTGCCACCTCTCGTTTAGTCCTTGGAATGTCCGCTGGATGGCGGTGCTTCTATATGGGGAATATATGATGAAAAGATGCGGGATGGTCGTACTTGGAGTATTGAATAGATGGACGAACGGACACACAGACAGATGCATGGATGGACGCATGAACGGACGCATGGGCGGATGCATGAACGAACGCAGGGACGGGCGCACGAACAGACGCATGGACGGTCACACAGACGGACGCATGGACGGACGAATGCTTCGCCCCACTCTCCATCATTCACACCGTGGATATGCTGCCATTGTTTTTCTAAACACAACACTAGTTAGTTGCTCGAGCTGTCGTTTTTGTTTTCTCCGTTATTATACGAGGAAAGTAAAAAACAATTGGCAGCATATCCACGGAGTGAATGATGGAGAGTGGGGTGAAGCATTCGTCCGTCCATTCGTTTTTGCTTCCGTCCCTCCGTGCGTCCGTCTGTGTGACCGTTCATGCGTCCATCCACCCGTCCGTGCGTGCGTCTGTTCGGCGTCCGTCCCTGCGTTTGTCCATGCATCCGCCCCTGCGTCCGTTCATGCGTCCATCCATGCATCTGTCTGTGTGTCCATTCGTCCATCTATTCAACACTCCAAGTACCACGATCTCGCATCTTTTCATCATATTGTAACAGACTAGAAAAAGGTAGAGAAGAGAAGCAGAGGAAGACGAAGAGTCTTGGCACGATCGCAGTGTGCTGCCGCAAACTACCATCGTTCACCTCCTGTAAATAAAACCATCTTGTCACAGCTCGCTGTTACAGTTGTGGTGGAGGTGCTGGGTAATCGAATCCGAAGAGGGAAGGTGAACCGCAAGTTCTTCGATGGAGCCGTCGCATTGCTGGACTTCCACCGAATCCATCTGGTCTGGACATGTCCCACAACGCAAATGAACACCGACCCCTCTCGACTTCTGCGCCGACCAGCTCGGCTCCACAACTGAGAGATGCTCGTACCTTTGCCGGCAGACCAAATGAAGACGTCGAGGCTTCGCTCATCCATTACAAACGGGTGAGCGCCGCTAACAAATGGGATGCCGCTTCTCAGCTTTTGTACGTCGCGTTCTTTCTGACGGATACTGCATTACTGTGCTACGAGAATCGGGAGGAAACGCTAACGACGTGGGACAGATTTGTTTCTGAAATCAAAGAGCGTTTCGGTGACCCAACAACGATAAAGAAAAGAACAGAACAGACGCTAATGCAACGCGCTCAAGTGCCAAGTGAAACTTGCATGACCTACATTGAGGAAGTCATAAAGCTATGTAGGACCATTGAATCCGGAATGTCTGAGGGAGACAAAGTCGGGCACATTCTAAAAGGAATCGCCGAGGATATGTTTACAGTTTCCTCATCGCGAAAGACACCTTGACATCTGTCACCGATGTCATTCGTCATTGCCGCACTTTTGAGCAACTTAAGACGAGGCACATCACGCCGAAGTTCGGCAGGCTACCCAATGTGACGACCATCGCGAGCATAGACAGCAACCAGGCGCTTGATCTTGCATCAACGATCCGGCAAATAGTACGTGAAGAACTCGGCCTGTACGCGCAAGCGGCAAACCGTCCAAGCACTCATCCCCCCTACCAGCCACCAGAGTTCGAGCGAAACGTTGCTTCATTCTCCTCGCACCGAGTGGCGGAGGGCTTTAGGGATTCTGATGCCACACCTCAGTATCAGCCACGTCTATACGATAGAGGCCCTGCCTATGACGCACGATCACGACGAGCACAGCCACATTCTTATACTCAGGGCTCTCAGCCGGACTACGTCCCGCTGCGGCAAGAACAGTACCAGCCCTACCACCAATATGTAACTTACGACGAATACAATGAATTCCAGAGAGTGGCAAAAACCCGTTCTTGGCGTGATAACGAACTTCCTCGCCGACAGCAGCGGCCCAGGATTCGTTCCATTGAATATAGTATAAACCGTGACCCTCCCGTTTGCTACAACTGTGGTTTCACTGGGCATATCGCTCGGTATTGCCGCCAACAACGCCGCCAATCACGAAGGACACCAGCCATGTCTTCGCCACCAAGACCCGGTGCTTCACATGACCTGCGGAAAACCGACTTGTTTTCGAGGGACCGTTGTTCGCGCGAGACCAGACGCAGTGATTCGCCAGCATTCAAGCGGAGTTTGACACCACCACCCAACCGTTCTCGTCGCTCGCCGTCTCCTCTGCGTCGTTCTTCTCCGCCGCCGGGAAACTAGCATCCGCGGCCAATGGAGGTGAGGTCGCCGGACGGTCTTTTCAAGATATACTTCTGTTTATTGTTATGACCAAACTCAAAGTGAATGTGTTGATTGATGGAATACCGACGATGGCGTTAGTTGACATTGGGGCGACTGTGTCTGTGATGAGCCTCGCCTTCAGAAACCGCTTAGGTCGCAAAGTTATGTTTTCATGGGACGATACAATCACCTTTTGTGGTGTAGGAGGCGAGCGGCTTAATCCTCTTGGTGTATGTGTTGTCAGTGTTTCATTGGCTGGAAAAGTATTTGTATCGGAATTTCTGGTTCTATCTCGTTGTTCGCACGATGTCATTCTTGGTATCGATTTCCTGGAGCAATGCGGTGCTTCCGTTGACTGTGGTAGTGGGGAAATATCACTAAACAATTTGTTTCTACCGTCGCTTACCGAAGAAGACTACCGTGGCGAAGACAGGAACACAGTGTGATTGATGAAGTGATAGCACCATCTTGGTTCCTCACACCCGTTCGAGTCTCTTCCACAGCGGTTGATGATGCTTGTGTTGACCTCGTAGTGGGACCTCTACGCAAGAACTGTTTTAAGAAGGACATACTTGTGCCTTGTTCTGTAGTGTGCATGACAAAAGAAGTAGCAACATTGTGGGTGCTGAACTGTTCTGCCACGCCGGTTGTGCTTCCTCACGAGATGAAGATAGCTCTCTTTGATGAAGCCTCATGCAACTCGATAGCAGCAATAGCTACGGACCTCCCCACCTCTTCCTCTACAATATATTCGGATAGATGGATGGATAGATGTGGCTGTACCTTTTAGATCGGCCGGCGGCTCACGCCACCTAGCCGTAATACTTAGTGAACTGACCACTAGATTTTTCTTTTTTTCGTTTAAGTACTTAAGTTGAGGACTGGCACTTTACAGTGAAGGGTTTATTTTCACTCATGCCTTGACTTTAGCCACCTGTCAGATAACTTTCTTCTAGTTAATTTTACCTGCATAAAGTCCATTTTTCCCTCCCTGTCCATAAACCCAAGTGCTTTGAAAACCTCTGCGCCGTCATCCTGCACTTTAGGGTGAAGCCCTTTACAGAACGTTATCAAGTGTTCGGCAGTTTCCTCCTCCTTTCCACATGCACTGCATACCGTGTCTACCCCTTCGTAATTGGCCCGATATGTCTTGGTTCGCAATACTCCCGCCCTGGCCTCAAACAATAGAGAACTACGCCAAAGTATAATCATAGATCCTTTCCTTGGCAATTTCCTGCTTAAAAGTTCGATAGATCTCTAGTGCAGACTTTTTAATCATGCCAATTCTCCACACATCGGTCTCAGCTTCCTTCACCTTTTTCTTAACCGATGATTCTTTTTGGTTTGGCTCCCTGCAGTTTTCCAAGTATTTACTAGTCAATTTTCTGGTCGTTTCCTCCATTTTGTACCGACATTCTTCATGTACAAGTAGCTAAATACCTTCCTAGCCCAACCCTCCTCCCCATTTCTCTCAATCGCTTCCCAAACTTTATCTTGCTGCTAGCTTCCCTGCCCTCAAATGATGTCCATCCCATATCACCTTGTTCTCCTTGATTTGGTGTATTCCCGTGAGCTCCTAAATCAAGCCTACCTATTCCACGTTGCTTAATTTCTAATCTTGCTTGAACTTCTGATCTCACGCACAAGACGGCATTGAAGAACGTCAATCCAGGAACCATGACCCATTTTCATATATTTAACAACATCATACCTATTGTATTTCCACAGTGCCCTGTTTTTCCTAACCGCTGCATTCCTGTTACCTTTAGTCGTCACGTATATTTCGTGTTCCCTTAGGTACTCGGCCCCATTGCTTATCCATACGCCCACATGTTTGCATTTATCTGTTATCTCTAGCGTAACCTCCTTTATTCTAAGCTCACTTCTTTCACTGTCATCGAAAATCATGACTGCTGATTTTTCCTTACTGAATCTGAAATCTAACCTATCTTTCTCACTACCGCAGATGTCCACCAATCTCTGCAAATCTTCCTTGTTGTCGGCCATAACCACTATATCATCTGCGTACATCAAAGCTGGTAGTGTATGATCAATGAGTTTTCCTTGTTTGACGAAATAGAGGTTGAAGCCAAGTCCACTTCCCCCTAATTTGGCCTCTAATCCTTGTAGGTACATCATGAATAATAAGGGTGACAGAGGACACCCCTGCCTAAGCCCCCATTGCACCTCTGTGGGCTTAGATACCTGTTTTTTCCACTTTATAACTACCTTGTTACCTTTATAGATATCCTTTAAAAGATTAGTAACTACATGTTCCACGCCTAGCTTGTCCAGTATTCCCCACAATTCCTCTTGAATCACGCTATCGTACGCTCCCTTGATATCCAAAATTGCTTGCCACAGGGGCCTGTGTTCCTTTTCTGCTATTTCGATGCACTGCGTCAGTGAGAACAGATTGTCTTCCAACCTCCTGTGTTTCCGAAACCCAATCTGCAGTTCCCCCAGCCAGCCCTCACCCTCTATCCATGCCTGCAGTGTTTCCTTTATAATCTGCATCGCCAGCCTGTAGACCACTGATGTCACTGTTATAGGATGGTAGTTGTTTATGCCAGCTTTTTCCTTATTTCCTTTATAGATCATGCTCATCCTGCTAAGTTTCCATTCATCGGGAACTTCACCATCGATAATTATTTTGCTCACTGCCTCTCTCAAAGTCTGTTTAGACTTCTGACCCAATGTCTCTATCAGCATATTTGGAATGCCATCTGGGCCTGTTGAGGTACTACTAGGAACCCTTTTCTCAGCCCTTTCGCACTCTCGTTGTGAAAATGGAGCCATTGCGCCACTTGATTCATCTTTGTCTATTGTGGTAGCACTTCTTTGTTGAAATGTTTCTGTCACCCTTGTTCATATTTAAACAATAGCTTCGTCCCCTTCTAGCCTAGCACCTTGAGCTGTAGTTATAAACCTCTGCTCTAGGCTCGTCTCATTTCTTAGGGAGCTTAGATGGTTCCAAAATTTCTCAAGTGTCTTTCTATCTTTTTTATGTACTCATGCCAGCCACTGAGCTCCCTTTCTTCTAATCTTTTCATTGATCAGAAGAGATGCATCCCTTCTACAGCTCAGAGAGATTTCCCATTTTCTTTCAACATCATCTGTCGGCTCACCCCGCTGCTTAGCATGTCTGTGTTCCCTAGAGGCTTCCTGACGTTTTGCTATGGCCCTCTTAACTTCCTCATTCCACCAACTTTTGGGTTTGTGTCTTCTTTTCCGGGGTGACTTGTCACGTGCCTTAGCAAGCTCTAGCTCAAACAGTCTAATTAGATTCTTGTATGTCCACACTGTTTTATTATCCTCAGTGGTTACTTTCTCAATTTGTTTAGTGGCTATTTCAATTTGCTTTTCTGAATAAACATTTTTCCTGTAGTTGCTCATCTTGTCTCCTTCCCACTTTCACTGCTCTTCTGAAACTTAGCTTGATACGTTTGTGATCACTAACCAGACTTCTGAAGCCACCTTCATCTATGTGCATTCCCCTGAGCTTATCATACATCCTATGTGACACCAGTGTGTAATGTATCGTCGACTGCAGCCTTCCTACCTCCCCTGTTATTTGCCCTTCACACTTCCCGGTACTGTTGCAAATGATCAAATCAAGCCTTTTCCACATATCCATGATAATTTTGCCTGTCGGGTCGGTATAACCATCTGTATTTTTTATGTGCGCATTCGTATCTTCTAGTAAAATTATCTCGCACTCTACTCCTAACTTTTGAATGTCCTTTGATATACACTCTACTATTGCCTGTTTTTTTTCCTCTCTGGCCTTTGCTTCCGCCAACAAGTACACGAAACCAAAGAGTGTCATTTGCCCTGCCACTTTCCCTTTTAGCCAGTAATTTTCCTTGCACTCCTGCTTGACCCTTTGCCAGTCTGAACTTTTATGAATGAATGCCGTATACCACCGCCCCCCCCCTTCTGCTGCCTTCTATTCTATTACAATATTACCACGGGTAGTCTGGATTGTTAGGAGGTTGTTCCATGTCCCTGAAATGTGTTTCTACAAAACCCTATACCATCGGTCTCTCTTCCCATAGCTGTTCTTCTATCTCTTCCCGCTTCAGCCTGTTCTTACCACCCTGTATGTTAATATACTATATGTCTGAATTGGCTTGGCGCTCGTGGCTACGTCTTTTTCTGCCCCCCAGACTCTACCTATCTCAGATACTAGTGCCACTTTGGAATCGTATCTGTCCATACTACCTGTCAAATAGTCTCCCTGGTTGTTTTCCTCGTTACTAGCTATCCTGCACCCTGAAGAGCCCGCTTGCCCCCCCAAAAAAGTTCTGCGCGTTTTGCAACTCGCCAACCCACCTCATGACCTAGCCGCCCATCAAAGTGAATTCTGTCTTGTTGAAAACCACCGCACCCTATGCCCCTCTGTTTATTTCCACCACCTCAAAGCTTTTCTTTCGAGTCATCCGCCATATCTCTTGGTTTCATTGACAACCGGTCTTTGCAGGTTGCTACCTGTACCTGAGGAGAAGTGGTAAGCATGTCATCAACGCCTTTCGCCAGTGTGGTTGCTAGTCCTGCTGTATCTTCATTTAAGACATCGTTTAAACCGCTTGAAATTATCACGATTTTCGTCTATCAGCTGTAGTTTTGAGTTTGCGCTAGCTTGCCTCATGACTGCTTCCAGCTTGCGTCCTCAAAACGGCCCTACTGCAACCCTCATGTCACCTCTTACCCTCCTTTGATGGCTTCTGTGCATTGATTTAAATTCGAGTCCCCGGAGATTGTCACATCCTGTCACTTTTCAGCTGGAGCGTCCTGCACCTGGGGGTTACTTGCACTTGTGACGCCGGCTGCTTTTTCCCCTCCCAACCACACCACTACTTCGCTGAAACTGGGCCTGGCGACAATTGAACCGGCTGAACTTATTTTCTCCAAACTTGCTTGCTCTTTCTTATCAGTCGTTCTGGTTTCCGGTTCCTTACTGTTCTCTCCGTAGGCCGCTCCTCTGTTCACCTTGGCTAGCTCTTCCTTGGCGGACTTCAGCCTTTCTCCCATTGCCCTCGTTTTCTCTTGCCCTGTCGCCAACGCAGTCTCCAGCTCGGTGATTCTCATACAGTTCACTCTGGTCAACCATCATTTTCTCCATTTTTCCTCGACCTCCCATTGCCTACACTTGGCGTCAGCTCCATCCGCTTCTACATTTGGGTCCACTTTCAAACCCACCCTGCATCCTGAACACTTCACAGTTTTTTTAACCATGTCTTTCTGGCACCACTTGGCCCTTTGACTTGTCTCACTCGATAATCACAAAACTCGAGCCCTGCCCTACGAAAAAGAGAAAGTCTAAGCTCTACTAGAAAAATTTGCGTGTTCAATGTACGTGGACCTCCCCCACGGGGTGGCAAAAAACAAAAACAAACACACAAACGCACAAACTAATAAATACGTGGTGACTGAGCCCCGAAAAAGCCGTACAATAAAACAAGTGCTACAAAGATTTTAACTGCTACCTTATAATTATAAAGACAAGCTCAAAACATGCAAAACCACTTATCTGCGCAGTCGATCGGGAGCGATCAAAAAACACGTCCATCCACCGTGTTGTCCGTACCGTTCTAATCTCCATATAGAAGCACCGCCATCCAGCGGACATTCCAAGGACTAAACGAGAAATGGCACACGCACACTTTCTTACGGCTTGTGCTTCGGGTCTACTTACCACCTTTTACCACCTCGAGTTTATGGTATATACTATTTAACTGTATTCATGGCACTGCGGCCGAATGCTCATAAACCTTTCTAAAACCAAGGAGGTTACGCCCAGTGAGTATACGTAGCAACCTTTTTCTGTCACATAGTGCTTAATGTGCATGCCAATGGCTTCTAATGGGAAATGAGAGACAGGAGAATTTGGCTTTTACTTTCTTACGGCTTGCGCTTCGTATCTATTTCCCACTGGAACGGGGTTTATTGGCACAAGTAGTGCTTGCACAGCAGGTCTATTGATGCGGGAACCGGGCGGCAGGGACCGACGCAGGATACACAACGCTCGGGGCAACAGCTCGCGCTCGGCTCCTCTTCCTATAGGCGTGACCCACTGCGGCACATATTCTTCTTCCTCTCTACAATACCCCGGCGACGAAGACGAGCCATCCTGGCAAGTCAAGGTGATGATATTAGGAGTGGGTCGTGATATGGCTTGAGACGACTCACGTGGACAGTCTCACGACCAAGGCGTCGCCTGTCTGTAGATGGCGTGACCGGCTCGATCACGTATGTGACAGGAGATCGACGTTCGACGACGCGATAAGGACCGTGAAACTTGGGGGCAAACTTAGCGGACAGACCTGGGGAGTGGAAGGGCAGTCGAAGCCAGACAAGCGAGCCCACGGCAAAAGTCTCGACTTGCTGGTCGCGGTCGTGGCGGTCTTTTTCGAATGCTTGCTTGTCCGAGGTGAATGATCGGGCCAACTGACGACACTCTTCAGCGTGGTGCAAAATTTCAGAAAGAGGGCTGAACTCTGAGACGTCGGGACGATACGGCAAAATGGTGTCAAGGGTGGAGCATGGCTCACGCCCATATAGAAGAAAGAAAGGCGAGAAGCCTGTGGTTGACTGCGTCGCGGTGTTGTACGCATAGGTCACAAATGGGAGAATGACATCCCAGTTTGATTGGTCGGAATTGACATACATGGCGAGCATGTCTCCTAGCGTTCGGTTGAAGCACTCAGAGACGTACCGTGGCGGCGACTGAAAACGTCAGATGGCGAGAACACAACGGTAGAGCCGGATAATTCAGTGCGATTGACGGGGACAACGATGGCACTAAGAGGAGGAACATCAACGTCGGAAGCAACCAGAAGCTTGCCCAGGTGAGTGCACTCATTGTCGGTAGATGGCGCATCTGAAAACACAGATAATTCCACCTGCGCGCGAGCGCAGTCAAATACGGCGTGGTGGCGTGACAAAAAAATCCCATCCAAGTATCATGTTGTGGGCACAAGTGGTCAACACAAGAAACTCGATGTGGTTAAGGACGTCTTGAATGTTTACTCTCGCCGTACATGCTCCGACTGGTCGAAGTGGTTGCGCACTCGCGGTATTCAGCAAAACGTCGGAAGGCAGCGTCGTTACTTTTCGTATCGAACGGCAGAGTTTGACTCATCACAGATACGGCGGCACCCGTATCAACGAGCGCAAGAGTTCGTATACCTTCAACAAACACTTCCAGAACGTTTGTGGGGGACGGGCGAGGACTTGTACAATGCGCCGATTTCGCAGCTCGTGCCTCCGGAGCTGCGGCAGTCAGTTTTCCGTCTCTACAGGGTTCGGTCGGCGACGCAGAGGGGACGGAGAACGGTAGCGGCGTGGTGAGGATGAGCGACGGGGACCGAATGATCGGTAGTCGGCAGCAGGGCGGTGGTATAGTTCGGTTGGTGACGGGTCGCGTTCCACTGATTGTCGGTCGCATTGACGTGGCAGTTCTCGTTGCGCGTTGTACGGGGCCGGTAAAGAGTAGTCAGGGTACCTCGGAGGTGCAGCCGGACCCGTTGCGAAGCGCCGGCGACAGAAGCGCGCCACGTGACCTGGATATCCGCATGCGTAACAGATCGGGCGATTGTCAACTGTGCGCCAAGGGTTTCCGTTATAGCGCTGTTGTGTTGCTGGAAATGGCGTCGTTGATACTCGTACAGGCTGGGGAGTCGGCCCAAGAGGAGGTCGTGGTGGAGTAGCAGCAACAGCAGCATAAGTCAATGGCGCGGTGACGGGTGCTGTCTGAGAGACGGACGGCAATGCCTCGGAGACCTGCGCCTGTATTACCTGCCTGATGGCGGGCGCGAGACGCTCAGAAGAGGGTTCCGTTGCCGGTAGATACGACAGGCACGAAAGTTGTCGGGCCACCTCCTCGCGCACATATCGTTTGATTTCGGACATTATTGCGCTGTGGGCTCCACCCAGGCTCAATGCCGCGAGAGTTTCATCGGTAGCCGCTGGACGCCGTGTCATGACTCGTTGTTTGCGCAACTCCTCGAAGCTCTGGCAAAGAGTGGCGAGTTCGAACACGGTACGTGGGCCCTTGGCCAGCAGCATCTGGAAGGCGTCGTCGTCTATCCCCTTCAAAATATGTTTGATCTTGTCTGCCTCAATCATTGAAGGGTCAAGGCGCTTGCACAAGTCGAGCACATCCTCGATGTAGCTTGTGAAGCCTTCTCCTTGAAGCTGTGCGCGTCCCCGTAGGCGCTGTTCGGCACGGAGCTTGCGTACCTCGGGGCGACCGAACACATCGGCAATGCGTAGCTTAAAGGCACCCCAAGTGGCAAATTCCGACTGGTGGTTGTTAAACCAGAGACTAGCCACCTCTTTCAGGTAGAAGGGCACATATTGCAGCTTCGAAGGGTCGTCCCACTTGTTGCTTGCGCCTACCTTTTCAAATGTCGACAGCCAATCTTCGACGTCTTGCTCATCAGTACCGTCGAAAAAAGGTGGATCGCGTACGCGTAGCGCAATGGGAACGATGACCATCGGAGGCTGGGTCGTACCTTGCTGGATGGTTTCTTCAGCCATGTCTGGGATGGCAGGTAGTTTCCGGTTGCGGAGTTCCAGGTTGAGTTACCCAGCACCTCCACCACTCTGGAACGGGGTTTATTGGCACAAGTAGTGCTTGCACAGCAGGTCTATTGATGCGGGAACCGGGCGGCAGGGACCGACGCAGGATACACAACGCTCGGGGCAACAGCTCGCGCTCGGCTCCTCTTCCTAAAGGCGTGACCCACTGCGGCACATATTCTTCTTCCTCTCTACACCACCTTTAACCACCTTGAGGTCATGGTATATACTAGTTCATTCTATTCATGGCACTGCGGCTCAACGCTCGCTAAACCTTTCTAAAACTAAGAAGGTTACACCCAGCGAATATAACGTAGTAACCCTTTCTTGTCAGATAGTGCTCAATGTACATGCCAATGGCTGCTAATGAGGATCGCAGCGTGCGCGTTAACTAAAAGCCAAATGCTCTTGTCTCTCATTGCTCCTTAGCAGCCATTGGCATGTACATTAAGCTATATTTTTTATTGTTCAACAACGCACAACGAATTCTCTCACTGGCACCACCTTGAGGGTAAAATGTTATTCTTGTTACACACTACAACGGCTACGAGGGACGAACGGGTGCCGCACTAAAATGCTTCGTTCTAAAACCACGCATCTACACGAAGTCAATGATTACAAATAGGCTCCATGTCCTTTGAACAGTTTATTTAATTAACCAACAGTATCCTGGGGGATCACGCCTGCTCCTGATTACTCACTTTGATGGTTTAGAACTGGGGGCGTGATGTTCGCTCAGATATATGGCTGGACCAGCCATATTCTAAAGGCAACAACAAGCGAAGGTACTTAGGTTTCGAGATTTATAGTCACGCTAAGAAAAAAAAATGGCAGATTCCACGTACAGTGGTAATCGATGATATGCGTAGCACGAATGAGGAAGGTTGATATGTCAGCTTAAGATCACCTCAACGTTTTGAGGTGGAGGTAAATTATGCCGGACACAACTTCCGTGTCATCACTACCATGGCTGGATGTGTCGTTTACCTTCGTCATCTATTCACGTCACGTGATGCCAAATTTAGTATATGTGATACTAGTGAAACGGCCGTGAGCACGCTTTGAGCCTGGCATGTCGCCATGTTTTACAGGACGTGTTCTTGCATGACACGCATCTCACGATTATCATGTATGCACCAGTGATATACCTTCGCCATTCATTGACGTCACCTAAACCCCAATTTGGTATATGTGGAGCTAGCGAAATGACCGTGAAAGCATCGTGAAGGGCCCAATATACTCCAACGTGGCGTTGACGCACGCGCATGCTGGGCACAGTGACGCTATACGTTAGCACAAGGTGATAACTTTATAGTCTCATGCCAGGCGTGACCGGCGCGACCAGCGTCCGTCGGCGCGAAACGCGACATGCTGCATTTCGCGTCTATGCGTTAACCAGACAGCACTTCGTCTGCCCCTTTTCGTGACGGAGGGACGCCGGACGCGCTGAAACGCGCATGCGTCAAAGCAATGCAGCGTGGCACGCGCTTGCGATACGAAACGAACGCCGGCGCGCATGCACGCCGTGTCACGTCGAAGTGTATTGGCTCCTTGACTGTGGCATGTAGTCATGTTGTCACATGACACGCATCTTATTATCATCATGTTTGCACTAGTCACATACCTTCGTCATCCATTGGCGTCACGTAATACCAAATTTGGCATATGTGAATCTAGCGAAACGGCCGTGAGCGCATCATGAGTGTGGCATGTAGTCATGTTGTGTGACATGCATGTCGTGATTATCACGTTTGGATGTGTCATTGACCTATGTCGTCCGTTCGCGTCACGTAAAACAGAGTTTGGTACATGTGAAGCGAGCGATACAGCCGCTATTTCATCATGAGCGTTGCGTGTAGTCATGTTGTTACAACACACGCATCTCATGATTATCGTGTTTGACCCAGTGACATACCTTCGTCATTTATTCACGTACAGTATTAGCAAATTTTGTAAATGTGAAAATAGCGAAATGGCCGCGAGTGCATCATGAGCGTGGCAAGTATTCATGTTGTTACATGACACGCATGTCAAAATTTTCATGTTAGGGTCTGTCGGTGGTGTTCGCCATGCAATCATGTCATACCATACCTGTTTTGCAACATGCCATGTGAACGAGACTACTGCAAGAACAGCAAGATGACGAAATGTAAATCGTGACATTCATGACACACATATCACGATTTTCATGTTACGACTAGTCAAATATGCTCGTCACACAGTTATATTATACCATACCAAGTTTGGTATCGATACCATTGTCCAAACGGCCAGGAGAGATAAAAGTCGTAGCGGAAAGATAGATAGATAGATAGATAGATAGATAGATAGATAGATAGATAGATAGATAGATAGATAGATAGATAGATAGATAGATAGATAGATAGATAGATAGATAGAATACTCAATGTTGCCGGAGTTCGCTAAGAAATGGTTCGCATTTCAAACTTCCGTAATAAAAACAGCGAGGATTTCTCTATACTGTGGAACCATGTCCACGCATCTCTTGGCCTTGACGATTTCCCCGCCAATCCGAAAGCAGACACACCAACAACGTGGTACACAGTAACTGTGACGGAACGACTGCATCATCTTCGTTGTAAATTTCACGTTTGCAGTGTGCCCTGCAGTTGAGCCTCCAAATTCATTAGACATGCAGGCTTGATAGTTCGCACTTTGTCAGAAGACGAACTTCTCTGAAAATAGGCTGGACCAGCCACGGAAAGCGTTGTGCCCGTTGTTGCTATTCTATACTTGTCTTCTAGACAGTCGCTAAAGGTTTCCGATATAGTTTGCGCACTTTCACAATGTCAATAACGTAAATGCAAAGCAACAAAACCGTATTACCTCAGATTTTAGTAACTGTCAATCCTATTCCAGAATACAGTTTTTTGACAATAATTATTTATGGTTTCATAATGATGTAAATAATTGTGATCAGCTGTTTTTTCAACGAATGCAACTCGGGATAAGAAGCATCAAAAAGGAAGTGAGACGGGAAGTATGGTGTCCGGAGGAAAGTCCGAGGCAAGAAAAAGTGATTAGCGCAGCATGAACAGCAGTGAGACGACGACCAGACAGGCAAAGGCAGGTAAGTGCGTCAACAGGAAACCAATAGCCGTGGCCGCGGTGGCCAATACGTACGTTTGCGCCGACTTCATGGAGCCGCGGACGGTGGTGCAATAGAAAGGATGCCATGTCTGCCAAAGGCAAGACTAACTGATGCCAGACAGATAGCCTAATCTGATTGAAGTCCCCGTGCTCACGACATCACCCAGAAAGAGCCAAAGTATATTTTCAATCACAATGATGTGACATAGTCTCGTATGTTAAGGAAGGTCATGATAACACGTTTAATATGACGAGCAACAGTGATGGGGTGGGGGGTGGATCGGTTGAAATGTTGGAATAAATGATGGATTGAAAGGTATTGAAATAATAAGGAACTTAGTGCGGGTGTTTTGCTCTATGGCTCACATGCTCTGGTGATGTCCCGCGCTGCCTGACAACATTCTCTCAAGTGAAGCCGAATCGGAGGAGGCCGTAAGAAGTACGGAATTCAGCAGGCAAATCCAGGCAGTCCAGAGGGCCCAAGAACGGGCGGAGCGTCACGGCGTTCTGTCCTCTACGTGGGCACAGCCAGCGGTTTGAACGGCTCTCGTTAGAGGGTCCTGCAGTAACTCCTCCGGTTCTATTAAAGTTCACTGTCTGTTTGTCTGTGTGCTTGTGCGAGTGTTAATAAAAACAGTGTAGGGAACTATGCGAACGGCGACGAAGCAGCAAGAAACTGCAAGCCACAGCGTTGGTGCACACGCGTGACCCGAGCTTGCGCTTGTTTTGTATTTTCGGCAGTTGACGTTCCTCGCTCTTCTGGCGTTTCTCGGCCTTCCAGTAGGTCTGTACGTAAATAAACTACGTGACATCTGGTGGAGGTGCTGGGTACTCCTGTACAAACCTGCAACTTCGCTCCTGTAAGCTTCCGCCTCTACGTGACACGAACATGGCCACCGAGACGCCTCTCCAGGTGGGACCTTCGACCGTCAATGTCACTTGCGGCGCCGTGTATCCTCAACGAGACCCTCCTATCTTCACGGGCTCCACTGAGTCGGACGTCGAAGATTGGTTGGCGAGTTACGACAAAGTCGGCGCAAGTAACAAATGGGACGACCCAAGTAAGCTGGGCTACGTCACGTTCTACCTTGCGGACACCGCGCAACTGTGGTTTAATAACTACGCAGCTGACATTCCTACGTGGTCTGCATTCAAGGTTGCTGTTACGGACGTCTTTGGACGACCTGCGGCACGCAAGCTTCAAGCCGAGCACCGTTTACGTCACCGTGCACAGCAACCAGGCGAGACCTACACGGGTTACATTGAAGATGTGTTGCATCTATGCAACCGCGTCAACACTACCATGCCTGAGGAAGAAAAAATCGGGCACATTTTGAAAGGAATTGACGACGGCGCCTTTCAGATGTTTCTCGCGAGAAATCCCCCCACAATTGCTGTGCTCGTTTTCCTCCGTCAGAGCTTCGATGAGTTGCATAGGCAGCGCGCAATTGCTCTGCTCGTCAAACCCTCACGACGCCAGACACGCTCGCAAGCTTGCACCTAGCTGCCCATCCTAACGATCAGCAGCCGCTGCTTTCGACAATCAAGGACTTCGTCCGCGAAGAGGTAGCACGCCAGCTGTCACTGCTGCCACTGACACATGAACCCGCGCAAGCTTTGGCACCGGACCTCCAACACGCCATTCAGACCAAAGTCGCTGAGGCCCTTCCACCGATGCATCAGCAACCACCTGTCACTACGCCTCTCACATACGCCGCCGTCGCTGCTCGGCCTACGCAACAGCGTATGCCGTATGCTCAACCTGCCACGGCGCCCTATGTCGTGCCTACAACCCCAATTGCTGCGCCGCATCACTACGCGCGATCTTCAGCTCCATTTTACCGTCGCTCAGACGCTTGGAGGACGCCGGATAATAGGCCCATATGTTTCGCCTTTGGTATCGCTGGACACGTCGCCCGCCACTGTCGCCGAGATCCCCCTCCAGTTGACACCGTGGGCAGGCCTATTGCGTCATCGTCTAGGACGCCATCAAGGTACACCACTGACGGTCATCGATCCTACGCAAACCATCGGTCGCCATCGCCCCGACGACGCTCCCTGTCACCTATGCGTCGCCGACTTGCTACGGAAGAGGGAAACTGATCACTTCAGCTTCGGAGGCAACAGCTTCATACAATTCGAACTGCTTAAGGCCTCCATCTTTCTCGCTGCAAAACGTTATCAACGTCAATGTTGAGGGGACCACCGCCCAAGCGCTTATCGACACAGGAGCCGCCGTTTTCATAATCTGTGAGACCTTATGCCGCAAGTTGAAAAAAGGTGACGACGCGTCTCTCGGGCCTGATGTTCCACACGGCCAACTCGCAGTGCATAGAACCTACAGCTGTGTGCGCTGCACGTGTTATTATCCAAGGTCAACTTTATGCTATTGAACTTTTTGTGCTGGCATGAGGCTCCCACAAAGTCATTCTTGGATGGGACTTTCTTTCGCGTCATCGGGCCATCATAGATTGCTCACGTGCAGAAGTTGCCCTTACACCGCTGCCAACCTCTTGTTTGGTAGATTCTCTTTCTGAAACTTACAAACTTGTCATTGTTGCAGACACGGAAATAGCACCGAGAAGATCCACCCTTGTAGCCCTGACCTGTACGGCGGCTCCTGCCGAAACTGTTTTGTTCACTCCATCTGACGTATTTACCCGCCGCCGTCGCCTACACCTGCCCCTTGCCATACTCACCGTGGAATCCGGTGCTACCGCCATGCTCGTTGCAAACTCGCTATCGTCGCCAGTTACCTTACTTTGCGGAGAACGTATGGGTAACATACAAGACGTTGACCTCTTGTGCCCTCTGGAGTTTGCCGAACACCCACCTCACCTCCAGCTCAATGCTATGACGCCATCTGTGGCCACACTGCCCGTGCCAGACTCATTCCAGCCATCTGTTGCCGCTGAGCTATCGCCGACACAAAGACGCGAACTCTTGTACCTTCTTTGAGAGTTTCGTTCTGCCTTCGATTGCGCTCAACCATCTTTGGGTCGCACAGCGAACATCACACACCACATTGACACCGGTACTCATGCTCCTTTACGCCAACGACCATATCGAGTGTCAGCGGAAGAGCGCCGTGTTATCAACGAACAAATTGACGATATGCTCAAGCGTGGTGTCATCCAGCCATCGCACAGCACTTGGTCGTTCCCTGTTGTACTTGTGCGCAAAACGGATGGGTCTATCCGATTCTGTGTCGACTACCGCCGGCTCAATAAGATAACTCGGAAAGATGTGTACCCGTTGCCACGCATCGACGATGCTCTCGATTGCTTGCAAGGAGCAGAATATTTCTCCTCTTTAGATTTACGCTCAGGATATTAGCAAGTTCCAATGGCTGATCCTGACCTTTCAAAGACTGCATTTGTGACACCTGATGGGCTGTATGAGTTTAACGTCATGCCGTTTGGACTCTGCAACGCCCCAGCTACCTTCGAACGGATGATGGACACCATCCTTCGCGGCTACAAGTGGAACACGTGCCTCTGCTACCTAGACGACAACGTCGTTTTTTCTCGCGACTTTTTGACTCACCTTGTTCGTCTTTATGCTATTCTCACGTGTCTCACCTCTGCTGGCCTTCAACTTAACATCAAGAAGTGTCATTTTGCCGCACGCCAGCTCACTATACTGGGTCACGTCGTCTGCAAAGACGGTGTTCTCCCGGATCCGGCGAAACTGCGCGCCGTGGCCGACTATCCGAAGCCCAATTCCATCAAGACGCTTCGAAGTTTTATCGGCCTATGCTCATACTTTCGTCGATTTGAGCGCAACTTCTCTTCCATCATCGTGCCTCTTACCAACCTGTTGACAACTTCCAAAGGCATTTCCGCTTGGTCAAAAGGGTGCGACGAATCCTTCTCCGCGCTTCAGCGGTTATTATCATCACCTCCAATACAACGTCATTTTGACCCAGATGCGTCTACGGAGGTCCACACCGACGCCAGTGGTGTCGGTATTTGTGGTCTATTGGCTCAACGAAAACAAGGATACCAAGAATACGTGGTCGCTTACGCGAGTCAAACCCTCAAGAAAGCAGAGTGTAATTATTCCGTGACGGAGAAAGAGTGCCTCGCAATTGTCTGGGCTTTGACGAAGTTCTGCCCATACCTTTATGGCCACCATTTCCAAGTCGTCACGGACCACCACGCTCTATGCTGGCTATCATCGCTCAAAGACCCGTCGGGGCGCCTTGGTCGGGGGGCGCTTCGCCTACAGGAATACAACATTCGTGTTGTATACCGATCCGGCCGCAAGCACTCCGACGCTGATGCGCTATCCCGCTCGCCGCTACCGGCTGACCCAACCTCCTCGTCACCTTCTTCAGCAGTCATAACACCAATACACTTCACAGACACGGCATCGGAACAACGCAATTATGTGCAGATTTCCCAACTCCTCACCTTTCTGACTGATCCGTTAGCTAATTTGGTCTTAACAACTATCCGCCGTCAAGGCACACATTTCGCTTTTCGAGACGACCTCGGATGCTCTATCGGTGGAATTACACGTCTGAAGGTCGGAGGAGGCTGTTAGTGATACTCAACCACATGCGCTCGGAAATCTGTACTGCTTTCCACAACGACCCGTAAAGCGCTCACGCTGGCGCTCTCAAAACGTACAACCGTCTACGTCAGCGGTACTACTGGCGCGGCATGTACACATTTGTTCGCAAGTACGTACGTGCTTGTACTGCATGCCAACAAAGTAAAGCCCTGCCGGTACACTTCAGCCTCTACCTTGTCCAGCGCGTCCATTTGACTGCGTTGGCATCGACTTATACGGACCACTTCCCACGTCGTCTTCTGGAAATAGGTGGATAATTGTCGGCGTGGACCACCTCACGCGTTACGCCGAGACGGCAGCACTACCCGCAGCAACCACGAGGGAAGTTGCGTTTTTCATCTTGCGAAACTTTGTTCTTTGCCATGGTGCTCCCCGCGAATTTTCGAGCAACCGGGGGCGCGTTTTCTTGTCTGATGTCATTGAAGCCTTGCTCGCTCAGTGCAACATGGTTCATCGCATGACGACAGCATGTCACCCGCAAACGAATGGCCTCACAGAACAATTTAATCGCACTCTCGGTGATATGTTGACGATATACACAGCTTCAGACCAGACCAATTGGGACACCGTCTTTCCATTCATCACGTATGCGTATAACACCGCTACGCACGCGACAACAGGGTTTTCCCCTTTCTTTCTGTTGTACGGACGCAAACCATCGTGCACGCTGGACACTATCCTCCCATACACGCCCGACTCCTCTGAGTACACTGCAATTTCTGTTGTTGCCAGGTACGCCGAAGATTGCAGACGATTGGCCCGTTCCCTGACAACCGAGGACCAAGGCCACCAGAAGCTACGGCATGACACCGACCGACATCTCTCTACTTTCACGACTTGTGCTCTCGTTCGTCTCTGGATTCCACCGAGCACTCCAGGCCTTTCGTCAAAATTACTGGCATGATATACCACGGGTCCTACCGCATTCTCGCCCGTTCGTCACCAGTCAATTATGAGATTGAGCCTTTGACACAGTCTCATGACTTACACCGTCGTGGCCGAGAAATTGTGCATGTGAATCACCTGAAGCCGTATTACGACCCCGCTATAGTGGCTACACCTTAAGTCGCCAGGTTGGCTCCGCTATTCACCGGGGGCCAATGTAGGGAACTATGCGAACGACGACGAAGCAGCAAGAAACGGCAAGCCACAGCGTTGGTGCACGCGCGCGACCAGAGCTTGCGCTTGTTTTGTATTTTCGGCCTGTTGACGTTCCTCGCTCTTCTGGCGTTCCTCGGCCTTCCAGGTCTGTACGCAAATAAACTACCTGGCAAAAGAAAAATACATTTTGAGAAATATAGAAATCATTAAGGAACTAGAGATGCTTGTAAGGGTTCAATTTCAGGCAACACGGAGAATATTTCCCGCTAGTTGGAGAAAGAGGGCAGACTGTAGGCAACGAAAGGGTAGGCAGAGCAGCGAGATGAGTGTCCGGTGTTCCACCGTAATTAGGTAAATACGTGGACAGGTGATTAAAGACGCATAACGCCAAGAGTGCTGCTTCATCTGAGAGTACACGATCAGAGCAGCCCACTGAAACTGACTTTTGCATTCGCAGATAGTTAATCAAATTTTGGATAACAATTATTGAGGGGTAACAAATACTTTTATCATCAAATAAAAATTACTCCATCTCCCGATAAACGGAATTATGTATAGATGAGAAGCAGCGGGCACTAACGCCTACAACGGGCAAAGAAAAAGTGTAGAAGATAATGTACCTCTCTCCGAGGGAGGGAAAGAGTAAGGCATGAAATGGTGCCGAGGGCAAGACGTTGATGTCGCTAAGATGAATCGCCCCAATTTCCCCGGCAGCCTGGCCATGAATAATTCGGGACGGACAGCTATTGAATTTCTCCGCCCCACATCTACTGCGTCCTTCTGGCATGGCGCCGTGGAGCTCGGCAATGCAGCGACGTGCAGATTGTTTGGAGTCTTCTTCTTTCCCTAGGACCCTTTTGCGCGAGGCAGTGACTATGGGGATGGGGCCCGTGAACGCAGTACCATCGTTAGAGGGATGGGGACCGTCAGCGTAGTGTAATCGTTAACACAGGGATGGGGCCCGTCAGCGCAGTATTATCGTTAGAGTGAGGTGCCCGTCCGCTTAGTGCAGTCGTGATTCGGTGACGCGGACCGTCGGCGTAGTACTATCGTTAGAATAACGGGGCCCGTCACGGTAGTGAAATTGTAGCAGTGACGGGGCCCGTCATAACAGCGACGCGGCTACAGCGACGGGCCCCGTCACTGTAGTGTAATGATAAAAATGAAGGGACTCGTTGCCGTCAATTTGTAGTAGTTTTAGACGCCACTGTCTAACTGTTGTTGTGGCGTAGTGGTTTGGCGCGCAGTTGGGGAAGCGGTCGTGCCACAGGTCGTCAGCTCGCATTCCGGTTTTGTTGCTATTGACTTTTTTTTTACGGCGAAGTGTTACGATTGACTTTAATGGTGTCGCGGGGGTGGTATTTGTTCTGTTTTTTTTTTTGCAAAAAGATAATGTCGCTAATTGCGACGGTTGTTGACAGCCCTACCGCGTTGATTTCTTGAGACGCAGTGGGGTATACGCTGTTGGTGTGCAACGTATGATGCGTTGTTTGTTTGTTACTTAAGTTTGAAACGCACTGACGAAGTAAACTTTTCTGTTTCTTTCCTGATTTTAGTTGTTTCGAGTAGTGTTGCCCATTTTAAAGAGAGAATCACGTTGGGCAACATCATAAAGTGCACTGATGGGAGGAGCCGCTGGCCAGCGAAAACCTGGACAATCAGCCGAGTCCGTGCTGCAGGTTCTCGCTTTTACTATTACACTACACTGACGGGCCCCATCATCATGCCTTTGCGCGACGCCCATTGAGTTGACTCACGTTTGTTTTAGATATATTGTATGCCTCGGGACAATAACTTTCCTTATGCTGCCTTTCTGGTGATCTTATGTCCTTTTATTGATAAAGTTTACAAGACAACATTAAGTCTGAAAGTATCCCGTTGATTCAATTGAGATTTAGTATAACGTTAGAAATTGGCAAAAGTGGCAGATGCCAATCGTGAAAAGTGCACTGTGTTTGCAAATGGTCCAATAATTTAGAGCAGATAAGCTGTCTGGCATGGGGGAAAAGGCGAGACCATGAATCACTGACCAAAACAACATTCTCTGCTAATAATCTGGTAAATAATGTTTCCGAATCACAAGAGCAGGGGAAGAAATAAACTTTTATTAAAAACAGCAATTTATTTATCTGGGCCTTTGTCTCACATGAGGGGCGTTGAAGTTTTAAAAATTAAAATGGAATAACGAAGAAGGCATTGGTGGCCTGCGTTAGTACAAAACCTTTATAGGCTATCAGTGTGTTAAAAATAATATTTGAATAGGTTTTACGCATTCAATAGGTTTTACGCAACAGGAATAGGTTTTACGCAACAGGATTTTAATCATCACGCACACCACAGAGATGAGCTTCAGAAAAACTTAGACTAGCAGGAGGTTTATACAATGCATGTATCGACATCTAAGGACACAGGCACTACTTGAATGTCCCTATATACCACTCATCGCGTTGCTGCTACTGCTCTTGAGAATCGAACCCGTGTACTATGCTTTTATCAGCTGGTTAAAAAAAACATTGAGAATAGCAAGGAGATCTCAACTTTATGAACACAGCGCAACGTGCGGATCATATCTAGGCGTTAGGGAGCACAGCAGACTGCGAGTTGTATTTTGAGGCTTGATTCACGGAAATTCGCGTATAAATCCTGCAAGATGTGTCAATATATACGCTTTGTTCACTTTGCAAATTGTGAGAGTGATAACTTGACATCCACCCACTTGTGCCAAAAGACTGCAAAAACGACAGCATATCTGGAAAGTGAACGATGATTAGTGGGCAAAGTAACGAGGGACCACTTAGTAACACCTATCGGGGGCAGTACCCGTAGCAATATAGCCAAGCAGGGACTAGCTGGTAGCGCAAGTTTTTATTTTCATTTTTATCTGAAAAACTAATTTATCGAATACTGAGGCCTAGCGCTCCCGTCTACTATGGTCTTGATTAGTACAACGATTGACCGAGACTCGTGTTGGTCCTGAGAACGAACCTGGTTCCAGAACTAATTGTTCGTCAAGTAAGAAGGCTTCTTTTCCGAAAAATCCACATAAATTTTCTAGTATCTTCCCCATGCGGACAAGGGGATGTGAAAAACACCGCTTGAGAACCCTACCCTGACTTAAACAGGATTCTTCAAAGCTTATTTGCTATTAATTTGCAAGCTTGTTAAGGACTCCCTGCAGCATTGCAATAAACTGTCATGTTGTTTGAAACTGCTTAGGGCTTTAGCAGCTCTCGATTGACGTGTGTCGTAAAGAAAGTATCTCATCACATCTTACGGTGGTGTGCGAAACTTGACTCACGTTTCCCCCTGTGGCCTCACAGTGACTCAACTGTGAGGAGACAGCGAGAAAAACAAAACCATATAGAAAATAACGAAAAGCTGAGCTTTGGGGAAGACCGCGCTAGTCTCACAAGGTTGTTTTTTTATCAAAGGCTCGCATACTTTATCTAATATTAATCGTCAACAAAAAAAAAAACAATGGTAGATAGTCATTATTACGAACTAAGTATGAACAGTTTTAGCACGCTTCATTTCAGGGACGTTTCTCCTTTTTCGAGCGAAAGCGCGAGGACCGCTGTCATATAAGCTGTAACAAAATATCAACTGTAATGACAGGTTTGTTTGCGTGAGGCTTAAAACTCAGGCCTTTGCATAACAAGAAAATATATTAATAAAAATGTTGTCTTTTACTGGATTACACTGCAATCATTCACGGCCAGTCTAAGAGTGATACATGAATACAGAAAGTACATACAGGAATACAGGAAGCGCTGTCAAAAACACACGGCGGAAATTCTATGTACGGTATGAATTTTATGAATGAGTTATGAACAAATTAATGTACAAAATATTATTATATTTCACTGAATTTTTACGAAATAATGCATTTGAGCATTTATGTATCGTTTGGAACAAAATATTATTCATGAGCGTTAACACGACAAATTTGGCGGATTGGTTTAGAGTTTTTTTGTCGCACGGAACTTTTGTATATATATCCCAGACAAGTAAGGAATTTTCAGAAACAATGTACAACCATCGCCAAAAAAAAAATCATGCGTTACTGGCTGGACTCACATACGCACACCTAAGCTCTCACAATAATCTGCGTAAAGATT
Organism: Rhipicephalus microplus; assembly: GCF_043290135.1. Taxonomy (NCBI): domain Eukaryota; kingdom Metazoa; phylum Arthropoda; class Arachnida; order Ixodida; family Ixodidae; genus Rhipicephalus; species Rhipicephalus microplus. Next base: position 73,969,973 of record NC_134704.1, read on the forward strand.
AACTCGATAATGGTGGGTTTTAAGAATCAGAGGCAAGTCCACCTATAAATGGAACACTTACGCGCAGTGGCTATCAAAATTTTCCTGTCTTGGTAAAGCATAGGCGCCTTGGTTTCCACAAGACAACTAATGGCTGTAAGTTTTGCCTTTCCTTGAAAGACCAGCACCATGCAACAAATTACGTTTTCACGTACCACTGCAGCTGCAGCGCCAGCAATACTAAACTGGCTAATTCGAGGGTTCCATTCAACAGTAGACCGTATTGTACATCCACATAGGAATCCCCTCTGAGATAGGTCGTTCGGCTCTTCAGAAGTGGTTAGCGGGCAACAGGTTTTTTTTTTTTTTTGCTAAAAGCGCTGTCATCTGGCGCTCTCCTGTTCCTGTGACAGTGTTCTCAAATGCCTTTAGGTATCTCAGTTACGCACCTCATTTCATAGTAAGAACGCTGAATGGGCTAAGGTTTGAGGCTTTCACTATTCTCAATAATGCACGCGCGTAGTATTCCAAAAGCTAAGCGTTCCAGTTGCACAGATGTGTTGCAGTACTCGATCTGAATTGTTTTGATCGATTGATTGATTTTTGAGGTTTAACGTCCCAAAACCACGATATGATTATGAGATAGGCCGTAGTAGAGAGCTCTGGAAATGCCGACCACCTGGGGTTCTTTAACATGCACCCGAATCTGGGCACACGGGCCTACAACATTTCCGCCTCCATCGGAAATGCAGCTGCCACAGCCGGGATTCGATCCCGGCTGTGGCAGCTGCATTTCCAACATTGTCTTTGCTCCCGTGGCGAACAAACTGAAGATGGATCAGTAAGACGCCGGTAATGTTTGTTCCAGGCATTCCGCATAATTTTTCTTTTTTATTTTGCTCCTTTGTCACTGTACAAACTGAGATCAACCTAAGCCGCTGTTTCCTTGCAGCACAATATGGAATGATCTATTTGTTTCAACCTTCTGCGCATATCTGTTATTATTTCACGTTCGTACGCTCATGGCTGTGACTGGGAACGAGGTCGCTGCATTAACAGTACTCTCTGAAATAATTAGCATTGAGATCACATGGCGAGAACCTTATGGGCTAACGTTAACGGGTTAAAATACTTGATGTTCGATATCTTGTGAAAGCCAGCTCCCCTGGCTTTCATAAGTTAAGCTTGGCGACACGTGCTATGCAGAAATAAAAGCGAAACAGAAAAACGAACATCAAGAGCAAGCATGTAGAAAACGGGTGGTTATGCATGCGCGAACAGCAGCTGTAACTCACGTTGGCGCTTATTCACTCGATGGCTTTCGCTGCAAAGGCACATACTCTTTGGAACTATGGTACTGCAATCCCCCCCCATACTCTACTTTTAAATGCGAAACATTTCTTAGCGAACTTCGGCGGCTTTAAGCATATCTATCTATCTATCTATCTATCTATCTATCTATCTATCTATCTATCTATCTATCTATCTATCTATCTATCTATCTATCTATCTATCTATCTATCTATCTATCTATCTATCTATCTATCTATCTATCTATCTATCTATCTATCTATCTATCTATTTATCTATCTATCTATTTATCTATCTATCTATTTATCTATCTATCTATTTATCTACCTATCTATTTATCTATCTATCTATTTATCTATCTATTTATCTATTTAGCCGCCTACGACATTTAGCTCTCCAGGCCGTTTCGTTAATGGTATCAATACCAAACTTGTAATGACATAACATGACTGTATGACGAGCGTAATTGACTAGTCATATCATGACTATCATGACCTGTATGGCATTAATCTCATGATTTATATTTCGAGCTCTTGCTGCTCTTGCGGTGGTTTCGTTCACATGACATGTTGCAAAATTGGCATGGTATGGCAGGATTGCATGGCAAACATAAGCGACAGACCCTAACATGAAAATCATGACATGCATGTCATGTAACAACATGACTACATGCCACTCTCATGATGCACTCGCGGCCGTTTCACTAGTGCCACATCTACCAAATTTGGTATTACAGTAAGTGAACGGATGACGAAGGTATCTGACTGCTGCAAACATGATACTCATGAGATGCCTGTCATGTAACAACATGACTAGAGGCCACGCTCAAGATGCGCTGGCGGCCGTTGCGCTAGCTTCACTTATACCAACTTTGGTATCATGGGACGTGAATAGGTGTCGAAGGTATGATACGGGTGTGCAAACATGATAAACATGAGATGCGTGTCATGTAACAACATGACTACATGCTACGCTCATGATGCGCTCGGGGCCGTTTTGCTAGCTTCACATATGCCGAATTTCGTTTTACGTGACCCCAATGAATGACGAAGGTATGTGACTGGTGCAAACATTATAAAAATTCCGCCATATCCACGAAGTGAATGATGATGAGTGTGCGAAGCTCCGGAGGTAAACCTGGTAAACCATGAATCCTCTGTACATTTTGCCCACTCGATTTTATTACATCGCTCCCCCTAGCACGGCGTCGCCGCACTAAATCGAACGATTGCCTTCAACCAATGACACGCGCCATATGTGACATCATTCCTATTTTATAAGATCTCGCGTCTTTCATCAACTACAAGTACCGCTTTCTAGTTTATAACATCTTGCATCTTTTCATCATCAGCTACAAGTACCACCATCTAGTAAACACTACAAGAACTAAACGAGAGGTGGCTACATACAGGAGACAGTACCGCCATCTAGTGAACACTGCAAGAACTAAACTAAAGGTGGCTACATACAGGGGACGGTACCGCCGTCTAGTGAACACTGCAAGAACTAAACTAGAGGTGGCTACATACAGGCGCTACAGGGGACGCACAGCCCACGCCCTAAGGAGCTTCGCCCCTAATAATGAGATGCGTGTCATGTAAGAACATAATTACATGGCACAGTCAAGGTGCCAATACATTTTGACGTGAGGCGGTGCGCGTGCTCGCCGGCGTTCATTTCGTCGCGTCACGCCGGCGTAGCCACGCCAGGCGCCGGTCTTGCCATATACTCGCAGGCGCGCGCCGCGCTGCGTTGCTTTGACGCATGCACGTTTCAGCCTGTCCGGCCTCCCTCCATAACGAAAAGAGCGAGAAGCAGTGTTGTCTGGGTAACGCATCGGCGAAAAATGTAGGATGTCGCATTTTGCACCGGTTGCTGTTGGGCTGCGCCGACGGACGCTGGTCGAGCCTGTCGTCAGACTATGTAGAGTGCTTGCGTTTTGTTAACGTAGCGCCGCCGTGCCCAGGGGGCGCGCGCGTCTACGCTACCTTGGAGTATATTTGGCCCTTCATGATGCGCTCGCGGCCGTTTTCCTAGCTCCACATATACCAAGTTTGGTGTTACGTCACGTCAATGGACGACGAAATATATGACTGGTGCAAACATGATAACCCTGACACGCGTGTCATGTAAGAACATGACAACGTACCATGCTCATAGCGTGCTCGCGGTGGTTACACTAGCTCCACATATACTAAGTTTTGAATCCCGTCACGCGAGTAGATGACGAATGTATACGACACATCTATACTTAATAATAATGGCACGGAAGCCATGTAAGGCATCATTTACCTCCACCTCATTACGTTGCGCTTATTTTAAATTGACATATCAACATTTCTCATTCGTGCTTCGCATATGATCGATTCCCACTGTTCGTGATACCTGCCCATTTTCTCTCTAAACACCCTGGTTTGCGGAAACAGACGCAACCTGCGCCCATTAACGCCATTAGATTGAAGGATTGCATGCATGTCACTTGGATGTCTTACGTCTTGGATACGTTGCAAACTAGACTTGCTCGAATCCGAAAAAATAAGGCCGTTTCAAAACTTCGTGGCGATTTCTGGATCAATCCTGGGCTTATGGTAAATCAGTATTTTTACAGTTGAGCTCTTTTATTAAGTCATTCGCAAAAGCTTTGGGGGCGTAAAGGGAACGTTCAATGTCATTAACGGGTATGTGTCATTGTCATTAACGGGTATGTGTCATTGTTGGGTATGTGTCACCGAAATCGGGAAAACTCCTCTACTCCACACTAGTACAATAAAAATGTAGGGTACAGATGAACCGGAAACACCAAATAAGATTTCTAGATAGATGTAACCACTAATTGAGAAATCCTTCAGTAAACCGTCGGGATAAACCTAGTGACAACCACCGTGGCTGCATGTTCCAGCTTGCTGAAACATCTCAGCGAAGTAGTTGAGCAATACGTACAACAAGAGAATACAACGGAGCAGGAAAGGCGATGGCGTCTGCAAGAAGAACACGAAGCGGTAGAAAACCGATCCGAGCGGCAACGTTCTTGTACGTCTATAAGTAATGCAAAGGCTCGGTTTACACGCAACTTTATTTCTCTTGAATTTGTACATCCATGTCATGTCTATAATTATGTGTAGTTGTACGTAGTTTCTGCGCTAAGAAGCAACCGAGCAAAAACCTAATTACACCAAGATAAACCCTGGTGACAAACAAGAAGCAAGAAGATTAGACTTGATAATCGTCCAGGTAAGGTGTTTTCAAGTCTTCCGCGACTTCGCGCAAGCTTCGTCATTTTTAATAGAATATTGACGAGAATTTTTTTTTTTTAGTATTCATCCTCGGACTTAATTATTTCTGCCCATAATCCCCATTTTTTTCCAGAAAACCTCGCAATAGCAAGAGACAATATCTAAGCCAGTAATTACGTTTTGCATATTATAAGACATGAGGAAACCAGATCACGGTACTATAGGGTTAACACACTTATAACAAACGGTAGGCGTGAATCTGGCCATAGCTTTCGTTTCGCCTGTTTTTCAGTTCGCCCCCAGATTTCTTGCACCAGTGGAGGGTGTCGAGGTGGACGTACCACTCTTTAACCCCCCTGTTTCTCCTTACTACTCTCTCGCTCTCATTGGCCTTCTAATCGTCAACACCGCTTTAGTTGTGCTGTGGCCACTTGCTGAGTGGTAGGGATTCAGCACTGCCCATCAGCACAGATTCTTTACGCTAATGCGAGTGAAGAAGAGAGGGGTCCAACTTCGGCACCCAGACGCTCAATGATGGTGTGACTTGTGGACCGAAAATTTCATAGACATGCCGTGCTTTTCCATTTTCTTACTCAAAATAAAGTAGCATTGCAGATGAGCTGGAATAGAGGGAAATAGGCATACATGAAAGATAAGACCATGTACTGATTACTTGCCTTTTTTTTTTTTGTTCTTGTAGTGGCATCAGGCATATATGTATACCAACCACGCTGAGTTTCGGACGTAGACAATTTGCGTGTATCACTTTTTTCCCCCGCTGTCTCCAGTCTATGAAGTCTTACATGAGCTACTACATAAAGCTACTACGTAAATCAAACTGTGTTTACTACGTAAACACAGTTTGATTTGTGCGAAACAGCTGACAAAAAAGGTGCACAGCTTTCCAAGCGTTTTTTTTAAAGTTGTAGTGTACTTATTTCAACAACGTTGAGGAGTAGGAATGTTTTGGGAAAACGCATGCAGTGGATATTGCTGTTCTTACTTTAGAAAACGTTGAACGCACAGTATTTAACTACAAGTTCTCGTGAGCACGTTCTTGCTACTATCCCTGCCCCTATCACTTAAGGTGATTGCGGCACCTGTTTTTTTTTTCTTTCTATCTGAACTATTTCTACTATCTCTACTCGCTGGCAGCGCGTCCCATCAGTGAGGCCACTTTTTGCAGTAAATTTGCATCTACATTTTGGATGCCCATCATATACTTATATTCCGATGTCTTCTTGTTGCGTTATAACCGCATGACAAGCAACGCCGCGCAGCATTTTTTCAAAAATAAAAGACACACAAGTCAACTTTGTGTAATGCGCAAAAGAAAATTGAACACGTACGATAGCGCATGGTCAGCTGTTGTTGTACAAGGAAAACTTCAGAGAAATGTTGTCAGTAAAAGTGCATAATGTCACTTAATTTGTTGCTTGTATCGCGTAATGATATATAGTCATGGTAAATGCTGCCTATATATGCGGTCTTATTTAGAACGGGTATGTGTGGGACGCAGTAATAAAAAACAGGCACTCTGGTTCTCATTCACTTGTTCAGAAAAAAATACTGAAGAAGAAAAGAAGAATGAATTAAAATGAATACATCGTCAACTTGTTTACAGCGCAACACTAGAAACACAGACAAGCAAGAAGCAAAATAGGAAGAAAAGGCAGCGCCGTCTTTTCTTTTGCTTTTGCTCTTTTCTTGTCTGTGTTTCTGGTGTTGTGCTGTAAACAGGTTCACGATGAATCCCAACCAACTGGCCCAATTTACCAGCTTACTGAAAAATAAATAATTGGTAACTCCTAATAAAACGTAAACATACCTCTTCGGGAGGTACTCCGCAAAACCGTGTACTGCTCTATCCAGTACGTTTGAGTTTCAGAGCATATAACTCAAGCGAAAAATTCTGCTTTACATAGCATGGTAGTTAAACCCAGGTTGTTGCATTTGCTTTTGTTGAGTCCAGCTGTTTACTCACGCTAATCCCAGTACTCTGAATAAGAAATCAGTTTCGCGTCTGTAGCTGCACGATGGAGATCAAGCCTGAAAGCAACGAAACATCTGACCTTTTAGATAAAAAGGGCTGAATATCATATTTTCAAGGCTCTTAATAATACAATCACTTTCTCACACAGCGTGCTCTACTACTGGTCAGTAGTTTCTTCCCTTCTTGCTCACCTGCGTTTTGCGCATTCAAAGCCGAATCTGTTACTGCGAAAAACAGCGGACATATATTAAACGCTCCCGCCTTTGTCTGGACTATTGTTCATTGTGCATGGCCTGCAGTACCATGTGCACAATATGACGACTGAGATTTCGATTCGAGCAGATGAAACACGATACATTTGCTTCCATCACTACAAGGCTCAAGTTTCCTTACGTCACTCAATTCCCCACGCGAAGAACGGTCGTCGTGAAGATGTTTCCTACACTCATCGCTTCTTTATCCTGCGCTTTGTCGCGCTCATCTGTTTCGCTGCCAGTTCCTCGCCAGTTAAACGCGACGGCCTTTCGCAAGACTACGTTTTCCGCATCTATACTCTGCGCGTGCGTGGGTATGAAAGTTCTTTCTCAGCTCGTACGACGCACCTCGGTCTTCAAAGCCGACGCTTCTGAGCATAGCATTTACCCAGTCCTATTCCTGCGACTTGACCTCGCGATCATTTGATTGCTATGTTCATTCCCCAACTTTTCCCTTTAGCGTTTGTGTTTTCTTTTGTTCTCATACTGTTCCTGCACTGCAAAACACGGTTTCGCCGACGCTCGCTTTGCATCCTTTCCCCACAACTACCCTCTAAAACCCTCGTCCTCGTCCCCACACGAATATACACGTAAACGTGGAAACTTTCCCGGTTGTTCGTGAACCCAAATCACTATCCTTGTCCTCTGGGCAAACTGTTTTCCAGTCGTTCCACATTCTGGTCACGGTTGGGCCTTTTTGGCGAGTTGTGCCGGTACGCACTCGTTGATGCAATGGCTGGTCTTTTTTCACGCGATGGTGACTACTTTGGAACGTAATTGCGTCGGTGAATTTGAGCGAGTGCTCTGCAGCCACCCCGTTCTCGCTTGCTTTTACCTGGTGGTATCTACGTAATACCTTCATAAAACGTTTTTTATTTTATCAGCAACACTTCTACGTGTGGCTTGTTACGCTAGTGCGCTTTTCTATTTCGCATCACAGACATGAGTTGCGCGCAGGATTTTGACGCCTCTTTCGTGTTTATACCATGTCGCGAGTTTTTTATTTATTATTTTGCGAAGAAGGCTTTTCAGCAAATTCCTTTGTCCGTCCTCTCGGCGTTGAGGCTTACTGATTACTGGAAAAAAAATTTAAAAGCCGCAACACTGCTCGAGTAGTCCATGTGACTCTAGCATGTTTTCTGGGCAAGGACACTTGTTTTCACTAGGACCACAACTTCTTAGCGTGAAAAATGTCAGTACCCCTAAGTAGAAATTATTAATTTTTGCCTGAGAACAGAGAACATGCTCCGTACTGAAACATTGCCTATTCCTGTGAAATACTTTTCGCTGAGCTTTCATTTCTCAACCAATCTTCATGCTCGCATTTTGAGAGAAGTGTTGGCAAAGGGAACTGTTATTCGTGCTATAATATACAAGTACCTGAGTATTAACTTGTTTATTTTCTAAATATAGTTTTAAAAGAGAATTATAAGCGTAGCTCGGTCCTGGCCATGAAGTGGTGTGCTTTTTGCCGTTTTTTGATGGTTAAAAGTGCATGTAGTTCCACGTAATAAAAATCAAAACAAAGATGCCAACTTTGGAACATGCAGCTACCTCTCCTCTCTCTTTTGATACCACACAGTGACACTCATAGAGGGTCAAGCACTTGTTCCTTTCTTTTTCAAAAGGAATGTATCAAGAGTTGGTCACTAGTGGAAACACATAAGTGATAATGAACATCACGCTATGGAATCCTTTTTAAGCTTCCTGTCTCATAGCTGAAAACGTAGCCTGTTAATTCACATATTTGATTGATATGTGGGGTTTAACGTCACAAAACCACTATATGATTATGAGAGACGCCGTAGTGGAGGGCTCCGGAAATTTTGACCACCTGGGGTTCTTTAACGTGCACCCAAATCTGAGCACACGGGCCTACAACATTTCCGCCTCCATCGGAAATGCAGCCGCCGCAGCCGGGATTCGAACCCGCTCCCTGCGGGTCAGCAGCCGAGTACCTTAGCCACTAGACCACCGCGGCGGGGCTGTTGTTTCACATAGACTCGGCCAATATTGAGATATCGTGTGACATTTTATAGACAACCTGAGTGCCAACTTAGGGCCAAAAATTACTGTCACAGCGGTCCGAAGATTCAACAGACCTTAATTTGTAAGAATGGGCGATTTCGGAAAGAAAATATTCCAAATAGACGGACATTTTTAGTATTCTTGTGAAATACGAGCCTCTTATAAATTTTCTCTGGTTGGATATTTGGTCTGTTTACACATCCAGTCATGTCGGATGTTCAGTCGTGCACGCCACACACTTCGTGTCACTGAAACCTGGAGCAGGATACTGGGGCCTTTTCGCTTGAACATATAGTATACAGGCTAGCGAGTGGGACCTGTGCATGAGTTTCACACCTAAACCTTTACAGAACGTAAAAAAGAGATATATATATATATATATATATATATATATATATATATATATATATATATATATATATATATATATATATATATATATGTATGCATATATATATATATATATATATATATATATATATATATATTGTGAGCGCTGATTGTGTTGCTTATCATTTTCACTTTCACCTGCGCATACAAAGCACCGTGATCATCATCATCGTAGCGGCTCGCTGCTTGTTCGGTTGCTGGCTCGCGCGTCTGGGTTGACAATAAAACGGTCGCTCCTTCGTACCTGACGTCGTCTCACAAGTGGTGGAGCGTGCTGTGATTCCCAAGTCCTCGTGCACTACCGGTCACCCCTGGAGCTCCGATCAGGTCGACGGCTGTGCTTGCCAACAGTGATGGCGCAAAACGACCCACCCCCTACCGCCTTCTTCGCACCACCCGCTCAGCCTGCTGGGCCTCACCACACCGTGAGTACCTCGCAACGAGACCCTCCAGTGTTTTCTGGCCTTCGCGGTGAGGACGTAGAAGAATGGCTGGACAGTTACGACCGTACCAGTGCTTGCAATTACTGGGATGAGGCACATAAGCTGCGCTATGTACCCTTTTATCTGAAGGAGGTTGCTAAGACGTGGTATCATAACCACGAACGCGACTTTCCTGATTGGTCAGCATTCACGGTGCAGCTGCGTCAAATATTCGGCACTTCTACAGGACGCTCTGAGGTAGCTAAACAGAAGCTCGCTACCCGCATCCAGGGGCCTGACGAATCGTACACATCGTACATTGAAGACGTTCTGGCCCTCTGCCGCCGCGCCCAAAAGGACATGCCGGAGGCCGATCGTATTCGGCAAGTAATGAAAGGCATCAACTCCGTCGCCTTTAATGCTCTTGTCATGCAGAGCCCGACAACAGTTCAGGACATTATTACCACCTGCCAGCGCCTGGACGCACTTTACTCAATGCGCCTTCCACACGCCTCCTATGACACTCGCCTTACTGGCGAGCATGAGCTGCGAGCTCTAATTCGCACCATAGTGAGAGAGGAACTTCACAGCCTTGTTCCTGCCAGCGCACCGACTTCACCTGCCCGCTCACCCCCTCCTAACCTGCGGGAAATTATAAAGGACGAATTGGCGTCGATGACGAGCGTCGCACGTGCCCCGCCGCCTGTGCCCTTACATGTGCCTACGTATGCCGAAGTCGTGTCACGGCCTCCTCCACCTACTCCACCTGTAACTACGGACGTCGTATACGACCATTTGGCTGCGATGGCAGCCAAGGCACCACCACAACCACACTTCCCTGCCTGGCGCCCTGCGCGCCCCGTCTGTTACTACTGTGGCATAAGAGGACATATCTCCCGCTTTTGCCGTCGGCGCCAGCAAGATGAACGACGAGGTTATTCTTCGTACGAGAGTGACCGGGCTGCGCGGTCTGACCCCTACGTTCCAGGAACCTACATTCCCTCGTCACGACGTTCGCCTTCGCCTCCTTTGTCCCACGGTGAACCTCGTTCTTCCCGCTCACCCCGCCGTCGTTCACCATCGCCCTTCCGCCGTACTACTTCGCCTTTACGTTCTGCCCTGATGCCCCTCGACAGCCACTCGGAAAACTAGCAGCTGCAGTTTTTGGAGGAGAAACTGCCTGTCGTCGAATTGTCCCAATTCCTCCTGCGCGCCCTGCAAATTTACTAACTGTTTGTGTAGAAGGCATTTCGGTTGACGCACTCGTGGACACTGGAGCAGCCATTTCGGTCATTGATCGCGAACTATGTCATCGTCTACGAAAAGTGCAAACTCCATATGTTGGTCCGGTGTTATGTGGTGCTAATGAAAATAGAATTTACCCTATTGGACAATGCACTGTTCGTGTTCTGATCGACGGAATTCGTCACCATATACAATTGGCTGTGCTTTCTTCATGTGCTCATCCGATTATATTGGGCTGGGACTTCCTGTCAGCCGCTTCCGCTGTCATTTCGTGTGGTCCGCCCGTTATTCGCATTACGGACACTGAAAATTCTAGTGCTTACGATTTTTCGTCGCCTCACCTTGTTGCAGCTGCAGACTTTGTACTGCCCCCGGCCCAAGAACGTATCCTCACCATTAGATCCAGCGATACCATTGACGGTGACGCAGTGGTTGTCCCCGATCAGCGCTGCATTTTCCGAGGAATCGCCATCGCATGTTGTCTAGTGCGGTTTTCGCGTGGTCATGCCAGTCTCACCGCCTACAACACGACAACAGAGCCACAACTACTGCCAGAGGGGTCCACTGTTGCCAGCCTTATCGACATAGCACCGGTATGTGTCGTCACTGTATCGTCTCCGCCGTCAGTCGCTAAGTGTACGCCACCAGGAGGCTCATCTAATGCGCTTAAAGCCACTTTGAGTCCATATCTCACTCCAACGCAAACTAATGACTTAATGGCCCTTTTAACAAAACACAAGACTTGTTTTGACGTTTGTTCGGATGGCTTAGGTCAAACTACGGTGACCTCTCATCACATCGCCACAGACGGTTCTCGTATTATCCGCCGTCGCCCTTACCGCGTGTCGTCTTCAGAACGCAAGGTCATCGAGGAACAAGTCAATGACATGCTCGCACGCAACGTTATCAGACCTTCCACAAGCCCTTGGTCTTCTCCTGTTGTCCTAGTTAAGAAAAGGGACGGATCAGTGCGATTTTGCGTTGATTACAGGGCACTAAACAAAATTACGCGCAAGGATGTATATCCTATGCCTCGAATTGACGATGCACTTGACACCTTACAGGGTGCAGAATATTTCTCAAGTCTCGACCTACGATCTGGGTATTGGCAGATCCCGATGCATGAGTCTGATAAAGAGAAGACAGCGTTTGCTACTCCTGATGGTCTCTTCGAATTCAATGTGATGCCTTTTGGGCTCTGCAATGCCCCAGCCACATTTGAGCGGATGATCGATACGGTGCTGCGTGGCCTAAAATGGAAGACCTGTCTTTGTTACCTGGATGACATCGTCATCTTTTCATCCAGCTTCTCGCAACACCTAGAACGTCTAGACGAGGTGCTCACATGTCTAGCCAAAGCCGGTCTCCAGCTAAATACCAAGAAGTGTCGGTTTGCGAGCCGCAGCATCAAAGTGTTAGGCCACGTTGTCAGCAAGCTTGGCATCGAACCTGATCCCGACAAAGTGGCCGCTGTGCTGCACTTTCCTAAGCCCACCACGCTCAAAGACCTTCGCAGCTTCCTCGGCTTAGCCTCTTACTTCCGCCGTTTTGTCCGTGATTTTGCCACTATCGCGGCTGCTCTTCACAAACTCCTGACCACAAGTGCATCATTTCTTTGGACAGATGACTGTGAAGCTGCTTTCCAGACCCTGAAGCGATGCCTCACGTCAGGGCCAGTTCTTCGCCATTTTGATCCCACAGCCCCTACTATATTACACACTGACGCAAGTGGGCACGGAATCGGCGCTGTTCTGCTGCAGCGTGACCAGGCTTCACAAGAGCAAGTCGTGGCTTACGCGAGCCGTACTCTCTCCCCAGCGGAACGCAATTACAGCATCACTGAACAGGAATGTCTCGCTATCGTATGGTCCGTGCAAAAATTTCGCCCCTATTTGTATGGCCGCCGCTTCACGATCGTCACGGATCATCATGCGCTCTGTTGGTTGTCATCATTAAAAAACTTGTCAGGACGCCTCGGTCGTTGGGTGCTCCGACTGCAGGAGTATGACTACAGTGTCACATACCGGTCGGGCCGCAAACACCAAGATGCCGACGCTTTGTCACGCTGTCCGCTGTTGCAAAATCATGACGCATCTACCTGCTGCGCAGCACCTCCCAGCCAAGAGACCACGCAGATGACCAGTCTTAGTCCCATCGAGCCCACTGCACCGGATGACTTCCTTCAATCCGCAGACCTCACCTCGCTCCAACGTGCAGACACATACTGCCGTACAATCATCGATCGGCTCACCGGCTCATCTCGTGCTCCCAACAGCCGCTTGCGACGACAACTCACGCGTTTCAAACTTCATGACGGAACGCTACTTCGACAAACTTACCATCCTCTCGGTAGCCGATGGGTCCCGGTCATACCTCGCTCACTTCGACTCCAAGTCTTAGAAGCCTTTCATGACGACCCGACGGCTGGCCACTTGGGTTTTCATAAAACCTACGATCGCATTAAGACTCGCTGCTTCTGGCCTGGCCTCTCCACTAGTGTTTCCAGGTACGTCACTTCCTGTTCATCATGTCAGCACCGAAAACGTTCGACATCTCTTCCCGCCGGCCCTCTACAGCCTCTCCCGTGCCCATCCGCTCCCTTCGAGTTCGTCGGCATAGACTTATACGGACCCCTTCCGCTTACCGCCGCCGGTCACCGCTGGATTGTTACTGCCGTAGACCATCTTACTCGCTACGCTGAGACGGCAGCTCTTCCTACTGGAGCTGCCAGCGAAGTAGCCGACTTTGTTCTGCGTGCCATTATCCTGCGCCACGGCGCCCCTCGTGTTCTCCTGAGTGACCGTGGCAAGACATTTCTTTCTCGTGTGCTCGCTGAAGTTTTACAGGCCTCTGACACAATCCATAAGACCACCTCGGCATATCATCCGCGAACCAATGGTCTTACTGAGCGTTTTCATAGAACCTTGTCAGACATGATCTCTATGTATGTCCAACCCGATCACAAGAACTGGGACACAATACTACCTTTCGTCACGTTTGCCTATAACACTGCCATACAACGCACTACAAGTTACAGCCCGTTTTTTCTTGTGTATGGCCGTGCACCATCTTTTGTTCTAGACACCAGCTTTTTGTCCACGCCTTCTGTCCCATCTGCGTCCCTTCCGGAAGAATTCGCTGCCCGTGTCAACCACTGCCGCACAATCGCCCGCGCCAACACCTCTACCATTCAGGCCCAGCGAAAAGTTCGTTGTGATGCGACACGTCGAGTTGTGTCATTCTACCCAGGCGACGAAGTGCTCCTCTGGACACCTGTTCGCACACCCGGCCTCTGTGAAAAATTCATTCACAGATACCTGGGTCCTTACACCGTGCTTGAACGAACATCGGCCGTAAATTATCGCGTCGCGCCGGTTACTTCGGCTTCTGATCGCCGTCGTCGCGGGACCGAGATCGTCCATGTGTCTCGCCTGAAACCTTATATCCAGCGCTCATACACTTACTAAATGAACGTCTTGCAGACCGCTTTCGTGTAGGGGGGAAATAGTGTGAGCGCTGATTGTGTTGCTTATCATTTTCACTTTCACCTGCGCATACAAAGCACCGTGATCATCATCATCGTAGCGGCTCGCTGCTTGTTCGGTTGCTGGCTCGCGCGTCTGGGTTGACAATAAAACGGTCGCTCCTTCGTACCTGACGTCGTCTCACAATATATATATATATATATATATATATATATATATATATATATATATATATATATATATATATATATATAAACGAGGGTGAAAAAATTAGTGTCAAAACATGGAACAACGAGCCCTTAGGTATACGCTTCTTTCTCTTATTCTTTAACGAGGGTCTCGTACTGGCAGACTTGGTGCCGTTAGGTTGTATAAGAGGGACTATTGGTCAGCTGCCCACTCGTAATAAGCTCAAGTGCTACGTGATGCCCGACAGGCTCATAAAAGGGTACTCTACATTCGCCGCCATGGCTACAGATGGCGCTGACTGACACTCCCATGTTTAAATTTATATATAAACCCAATAAAGTGCCCGGTGGATAGCCACCGTGATAGCTCAGTGGTAAGAGCATCTAACGCGTTATTCGAAGGTCGTAGGTTCAATTCCCACTCACGCAAAGTTATTTTTTCACCCACTTTTCTTCCTGTTTTCATTACATTGGTTCTAATTCCCCTATACATTCCTCGCCATTATTGTCTAATAGATCCCATATATATATATATATATATATATATATATATATATATATATATATATATATATATATATGTTTGTGTGTGTGTGTGTGAAGATCACAAAACACGCCTTTTGAAGATCTAAGGGCATTTTCAAAAGTTTGCGAGCGAGCTTAATAATAATCAGCGTGGTTAGTAAGCGGCTGGAAGTTAACCTGCGTATGCTAATATACATAAATACATACATACATACATACATACATACATACATACATACATACATATGTCATCACTTAACACAGTCTGCATAAAAGAATTGGCAGATCCCACATACAGCGGGAATCGATGATATGCGAAGCACGATTGAGAAATCTTGATATGTCCCTTTAAAATCACCATAACGTTACGAGGTGGACGTAAATGACGCCGTACATGACTTCCGTGTCATGGTTATGATCTTTGGATGTGTCGTTTAGCTTCGTCATCTGTTCTCGTACTTTGATGCCAAATTTAGCATATATGGAGCTAGCGAAACGGCCGCGAGCACACTGTGAGCGTGGTATGTTGTCATGTTCTTACATGACACGCGTGTCAGGATTATCATACTTGCACCAGTCATACATTTCCTCATCCATTGACGTCGTGTAACACCAAATTTGGTATATGTGGAGCTAGCGAAACGGCCACGAGCGCATCATGAAGGGCCCAATATACTCCAATGTAGCGTTGACGCGCACGCACCCTGGGCACGGTGGCGCTACGTTAACAAAACGCAAGCACTCTGTAGTCTGACGACAGGCGCGACCAGCGTGCGTCGATGCGGCCCTACAGCAACCGGCACGAAACGTGACATGTTGCATTTCGCGCCGATGCGTTAAGCCTGTTTCACATGCGAGTGAACGAGCGGCGGCGGTCGCGGCGATGAGCGGCGGGAGGACGCGCGGACCAGCGTTCGTTTCACATGCGCCGCTGCTACCGCTCCTGTTGCGCGACGCCCGCCGCTATAGCGGGCAGTGTTGTCCGCGGAAGGCGCCAGTCAACCGCTGTTTTCAGTGGTATCTGAAAGCCGCGCTCTCCTCCAAGTGTCTTTTATTTGGCGCCCCTGTGCTACGAGGTTCATCATGAATAGCCGCTCGACGTTTGCTCGTCTGTACACTGATCGAACTAGATTTAACATGCATCTGACAACAAATAAGCAACGTTTGCAGTTGCTTTTTGTTTTGTCCTGGCTTTTTCACGTATGATTCTTGTTGCTCGCTCATATAACTGATATAACTGACCATGGAGAAGCAAAAAAAAAAAGAGTTTGCTTGTATGGTTTTATTATACAGCTGTTCCAGCTAGGTGAATGGTTAAGAACTGCGAGCGTGTTTTGCGCAGCACTTCCCACGTTTCTCCGATTCATTGCTTTCAGCGATTTAACATTGGGACACTAAACGTAGTTTCTGTTAGCCCAGTGTGCACAACTCGCAAAATTTATACCTAAATTTTTTTACCTGTTCGCTCGCGTCAAAATAAGAGTTTTTATAAAAACTCTAAGTAGTAAGCTTTGGCAGTGTTTGTGGTCACCCTTTGGCTCATGCGATCACACCCTTCATTGGGGTTTTCAAAATGGTCTACATCTCTTCTGGCGCTTCAATTCGTAGGCTTGCACTCTAAACGGTAAGCCTCTTAGATTTTTCAATGATTCAGTAAAGCACTCCAGGAAGAGTTTCACCAACGGCAGGTAGCATAGTATACGTGATACGCTCGTTGTCCCGGTTCTTTGCCTGCTGTATATACACTTGTGCGTGGCGCAGGTAAGGGACTACGCAGCAATTCGTGCTTTAGCTTGCATTTGCGTCCATAAATGCTGCGGTGGTGAGCAGGACAGCCGAAGTATCACATCATTTCACACAACACACCTTTGCCGTCAGCACATAGTGACATTTAATTGGTAGCATTCAACCGTGTAATTTAGATGCATACTTCTAGGCATTTGTTGCTGCACTGGTGACTGAAATCAACAGCTGTTCTTCGTTATCTACGCAGTGTTTCTTGTGTTCGCGACCGAACATCACTTTTCGCCTAACAAGCCACCCATTTCTGCACTGAGTGTCACGGAGAGCAGCTGGCAAGTGTGGCAAGACCTGTCGACAGCCTGCAAACTTGAGCGCTCTGCGGTGCAATTGCTCATTGCGAGAAAAACGTCGCAGAGGACGCGGACAAGTCAGCCAGGGTTTTAGTGAGAAATCGAGGTGTTGTTGAAGGGGAGAACAAAAATAAAGGCTCCTGATGAGTGCCTTATTTCCCCGAACCATGACAGCAAGCTTCGCGCCCCTTCTTTGTTGAGTAACATCACGAAATTCCTTTTCAGTGACCTGTGTGGAATGCTACATCTCAAGTCGACTACCGTAGCAGCCGTACTTGCTCTCTCGTTCGAGTGGAGCCTATAATCTATGCACCGCGTCACCAAATGTCACCATTTGTTTAACCAGCAACAATTGCTGCGGCATGGAAGTATGGCGAGCCATGCGGCTCCTCTACGTAGGAATAACTTTCTATGAAAACGCAAAAACAGAAAAAAAAGAGTAGTAACGATGCTATTGAAATAAAAAAGGCACCGCACGCGATTTTAACTACGGCGAAAGCATCGTCAAGAGCAACGAAAGGAAAACAGCTGCACTTCGACTTCACCAGTGAACATGGCCAATTCAAGCCACGACGTTAACTTTATGGAAGTATGCGACTTCGGCAATTTCTTCCCAAAGAATGCTCTTCTTATGGTTCTTGCGGAAATCCTCCATCTTGACATCCCAAAGAAGAGATCGTTTCACAACTTCTATCAGCGACTTGTTGAAAGCAGCGCGAAACATTTGTGAGCCAGGGAGAGGACGGATGTCGTCTGCTACTCAGTCGGAGCGAGTTGTTCTGTGGAACCAGTTCCTCGCAGCGCGCGCGTCAACTTCTCGACTCCACTCCCGTCATCACGTTTCAAACGACGTCACTGGTCGCTCTGCCACTAGCGAATTTTTCCAACTCTGGCGAATTTCACAAGGGCGTCTAGTCGCCGCGGTAAAAACCTGTTTTGGCCTCGCGTGGCGGCTGCCGCTCCGCTCTTGGAGCAAAATCGCTAGCATGTCAAACAGGCTTTAACACGGACCGCTTATAGCGCTACACGCTGGCACTGTCGATATTGTGCTACGTTGCTGTAAGCGTGGTACCGGTATTGCTACCGGTATTGTTGAAGTGGGTAATGGTGGTACCGTGGCTTTGTGATGTGCTGTGTTTCTGGGATGGAAATTGGAGAAAAAAAAGCGGATTGTCAGGGAGACGAATGGTCTGAAATCTTTTAGGGGCGAAGCTCCTTATAGCGGCACCAGTTCGTCCCTCGTAGCTGTTGTAATGTGTAACAGGTATGACATTTGGACCTTCAAGGTGGTGCCGGTGAGATATTTTATCTGTGCGTTGTTGAACAATAAAAGATAGTGCTCAATGTACATTCCAATGGCTGCTAAGGGATAATGAGAGACAGGAGTATTCGGCTTTCAGTTAACGCGCACGCTCCGATCTCCATTAGCAGCCATTGGCATGTACATTGAGCCCTATCTGACAAGAAAGGGTTGCTACGTCATACTCGCTGGGTGTAACCTCCTTAGTTTTAGAAAGGTTTAGCGAGCGTTGAGCCGCAGTGCCATGAATACAATGAACTAGTATATACCATGGATTCGAGGTGGTTTAAGGTGGGAAATAGATACGAAGCGCAAGCCGTAAGAAAGTAAAAGCCAAATTGTCTTGTCTCTCATTTCCCAATAGCAGCCATTGGCATGTACATTGAGCTCTATCTGACAGGAAAAGGTTGCTACGTTATACTCGCTCGGCGTAACCTCCTTGGTTTTAGAAAGGTTTAGCGAGCGTTGGGCCGCAGTGCCATGAATACAGTGAACTAGTATATACCATGAACTCGAGGTGGTTAAAGGTGGCAAGGGAACCCGAAGTGCAAGCCATAAGAAAGTGTGCGTGTGCCACCTCTCGTTTAGTCCTTGTAATATCCGCTGGATGGTGGTGCTTCTTTATGGGGAATATATGATGAAAATATGTGAGATGGTGGTACATGGAGTGTTGAATAGATGGACGAACGGACACACACACAGATGCATGGATGGACGCATAACGGACGCAGGGACGGACGCACGAACAGACGCACGCACGGACGGGTGGATGGACGGTCACACAGACGGACGCATGGACGAACGGAAGCAAGAACGAATGGACGGACGAATGCTTCGCCCCACTCTCCATCATTCACTCCGTGGATATGCTGCCATTTTTTTTTTGTTTCCCGCCCTATGCGGGTGGAGAAACAATAGTTAGGGAAGCAAGATTTTTCCACGAAAAGTCATGAAATAAAAAAAAGAACAAGTATGTGGTCGAAAAGGTCATTTGCTGTTAACCAATAGTGATTTCGTGTTATGCGAAACAGCTTCAAAACAAGCTTCAGAACTGTTCACTTAGCGAAAGCAAGCGCTACACATACGAGTCATTGCGATGCAAGAAAGACTACGAACCCTTTTATAGCCTCGCCCTTTCGCGTAAACCAAAACGACCTATCGCGGGGCGTTCGGACAACTGCGCCTAATGCTCGCTCCTCAGTTTCGCGGCAAATCCGCGATGCCCCGCAACAATGAGAGAATCAATTTCTGTTTCAGTGGCAAAGAAATTTGTCCGGCATGTCACAGCCGGTATTGATCTATTGGCGTACATACAAGATTCAAAGTTTCGGGGGTAACAAAAGTATTTTTGACGCCCGTGATTTCCCTCTAGGGGTAAAAGTCATTTGCTTGCTTCCTAGCCATCTTTTCCTTCCCTTACATTTTTTCACTGCTGGCCCCGTTAAATGCGCAGCCAACGTGAGTGGACGGTATGTACGTCTTCGACCGAACGCGAGAGGCGGGAGACCGACGACGTTCTTGTGCACTGCAGCCGCCGGCGAGGCAATTAGCTGTGACTTCGAATAGCGGAAGTCGTCAGCTTCCTGCAGTTCCAGGCACCCTTATTCTCTCGCATTCACGAATCCTTCCGTCCCCATTTTCTTCCTGCGCTTTCAGCACTCCTGGCTTCATTTAGCGATGTTTCACTCTCATTCCCGCCTTTTCCCTCCTTGTGCATTGTCTCTTAACTCTTTCGCTACTATTGTGTGCATATGCCTTCTCTCTGTCTATCTTCTTTTAGGAATGAGCATTACCGATCGCAGTTTCTCACAACAGCATTTAAGTTTGATGCTGTTGCTCTCGACGCAGTAAAGTTTGGAGAGCGTCGGAAACAGGAAAGTGTTAAAGTAAGTATGAAGATGAAGACGGAAGTGGAGGAAGATTTGGAGACAATATCTAAAAGCAGCGTGAAAAAAAAAATGAGGACAATGAAGGAACACACACAACAGGACTTGCGCTAGTCTTGATGTGTTTGTCGCTCGTTCTCCTTGTTTTTTCGTACTGCTGAAAGTTAGTCGTGTGAATAACGAATGGACTCGCCCGAACCCGCAAGATGTCAGTAATTAAATGAGGTTGTGCCGAGTTGGATACTTTACACTGAAAGATTGGGGAAGACGTGATCAATACTGAGAAAGGAAGTATATCGTAGGTGAAGGGTGCAAAGACTGTGACATGTACACGCAAACATACAAACGGACTGCCCTGCTTCTGTTTGGGTAGTCTGTGTGTGTGTCTCCTAGTCTATCACCAGATTCAGTGCTTTTACCTTTAATCAGGCAAAATCTACACGCCCAATTGTCCACTCTAACCCAACAGTGTAATGGTTTGTGAATCACGCATGAATTTTGGCCTAAAAATTTTCGCTCGCTGCGCCAATATTTTCCCAATACAGCACGTACTCTTGTTTGCAGGTTTCTTGTACTTTAGTGTTTGTGAAGCAGTTGTAGAAGAGTACACAAATCATGTCGAGCATTCCAGGGAACTAGGTTTGAATAATTAAAAAATGAAATTCACAGGCTTAAAGGCAAATCAGTTTTCACACGACAGCGTAAATAGATCATTGCCAGAAGCCCTCTCATCCCGCATTGTGCACACCATAGATTTTAAATGGGGGTTATTGCTGATGATGCTATACGGGCGAAATTGCGACTACTAAGATATCACTCGAGAATATGAACTACGTCATAATATGTTACTACACAAGAAAATGGAAATGATAGACCTCAGTGCTTTACAAAGCTCGGTATAGCAGTTTATTCCAGCTGTCACAATTGAAGTGTGTAGGGCAGTTTCAGGTGAAAAGTTTGATATAATTCATCTTCGTTTACCCACTGTCGGTAATCTATATCTTGCTTGCACATGCTTCCACTTTCACGAGACGTGTCACAATCACAGGAGCGGAAGAGCAAGATGTTTACAGTATTTACCATTTTTGTCGAAGTGTAGCACGAGATAAACGGAACACCGTGAAGAACACACATGATAGGCACTAACTGGAAACGTAAAAGTTTTCGTTTCCTTTTAACCCCTGTCCTGTGTGTTTCTCGCAGTGTCATGTTTTCCTCACGCTAAATTTCGACAAGAATAGTACTCGCGCAGTACTCTACGTTAAGAAAGAAGTTAATATTGCTTGATGAATGCTCATCTTTCCTACTTCCCAAAATCGTAGACTCATTAAAGTTATCTTTTATTATTTCTGTTGGTTCAGTACTTTCTCCTATACTAATATTCCTTGTATTATCGAACGCAAATAGCAACCTGCAAATGTCAGTAATAGTAACTTGAGATTGTGCGACCGGTAATGGTTTTTGTGTACTACGACGTGCAGACTT
This sequence comes from Rhipicephalus microplus, assembly GCF_043290135.1. Classification (NCBI taxonomy): domain Eukaryota; kingdom Metazoa; phylum Arthropoda; class Arachnida; order Ixodida; family Ixodidae; genus Rhipicephalus; species Rhipicephalus microplus. The sequence goes on from NC_134704.1 coordinate 73,991,790, forward strand.
GTTTTGTTGGTATCTCTCCGCTCCTGAAAAAAAAAAGAAGCTCAGTGATCATTCTTGCTTTGATTGGTTTGCGCGCATTAGACTTTACCGCGTAAACAGACCAACTCTATCCTGCACTTCTTCCGAGCTCCTGTTTTTTTATGAAAGCTCTTTAACAGATTGTGATGTACTTCAAAAGTTATCTCGATTGTCTTCGCAAGAAGTACTCATCATTATTCGCAACAATGCATCTCGCTCTTGTAAACAATCAACAAGGTTAATGCTATACCACAGCGTTAGCCGTAAAAATTAGAACTGAAGGTTTTGGGAACAGCACCGTTAGGAAGCATGCTAGAAAGGCAGAAGTTCAAGAGAAGATGAAAGATTGAGGAGTCGAAACGTTTTGGAAAACTAAGTGTCGTTGGAGCCAACGTGTCAGCAATTTGTCGAAACAATCCTAATCTTTTAAACGGCCAGTAAGTGACCCCGTGGTTAGAAAATTTTTATAAAAAGAAATATGTGCACTTGTTCTTTCTGAACATGACGCTGCAGGAATTTTGATAATACGTGGTATATTAAGGAAATTACATGGGTTACACCAGCGGTTTCAGCTGGTTCTAAATTTTCGCGCGGCCTCCCCACCCCTCTCTCCCACAAAGAGGGGAAGGTGCAGCCCGTCATTGTGACTGGTTTAGACCAATCGACGAGCTGCGTGCGGCGTCAGGTAACTTATTGGCGACCTGCGTCCCTGCGCGTGGAAAGAGGAGTGGTCAGGCATAGGAAAGGAGCGCGGGAGTTGGTTTTTCGAAATGGAGGCTCCGCGCGGCGCGCGACGCTGTAATATTCGGAAAACGTGATCACCGCCGGCTACTCTTAGAATTGCTGAGCTGCTTTGGCGGGCGTAAAAAAAAGTTGGAGCCTGCTGACTGGCCTTGTATCGAATGAAACTGGATAGCTCGTAGAAACGTCGATTTCAGCGACACTCTGTGTTCGCGAGGCGCGCGTTAGTCGGCGACTACGGTTTAATTTTTCATCACCTGCGTTTTCTTAACACACGCTCTATGCCCGACTTCTTTGACACTTCCGGCGGAATTCAGCCGCTTCTTTTGAGATTGGACCCACGACATGGAGCACAGCAACAGAGTTCCACACTTACTAATCTCAGTATTATCAGATTGGTCGGGGCACGACCTAGTAATAATAACCTACTTTCTCGCAAGAACAGGATGAATATGTTCAAAAGGAATGTCGGAACCACAGTATGATACACTTATGTTACTCTCGTAGACATTAAACTGATTAGTCGAGTTAAAAGACAGTTTATAATTCTTAAACATATTCTGCCCTACTAGACAAGGACGTAAGAGAGATCACACAATGGAGAGATAACTTCAGCAGCTTTGTTTCAGAATAATATCAACCTATTCCCTACGCTTTCAAGTTTAGATTACAAAAAATGCAAAAAGAGAGACATTTCAGAATTCTTCCCTCGAGAAACAATTCACATAAAACATTTTTAATCTTGACTAAAGATGAACCGGAGGCGAAAGGGCTTCTGAAAAAAATGCTTTTGTCATTTTTCGTCAAAATCAATTCGAGGAGACGCCCCAGACGGCAAATAGAGAGCTAGTTGAATAAAGAGGGGGGGGGGGGGGTTAGACTCACTTTCGGTGGATATAGGAGCGGAGCTCGGCAGTGCCGATTTCCCACATCATCTTTTTTTCAGGAGGAGCGGATGAAATATATATGAGCTTCAAGTGAGAAGTTCTTCACAGAACCATATAAAACAGAGCAACACATCGCCGAGTGGAAATGGAAAACGATCATCATCTTTTCTCACTCGTATATCAGAACTGCACTATGAAACGAACGTTATTTGACATTTGGGATATCCTAACTTGAGGCCCGGAAAGAACAAAGATAGAGCAGATTCATATAGAGTGACTTGAATGGCTGTCTTGGATGGTTTTTTGTAAATGAAAAATCAAGCTGGTGTTACCTGTTTCATCTTTAGTATTGTTTGCGTGTGTAACTGTGTGGTTGCAATATGGTAAAACCTCTCCACCTGCTGATTTGCTTTTGAGCAGCACGTATGCCAATTTCTTGTTTCTTTCCTCACATGATTCAGCTTGTATGTGCGTTATTTTGTGAGAAATCAAAGAAAGAACTGCCTTGCCAAGCGTGGATCTTCTAGTGCAAACACTGGTTGCAGAAATTTTGTTTCTGCGGCATCTTAATAGCCTTGTCTGGCGTTACAAATGAAAGTGATGCCACACTGAAGAAAATAAAATATGTATTTTATTTATTTTTTATTTATTTAGAAATACTGTCAACCCTATACTGAGGGTCATTACAGGAAAGTTATGACACACTGTACAAAAAAATTGGAGATATAACTACATCTCCCAAAGATAAACCAGGTATACATATATACAAATCCATCAAAGCTCTGCCTTCCAAACGAAAAACAAAAAACACACCCTGATTCGCAATGCAACGAATAACAATTGTTATAATATTTACAATAAATCACATAAATGTAAATCAAGTAAATGCACAAATTCATTAACATCACCCGCATTGACTATGTTACTCGGTAACCCATTCCAATCTTCAATGACAACGGGGAAGAAAGTATGACGGTACGCCTTCGTTCTTGCAAAATAAGGTTGTAGCACTCGTGTATGGTTTGCCCTCTCGCTTCGTTGCCAGGTTGTTCTATGGAGTCATTTCTGTTAATTTTAAACTCACCTTCTAATAATTGAAAAGGAATCTTTAATCTATTTTTGCGTCTGCGCTTGTGGAGCGTCTCCAGATTACATAACTGTAGCATTTCTGTGACTGAATCGTTCTGCTTATATCTCGAGCACATAAAGCGAGCTGCAAGCCGTTGTATGCGTTCAAGTTTACTTACAAGCACTTTTTGGTGGGGACTCCAGACAATACTGGCATATTCCAGTATCGGCCGTATGGAAGAGGTATCACGCCCCACTTTGTTAGACGTAGTCGTCAAATCAACATCACCCAGATGTGTAGTGGTGGAGTCAATATGTGTTGAATGAGAGTACATGCCTTGCTTGAGCCGTTTTTTAATCTCCCGCGCAGAATCGAGGACTCTGCAGCTGCAGAAAAAGTTTAGGTCTAACACAATGAGAATATTGAAACTAATCACTGCATATGCGCAATCGCACCTCTATCATGGTGTAGTGCGCTTTGGGGGTGGGGAATAGGGGAGGGCTGCGAGTGTGTATGTGGGCAGTTGTGTGTGTTTGCAATTGGGTTTACGTGAGACACGCTGCGAAAAAGCAATACTCCAAAAAAAAGCAGCCCGTATTTGCTTGCTTGTGAGATGTTCCTTAGAACAAGAACACAACACAAACGACAAACATTCGTCCTGAAGAGGTGTCGTGTACATTCTAGAGCAAAATATAAAAAGGAGGCGGGAGGGGCTTCGGTGAAAATTTGCTCAGCCTAACTGATGGCCCGTGCAAATACGGCGGGGGTTTCTTCGAATGAGTAAATATGGGGCGCTTTATGGAACATTAGGCTTACGCACCCGGCCTTGCTTCAATCCTGTGGTGAACGCGCTTTCGTCAGTGTTGTTGAACACTTCCCAAAATTACGGAATGCACTGACAATTTCTACTTACCAGAATCGCAGAATATACTGACAACCTCGTGAATTTGTCAACGCATGCACTGCGAAAAAGCCGAGGTACTTGAACATCGTATGTAAACAGTAGAGGCAGTGTCTGCAATGGTGGATTGTCATGTGTACCAGCATTACGAAAAACAAATCCAGTCAATATAAAAAATGAGATAATCAACTTCTTCGAGAGCTTAATTAGCGTCTGTTGTATGTCTGCCATCTGCAGAAAGCTAGTCCATCATCATCCTCGTGCATGATGATCACGACAAATGACGTTGATCATAGCGCGAAGAGTTACTGTACATTTCAATACAGTTAATCAATCAATGGTCTCGTCAAGCGTAGTGTCGTCAGTAGTGTAGGGGTTTCGATGTGTCCGACATGGCGCAGGAAGAGGGCGGTGGGTTATGACTCAATCAACATTTCGGTTTAAGTCTAAAAACGGCACAACACACCCATTGACTTCATGTACTGAAGAAAACTACAAGCCTTCGTGTCTTTTTTACGCCGTCGGCACGTACAACTATGCTACAACGATATTCCCTTTTTTAAAACATCATCCATCAAAGACTGTCCGAGGAAGGGTGATGATGGATACCACACGTACACTCGCGCCACCAATTGCGTGAAGAGTCTGTGAAAATTGACTCCTCCGGCGAACATCAATATTTGCACATTCAGCCTGGAAAACTTCTCACTTCAAGGAAATCTCTGAAGTATGCATTTCAGAGGAAGGGAGGAACAGGTTGAATGGATGAATAAATAACTAGATGTTGCGCATCGAGCCAGTTCATTCATTAACACATATCAGGGCATCAATTAGCTCGCTGATCAATGGGTGATGAGATGCAGGAAATGCAGGGATTTTAACCATTGTTGTAATATTCGGTTCACTACACCATATTCTCACTAAGGAGAGGAAGGAAGGAGAAGTACAGTCATTGGTATGCTACCACAGAATTTGTTTTATGTCAGTGCCCTCAGTACCGCTCTCAGAGGCAGTCCATCACGGCAGTGTTTGCACGCCTCACTGATCAGTCGCTATCAGAGGAAGTAATCTTGGAATGCCGGAACGATCGAGCTTCATGTTTGAAAGTGACGTAGGCGCTGTTGAAGTTCCTGCGAGCGATCCGCCTCGTTGTACGATTGGGACATTCCTTTGTGTGCGTGTGTTTGTTTTCCTTCACCTCTCTCTCTCCCTCTTTATTTCTTCCTTACTTTTTGTCTCTACTTATCCATAAATTTTCAATTGCAAGGTAGCCAACCAGATATTTGTTTTGCCGTTACCCTCCCTGTCTTTACAGATCACATCTCTTTCTACTCTATACCATACGGAAAGGAATAGGGAGGTTTGAAAAAAAAAAAAGGTATACAGAGACACAGTGAGAAAGAGAGAAACAGGCATACACACACAGTCAGTTCTTGTCGCAATTCGCACGCGCTGTACACTTCTGTGTATGAGGCTTCGCCTCGGGTATACCAGGCATGAATGTGCTGCACTTGAATGAGTATTCAGAAAAATGTGTTGATTCACCAACGAAAAGAGATGGAGACGAGAAGAAAGATAGCCGTGCTTAGTGCGCAACTCGGGAGGACCGCGATGAAATACAGTCTTCGTCCCGTCTAGTCCTCGACTTTTGCAAGGAGAGCGCAGTTTCTTTGCTCTATGCCTCCTTCTCTTCCAATTACTTGATTAAGAGTATCGCATGGATGTGCATATGCAGTCGAGCTCAATGCGGGTGCCTCTAAGGCTATACCAAGATGTAGGGTGTCGAGCCGGTTCATTCATTAACGCATATCGGGGCATCCATTGGGCGCACCAGGTATATACTTGCCCATCGATGGGTGCAGTGCTGTTGTGACCTAACGTGTCCAGCTGAGGAACTGAGCTGTATAGATGCAACAAGACTTCAAAGCCAGCGCAAACAAATGAACAGAAGATGGCAGGAACAGCACGAGCCATGTAGCTGAAGCTTACGGCAATACAGTTAAAACAGCCCGACAGCTGACCCACTTAGAAACCTCCAGAGAGGCTCACAGGCCATCAGTGAGTAAGTTACTGGCGCATTAAAATTCTACAATGCATGGCAAAGCCACGTACGCACTTTTATTGGCAGAGCCTATATCTTGTTTCATATGGGTGCTACTTTGACTCCGACAAGTATATCAGGACATTTAGTGGTTATTTTGCAGAGACATGGCATGATCATCACGAGCAATTACTCATCTCGAGCAATTACAGTCGTTATATAAAATAAATGGTTGCTGCTTATGAAACCGTAAGTATACTGTGAAATGAATTTCCTCTGTGCTTTCTGGCGTTATAATTAGCGTTCACGCACCCACAGCATCAAGTACTGCCAAATTGCTTTCTGAAAATAAAAGGCCACTGCTATAAAGTTAGTGAGTGAGCGAAACAAGTTTATTTAGTCCTCGATAGGCACGAGGCGCGAGCCAGTTCATATATATGTATATATATATATATATATATATATATATATATATATATATATATATATATATATATATATATATATATATATATATATATATATATATATATATATATATATGAGACATCTTCTAAACTCACATATAAACCCAAAAAAAGTGGATGGAGGGAAGGCCACTGTGGTAGCTCAGTGGTTAGATCATCGAACGCGGTATTCGAAGGTCGTAGGTTCGATTCCTGCCCATGGCTGGTTATTTTTTCATCCACTTTTCTTTCTTCTTATTTACATTCTATTGGTTCTAATAACTTCCCCTGTACATTCCTTGGCATTACTGTCTGTTAGATCTCATTAATATTGTGTTAAAACACGGAAAAACGAGCCCTTAGGTATACACTTCTTTCCCTTACTTTATATATATATATATATATATATATATATATATATATATATATATATATATATATTGTGAGGAGGTTTATTAGCCGTTAAAGACAGCGACGAGACAGCGTCAAGAACCGTCCAGCGATCGGCACAGCAACGAACCGAAGCACGAGCCGAGAGAGCCAGGCGTTGGCGATGCTGCTCGCTGCAGGCACATCTTCTTCTTCACAATCGCCCCCGCTGAAAAAGGAGCCATCCTGGCGACTTAAGAAGTTTCAGGCAAAGGCTCATGGTACGGTTTTAGTCGGGAAACATGGACGATGTCACGTGCACGCCGGCGCATGTCGTCCGATAGGGAAACTGGTTCAATTAGGAAATTAACCGGAGAGGTTTTCTCCAAAACGGTGTAAGGCCCCTCGTATCGGGGGACAAGTTTCGAGGAGAGTCCCGGTGTTTGGTATGGGATGGCAAGCCACACAAGAGACCCTGGGGTATAGTTGGGATCCGGAAGAGAGGTGCTACAAGTTTCTTTCTGGCGTTGTTGTTCTTCCGAGGTGAACGCACGGGCGAGCTGGCGGCACTCTTCGGCTTGTCTAGCAGCATCGGAGATGGGTGGACACTCGGAAGCATCAGGACGGTAAGGAAGTAGGGTATCAATTGTATGGGAAGGCTCACGTCCGTAAAGAAGAAAGAAAGGTGAGAATCCCGTGGTGGATTGTATTGCGGTGTTATATGCGAACGTGACGTATGGGAGAACACGGTCCCAGTTGCTGTGATCAGATGCCACGTACATTGAGAGCATATCACCTAGCGTGCGGTTGAACCGTTCCGTTAGTCCGTTAGTCTGTGGGTGGTATGCTGTCGTTTTCCGATGAATGACGTGGCATTCCGAAAACAGAGTTTTGACGACCTCGGAAAGAAAAGCGCGGCCTCTGTCACTAAGGAGCTCTCGAGGTGCACCATGTCGAAGGATAAAGCGTTGCAAAATGAAAGAGGCGACATCCTGAGCTGTAGCGCTCGGCAAAGCGGCTGTTTCGGCGTAGCGTGTCAGGTGGTCGACCGCCACTATAATCCACCGATTACCACCTGGTGTCAATGGAAGGGGACCGTAGAGGTCAACGCCGACGCGATCAAATGGCTTGGCAGGGCATGGAAGTGGCTGCAATGCGCCAGTCGCACGTGGCAGTGTTGATTTACGTCGCTGGCAGTCAGGACAGCACTGCACGAATTTACGTACAAAATTGTACATGCCGCGCCAGTAATAGCGATGGCGAAGGCGTTCATATGTTTTGAACACTCCGGCGTGGCCACATTGCGGATCGTCGTGAAGGGAGGCGCATACTTGCGATCGTAAAGTGCGTGGAATGACCAGCAACCACCGGCGGCCATCGGGAGCGTAGTTGCGTCGATGAAGAAGTTGATCGCGGATGGCGAAATGGAGAGCTTGACGTCGGAGGGATCGAGATACTGGAAGGTTGGGCGTGCCAGATAAATATTCGATAAGAGAGGCGATCCACGGGTCACGACGTTGTTCGGTGGCAATTGATTCAAGATTTAACGATGACAAGTACTGGAGGCACGTGTTTCCGCACGTCGGATCTGGTGGCAAAGGTGAGCGGGAAAGGGCATCAGCGTCAGAGTGTTTGCGTCCGCAGCGGTATACGACGCGAATGTCGTACTCCTGGATGCGGATTGCCCATCGCGCAAGGCGGCCAGAAGGGTCTTTCAATGTAGAGAGCCAGCAAAGCGCGTGATGATCAGTTACTAGATCGAACGGGCGGCCGTATAAGTACGGCCGGAACTTTCCAAGCGCCCACACCAGAGCCAAACACTCTTTTTCTGTCACGCTGTAATTAGTTTCGGCTTTCGTCAGAGTGCGGCTAGCGTAGGCTACAACGTATTCTGAATAGCCGGGCTTTCGTTGAGCGAGGACCGCGCCTAGCCCGACGTCGCTGGCATCGGTGTGCACTTCGGTAGGAGCCGTCGGGTCGAAGTGGCGAAGAATAGGTGGGGAAGTAAGCAGACGGCGCAGAGTAGCGAAGGCAACGTCACATGCAGGGGACCAGGAGGTGAGGTTCACGTCACCGCGAAGCAGCTGGGTTAACGGTGACATGATAGATGCAAAATTGCGAACAAAGCGCCGGAAATAGGAGCATAGGCCTACAAAACTGCGAAGTTGTTTCATGGTCGTCGGCTTGGGAAATTCTGCGACTGCTCGAAGTTTTGCTGGGTCTGGTAATACGCCGTGCTTGGACACGATGTGGCCTAAGATGACGAGCTCGCGTGCAGCGAAGCGGCATTTTTTTAGGTTAAGCTGCAGACCAGCGTTGGTCAGACAACTCAAAACGTGCCTGAGGCGAAGGAGGTGCGTAGGAAAGTCATGGGAGAAAACCACGACATCGTCGAGGTAACACAGGCACATATTCCATTTGAGGCCACGTAGCGTATTATCCATAAGACGTTCAAACGTGGCAGGCGCGTTACAAAGCCCAAAGGGCATGACGTTAAATTCATATAGTCCGTCTGGTGTAATAAATGCCGTTTTTTGGCGATCGGCTTCTGCCATTGGGACCTGCCAGTAGCCAGACCGCAAATCTAGCGACGAGAAAAATTCCGATCCGTGAAGGGTGTCAATGGCGTCATCAATGCGCGGCAAAGGATAGACGTCCTTGCGTGTTATCTTGTTCAAACGACGATAGTCCACGCAAAATCGGATAGATCCGTCTTTCTTACGCACCAGGACGACGGGAGACGCCCAGGGACTGTGAGATGGTCGAATGACGTCCCTACGAAGCATATCTTCGACTTGATCGTTGATGACGCGGCGCTCTTCAGCGGAGACACGGTATGATCTTTGACGCAGTGGCTGGTGTAGGCCGGTGTCAACATGATGTTTGACTTGTGATGTGCGGCCCAGTTGAGGTTGCGACACATCGAACGAAGTCCTGAACTCATGGAGAAGATCCAGCAGGTCGGCATGTTCGGTGGGAGTGAGAGCGTCGGCGATGGCGCTGGAAAACGTATCATTGGACGACTCCCCGAGTGCTGACAGTGCTTTTGGGTGGTCGCAGTAGTCGTCCGGGACATCAAACAAAAACGAAGGGTCGAGATCCTGCACGCGGCCGAGACATTCCCCCGCAAGCAATGTGACAGGTGTGGAAAGCGGATTGCTTACGAACATGTTGCTTCTTCCGGCGGCAAGGTCAATTGTTGCGAAAGGCAGCGGCAAAGCTCGACGACATTTGAAGATATCGGAAGGCATAAAAAGAACTGTAGCGTCAGTGTAGGCGTTGCATGAAACGGGAACAAGGGCGAAATTTCCAGGCGGAATATCGGTATCTTCAAGAACGAGCAACTTCGGCGGCTGATGAGGAGCGTCCAGTAATGGGACATCACACAAGGGCGAAAACTCAACTTCGGCGCGTGCGCAGTCAATGACGGCATTATGGCGGGATAGGAAGTCCCACCCGAGGATGACGTCATGCGAACAGACAGGAAGAACAATAAACTCCACGATGTAAAGAATGCCTTCGATGGAGACTCTTGCAGTGCAGGCTGCGAGAGGCGTTACTTGCTGTGCGCTTGCGGTGTGAAGCGACAGTCCCGAAGCGGCGTCGTTACTTTGCGTAATAAACGGCAGAGATTAGCGGCAATAACAGAAACAGCGGCGCCAGTGTCCGGCTAATAAACCTCCTCACATTTGGTGGAAGGTGCTGTTAATCCCCGTTGCTACACCCTGGAGCTGCGAAGCCGCACGCTACCACCTGTCATGACTGCCAACGCCACTACATCGACGCCTTCGCTCCAGTTCAACTGCCCTGGCCATCCTAAACTACGGGAGCCGAAGGTCTTCAGCGGTGCGGATGGGACCGACGTCGAAGACTGGCTCGAGCACTATGAACTGGTGAGCGCCAACAATAAGTGGGATGAAGCCGACAAGCTGGGCCACGTGATATTTTATCTCACTGGCGTCGCCGAATTGTGGTTCAATAACCACAAACACAACATCCCCACATGGAGCGTCTTCAAGACGTCATGTGCTGAAGTGTTCGGTCGGCCGGCTGTCCGCAAGCAGAGGGCAGAACAGCGCTTGCGCGTCCGCTCTCAACAGACTGGCGAGACCTTTACCAGTTATATTGAGGACGTCGTCGACCTTTGTCGACGTGTGAATGACACCATGCCCGAATCTGACAAGGTCAAAAACATACTGAAGGGCATCGACGACGGCGCATTTCAAATGCTTTTGGCAAGGAATCCAAGCACAGTTTCTGAAGTCGTCAGCTTGTGTCAGAGCTACGACGAGTTGAAAAAGCAACGCACTCTGACTAGGCAGCCTCAGCCTGGTGGTGAGTCGCTGTCCAGCTTCGACTCCTTGCCCGACAATTCACCATTGCTTCAGCAAGTCCGAGTCTTCGTCCGTGAGGAAGTCGCCCGCCAACTTTCCCTAGTGCCCTATACTCACGAGACCACCACCCGTCTACCTACCCCGCACCTCCACCAAATGGGAGGAGGTTTATTAGCCGTTAAAGACAGCGACGAGACAGCGTCAAGAACCGTCCAGCGATCGGCACAGCAACGAACCGAAGCACGAGTCGAGAGAGCCAGGCGTTGGCGATGCTGCTCGCTGCAGGCACATCTTCTTCTTCACAATATATATATATATATATATATATATATATATATATATATATATATATATATATATATATATATATATATATATATATATATATATATATATATATATATATATATATATATATAAATATTTTTTGAGTGCACAATGTGCCGCGAAAACCAAAAGTAGTGGGGTTCAGATGACCGTGAGGGTCTTTGAGGCAGCACAGCTGTGGTCTCCTTCGCCCCATAAAACAAGATTTTACTAACATATATGACTCTCATGATTACGAATAAAAAATCCGCAATCCTGAAATTATAGTTTCAATGAACAAAGCAACGGCGTTACACTTACGTGTTCACTGAGCAAAATGTGACTACTCAATGTTTGATGCGGGTACTACATGAGGAACGAAGAACGGTGTCCAGAGTTCAGATAGTGGAAACCAACCCCGCCGCGGTGGTCAAGTGGCTAAGGTACTCGGCTGCTGACCCGCAGGTCGCGGGTTCGAATCCCGGCGGCGGCGGCTGCATTTCCGATGGAGGCGGAAATGTTGTAGGCCCGTGTACTCAGACTTCGGTGCACGTTAAAGAACCCCAGGTGGTCGAAATTTCCGGAGCCCTCCACTACGGTGTCTGTCATAATCATCAGTGAATTTGGGACGTTAAACCCCACATATCAATCAATAGCGGAAACCAAGATTTAAAAAGAATTACGAAACAGTATAGGAGGCAGGCAAGCAGGATGCGGCAAGCCCCTTAGTTCGAATGTGCACGTGTCAGAGCAGCCACGCGCAAATACGAAGCCGCGTGTCGACGAGCCTCGTTTAATCCAATTCGCATACGGCTTCTATAATACCAGATCTATGTGGTCATTTTGTTCTTTCTGTCCAGTTTTTTTTTATCCTGCACTCTACTTCAGATGCGAGCCAGAGTAGTTTCGCTCAAGAGTGATATCAAATTTGAGAAGCTCACGACGATTTCAATCTCATTGTCGCGCGAGTCTATTTGCATTTAAACGAAGTAGAAAGCTCAGAGCTCCTTTTCTCTGAAGACTGTCGTTCTTGTCTCCTTATTTCCCTGTTTCATTTCTTCGCTGAAGGAGAAATGAATGTTAAAGCATTGATTGACTTATCGCATGCATGGTTTATTTCAAATTGTAAGGTATCGCGTGTCCTAAAAACATGATTTGTCCTGCAGATCACCCAAGAAGTACAGTAACCGAAAGTCACCTTGCACGGGCTGTGTATCTGATGGAGAACTTGCTGCTGATTTGCTGAACAATGAGATGAATGCTTTTCTCATGCACTCTTGAAGTTTACGTCCAACTTATCACGAACATGTCCACTGTAGCGTAAGAAAACTGCCACTTTATATTTTTACGCTCCATACAAAAATAACTTTCGTTTTACTCAAGCTTTCGCATATTTCGAGAAAATTTCAAAAATAACACTGTCAAGAAAATAGCAAAACTTAAGAAGTAACGGTAGTGCTAGCTACGGTTCTACCTGAGACTCAGTGGTAAGAACGTCACCAGTTTAGGTTCGAACCAAGTATTTTGGCTGGCTAGCTGTTACCCCTGCCGACAGTGAAGAGGCATTGTTATTTAGTGTCAGGGTTTACGAGTGCATGCGTTCTCTAGCGATCCTGTTTTGGTCCCTACTTACCATCAGCGAATAAGATAATGCTGCTGACACGCTTTTATTTTCTTACAAATCAGGTATCCTTCTTTAGCTTGTCACGCTTTTCTTCATCGGATTATACGGCATTTAGTACGGTACATACCGAGATGAACTCAAGTATGCCCAAAAACATTGTTTAAACAGAGCCAGCTAACAAGCAAATACAAAGACTACGTAGAAAGCCAGCCAAAATGTTATAAAAAATGGAGCTCCACTTCTTTGAAGCCTGAAAATGTTAAAAACGACGGTCACACAACGATGCCCGTTCGTAGAGGGCATCATTGTGTGACCATCCATTTTCTTCATTTACCGGACGAATTATGATGTTAATACTTGAGGTAAGCGTGTATAGTTTTCGCGGTGCCTCCGCGGCGACGTTGTAGCGGGAAGGAGGCTCGGCTGCTGATCCGGTGGCCATGGTTTTAATCACGGCCGTGGTGCTCAGATTTCACTCGTTAACTGTAGGCGTCGGCGTGCATAAGATGCACCTTCAGGGGGGGGGGGGGGGGGAGAATGTTCGTCACAGTGCCCCCCCCCCTGTCTTCTTAACTAGGTGGGGGGCAGCTTCCCCTCTACCTCCTTCCCTTCACGTTCACACTTATGACTGTGCGACGCCAGTGCACGTTAAAGAACACCAGATTGTCAAAATTTGCGGAACCCGCAATTACGGCGTCCATCGTAATCGCATCATGCTTTAGGGACGTTAATCTTGGATCATTATTATTGCCCTGCACGACCGGAATCTTGTTAGGGAGATTATCAAGCTCATGCGTAACATGCGCACTACCTATTGATGCTCGTTGACGATCTCTGGCTCGTATAAAGGCAGTTTAAACGCGTGTCTTTTGCATGCGAGTTGCATACCGTTGTTTCCCTCTTCATATGTAGCAACTATGTGCTGGTAAAGTGCCCGCTGAAGTAGCTATCGCTATTTTGGCGAAACGGTGGTGCCGACTGCTGTGCGGCACGAGAATCAGGTGCATGTTTCCGAAGTGTTTTCAGCGATGGAACATCTCAAGGCAATTACTTGGTTATCTTCGATAAATAAAATATTGCAGCCACTTTGGCTCAGTTTCGGTTTCTTTCTTTGGCTCAGTTTTAGCCACTTTGGCTTAGTTTCGGTAGCCTTCTTATTTCCAGTAATTAGCACTTCACTGTGATTCGGATTGCGCAACATGAGATGCATTTATACACGAAAAACCAGGTCTCTAAGGTGCTGCGCACTTAATATACAAAACACATGTCTGCAACCACTACCAGGAACCTTACTGCCTGAGGCTATATGTACGCAAAAATGGTAACAGAAGTGAATCCAGGCCAGTTTTCAATCCGCTGCTGACTGACCATGTATTGACCCATGTTGTGTTGGCAATAGTGAGATCATTCGAGAGCATTCTTTTCCCGGTTCGTGGGTTGTCATCTTCAATGTTTGTGCCCATTGCTAGTCCACTGGGTGGCATTAGTTGTCCATTAAATACAAGACTGTATACGCGGCCTTTCGTGTCCGCTTGCTTTAGCAAAACTCATTGTGCTAGTTTCATTTTCTGCTATTGCGATACCAATTAAATGGGCAGTCTCGGCTGTTTTTGCCGTAACCGCCGTCATTCACGTATATCTATATATGTAGGCGGGGAAGGATGCGTTAGCCGCCTCTTTCTGTTGAGGGAACATCGCATTTCCGGCCGGAATCGTCTGTGCGCGCGCTTATCTCGCGAGCGAACAAGGGGGGGGGGGGTATCCATGGTGGCCGCGCCAGCCCCGCCACGGTGGTCTAGTGGCTAAGGTACTCGCCTACTGACCCGCTAGCCACGGGATCGACTCTCGGTGGCGGCGGCTGCATTTCCGATGGAGGCGGTAATGTTGTAGGCCCATGTGCTCAGATTTGGGTGCAGGTAAATGAACCCCACGTGGTCGAAATTTCCGGAGCACTCCACTACGACGTTTCTCATAATCATATGGTAGATTTTGGACGTCAAACGCCACATATCATCACATGGTGGCCGCGCTACTGCGGCAACGATCAGCGCGCGGCTCTTGCTCCGACAGCAGGCGGGAGCTTCTACGGTCTGCGCTCTCAACGACATGGTGCCGAAAGTGTACCTGGAGCAGCCGTCTACATACATATGCACTCTACACATAAAAAACCACCACCAGCGACGACACACGACGTGTAGTCCTTCGTATCAGCTTTTGCTGCCTACGGGAGGCGCTTCTCATCAACGCCGTTACTACACACGAACCTTGTTGTGGTCATCTGCTGTGGCCGCGCCACAGGAAACTTGCATACTTAGCAAGCGCATATTTACTACGATTAGTATTGCCCCTAAAATGCTAGCCTTGCTTCGTGAAACATTCGAATATGTTTCTATCGCATTCATTGCTTCGCCCTTTTGGGAAAACTGTGCCTTTTCTTACTCGAGCTAACAAATAAGTTAACAATGTAGTGTTAAAGGGCTAGTTTTGCGGAAATTCCGGTGTCGGTGTCGGCGTCGTTGGTTGTGAGCAAAAAATCATGATATTATGCATCACCGAAAAATTGAAAACGATGCAAGAGAGAGAAATAAACGTTTGTTTAGAAGCAGTGTTCCGAGCGAAGCTCGGTGACACGCTAAGGTCGGAGGGTTCCCTAGTCCAGGAACCCTCTGGCTTCGACTGTCCTCTTGGTCCTCGAGGACGAGCTTGGCCTCCCGCGTTTGCATTAAGTGGTCTTCGTTTATTCTTGGCGCTTGATCCCGCTCTAGTTGCACGTCATGGTTTGCATAACACTGGCATTTCAGGAGCAAGTGCGCCTGCAGGGTGTCTGGTATGCCGCAGAGCGGGCACATGTAGCCATGTGTCGTAGAGTAGAGGTGGTGCATTAATGTGCCACGTATTTAGGTGTTGCTTTGTAGGCATCTGAAAATCACGCTCTCTTCTTTGGTTAGTCTTGGATGTGGTGGGGATTCTGGATTAGTGTGGGGATTGAACCCATTTAGGTTCGATTCGGTATCTAACCCGGATCGCTTGCTTGGCAAGCGGATATTCTACCACACGGCCACGCGTGTGCTTCTGAATACAGCAAAAATAACTTTCTTGGATTGTAAATGCAGGAAAAGTAACACATGTTTTACAGACGCACGCGTGCTACAAGCTTCACAATACAACATAAACTATTCTAGTAATAATACGTGGTACATGTGCCATCGTCATAGGGCGTCAGAACATGTCAATATATTGACTTCGCGGTTTAAAGCCCGCATCCGACTACAAAAGGCACACACGCTACTGCACCTGTTCCCTGAAGGCCATGTAGTGGGTACATAGGAATTTTGAAAATGTTTCATGCATTAAGTGTTTGAAGTAGACACTAGGAACAGAATATCGCAGTCGCTTTCAACTCTTAAAGGTGAAGATTTGGGGCCACTAATTTTTTACTGTTTTAGCAGGCAGCGACGTGCGGACGTTAGGGAATGCATTTGTGAGGTTCGGTTGGTGTTTAATGGTGATGATACGATAGCGTCATTACGTTATTTCCTAGCGGCGACCAACACATCAGAGTTAGTCTGAGTCATCTATGGCAGCCTGGCTGATTAGGACACTCGGTTGTGTTCACTGCGCCACTTGTGCCATTCTGATCGTACTGTAATTTTCTTCTGAATCCTAGTGCATTTGACGCCAAAGAGCTATTCTAGCATCAAACCTTGCATGTGGCAACCGGTCCAACTTGCTATTCAGATTGGGTCGATGTCAAGCTTTTTCTTCGTATTGGTTACTGTACAAGGTCATTATAATCATAATATATCCAGGTTACGCATGGTCGACTTGGAACTATGGTCGGATGTGACATGAGCCACAATGTTAAACGGAGGTGTAAGCAGAATCTGCTTCATTGACCAAGGCCTTTTTGTGACATGCATACTTCGCAATTTACAGACTACTTCTATACAAAAAAAAAACAAAAACATCGGCTGTTATGACGTACAAGCCATGCATGGTGCTGTCCCAATGCGCGAGAAAGATGCTTTAGCTTATGATACGTTTTCTTCTGCGTCTACGCATGTTTCTATACGTAAGAGTATATGTTTCTAGTTGTCCAGAAGCAGCGTTTACACTAATACTGAATTATTAGGCTCAGTATATCCAAGTTCTCTGTAAATGATTTATTTATCAAGGACAGTGTCAAACACACTGGTGCACTGAAGAAAGTTTGCGAGCAATTGAACTGGCTGTTCTCGAAGCGACGAAGAGTGTCGCTATAGCTAGTAAAGTGTATGTGTGTCTCAAAGCTTAGATTTCATGGGCCGTCACTCTTATCATCTAAATTGCAATGCATGATCTAAACGCAGATTGTGTGACCTCCAAAAAAAATAAACGCGCTATACAGCCGTGCAATCGCGATCAGCGCCTTTTTTTTTCTTGATTTTGCTTGCTAGCGCATTGCAGTGGCATTCCGTTAACTCGAATTCCCTGAATAATATGACAGCACGGCTACGGCACTTACAACTAGCTCGAGCACTTCATTTCCGCACCAAAACAGCTTTATAAAAGCTCACTGTACTTCATCGCTAATGACCCGTACTACGACACGAAAAAACGAGCAATTAGGTCTCTAGCACCACACCAGTCTTGGCCAACTGGCCGCGGACAAAAACAAGCCACCTGGCACGTGATGAGTGAGCCATGCGCGCTCTTGACATGGCTGGACGCTGTAGGCGAGACCGCTTCACTACGTTTTCACCCAAATAAAAGCTGCGACCATGGAACAGCCTCATCAGCAGCCATCTTGTCTCGTTCCACAACAGATCGTTTCATTTATGCACATGGGCACCCATACATATTAAATGACAGGCTTACGCTTAAGGCGCCTACGTGTTTATTCCTGCAATTACAGTGAGAGCAGAATGAACACAGCGCATTTGATGCGGAGTGCTCATATAGTGTAGGCATATATTATGCACTTCATCCTCACTTGTACACATCATCCCCATATGCCCTCATTGACATGCCATTCTTTAAGTACTTGCTGTCGTCTTCAAACCACTGAGCTAACGAGCATCGAGCTCAGAATGATGAAGGAACTTCTCTGTAATTACATTTTCCGATGACTGCCTTGATACAGTGCAATCGATGAGGCGTTCGCCTTGAGCCGTTAGGCCAGTTCCGGTTTCAGCCTCTTAGATGAAGCAGTATGGTAGCAGTTGATTCCCTGTAGGTTTCTTCCAGGATGTTTATATATACTTCATCGACACCCTGATTCCGCAGTGTCTGCATGACTGCTAATATTTGTACTGAATCAAACGCCTTCTCGTAATCTATGAAGGCTATGTATAGTGGTTGGCTATACTCTGAGCATTTATTTATTACCCGATTGTTGAGAAGCCTGTTGTTCGAAATACTGCTTGTTCCTTTGGTTGATTGACTTCTAATGTTTTCTTATCTCTGTTATCAATTACCTTTGTAAATAGCTTATATACTATGGAGAGCGAGCTGATCGGCCTATAATTCTTCAAGTACTTGTCATTCTTTTTTTTATGTATTAAAATCATGTTATCGTTCTTCCAAGACTTTGGTACTCCTCCCGTCAGAAGGCTTCTCGTAAACAGGCTGGCTAGTTTTCCGAACACAATCTCTCCTCCATCTTTCAGAATATCTGATGTTATCTGGTCCTCACCAGTAGCTTTAACTCTTTGCATGCTCTCCAAGGCTTTTCTGGCTTCTTCTATCATTACTGGTGGTGTGTCATCTGGGTTACTGCTAGTTCTTACAGTATTAAGGTCGTGGTTGTCTCGGCTACTGTAGAGATCTCTGTAAAACTCCTGCACTATTTTAACTATCCTATCCATACTGGTAGTTATTTTACCTTATTTGTTCCTTAGTGCATACATCCGATGTTTGCCTATCCCAAGTTTCCTCTTCCCTGCTTTGACGCTTCCTCCGTTTGGCAGAATGTGTTCAATTCTCTCCATGCTATACCTTCTAACATCGGATACCTTACGCTTATTATTCAACTTCGAAACCTCTGCCAGCTCTATTTTGTCTGTTGTACTTGAGACTTTCATGCTATGACGCTTTTTAATGAGGGTCTTCGTCTTTTAGGGCAGCTTGCCAGTGTCCCGTCTGACTACCCTGCCTCCAACTTCCACTGCACTCTCCGTAATGATACTCGTCAGATTATCATTCATTGCGTCAATGCTAAGGTTGGTTTCCTTGATAAGAGCCGACTACTTGTTCTGAAGTGAGACTCTGAATTCTTTAGATAACCCTTTAGATTACCTTGTTTTATTTAAAGAAAACCTCTTCAGTTGACGGGAGCCTTCATGGAAATGTGGGCCGCTTGCTCTAGTGACGCAAGGCTTCACTAAGAGTGAAGCTTGTTGCAGATTTAGATTCTGCTGGCTTTTACAGGTTCGACTTAGTCATGTCTAGGTTTATCTTGGCATTGGAAGTCTCTGTCATGCGGAGCGTAGAACTTTAGTGGTTAGAGAATTCTTCTCTAACCACTAAAGTAAACAGTAACCAGCGTTTTTCTACTTGGACTGAATCAGAAAGACCTAAGTTATCATGACCTTAATTCGCATGGTTCAAATAAAGTCTGTCTTATATAAGATTCTAATTATTAGATTCTTAACAAGCAAGCTCTTAATGAGCAAGTTTTAACTAACGCGTTAATTAAAAAGGCCGTAACTACCATAAAAATCTTGTTAACATTATAAAGTAGCTTGATCTTAGTTAAAAGTGTTTTAAGCATTCTTAGTCTAAATCATCTTAATTATCAAGGACCTAAGTCGATAAACTAGAGAACGATGAGAACGCGTGCCGGTCGAGCAACGTACCAGAACAGGCGTTTAAAACACGCAGCCCGCGGTCCACATTCAGCCTGCGAACGTCTCGTCTTGCAGCCCGTGCCCTGAACAAAGGTATGTTCATCCCCCCTTTTTTTCACAAAAAGCATGTGCGTGCACTAAACAGAAATGAGTGGTTCAAGCATTGTTTTCGTGAGGCAGGCCATGTTTTCATCATTTGTTGAAGCGTAATTATGAAACACAAACAGTAATATCAAAACGGTTGTCCAGATTTTACTCATTTGGAAGACTTGCATCACCATGTTCATGGATCAAATCTTGACCTCAAGTATTTTGCAGGATTGACCCGCAGCCGTGCCGCAGTGGTCTAGTGGCTTACGTACTCAACTGTTGATCTGCAGGTCACGGGATCGAATCCCGGCTGCGGCGGCTGCATTTTCGATGGAGGCGAAAATGCGGTAGGCCCGTGTGTTCAGATTTGGGTGCGCGTTAAAGAAACCCAGGAGTTCAAAATTTCCGGAGCCTTCCTCTACGGCGTCTCTCATAATCAAATGGTGGTTTTGAGACGTTGAACCCCACATATCGATCACCAATCAGAAATGACCCGTGTATCGGATACGAGAAATGCTTTCCTTACAGTGGCAACGTTCACTGACAATGTTTAGAAACTAAGCCCTCTCCCCTTTTACTTTATTCCAGGAATTGGCCCTTGTGGGACTAAATTCTGTGTCTGTGGCCCAAGTGTGGCTCGATGCCCGAGTCAAGTTTCAGAGTCCTGCACTAGAAGGCCAAGACCATTTCTGATTATGATAGTTTTTGTTCGCTCTGCATGACCTAACCTCAAGTTTAAATGCATCCGCCGTTAAAAGCTCAATGCTTTGTTGCCACGCTTTGCGAAGTTCACCATATGAACACATGTACTACACGATTGTTTGACTTAGAGACCGAGCAACAGAGAGTGAGAGAAAGAGGGAGAAGCGCTCATATAGACACGATGTAGGAGACTGGGCAGGCGCCGACGAGCGTCGTTCTTAGATAGATATCCCAGGACGTTAGGGCTCAATATTTTACCGCGCGAGTGGTCTCTATAGAGGGCTTCCTTTGGGGGTACTTGACATCCATTCGGCCACTTGATACCGTCGCATATCTCGGCGGAGACATCAGTCCTGGCGAGCACCGTCAGAGCTATAGAGTGAACGCTTGTTTGCTTCCTTCGGCCAGGAAAGAGCGGGACGCGTTGTATTGAAATATGCGTGATGGTTTTTATGGCATATCCCAACTTTCCGTGACTTCCATCGTCATCTTTTTAGGACTTTCGTTTCATGTGGAATATTTTTTTTGTGTTCATCGCTGACTTCAACCGCACAAGCCAGCTCTGCTCAATTTATTGTACCTTATGGAATTGCATCGTGAATTACTAAAAAGAGAAAGCCTTGAATGTGTTGCCTAACATGAAAAATGTCTGGGGGTAGTCGCAATGTCAAGACGAAGTGATGCAAAAAAATCACTGTCATGATGTGGCGCCATCACATGTCGTCAACGTGACGTCCCAAGTCGGCAAAATGAAACTTCATTATGACATCGTCAAGACATCTCTACGATATCACATAACGGAGCTTTGTATGCGGATGTTATCACACGACATGATCACGGAGGCCATGCTACAAAAGCTCGTAAGGTACAGACAGCGGTGGTGCTTCAGATATTAGAGGCAGTGTGAAAGCACGTGACGAGCAGAGGGCTTTACTCAGAGCGAGCATGAATGAACATAATCGACTGAGAAGAAGGAAAAGAGGTTTTCCCACCTTGAGTCACCTTAGGCGAATGGATATGAGACCATGTCACTTTGTTCGACAAAGAATGTGGAGGTGTCATGGCACGCAGCTCGCGAACGACAGAAACAGACTGAGAGGGAGAGTTTGATAAAAGAGACGCTTATCAACTTAACTTTCGATTCCGCTCCTGACCAAGGCGTAGAAAAAGCAGGCACTGAATGACGGGAAGAGTAGCAGAGTCTTGGAAGAACGCTAACGTCATCTTAATACATAAGAAAGGAGATGACAAGGACTCGAAGAATTACAGGCCGATCAGCTTGCTCTCTGTAGTATACAAGCTATTTACAAAGGTAATTGCTAACAGAGTAAGGAAAACATTACAATTCAATCAACCAAAGGAACAAGCAGGATTTCGAACAGGCTACTCAACAATTGACCACATTCATACTATCAATCAGGTAATAGAGAAATGCTCAGAGTATAACCAACCACTATACATAGCCTTCATAGATTACGAGAAGGCGTTTGATTCAGTAGAAATATCAGCCGTCATGCAGACACTGCGGAATCAGGGCGTCGATGAAGTATATATAAACATTCTGGAAGAAATCTACAGGGGATCAGCTGCTACCATAGTGCTTCATAAAAAAAGCAACAGAATACCAATCAAGAAGGGTGTAAGGCAGGGGGACAAAATATCCCCAATGCTATTTACCGCGTGC
This sequence comes from Rhipicephalus microplus, assembly GCF_043290135.1. Taxonomy (NCBI): domain Eukaryota; kingdom Metazoa; phylum Arthropoda; class Arachnida; order Ixodida; family Ixodidae; genus Rhipicephalus; species Rhipicephalus microplus. Next base: position 74,013,829 of record NC_134704.1, read on the forward strand.
TTACAGGAGGTTTTCAGAAGTCTAGAATGGGAACAGTTAGGGATAAGAGTTAATGGAGAATACCTTAGTAACCTGCGCTTTGCCGATGACATTGCATTGCTGAGTAACTCAGGGGACAACTCATGATTACGGAGTTAGACAAGGAGAGCAGAAAGGTGGGTCTTAAAATTATTCTGCAGAAAACGAAGTAATGTACAACAACCTCGGAAAGGAGCAGCGCTTCGAGAATAGGTAATAGTGCACTTGAAGTTGTAAAAGACTATGTCTACTTAGGGCAGGTAATAACCGCAGAGCCTAACCACGAAATTGAAGTAACAAGAAGAATAAGAATGCGGTGGAGCACATTCGGCAAGCATTCTCAAATTATGACAGTTAGATTGCCACTATTCCTCAAGAGGAAGGTATATAACAGCTGTATCTTGCCGGTACTTAGCTACGGAGCTAAAACCTGGAGACTTACAAAGGGGGTTCAGCTTAAATGGAGGATGACGCAGCGAGCAATGGAAAGAAAATTGGTAGGTGTAACCTTAAGAGACAAGAAGAGAGCAGAGTGGATTAGGGAACAAACGGGGGTTAAGGATATCATAGTTAAAATCAAGAAGAGGAAATGGACATGGGCTGGGCATGTAGTGCGTAGAGAGGATAACCACTGGTCATTATGGGTAACTAACTGGATTCCCAGAGAAGGCAAGCGCGTTAGGGGGAGACCGAAGGTTAGGTGGGCAGATGAGATTAAGAAGTTTGCGGGTATAAATTGGCAGCAGCAAGCACAGGACCGGTTTAACTGGCGGAACATGGGAGAGGCCTTTGTCCTGCAGTGGACGTAGTAATGCTGCTGCTGCTGATGATGATGATGAAAATGATGATGATGAAAATGATGATGATGATGATGATGATGATGATGAATGACACATATGTGCGGCCGCCAAGGTAGCGCAATGATTCGCAGTGGATGTTATATAACACTCCAAACAACATGTAAGAAGTACGTGTTAAAACCTGTTCACACCAAGTACCAAGTTAGAGTAAAGCGTTAGGTGTGCCAAATCAGAATAAGTGAAAAAGTGGGAGGGACAGGAAGAGACCTAAGTGCGCTTGGGGGTAAAGAAATAAAGATGATGAAATAAAAACGGGAGCCTAGTTTAGTGCAGCGTAAAAGTAACACAACAGAAAAACATACATGTGTTATAGAATGTGCTTACGGCTACTCGTAACCCAAATACTAAAGTGGGGACTAAGTGGTAGGATGGAGTGGGGAAATACAGAACGCCTTTAGAGCCGGTAGTTACACATGACGTTTTATGAAGTTGCCGCGAACTTAGGCAGCATCAGATCCGTACGCGCAGCCTCATGTGTATAGCGTAGACCTCCGTAGAAGGCATTCTGGAATGTCTGGCTGGTAAGCGGATCATGCGGGGTCGGAGGCTTATCCTGATCTTTTCTTCCTGCTGATCGAGTGCTTCGATGCTGTCGGACAACGGAATTGCTCTCTGAGCAGAATGGTATGGTGGCGTATATACTTGGTCTTCGGCAACGAGTAGTGCGAAAAGCAGAGACCTTTCTTTTCTTTTTTTTTTTTGATCTCGGTTTCTTTTAGAGAACAGCTGCAGTTGGTTTCCGTTTTGTAACACTATATGTCGGTAAGACAGCGTTAACCTTGTTTTTTTTTTGTTCCTGGAGAGTGCTTAAGTCCAGCTTGCCGAGTAGGATAAAAACATAAAGCGAAAGGATCTAAGACTAACTGTGGCGCTTGTCGTTAGTGAGAAACATTTTAGTGATTGCTACATTTAGCGCTCCTTCAAAATTACAGTCGATGGTGTGTTCACTGAAATTCCCCATGAAGAACTCAAACTACAGATTTGTATCCTTCATTTTATTTGCAACTGTCGATTTCTTTTCACGGCCAAGATGATTTCTTCCTTAAACCGGCGTCGCCGACAACGGCATTTCTACGAAATGAGCTCTCATTTATATTCATTGTTTTTCTCGCACCACTCAGCATTGTCCGCATCGGTACCCGGTATTTCAATAAATGCCTCCAATATCCTCAAAGATTAAAACAAATTCGACATGTGCTGCAGCACTAGGATCGTATTAGTTATGAAATTAAGCTGTTTACGTTTGATGAGTTCAGCTAGCGTCGAATTCATTAGAGAATTGAAGTTCATGCGAAGAACTCACCCTAACTTTGAGCAATAGAAACAATGGCTTATAGAAAATGTTGTGGCATAAACAAATCAACCAAATGCCGCAAGTTTCACTGTTGAATTTCGTTGAACTTCATTAACGTTGACTTGTTCCCTCGGAAAGCACGCGTATTCATTTATTTATTGGTAATTTTTTGTTCGAACACTCGATATCGTGTACCCTATTAATGATAACGGGGTGTACGTGCGTTTGTAAAAGTGCAACGAAAAAAATATTGCTTTGAATACGCATCGCCTCCCAACTAGCGTTCTACAGTTCCAAGTGGGCTGGGAGAGCTCATCGGCGCCTGTCGCATGAATGCGTTGGCGGAGACACGGCCGCGGCCGTGGTAGAGACGCCACCGACACCACTCCGCTCGGGGGTCTGGCCGCTCGGCCATTGGCTCGGCATAGCACGGTCCCTGCTGCTATCACCGTCCGCTGGCCGCCGGTGGGAGGCATCATTCTCCGTGCCGCTGCGACGGCCGCAATCGGGGAAGTGTTTATGTTTATAGGAGGGAAAAGAAAAGCGAGCCCCGTAACTGTCTGCATCAGGATGCGACACCTCAACAGTAGCAAACAGGGGATGGTGGTGAGGAGGGATTAGAAAGACAGGGTTAAAGGTATATATATAGAGAGAACGATGCGCTTGGACAGCGAGCGAGGACATATCGAGGTCGGCACACTAGTGAGTATATTATAGGCACTGTATCCATAGAAATGAAAATCGGACGCGATGAGAGCGCCGTCTGAATTCTAACGCCCATTCTAAAAAGACTAGAAAATTGTTATTTTGCTTTTAAGAAATAAGCTTTTAATATCTTTCACACTCAATAATTTTTTCAGAACTAACAATAGCGAAAAAAATTGTTTGTGTAAGTTATAGCTGTGCATAAAATGAAATAAGTTTCAAAAGCACAAGGGCGTTTTGCATAGCAGGCGACACAAGGGTCGTCTGATTCAGTGCCAAGGCTGCCACTCTGTCTCGATTGATCTCGTTTCGGTGATGTATTATGCAATAAATTACTGATTACACGTTCACAAGTATCTCGCATACTTTCTTCAGTAAGTTAGTGATGCCGCACCGCAGCCAAGCGAAATGACAACGCTGGTAATAAAAACTTACCGTGATAAGTCATTTTATTGCAAGTCAGTTGATGCTTACAAAAAATAAAGTCCCCGCATGTCAAGTTTTAGCAAGTACACCAGTGAACAACACGAATGCATAAGCGTTCATATGCGAACAAGGTACGTAAACACATAGGCCCAACGCAGATTTCTTGAGCACAGAAGCTTCCCAGCGCTGGTGGCATCGAACATCACGAAACCTTCCCTGGTGTTAGTAAAAGTATACCGCTTGCGTCCTTGCCCTGGAAGGACAGACGTACGGATGGACTTGCACGCGGACGGGCGGCCAGAGAGACAGATGCACGGATGGAGGCCAGACGCATGGACGGACCCATGGACGGACGGATGGACGCACAGATGAACGCTCGTACGGATGCACAGCCGGATGAATGCATGGATGGACGAACGAGCAGACGCACTTATGAATGGACGCATGGATGTTTGCAGAAACGGACACACGGACGAACGGAAGCATGAACGAACGGACTGACGGACGCTTCGCCCCACTCATCCTCATTCAGTCTATGAGTATGCTGTGATTTCTTCGTCCTCTTTTAGGAAGATCGTTTAACTTTTTTATTTTCTTGAATTTGAGGATATCTTCAGAAAGCATTCATAAATAACAAATCTTTTTATTCAAATGACTCGAAACACGTCAGTAACCAGCCACGGACCCTCGAGATGCGAGTATGTAGGCTACAGGAATGATTTTTTGTTACAATAGGATTATTACCCCTACGTTTTTCAGCGCAACGAAGCGCTTCAATCTGCAAAAACAAATCACAGCATATCCACGGAGTGCATGATGAAGTGTGGGGCGCAGCGTCCGTCCGTTCGTCCGCGTTTCCAACCGTCTGTGCGTCCATCCATCTTTGTGTCCGTCCATCTGTCTCTCCATGCATGCTTCCGTCCACCCACCAGTCAGTCTGTCCGTCCATCTGTGTGTTCATCCGTCCCTGCTTTCGGCCGTCCATCCGTGCTTCTGTCAGTCCGTTCGTCAGTATGTCTCGCTGTCAATGCTACCGTTCGTCTGTCTGTCCATCTGTCTTTCCGTGCTTGCGTCCATCCATCCGTCCATGTTTCCATCGATCCATTCGTCTGTGCTTACGTCCGTCCGTTCGTCCGTTGATGCGGCCGTCAGTCCATTCATGCTACTGTCAGTCCGTGCATGCTACCGTCAGTCTATCCATGCTGCGTCTCGTCCAAGTCATAATCATTCACTGCATGTATATGCTGTGAAAACCAATAATGCAATCTTGTTATAATATTCGTAAGGTCATATACACACAACGTCATCTACGGAGCTAGTCAGAATCTAGACGTGGCTACATGCTACATATGGAGGAGGGAGCGACCTACTACCTAAGGAGCTTCGCCTCTAAAAGATGATTCCATCATAATGTTGCCGACGAGAGTAGCAAATTAAAAAAAAAACAACGCTTGAGGCATATTCAAAGGTGTTTTCTTCCGAAAAATGTTTTAAAGCGGCAAAGTGTCTAGACGCTCGCCCGTTTATTGACTGCGATTCAGAACGTCAGTCAAATTCTGTTTCCAGCACTTGCTAGCAAACATCCCGCGGCGGTTAAAACTCGCTTGTTTCCTGCAAAGCGAGTACTCAGGCAAGCCGTTTGTATACAACAGGCATATTCAGGCCTGCGGGGTCCCAAAGCGCCCGCAAGAGCTATCTGAGGCTCTCAACAGTTCCCAAACGCGAAGCGGCTTTCAACATGTGTTAGTAACGGCGCAAACAACTCGAGATGAACGTGGTCGGGGGTACACGCACCACACGCTGCTTTTTCTATCCTCGGAAGCAGCAAAATACCCGTAGGTCACCGCATTGAGTCTCGGCTGCAGCGGCCGCATTTTCGATGGAGGAGAAAATGCTGGAACCCCGTTTGCCGAGACTAGGGTGCACGCTAAACAACCCCAGATGGTCGAAATTTCCATTCCCTCCACTATTGTGTGTCTCATCATAATATTGTGGTTTCGCTACATTAAACCGCATCAATTATTATTAACAGCAACAAAATGGAGAGATAAGCGATGTCTTACTTGAGAAATGCTCTTCATGTTCTATACTACGCTACTGTTTTGGCGAGTTAACTGCTTAAGCGACACGCTGCTTTCCAGGAGAATGCAAGCTCTCCAGGTGGAGGCAGGAATTTGAATGGGCAATGAGATATAGAAGTTAGCTAACGAATAATGTGACCGCAGTAAGCGCAGGACCGGAGGCCTAAGCAGTGGTCTTTGGCCTACAGTGGATGCCGTCAAAATGGTGATGATGATTATGATGACGATATGCAATGTTATGTAGCGCTTTCACACGTCTGATTTTGTTTTGGTCCGCCACAGTAGATCAGTGGGGCTGACTCGCAGGTTGCGGGTTCGATACCGGCTGCGGTATACAAACTTTGGTGGAGGCGAAATGGTTGAGGCATGTGTACTCACTGTACGATGTTAGCGCACGTTAGCGAACACCAGATCGTCAAAATTTTCTGAGCCATACACTATACGGCGTCTGTTCTAATCATATCGTGTTTATGCTAGGTAACACCCCAGATAATAATACTATTAATATAATAATATATTACTCTTAATAATTATACTATTATTATTATTGTTGTTGTTGCTTTTTTGAGCATGTCTTTTTAGAGTTTTCAAAGCTAGCCTTCGTTCGTTAAATTTTTATATATATAATTTCACACATACCAACCGAACAAGACTTGCAGCTAACAACAATTTATTATTGCCATATGTCCATACTAATAATGGAAAACACTCTGGTTATTTCACGTCCTTATCAACCTGGAACAGCCTTCCCCTTAACGTTAAGCAGTCTTCATCATTAGCTGTTTTTAAAAACACATTATTTACTTTTCTGCTGGATACCATAAAATTCTAAGATGTGCAATATTATCTACACCTGTTCATATTCATGCACTCTTAATGGTGCCGTAGCCACTCATCTTTTTCTTGCTTTATTCGTTCCTCTGTTCGTTTCGTCAATATTATTTGGGTTTTTCTTTTATTTTTTATATGCTCTTTGCAGTGTTTTGTAGTACTTATGATTGTTAAAATTTGTTTTTTTAGTCTGTAATCCATTTATTTGTATAACTTATTCCACGTTGCTGCATTTTACTTGTGCATATTTATCACATTTTCTGACAGGAGGTCCCTCTTCAGCCAAGTGCTCTGGGACCTCCTTCTGTATGTTTATGTAAGCATGTATGTTTTGTACGAAAGTAAAAATAAATAAACTGAAACTGAAACTGAAACCTGACTAAACGAAAACCTTTGTAATAATTCAACACGTGTATATTAAACTATGAGAACCAGACGAACAGCACGTGGTAAGAACGTCATACTTTGCTTGCATTGCAGGGACAAAAATACGGGATTCAAAAATTATACTTTTCTAGAACAACCTCTAAACGTAGCATATATTCGCGCGATGTTCACTAACCCGTACTGTATATATTTTCTCGGTATATTTTTTCGGCTCAGTAAGTTACGTGTAAACTTCTTCTACCGTTACATTTTGCATATTTTATATGTACTGTGAACACAAAGTCAACGGAGGTTGGCAATAATACCATAAGTCAACAACAATAGAACAATCTTGTAAGTTGAACGACAGAGATAATTGTGAGCATAAAACCATAAAAACAACAAAAAAAGTTCTTAAAGACAGTTTAAGTAATCTCTGTGAAAGAAAACGACCTAATAACTATCCATTAATATAGTTATAAAATTTTTCAAGGAGTTATACTAAAACTTTGTATGTTATTATGTTACAAAAATATTTCTCAGTTTTGGAACTTTGATCATATATAAAGTACGCTTAAAATGTCAATGTCTGAAAACTATTGTCGATGTTTTTTTTCCGACCTGGTTCTGGCTTTCAACAAGCCCCGTCAGAATTATTAAAAATTAGTGAACGTATTAGTCAATTCAGTAGTAAATTATTTATTTGAGCAGTGCCTATTCATTAAACAATAACATGGGTATTATTTGAACAGCAAACGCTTCTTCCAAATGCGTGCCCCATGCCCTCAGATGACATTTAGGAATTTTCGACCATTTCTTGTTTTCTTGTGCATGCTTTCTGACGAGGATTAGGTGGTGAACTAGGCAGTCAAAAGGTAAGAACCCACGACCGTCACCATCGCTGTTGCCAGCAGCAACTAAACTGTTTCACTCCCAAGCAGGTGGAAAAAGGTCTTAATCTCTGCGTGAAGGAATAATTGGGTTAGGAGGGAGCATTTCGCAAAGCGCAACAAAGAAAGGGAAGGAAAGAAAGAGAAAAAGGAGAGAAAGAAAGGAAGAAAAAATAAAGAAAAGGAAGAGAGAAAGAAAGAAGTAAAGGAAGAAAGAAAGGGAGAAATAAATAATTAATTAAAAAGGAAGGAAGAAAGAAAGAAAGAAAGACAGAAAGGAAAAAAGGAAGAAAAAAAGAAACAAAGAAACAAAGAAAGGAAAGAAGGAAGGAAGGAAGGATAGGAGGAAGGAAGGAAGGAAGAAAGGAAGGAAGGAAGGAGAAAGGAAGGAAGGAAGGAAGGAAGGAAGGAAGGAAGGAAGGAAGGAAGTACATCAGACATTAAGGCGCGAGCCTCCGTTTGCTTTTATTTTTTTCTCGATATTCGAGGCGTTACTGAACATTTTTTCATAAGTTTCGAAAGAGTGCCAAAAAACAAATGCCAGCATTAACGCATCTTTTGTGAGCCCAGGCCTCGGTTACCGCATGTAACAGCGCGGACGGGCATCTATGCGTGCGATGGCAACACCTCTCTGCACAGCATGCAACAAAGAGACGAATGCACGCATAGTGTTGCTGTTGAAAGACATGCGAGCACCTTGCGCCACCGAAAACACTCGTTTCGCACGTAAAGGCCCTTTCACGGCATTTCGTCTTTCTAGTTTATTTAGGTATGTACAAAGGGAACACGCGTTGTAAGTTTACCGTGTCTGCTTAGGCTTTCCAGCAGTGCCGAAGCAACACCGCGTTGGCGAAGGGCTCTTTGGAGCTGATCTTGTTTATCAGCTCGGTAGCGTCCTACTAATAACTCTATGCCAACGCCACGGCTATACAAGGAGCCGGTACTCCCATAAATATTAACGTCTGTTACACACCCCTGTGCTGTATAGGGGTTCTATATATAGACAGCGGAAAAAGGTATGAGGCTGCGGCTGGCTCTGGCGTACGTAGACTACACAGCTGAAAGCTTGTTATGCCTGCTAGTGAAGTTAGGTAAACAGCGCACACCCGGAAATGAAGGCTAGCTGGTAGTGGTCTCAAGCTTATTGCGTGTGTGCGGAATCTGAGTTAGTACAAAACAACATTTACTGAAACTCCTCGCACTTTTGGTTGTTTGTTGATGGCGTGTCAGGCTGGTTTGGTGAGGACGTCAATGATATACGCGTGCTTATCGGCTTTTCGGCTCGCATTGCTGAATGTTTTGTTGATTCTTTGACGAAGCAAGTTTCTCTAATGCTCCGTAGGTCACGTCGTGGGTGAAAACACCGCTTCTACATCTTTCGATTTGGTTATATAAACATGACGTCAATCGAACTAAAAGAAGTGGTCCTGCACCTGTGTATGTAGTACACGTTACCTTATTTTTTTCAACTAAATTACCAAGATGTCTCAAATGACTGCCATACACTTCTTCGATGCATTGAGACAAGTCTTAGAAAAGCAGGCTGATGTCATTGCGTGCTATATCCGACCCACTGTTAAAACAGCAGGTAAGGTATTGTGCTCAATACAGCTATCGCAATTTTCGGCCACAGTGACCGCAGTTTGATGAAAACAAAATGCTCTAACGTCTAGCTTTTTCTAACAGGCGCATGTGGTTTGCGGACGTAATACCCCAAAATCATTATATGTAATTTAGCCTCAGTGTGATTACTCTGAAAGTAGGTTTTCGAAACAATGCAGCACATACATTTGAGAAGGAATGCGCCTATAGGTGCGATTGTTATCTTGCTGCAAATGTAAGTGCAAGTAACATCTTATATTTCATATTTATGCAGAAATATTTATGGGAAAACAGAGAAAGCTAGCCTCTCATCGCACTGATTGAACTAACAAAGCTCTTTAAAAAATGCGAAATATGGCGGTTGGGAGCGTCAGCTCGAGAGGTGGAAAAACTATTATTGAGATAACGTCGCACGGTGATGTCTTCATGACGTCGCAAAATACCGAAATTTAGAAGATCATTATGACACTATGCGATCTCGTATAGCGTGACGTGACAATAATACGAAACTACATGACCACCAATTTTGGTCAAAAGGGGGGGGGGGGGGGTTTGATTTTGAAGGCACTGCCAAAGCATGTGATATGCACAAAGCTTCCAGTGCCATTGATTTTTTTTAGGCAAATGCGTAAGAGACTGTGGGATGTTTTGGCAAGCTATCGGGAGGAGGCGTGACCTTCGAACTGCGTGACGTCCGGCAAAGTACGCAGAGGTGATTATCTTTGTTTACTAGTTACGCACTCTCGGTGCGATGTCCTACGCACTTGTGTAGAAGGGGTGCCTGATCCATAAGAGTCGTGTTCGCGCATCAGGGCACCTAATATTTCTCTACTAAATGCATATCTTTCAAATCTCTGTAGATTTTGCCACTTGATCTATGCACCCTGAAATGTTCTTGCGTGTTTTCCAAGAACTTATTCATGTATGACTAAAGATAGTGTATTGCTACAGAACTGATGTACAGAATTTGTATGACAGTGAGAGCTCGATCATGTAGCCACTGACTCTCTCTCATAGATATGCGTCATATGCAGTAAAGGTAATGAACGAGATCATCACGGGGACACCGAATTACCTGCTTACTGGTCATGAAATGGTGTCGGCTCTGAACCTTCAGTTATCGTGAAGCTGACGGATTCAATATGTGTTTGCAGACACAGCAATGTGCGGGAAGAGAAGCCCATGAGTTCGCCTAAACAGGTTATATGTAAGTTGTAGCAGAATGTGTATATCCGGTATTATAGTTGGCGGTGGTGATGTTGCCTCAGACGGAGTTATCCTGGCAGATTTGCCCGCCTGTATCTCTTTCTGTCCAGTGCGTTTCATCAAGTATAACTTGATACGTACAGTTATTTTAGTATGCGTAATACTACGAATGTAAAGATCATGACCCTTCCTCAGTCAGCGTACAACAGGTATACAATCACTTACAAAGTGGCAGGTTTGCATATAACTGGCCGCTTTGCGCACCCTCTGCCATATTTACGAAGATGTTTTTGCGGTAGAAGTATTCATTAAGGAACGTTTCAAACAATCGTGAGTGTGAAAAAATTAATTGATGGATGAAACCGACCAATGACAGGCAGACTTCCCAAGTACAACATTTTCATTATTGAGCCTGATTGTCCTGAACACTTCTTTTTGCATATTTTAAGGAGAGATATCAGCCGCCAATTACCTTGATGCCATATGAATCAGTAATAGCATTTTATAAGAAAGTCCACAATCGGCATGTAATATATTCAGGTGATCTGTGACCCGGCATCTTCGGAGACATTGCTTTTGCCGTAATTAATACTGTTGTAGCGAAGCCTCCGAACTCTGAAATGGGTCGAACTCTTGAGTACCTTCTAGTGGGGCTACCCAACAAGAACGCTGCTCGCGCTGAGAGTCCGTGCTTGGCCGTTACTGTCACCATTGTGTATACTCGCTGTCTGCCCGCTAATAAACGCCATAACAAATTGGTGGAGAGTGCTACGATCCTCTTTGATGCCCTGGGAACTGCGTTCACGTACCCTGCAATCTACAATGTCCCACGACGCCTCTCAGCAAACGCCTCCTCCCATGCCACCCCCTTGTGCCGGTGTCCCCAGGATCCGAGATCCACCCATCTTCACGGGCGCCGATGGCACTGACGTGGAGGACTGGCTCGCTATTTACGAGCGCGTGAGCGTCCCCAACAAATGGAACGAGGACGGCAAGTTGACAAACTTGGTGTTCTACCTTGCGGGCGTTGCAAGCTTGTGGTACAACAACCACGCGTCCGCTTTCGCAACCTGGTCCAATTTCAAGACCGCTATTACCAACGTTTTTGGCCGCCCTGCTGTTCGTAAGCTGCAAGCCGAGCAGCGCTTACGCGAACGCGCTCAGCAGGCCGGTGAATCATTCACGAGTTACATAGAAGATGTCCTGGACCTTTGCAAGAAATCCAACGACAGCATGTCCGAATCAGACAAGATCCGGAACGTGATGAAGGGCATTGACGATGATGCCTTCACCATGCTGCTTGCCAAAAACCCAGGCACAGTAGCTGAGGTCATCACGCTGTGCCAGAGCTACGAGGAGCTCCACAGGCTTGGAGGCGAGCTGTGATAAGGTGGCACTGCTGGCAGACCTCAAGTCCTTCATACGTGACGAAATCGCACGGCAGTTCTCTCTCCTGCCCTTTGCCCACCCACCGGCTGCTCAACAATCGGCCACTACCGTTCTTCCACCCATCCGCCGAGCAATTGAGCAGGAAATAGCGGAGGTCATGCCAGCGTACCAACCACAACAGCTTCCGGCCCCTGCGCCCCCAAGTTACGCCCAAGTGGTCGCCAGGCCGCCTCCAGTCGTTCAACCACCCGCCCCACTGACTTACGCCGAAGCTGCCGCACGACCTCCATCCTTTACAGCGGCTACGCCGGCTACGTATGTTGACGTGACCTCGCAGACTCAGCTCCAGCACCCCCTGCAGCCTTTCCAGCCACAGTTCCGTCCATCGGCTCTTACGTCATGGACAAGACCTACCCCAGCGAACCGATGGCGCACACCCGACAACCGGCCCATCTGCTTTGCCTGCGGTTACGCCGGTCACGTAGCCCGTTATTGCCATCGTGTACAGCCGGCTTCAATTTCTTCGCCTATCGCTGGCCACCTCAGCCTTCCCTATCACGACGAACCACCGTCTATGCCACCGCCGTCTCGCCTAGGTCCATCTCCTCGAAGGTCGCCGTCTCCACGACGTCGTTCCCTGTCCCCCATGAGGCCAAGTTCGGCTACTCATGAGCGGGAAAACTAGTCGTCGCAGTCCCCGAGGCAAGGACTGCGATGCTATTGCGATGTGAAAGCCCTCAGAGCCGCCCATCTAATGTCATAGACGTGCTTGTGGACGGTGTTCATGCATCTGCTCTTATTGACACTGGAGCTGCAGTATTCGTTATGGACGAAAACTTCTGCCGCTTGCTTCGAAAAGTGACGACGCCAATTTCTGGGTTGTCCCTTCGTACTGCCGGTTCACATCGTATCTATCCTTCAGCAGAGTGCACAGCTCGCGTTGTCGTTCAGGACGTTCTGTATGTCGGCCAATTCATCATCATTCCTGCATGCTCTCATGACGTCATCCTGGGGTGGGATTTTCTCTCCCGCAACGACGCCGTCATCCATTGTGCCGCTGCCGAAATTGAACTCTCACCCTTCTCGCATTTCACGCCGGAAAACAGTCCCTCGACACTGAGTAAGATTCTCGTGAAAGACAATACCATAGTGCCTCCAAGTTCTGCAATGGGTGTATCTGTCTACTGCGCTGGACTCTCCGACACAATTGCACTCGTTTCGCCATCCGACCGTGCTTGCCGAAGGAAAGGGTTGCTAGTACCTTTCGCGACCGTGCAAATCACCCAGAGCAACGCCGCTATTTTTGTGACCAACCCATCCCCCTACACTGTTACCTTGGTTCGAGGGGAATGTCTCGGCAGAGTGGAACTAGTGGATAACGCACAAGTTCTGGACCTACCTGATGACTCGCGTTGTCCCAGTTCGTGTACCGTCAGCGCTGTTTCTACTTACGATTCATCGACTCCTGATGTATTTGGCCCTTACATTGATGACAATCTTACGTCGGTACAGCGTTCCCAGCTTCTGAACCTGCTGCGAGAATATCATTCTTCTTTCGATGTCGGGCAAAGTTCTCTCGGTCGCACGTCCGCTGTTACACATCGTATCGACACTGGTGCCCATCCACCATTACGGCAACGTCCCTACCGCGTGTCGCCTGCTGAACGTCGGGAAATTAACGAGCAGGTTGATGATATGCTCAGACGCGACGTTATTCGGCCCTCGGACAGTCCATGGGCGTCTCCCGTTGTTCTTGTCGCGAAGAAAGATGGTTCTGTGCGGTTCTGTGTGGACTACAGACGGCTCAATAAGATCACTCGCAAGGATGTTTACCCACTGCCGCGCATCGATGACGCAATTGACAGCCTTCATGGAGCCGAATTTTTTTCTTCTCTCGATCTGCGCTCGGGGTACTGGCAAGTACCCATGGCTGATGACGCTCGACCGAAGACTGCGTTCATCACACCCGACGGCTTGTACGAATTCAACGTCATGCCGTTTGGTCTATGTAATGCACCTGCGACCTTTGAGCGCATGATAGACACCGTTCTCCGCAACTTGAAATGGCACACGTGCTTGTGTTACCTCGATGACGTTGTTGTGTTTGCTCCAGATTTCTCCACGCATCTCCAACGTCTGAAAGAAGTTTTCGCACGTGTGAGCAATGCCGGCTTGCAACTAAATCTGAAGAAGTGCCGCTTTGCAGCACGGCAACTCGCCATCCTAGGGTACGTCGTGTCTAAGGATGGCATTCTTCCTGACCCAGCCAAGCTTCGGGCCGTGGCTGAATTCTCCAAACCTGCGTCCGTCAAAGAACTGCGTAGTTTCGTGGGCCTGTGCTCATACTTCCGACGCATCATACGAAATTTTGCTACGATTATATCACCGCTGACGAAGCTCCTTGGAAGTAACGGGCCCCTCAATTCGTGGTCGTCTGAGTGCGACGACGCGTTCGCGAAGCTCCGCCATTTGCTGACGTCTCCTCCCATTCTACGCCACTACGACCCTACGGCCCCGACGGAGGCGCACACAGACGCCAGTGGTGTAGGCCTTAGCGCTGTCCTGGCGCAGCGCAAACCCGGATTCTCTGAATATGTCGTAGCATATGCAAGCCGTACGCTCACGAGAGCCGAGACAAACTACACCGTCACGGAGAAAGAGTGCCTGGCGATCGTCTGGGCCCTTACAAAGTTTCGACCTTATTTGTATGGTCGCCCATTCGATGTCTTCACCGACCATCATGCACTATGCTGGCTTTCATCATTGAAGGATCCCTCAGGCCGTCTCGCCCGTTGGGCTCTTCGCTTACAAGACTAGGACATCCGCGTGCTGTACCGCAACGGACGCCAGCATGCTGACGCCGACGCCCTCTCGCGCTCCCCTCTGCCTGAAGGTGATGTGCTCTGCTCAGTATCCTCGGCTGCTGTTTCTGCCATTGATGTTGACATCATCGCTATCGAACAGCGAAAGGATAATTCGATCGGCCCGCTCATCGACTTGCTCTCTGATCCATCCGCAACGCCATCCACGCGTGCCTTGCGTCGTCAAGCTCGCCATTTCGCCATCCGTGACGGCCTTCTACACCGACGCAATTACGACGCCGATGGCCGACAGTGGTTACTCGTGGTACCCAGCAGTCTGCGGTCAGAGATATGTGAATCCTTCCATTCTGATCCGCAATGCGCGCACTCTGGGGTATTCAAAACCTACCATCGCATTCGACAACGCTACTTCTGGCGCGGGTTGTACCGCTATGTGCAGCAGTTCGTTCGCTCCTGCCTCGCTTGCCAACGCCGCAAACCGTCAGAACACATGTCGCCAGCCGGTCTGCAACCGTTACCTTGCCCTGAGCGTCCATTTGGGCGCATAGGTATCGACTTGTATGGACCACTTCCTCTGACGTCGGCTGGTAACCGCTGGGCCATCGTCGCCGTAGATCATTTAACGCAATACGCCGAAACCGCCGTTATCCCTGCAGCTACTGCGCATGCTGTTGCGTCCTTCCTACTGCATCGATTCATACTGCGCCACGGTCCACCTCAGGAGCTTCTCAGCGATCGAGGCCGTGTCTTCTTGTCAGAAGTAGTCGAAGTCATTCTCAAGGAGTGCCATTCTGTCCACCGCAAAACTACTGCATACCACCGGCAGACGAATTGTCTCATCGAACGCTTTAACCGCACCCTCGGCGACATGCTTTTGATGTACGTCGCCACCAACCACACGAATAGGGATACTATACTGCCCTTCGTCACATACGCCTACAACACCGCCCCTAAGAGCACAACCGGTTTTCACCTTTCTTCTTGCTGTACAGAAGGCACCCATCGCACACTATCGACATGATACTCCTGTACACGCCGGATCCATCTGAGTGTGCACCTATTTCTGAGACAGCCAGGCTTGCTGAAGAGTGTCGCGAGCTTGCCAAGACATTTACGACGCAAGAGCAAGAGCGGCAGAAGAGTATTCGTGATGGCTCCACCACTTCTGAGCCCACGTTCCTTCCTGGTGCGCTTGTATGGCTCTCGATCCCGACCTCTGCAGCTGGCCTCTCTTCCAAACTACGTCCCAAATACGAAGGCCCCTACCGTGTCATCGAGCGCACCTCACCCGTCAACTATCTGATCGAACCCGTTGAACAATCTTCGGACATGCGCCGCCGTGGGCGAGACATCGTCAACGTGGAGCGCCTGAAGGCTTATTATGACCCGCTCATAGTAACAAGCTGTTAGGTCGCCAGGCGGCTCCCTCTTCGACCCCGGGGTAATTGTAGCGAAGCCTCCGAACTCTGAAATGGGTCGAACTCTTGAGTACCTTCTAGTGGGGCTACCCAACAAGAACGCCGCTCGCGCTGAGAGTCCGTGCTTGGCCGTTACTGTCGCCATTGTGTATACTCGCTGTCTGCCCGCTAATAAACGTCATAACACTGTTATTATATATTAAAAGAATGTATCTACATTTCTGTTGCTAGAGCAGTAGTGAGGCACCAGTACTAAATGTATTGTCGCGTGGTTCTTTTATTCTGAATTTTGATTGACTCTATATTCTTGCGCACTTTCGTTGTGACCTAATAAGGCTTGTATGCAGCCATGTTACATCCTTTTTGTCGTATGTCATGGGTCATCGCCAACATAATATTCAGCCAAAGAACCCATTTGCCAGACTTCACCCTTGCACGAGTAAACATGATAGCATCGTCTCGTAATCATGACTTTCTTAAGTGCTAGAAATACACTACATTTCTTAGTTTAAGTCATTTCGTTGTGTCTACTTCGTCTATATAGGAGTCCATGTAATAGTCAAGACAGTGCGCCAAAAATAGCGATGTACAGCCACTCTTGTCGATGAAGCTTGTAAAATATACTCACGTCTACACCACTTCATACACTTGTGGGTGGTTATTTTAGCGTTGATCCTCCATGAAGTAGCCGCTCTTTTCATTTCATAGGCCCTGCGGTGACTGTGTTTATCTCCGCTTATGAGCTCCTCATGGAGTTTCGAAGACTTCCGGATTACAGGTGGTCATCCCCTTCACCCTGTCTTTTAGCATCCTTTCTCACCATACCCTCCCAAGCACGTAATTTGTGCACGAGGTAAATTTCAATGCTACAAATATTTAGTTATATCATTGGACCAGAGAGGAAATTGCACTATTTTGAAACAAAGAGAGCACTTTTTTTCCGCAACGATATGGGTGACCTGACTTCATATGGCCACTAGTTGTAGGCGACGCCACTTGCCCCGTTGTATGGTCTGAAGTTGGTTTTCAGGGTACCGTGCGCCACTGCTCACACCCTATTAAAACTCGCGTCCACTTCATGGCGCCCACGCATCCTCCGATGAAGTTTGCATACTGGCCACCATATGGGGGATAGCGCTGCTTTAGCGGTGAGACTGGAGTTACTGTATATGCTACCTTTATGTAGTAATGTTGCGCCCCTTATAGAGCTCACCACTCGCGACCCCATTTGCCAAGCGCGCTCACGTGCGCAGAAGATGACCATTTTAGGTAAAGACAACTTTATGGACGTGTGGGTGCTGCATACGTCTAGGGGGCTTAGATACGCCACGCCATTGGCGCCACCACCACCGCTGCCCAAGCAGTCGGGCGAGCCGATCCCGCGTAGTGCGGAAGTACTACTTCGTCGGTGTTGCGATTTTGTCTTGTGTTGTCCGTTTTTAGTGAACGTCAGCGTTAGTGGTGTCTGTGTGGAGCAGCTCCGTGACTCAGTGCTGCGTATAGTTGCCACGATGACAGGATGCCACAGCTACGTATAGATATGCCGAAAATTCTCGTTGGCTTGCGTTATTTGTAAAACACGGAAGCATACTTCTAGCAATTGTTTTATTTAGCCACCTGCCTAATTGTTTAAATCAGCGAAAAGCTACGTGAAATGAGTCATGTGCAGAAGTCAAGTTGTTGCGAATTGTGTACACGATTATCGACAAATTAAGGCAAGGCTTTCTTGTTTGCTATTTAAAACAAAATTATCTTCCTATGGTGACTGCCATCGAACAAGCTATAGCATCAGTAATATATAGGACAATTCTTCATTCGGGCTTGCTTTTCTTTTTTTCGAAGCAAAAGTTATTGCGCCAGCGACGAATTATGAAGGAGCGAGAAAACGCACGGAGCCGCCGGGCTGCGTCGGCTCCTACATTCAGAACTGGTGGCCTTCCTGTACGACATGGACGTCTCGATGGGCGAGATGGCAAACTTATTCACAGCGGAACACCAGATAACATGGACAGGGAAGGAGCAATCCTAACCAACTGGCCCAACTTACCGTCTTACTGCGAGATGGCGAACCTATGCGCTACTCTGCTACCTAAAGGTAGCATATAGAGTAACTCTATAGGGACACCATCCTGGCGTGACAGGTGACGCGCGGGTGCATCAGACTCGGGCTCTTGGGCGTTTGGCATCATTCTTGCGCACTCGTCATACGAAGGAGGTCCAGGAGACAATTCTACAGCTGGTTATGGTCAAATCCCGTAGTGATTCAAAAACGTTGGTGCCGCCGCAATCGCGGTACATTGCAGGTCTTATGTTATTTCATTACATTAGCATTTTGTAAGAGTTATATTTGTCATGTTACTGTAGTGAATTGTAAAATGTGGCCAGCGAGGACACTGGTATGAAGGAGCTACTAAGTAATGACTATGCGTTGGTTTGCACGACGGCTCGAATGGTGCTCGCTTGTCTCATGGGCGGCGGTTCTCGTTCGAGACACTGCAATCATGACGTCAGCAGTAAAAGTGAAATAGGCAGCACTCCTTCAGCACATTGATTGAAACGGTTTGTATCAGCTAGAACACAAAACATTTTTAGACTTGATTATTTCCACAAAAAAAAAATTGAAAAGCAAGCACAATGTCACGCCAGGCTTGAAAATGCGAACCTGGACAGCTTTGAAGTCTTAATCTGCTTGCTTCTGGGTCCTTGGTAGGCTTTAGCTCGGTGAAGCTATAGATTGTTTCTGGGTTGCTTCTGCGTTGTTGCTAGACTTAGGTCCTGCTAGGATATTTACAGGTTGCTTGTAGTTTGCTTGTAGGTTTTATCTACGTCATGCTAAGTTGTTTACCAGTTGATTCTGGATCCTTTCCAGACATTAACTAGGTGATCCTTGGTTTTTTCTATGTCGTTCCGGAGCTTCGTGATGGCGATGGGTTTGGTAATGCCAGGTTGCTTCTAGGCAGCTGCTACGCTTTCTAGCCCTGCTATTTTTCTGAATTGCTTCTAAAGTCGTTGCTGTCATCTAGTGTGTTGCTGAGTTCTAGGATATTGGGTGCTTTGTTAGGCTTGGGGATCATCGACCTTTGCTCTTGCAAGCCTTGTGCGACAGAGTGCAAGTCTGCCCATTTTTTCTCTTTCCATCAATCACTTCTTTTACAGCAAAAGCTGTTATGAGATCGTAAAACCCGGTTCACGCGCAGTTGTCCGCCGCCGCCGCCACCACCGTTGTCCGTAATCGCATCACGTGAAATTAGAAAAAAAAAACATAGCACCAATGGCACAGTGGGGCTCAAACCCGGATCCGCTGGGTGCCAGCCCAGTATTCTACCACTCAGCCATGCCGGTGCTCGTGACTTATTGAAAAACTTGCCTTAGGCAGGCTTGATGTCGGGAATGCAATCGCGTTATTACGACTTATACAGCGTTTTCAAGCAGCGAAAGAACAACGAGTCATCGCACAATGCAAATGGCGTAACGAATGGGCTGTCCAGTGCTACATTCCATTACAAAAGCTTGTTATTGTTTCCCTAATAACTGTTGCGTATGCCCACTTCAGCCATAATTGCTCGTAGTCATCAGCCACTGCATGAACAATTGGCATAAAATTCCTTGCAAGCGTTTAGTGGATACCACGCTTTTCAGAATATTGACAAAAAATAGCATAGGGAATGCTGACCTACTACCCCAGAAACTTTATTATTAATGACCTAGTGGGTATCAAGCAAGTGTGCTTGCAGTACTTGCCTAAATAATGTTTTGAAAAGGCTCTGAAAGGCCGCTCTTGTAGCTTTCTCTGTGACTGGGCTGCGCCTTCCGCGCAGGCCTGGCGTTTTTTTTTTCTCCCTCTCTCTCTTTCACGTGTTTGACATGCCTCACTTCGTCGAGGTGTCTTTTCATTTAACGTTCGCACCTGGTGTACTCGGTAGTGAGGCTTCCTCAGTTTATGTGGCACACGCCCGTCTCAGGACTTTCGCACGATGGAGCAGAACTTGACGATGGTTTATGAAGCTTAGCTATAAAGAGTATTAAGAGTACGTGTTTTGGTTATTAGTTATGACAGTTTCTTCGTACACGTTGTACATACCAAAGATTTACGGCTGGCTTACACAGCCTTGCTTTTAAAATAGAAAGTCGTAATTTTCTTGTGAAATAGAACATAAAGCGAACAAATTCACAAACAACTGAAAAGAGGAAAAGCAGAAAGCGCGAGAGACCTCTGCAGAGACGTAGAAAACCCCCTGGATTGGAAGAAAATTGGACGAGTAGAAATGTCTTGTACTTACGGATTTCGGCGCAAACCATTTTCGAGTGTGCCCACGTTCCTTCGCAAAGCGGACTAGCTTGATCAAAAATGGGAAGCATGTAATAACAACCACGAAAAAAATTTGAAGAACAGGAGAAGCTGTTTGTTTTTTATTTCGAGTATTGGAAAAACTTGGATCTGCATCAGACCGATGTCCTCGTAGAATGACAAAAGGGCAAGATAATGGGGCCTGGCCTCGGAACAGACCATGGCTTTGACTCTTGATTGAAACACTTGTCGCAGAGGAAGGACAGAAGCTTATTGTGCGAAACAATATCGTTAGCATTGTAATGCACGCCTTTTTTATTTAGCACGTACATTTCAATTGTCCTTCCACGGCATTCATTCACGTTCTTACGAAGTGAAATGCTAATATTTCTGCGCGGATATCTGCTTCTGCTGTGTTTAAGTTTTTCTACAAATTCATTCCTGCGCTATCGGTGTAATAGGGGCATTTATTGTCATGCGTTATGGTGAAGGTGGCTTTTCAGAGGAACACGAGTTGTACTTGCAGGGGTATACGGAGATCGGTGATGAATAAAATGTCCCGCCTTTGAGAAAAATTTATGGTATTTCGTAGAATTGTTATGGGCAAGTGTTACAAAGTATATTGTCAGCTATTTGTGGTTAATGGCTACTGTTATTGCTGGGGCGCATAAATACAATGGGGACCTTGAAAAAGATAAGCGAACACTGCAGTGTACTTCAAGATGCTGGATGCTCGGTTATTTACTCTGTGAGTGAAACAACTTTATTGTTGATCCGGCATAAAGGGCCAAAGGTAGGGGAATTAAACGAAGACTCTAGCGTGCTCGGACATCCCGAAGCAGCAACCTACTCGCGTCAAACCAGTGGGGTTCCGCTTCCAGCCGCTGGCGTTCCAGGATGCCAAGCACGTGCTGGACCACGTCTGTTTGGTTGCATGGCTCTTGGTTCATGATTTTGCTGCTGATGTCAGTTGGAATTTCTTCTTGGTTTTCCGGCGGCAGCGCACAGTCCCAAAGGAGATGTCTCTGTGTGGCTCGTACCTTCTTGCAGAGTTGGCATATATCTGTGGAGTACACCTCCAGACAGATGTGCTTTGCCCAGATGGGGGTTCATATGGCTTGTACTCGCAACTGCCGTAGTCTGGCTGTATCGCTGCGTTGTAGGTCTCGGTGAGGCGGTGGGTAGAGGCGTGTGCTCGTTCTGTACCACTGCAGAACATCGCTGTAGGTCATGATGAACTACTCTTCGTCTGCGGCATCGGGTCATTCCGGTTCCGAGGAATGTATTGAAGAGGACCCGTGGCTAGTTAGCACGTGTGCCTCCGTATCTGCCTCCTCGTTGCGGTTCAGGCCCGTGTCCAGTTCCCCAGCATGCGCAGGGAACTGCTTGACGGTAACGTTGGTTTTAAGTCTTGTTATTGTTCAACATACTCTTGCGGTGGTTCTATGTACATTGTTTGTAGCAAAGTTGACTATTGCCGGCTTTGAGTCGCTGAGAACCATGCGGCGATCCGGTATTGCCATTGCCAGTGCGATTACAAACTCCTTGGCTTGCGTGGGCGACTTGCATCGTACGCTTCCCGACGTTATGAGTACTCCGGCGTCTGCTGCGATGACTGCTGCTGCGTACGTGTTTGGCCGGTGGGGATACTTCGCCACGTCCACGTGGTACGTACGCGCATCATTGGCATGTCCCTTTGTGAGAGTAATGGCTCTCGTCATTCTTCTTTCTTGGTGCACTTGCTGGTGCACATGCTTTGGTAAGGGTGGTGACCTCAGTGCTTGAAGAATGTCCCGAAGTAGCTGCTTTGCCCCCTCCGGGGTCATCCCTGGCGCGTTGATCCGGATGCGTTGGCCCTTTACTTAGGAAAAGATCTTGGCTGTATGTTCTGCAAGTACATTTGCCCAGAAAGCCACACGAGCCCTTCTACCTTTCTCTAAGGCAACATCTCCAGCGGCAGCCTGTGAAAG
Source organism: Rhipicephalus microplus (assembly GCF_043290135.1). NCBI lineage: Eukaryota > Metazoa > Arthropoda > Arachnida > Ixodida > Ixodidae > Rhipicephalus > Rhipicephalus microplus. The sequence continues at coordinate 74,035,995 of NC_134704.1, forward strand.
CATGCACTACGTGTGTAGTTTGCAATGTGACGTCTTTCTTGCCCATTTTGTCTTTTCTTTACTTTTTATTCCTCTCTTCCTACGTGTAAGGTAGCAAAATGAACGTAGTTTTATTGACCGCATTACCTTTCGCATATTCTTTCTTTCTCTCTCACTCTTTATCTCTCTAGTGCGAGCGAAAGCGTGCATGTAACGAGCTCATACAGCCAACTGAGGCATGTGCGCGTCCTAGAGATATTGAGCGAAGCCCATCCTTGGGTTAAGGTCAACACCTCACGGCGTGTTAAGGCATTGACAAAACTGCGCTTTCCGTTTAGAAACGTGACGAGTTAGAACACGTTTACAAACGACGTGTGTGTTGCAGGAGCTCATCGTAGTGGACATGTCCACGGTTCATTACTTGACCGCTGAACTAGAGTACTGCGAGATGAAAGTGTGAGATATAAAATGCACGTTTTTAAATCCTGCAGAGTCTGTGAACGTGACACAGTCATCTTATATAAATCTCGCACTTTGACAGGGGCTTCAACGAAACACTCATGAACAGATGTAACTTTATTATCGCATGGACTACAAGATAACGTGCTGCGAAATACCTAATGAAGACCAAGTAAAAGGATAACATCCAAACGTCCAGTGGTTACGGCACTCGAGATGTCACCCAAAAAGTCGCAGGGACTCAATGTTGTCGCTTTAGATGAGTGTAGAGGGAATTAGGTTTTTTTTATCTGTTCAATTTTGCACGCAGCTCCTCTCAATGATTTCATGGAATGGACTTCTATATCATCTTGGTTCCTTCTCACCACAGTTTCCCAACGATCAATTCCTTGTTTCATTATTTTTTACAGAGTCATTCCTGAAGTTGCTTTTGAATCTGTTACTCTACTGTCCCTCCAAGATTTCGCTTGCAGAAACCAGGCTTCGCCCTTTCTGGAGGGCACCACCGTTCAGAAGGAAGATTAAGAGCAGCATTAAGGCCGCACTATGCCCTTTGTTGCTCCTGTATCTAAGCGGTGGTTCCCGACAATGGCGCCACTCTTTTGCTTTTTCTTCTGAAATCCCACTGCACTTATTTTTATTTATTTCTCCCGACAGACTTTTCTTTGACACGCTTCCCACTCGGCAACTTCTTTTGTGGGCTCGCAACATTGGTAATTGACGTTGGAAAGTTCCCCACCGCTAGCCTCGTTTTTCTCTCTATGATGGCACTTAGTCATCGGCCTTGGGAGCAACTTTGCCCCTGTCTCCTTTTTCCAGATCATTAGTGCTGTTGACATTTTCTTGGGGTGCCGTGTAACCAAAGTATACTTGCCATTGAAGGTTAATTGCAATATTGTTATCGAAGTTATAGAGTGAGCGTCTTGGTTTCAACCTAGGTCTCTTCATGAACAAAGGCCACTTAAGAAAGTGGAAACTTCGCTCTCCTCTTGTGAACTCCCCTGGCCGTTTACGACTGAAAATTATGGCTGAGCTGCTCACAGCAGCGTCTGATTTTCGCTGTATTTTAACGACGAAGCTATTCAAGGTGGAGGCTAAGTGGTAAGGTGGAGGTAAAATCATAAAAGGTGGTGGTTAATTTTTGGCCGATCGATGACGTCACCTAGCAAGGCGTTGGAGCAAAAAAAAGGAGAAAGAGGAAAGGAGGAGGGCTAGACCCCTAGCTCTCCTGCATGCACAGTCTTGGCGCATCTACAGTGCGAAACTCCCCCAACTTTTCTTCTTTCACCAAGCACGACCGACGTTTCAGGATCCGTTTAAACATAAAGTGTATGCTGCTACAACAAGAGCAACTTCATCGCCACATATATACAGTCTTAGCGGCTCTACTGGCACTACCAAGCACAAATACTAAGCGTGTAAGTACAGTACAGCGAGTGTCAAAGTCCGTTCCTTGTTCGTACTTTTGCTTGCGTTTCTTCGTGGTTATAATTTCTCAGCTTGCATTATGCGTTCTCAATAGGGTAACCATTCTTTATCTTCAATTAAAGAAACAATGCGATTTTTCGCACTGATCTACCAAGTCTCAGTACTGTTGGTGTGAAGGCTCAATCTCATTAAGTAGGACTTGGCGTTAGGTACAGTATAAAAGTAGCATCCGCCAAATGTGTTTAAGCGGTCACGCCTGAGCCATTGGGTCAAGCTGTTTTTGCGTGATTCAGAAGTCTGCATGTGCTTCGCGGTGAAGTTAACACTGCTACGTGCATTATAAACTCTCAATAAAGCTTAAATAACGCTTACAGTTAAGCGGCAAGCGCAAACTGCATTGTTTGTCGTAGGATTAGCTTGTAATTGTTTTGATTTGAAAATGGGAATCAAGTCGTTTCAAGAAAGTTTCCACCTTTTTTTTTTTTCTTGAGAATGAGCCACAGCGCAAAATATAGTTTTGTGAAGCTTCGTGTGGGGAAATAAGTTGTGGTTGCTTTCCATGCTATTTAACTGTTTGTCGGTGCTTCCAAAACTTGCGCTCGATTTGACTCATGGGCTTCCATTTGATTTCTCGTTCAATCTGTTACAAAGGTTCTTGACAGTTAAAAGATAAAAAAGATAATAACTCCTAAAAGTCCGAGTAATACAGTTTGCAGCTGTACAGAAATGTTGGTGTTTTGCGGTTTCTGGTTGTATGATCCTCAAAGCTGAAAAAATGACAAAAAGTTAAAAGAAGTACCTAAAGTGGTATCTGGTAGCTCGGCCGCCAGACTTTCTCTCAGGTTTTAAGCAGAAAGCTTCAGCTGCAAAAAAAAAAAAAACTAAATACGGACTGGTTACCTAAAAGAAAGGTGGCATGTGTTTTATAGAAGTTATTATATATTCTGCACTTGAACTCTTATTGGCACCCCTACACCTAAGCTGCAAGAAATTATTACCGCAGGCCTTCCTAAAATGCAACGCACCGATTCGACCATAAAAAGCCATAGACTATCATTTCATGTAGCCTTCCTGATAAAGATGTCGTGGATTTAGATTAGGACTTTTTTCATTTGATGTAAATGTAAAAAGGAATTAAACATGGATGTCTTTTTGACCTCGTGGTGCACACTGACAGATAGTCTACAGCACGATTCATTATTTTGAGAAAAAAGGGATTTATATGGCATCTCTTGCGCTCAAATTTAGTACTACAATGCATAAAATATACAGAAACAGTGAAAATACCAAGCGAATAACAGAACAATTTAAAGCATGTAAGTGAACAACATCGCTAATTTCGAATCCCAGTCCAGAAAACGAATGCGAATGTCGCAGTCACTTCTAAGAAGCCATCGACCACCACCTTGGTGATAACGAACAACGTTTGCGAAAGAAGTAAGGCACTTCAACTTTGGTATTAGTCATTCAGATATACTTGGAAGTCTTTTCTTAGAACTTGCGCAAACTCGTATTTGCGGATGCGTATTCACCGAAACCACCGGGCAACATTCGATTTCCCTGGAAAAACTTCACCACGGTGCCAGTTTTGTGCATTACGAAACCGTCCCCACTTACTTTTTGACGATGATTCTTGAAAACTTTCCCTTTTTTTCTTTTTTTTTGTCGGGACAATTTACGTAATAGAGAGAGAGAAGATGAAAAAAAAAGGCCCTTTTCTCAGCTTTTTCGTCATGTGTCAAGCCGAATACGGAGGGAGAGACATAGGCTCATAGCCATGTTCTTCGAACTGATTAAGCCGCAAGACTCCCATTCGATGCTAAGTAGTAAACACTTATCAGCGCTTTCTAATCTCGGAGCTCGTCAGTATAACTCGTTTCTCTTCGCTGCATAATTTTCTCCCCTCCGCCCCTGTCAGCCGCATCCTCGCAACTTAGTCTTCATCGCGCACGTTGTCAATAGATGAATGTCTGTTGCAGCTATCACATGTCGTGGGCAGAAGACATCGCAACTAAAAGCGGCGAAGGCACTACTGAGCTTTTTAAGAAAAATGAACATGTGGCTGTCACTAACAAGTTGCGTACCACGCCAGAGCGCCGGACTGTGACTGTTAGGCGCGGCTTTCTTCTCTCTCTCTTTTCTGTCATTTCCGTCAAAGAACATCTCTCATGCGGTTCCCATGTGTAGGGTAGCAAATCGCACTTATCAAACTGGTTCACCATCATTCCTTTTCTTCTCTTTTATTTATTCTTTCTTATTGTAGCTTTCTTGAAGGTTTGAGCCTTAGATGACATATTGGCCACAAAAAGTTGTTTGTTAGGTTTTTGTGACAGCACAAAACACCAAAAATTGTAACATTATGACAAAATATAATGGTGCCACCTCCGCGACATTGCCTAGAGATGAGCAGTGATAAAGAACAATGTAATTCCTAATCACTTCGTTGCTTGCATTGCTTTGTTGTTTTATTGGCCTGCAATTCTTACCTCGATGTCTTCAGTTAGAATACATAGAACTGCGATAGCAATTATATGCACAATTGCGCTATATATATATATATATATATATATATATATATATATATAATGTAGGGAACTATGCGAACGACGACGAAGCAGCATGAAACGGCAAGTGACAGCGTTGGTGCACGCGCGCGACCCGAGCTTGCGTTTGTTTTGTATTTTCGGCCTGTTGGCATTCCTCGCTATTCTGGCGTTCCTCGGCCTTCCAGTAGGTCTGTACGTAAATAAACTGCGTGACATCTGGTGGAGGTGTGTGGACTCCCGTACAAACCTGGAACTTCGCTCCCGTACGCTTCCCCCTCTACGTGACACGAACATGGCCACGGAGACGCCTCTCCAGGTGGGACCTTCGACCGTCCATGTCACTTGCGGTGCCGTGTATCCTCAACGAGACCCTCCTATCTTCACGGGCTCCACAGGGTCGGACGTCGAAGATTGGTTGGCGAGGTACGACAAAGTCGGCGCAAGTAACAAATGGGACGACCCAAGTGAGCTGGGCTACGCCACATTCTACCTTGCGGACACCGCGCAACTGTGGTTTAATAACCACGCAGCTGACATTACTACGTGGTCTGCATTCAAGACGGCTATTACGGACGTCTTTGGACGACCTGCGGCACGCAAGCTTCAAGCCGAGCACCGTTTACGTCACCGTGCGCAGCAACCAGGCGAGACCTACACGGGCTACATAGAAGATGTGTTGCATCTAAGCAACCGCATCAACTCTACCATGCCTGAGGAAGAAAAAATCAAGCACATATTGAAAGGCATTGACGACGGCGCCTTTCATATGTTGCTCGCGAGAAATCCCCCCACAATTGCTGTCCTCCTTTCCCTCTGTCAAAGCTTCGATGAATTGCGTAGGCAGCGCGCAATTGCTCGTCAAACCCTCACGACGCCAGACACGCTCGCAAGCTTGCACCTAGCTGCCCATCCTACCGATCAGCCGCCGCTGCTTTCGTCAATCAAGGACTTCGTCCGCGAAGAGGTAGCGCGCCAGCTGTCACTGCTGCCACTGACACATGAGCCCACGCAAGCTTTGGCACCGGACCTCCAACACGTCATTCGGACCCAAGTCGCTGAAGCCCTTCCGCCGGTGCATCAGCAACCACCATTCACTACGCCTCTCACGTACGCCGCCGTCGCTGCTCGTCCTAGGCAACAGCGTATGCCATATGCTCCACCTGCCACGCCACCCTATGTCGTGCCTACAACCCCAATTGCTGTGCCGTATCCCTACGTGAGATCTTCAGCTCCATTTTACCGTCGCTCAGACGCTTGGAGGACGCCGGATAATAGGCCCATCTGTTTCGCCTGTTGTATCGCTGGACACGTCGCCCGCCACTGTCATCGAGATCCCCCTCCAGTCGACACCGTGGGCAGGCCAATGGCGGCGTCGTCTAGGATGCCATCGAGGTACACCACTGACGGTCCTCGACCCTACGCAAACCATCGGTCACCTTGTTCGTTTCAACTCACCTTGTTCGTCTTCGTGCTATTCTCACGTGTCCCACCTCTGCTGGCCTTCAACTTAACATCAAGAAGTGCCATTTTGCCACACGTCAGCTCACTATACTTGGTCACGTCGTCTGCAAAGAGGGTGTTCTGCCAGATCCGGCGAAACTCCGTGCCGTGGCCGACTATCCGAAGCCCAATTCTATCAAGACGCTTCGAAGTTTTATCGGCCTAAGCTCATACTTTCGCCGATTTGTGCGCAACTTCTCTTTCATCATCGCGCTTCTTACCAAACTGTTGACAACTTCCAAAGGCATTTCTGCTTGGTCAAAAGAGTGTGACGAATCCTTCACCGCGCTTCGGTGGTTATTACTATCACCTCCAATACTACGTCATTTTGACCCTGATGCGCCTACGGAGGTCCACACCGACGCCAGTGGTGTTGGTCTTGGTGCTGTATTGGCTCAACGAAAACCAGGGTACCAAGAATACGTGGTCGCTTACGCGAGTCGAACCTTCAAGAAAGCCGAGTGTAATTATTCCGTCACGGAGAAAGAGTGCCTCGCAATTGTCTGGGCTTTGACGAAGTTCCGCCCATACCTTTATGGCCGCCCTTTCGAAGTCGTCACGGACCACCACGCTCTTTGCTGGCTATCATCGCTCACAGACCCGTCGGGGCGCCTTGGTCGTTGGGCGCTTCGCCTACAGGAATACGACATTCGTGTTGTATACCGATCCGGCCTCAAGCACTCCGACGCTGATGCGCTATCCCGCTCGCCGCTACCGGCTGACCCAACCTCCTCGTCACCTTCTTCAGCTGTCATAACACCAATCGACTTCACAGACATGGCATCGAAACAACGCAAAGATGTGTGGATTTCCCAAGTCCTCGCCTTTCTGACTGATCCGTTAGCTAATTTGGTCTCAAGAACTATCCGCCGTCAAGCCACACATTTCGCTATTCGAGACGACCTACTCTATCGGCGGATCTACACGTCTGAAGGTCGGAGGTGGCTGTTAGTGATACCCAACCACATGCGCTCGGAAATCTGTACTGCTTTCCACAACGACCCGCAAAGCGCTTACGCTGGCGCTCTCAAAACGTACGACCGTCTACGTCAGCGGTACTACCGGCGCGGCATGTACACATTTGTCCGCAAGTACGTACGTGCTTGTACTGCATGCCAGCGACGTAAAGTCCCACCTCATCGCCCTGCCGGTACACTTCAGCTTCTGCCTTGTCCAGCGCGTCCGTTTGACCGCGTCGGTATCGACTTATACGGACCACTTCCCACGTCGTCTTCTGGAAATAGGTGGATAATTGTCGACGTGGACCACCTCACGCGTTACGCGGAGACGGCAGCACTACCCGCAGCAACCGCGAGGGAAGTTGCGTTTTTCATCCTGCGCAACTTTGTTCTTCGCCATGGTGCTCCCCGCGAACTTTTGAGCGACCGGGGGCGTGTTTTCTTGTCTGACGCCATTCAAGCGTTACTCGCTCAGTGCAACATGGTTCATCGCATAACGACAGCATATCACCCGCTGACGAATGGCCTCACAGAACGATGTAATCGCACTCTCGGTGATATTTTGACTATGTACACAGCTTCAGACCAGACCAATTGGGACACCGTCCTTCCATTCGTCACGTATGCGTATAACACCGCTACGCACGCGACAACACGGTTTTCCCCTTTCTTTCTGTTGTACGGACGCAAACCATCGTGCACGATGGACACTATCCTCCCATACACGCCCGACTTCTCTGAGTACACTGCAATTTCTGTTGTTACCAGGTACGCCGAAGATTGCAGACGATTGGCCCGTTCACTGACAACAGAGGACCAAGGCCACCAGAAGCTATGGCATGACACCGACCGACATCTCTCTACTTTCACGACTGGTGCTCTCGTTTGGCTCTGGATTCCACCGAGCACTCCAGGCCTTTCGTCAAAATTACTGGCATGATATACTATGGGGCCTACCGCATTCTCGCCCGTACGTCACCAGTCAATTATGAGATAGAGCCTTTGACACAGTCTCATGACTTACGCCGTCGTGGCCGAGAAATTGTGCATGTGAGTCGCCTGAAGCCATATTACGACCTCGTTATAGTGGCCACGCCTTAAGCCGCCTGGTTGCCTCCGCTATTCCGCTATTCACCGAGGGCCAATGTAGGTAACTATGCGAACGACGACGAAGCAGCAAGAAACGGCAAGCCACAGCGTTGGTGCACACGCGTGACCCGAGCTTGCGCTTGTTTTGTATTTTCGGCCTGTTGACGTTCCTCGCTCTTCTGGCGTTCCTCGGCCTTCCAGTAGGTCTGTACGTAAATAAACTGCGTGACAATATATATATATATATATATATATATATATATATATATATATATATATATATATATATATGCAGGCAGGCATGGTGGTTGAGGGGCCGTAGCGTTGCAAAGTAGTCAAGTAGATAAGTAGATCCTCCGTGAGCGCTCACGACGTGGTTGATTTCGACGTTTCGGCCTAGAGTCTGGCCTTCAAAATGTGACCGTAGTCTTTGATTTGAACGTCTGGCGGTAGCGGTGCTCTAACGTCAGCGTGCATATGTATATATATATATATATATATATATATATATATATATATATATATATATATATATATATATATATATATGACGCTACGATGAATGGGAGACGTGGCCTGGCTTATACTCCATGTTTATTCTCAAGCACTTCTTCTTCATCTGCTTCTACCAACCGTCGCTACCTTCTTACGTCACCTGATTCCCCCTCCCCCGAAAGAATTCGCGAGCTACAATCAAGAGAGCATGAACAAATTGAGTCTTATAATAAAAAATAATGCCAGAAAATGCAGTAGTTCCATGCCACATGGTGGTTCCATGCACTTGCACAAAATGTTAACAGGAAAGGCAGTCCGGTGATATCTAGGAGACCTCAGGTGGGCGAGGTTGGCTGTTGCGTTCTGGGGAGCATAACCATGCCTTCAGCGTTAAAACTGATGATGGCACAACCTGGTTAGTATTGAGGAACGAACAAGGTTGGGAGTCCTTGTAGCGTTGGAAGGTCGGATGTCTCATGCGTTGGAATCTGAGTCGTGGCTGCGACAGACGCTTTGCTTCTAAAATGCGTGCTTGTGGAGGAATTGTGACGGCGTGATGCCTGCGGGCTGGCGGTATGCAAGAAGTGTTTCCGCATCTTTCTTGGCGTTTTTCGTGGTGTTGCGGTCAGTGTAACTGCAGGCGCAGGGAGCGTCTCTGGTGACTTTCCTGTGTGCGAGAAAATTTGACGTCTTAGAATACTTTTTGCGTTAGAATTCCTATTTTCCGCTGTTCTTCAATTGGTGAGTATGCTTCCGTTGAATTTCGCGTTCGTCGATGCCTTCGTTGCAGTCTATTTTGTTGTCGCATGAGGTTGCGCGCTTGGCTATGCTTGCTTTGCTGATGCTGCTCAGGAGATGGCTGTAGTGGCAAGCCTTCCGGAATGGGACATTCATTTACTTTGAGGTTTGAAGCGTCCTGTAGATAGCTGATGCATGGTGAACAGGTTGCTTGCTCATCGGGCATGGTTGGTGGTGCGCCATCATTGCTAGCCTGCTCTTCAGAGGCTTCTGTGACGTGGTTTATTACGGACGCTTCTGAAAGACAACTGTGTACGAGGTTTGATGTATGATTTGCTTCTGAATTTTATTTATTTATTTATTTATTTAATACATACTGCAGACCACAGTTGTGGTCCTGGCAGGACGAGCACTTGAATAGCACAATAATACAAAAATAGCAAAAGGGACAAAAAATGAAACGGCGGACACTGCATTGTCAATCCAACACACAATTAACAACACTAACAAAAAATGGGGCTATACAGTATCTAATAAGTATGGCTCAGCAATGGAATTCCATTCAGCCACGGTACGCGGAAAAAATGAAAATTTGTAAGTATCGGTATGCGCTTGGTATGGTGTTAGCGATCTAGGGTTATGGTGCCGCGTGTGTTTTGTGGTCAGGGCGGATATATACAGGGAGGGGTTGATAGCCAATTCATGTTTAGTAAGTGAGCAGAGGAAATCGAGACGAAATTTTTGTCTTCTTAACTGAAGCTTGGGAATGTTATTGGCAATCATTAATTCAGAGGGAGAATCCGTGCGACGAAATTTTGAAAAAATGAACCTGACAGCTTTCCTCTGAATCTTTTCCAATTTATCGATGTTATTTTTGGTATACGGGTCCCATACTACAGCAGCATACTCAAGTTTTGGTCTAACGTATGAATGGTAGCAAAGAAGTTTGACACTTGGAGGCGAATTACGAAGTTTGTGTCTCAAGAAACACAGTTTTCGAAAAGCGGAGGAGCAGATGTTTTCTATGTGCAAGTTCCAGGAAAGATTACTATTGAACGTTACGCCTAAGTATTTGAAGCTGTTGACTTGGTTCACCGCGCATGATCCCAGTGTGTACTGAAATTGGAATGGAGATTTTTCGCGCGTTACGCGGAGGGAAACAGTTTTCTCTGCGTTGACAACCATGCCCCAATCCCTGCACCAACTGTATATATTGTCCAGGTTTGTGTTAAGTTCTATTTGATCTTGCATGCTGGAGATTTCACGGAATAAAATACAGTCATCTGCAAACAGCCGGACATGAGTGGTGGGTGTAACTACAGTGACGATATCATCGATGTATAACAGAAAAAGCAACGGCCCCAGAACACTACCTTGAGGCACTCCGGATGTGACAGGAAGACAGCTCGAGGCATGACCATCAATCAAGACATACTGCTCTCTATTCATCAGATACCTAGACACCCACGCTACCAAACTTTCGGGAAGATTTATATTTTTTAATTTATTAATTAATTTGTCATGAGGAACTTTGTCAAATGCTTTGCTAAGATCAAGAAAAATTGTGTCTACCTCAACATTATTATCAAGGGCTTTTGCAAACTCGTGTGTGACGGTGACCAGTTGAGTCACAGTCGAATAGCCTTTCCTAAAACCATGTTGAAAGCTTGTTAGAATCGAGTGTCTTTCAAGGAATTCAAGAATATGGTTGGCTATGATATGTTCAATTAATTTGCAGCATGTTGAAGTTAAGGATATAGGACGGTAGTTATCCGGAATTAATCGATCCCCTTTTTTAAAGATAGGGATGACTCTAGCGATCCTCCAGTCACGTGGTAGTGTTTCAGTTAACAGGGACGCTTGGAAGATAACAACAAGAAATTGGGCGACGCATTCAGCATAACGCCGAAGAAACACATTGGGAAGGTCATCAGGACCACAGCATTTTTTTGCTTTCAAGTTTAAAAGCATTGAAACCAAACCAGAATAAGAAATGAAATTCGCTTCACATGGTTCAAACAAAAACGTTTCTGGTACACATATTGCTGAATTGGCAAACACGCTCTGAAAATAACTGTTGAAGTGATTTGCAATGTCACTGCGATTTGTAACCGTGCGCCCTTTGACAGAAATTGACGTCACTGGCTTTTTGTTATCGGATAGATAACTCCAGAACTTTGTTGGGTCGCTTTTAATAAAGTTTGGAATTAACGTTTTAAAGTATTAGTCTTTGGATTGTTGCACTTCACTTGCCAGGCTTCTTTGTAGCTTTTGGATCACATCTCGTTGGGCATGCCTCTTTTTCAATTTTTTAATTTTCCGCTTTAGATGGATGATACTGCGTGTCATCCAAGGTGTGCGTTTGTTAGTTTTTTTGCGTTTGTTCGGTACAAAGTTGGTTGGAATTGTTCCAACCAACTTGGAATTGTGAAGTTAGAATTGGTTCGATTCTTGGATTGGTGACCACTGCATGAGGGTACCGCATGTGACTTCGCATCACCAGGTTGAAAATGCAAATTTTGACAAGTCTGCGGTGCGGTGAAAACGAACTCTTGCGACAAAAAACATTCAGAGTTGACAGATAGTTCATCAGGGGCTTCTTAGCGGCTCACTATGAGTGGTTCTTGCGCCTGGTAGCATGCGACGTTCGATGCGTCTGAGCCTTCTGTGTTTTGAGTTTCTGGTGGCTGCGCACTGGACGGCAACACCGCAACAGGGGTAGTTCGGTAAGGTTTGAGTTGTGAATGGCCCTCTTTCTGTGCAACTAACGATGCGAGCTGTTCTGGCGCATGAATCTGGGTGGTAAGTCCAGGGCTTGGCATAGCATCGTCCGAGCTCCGCAGCTCTATCCCGACCATTGTGAGCGTTCTAGATGTGAGATGGACATTGTGAGCGACGAAAGAGCCAAGTGACGGAAAACCAGGAGGTAGCCCAATTGTGCTAGATGGAAAATAAGCTGATCCAATGTGTGGAGGCTGATTTTCACTCTTTGAGTCGTCATGGTGTTGTTCGGCATTTTCCTCATGTGTCGGCTGGTCTACCATGAACAAGGCGTCCTTATGACACGAATAGTGACCGTTAGGAGCCTTTGAAGAGCTGCGTCGTAGAAAACCAGGTGGTGGACCGTGTATACGAGACGAAGCATGAAAGGCATCAGTAGGGTGAGCGACGTCTCGTGTCGTATGTTGAAGCGATGACTTCGGAAATGCTGACTTTCACGCTGAAGGGATGCGCGCTTGACGGTTAGGTTTTTCCCAATATACGCATTGTCGTCTGCCAATGAACTCGTGTGCCACTTCGTCTTTTGTCAGAGGTCCAATCTTGTTGCGCGTTCGAATGGTTGAAGACTGCCTGTAAAATTGACGACTGAGTGCAGTTGTCTGTGGATGGTGGGTTACAAGCAAGTCTTCGTCGTAGTCGTCATCGTATTTTTTAAACCAAACGATCATTTCTTGTTTTATCTTTTGCCAAGACTCGTCGTTGTCGAATATGTGGGTGAGGTAAAATTTAAATGCCTCACCAGTGACGTAGTCGCTGAAGTTCGTAACCATTTCCCGTTCCGACCAAGATGCAGCGGTAGCGTGGAACTCGAACAGGTCGAACCAGTCTTGTACGGGTCCATCGTCCGCTGCTCCGGTGTACTTGGGGATGGGAAGGTCAGTAGATGCTTCTGACATGATGCTAGTCGACGCGTAATGCTAGGCGCTTTTACAGTAGTCCATGTATGCTCAGAGTGTCATGCGGAGGACTGCGTAGATGATGAGCGACTGATGAAGGGGCTGGGAGACCTTCATCCTGTCGACTCGTTTGGCACTACCATGAATGGGAGACGTGGCCTGGTTCATACCCCATGTTTATTCCCAAGCACTTCTTCTTCATCTGCTTCTACCAACCATCGCTACCTTCTTACGTCATATATATATATATATATATATATATATATATATATATATATATATATATATATATATATATATATATATATATATATATATATATATATCAGCAGATGAAGCGAAAGAGCAAACGAAAAACGATGCTTTATTGCCAATGTTACGGCCGGTCCCCGGCCGTTACGTTGGCAAAAAAGCATCGTTTTTCGTTTGCTCTTTCGCTTCATCTGGTGACTTACAACTCGACCAAATCTAGAAAGACGTTCCTGAAAAAAATATATATATACATATATGCACAACCAATATATTGTTGCTTTCGCGAAGCGTCAGCATATCTAGTTAGCTCTAGTTATCTTAGTTCTTATAGTTGTAGTTAGAGTTGCCGCAGTTTTCGTATGTAGGGAGTGATACATGCGTTCTTGTGACAGTGTGTACTTCCGAGGCTCATATCCAAGTTGAGAAAGAAGCGTAGAACACAAAGGCCACGGGTTGAATACCACAGCTAGTATGAGATAAGCGCCCGCCGATAACACAGCCATAGAGTTTCCCAAAATTAACTAGAGGGCACTCTGGCGCTGGGATCATTCAGCGACCATGCGAATGATGGGTAGTCCACACATTTGCCTAGTTTTCGTACTTGCGGGCAGCGAACCGTACTTGCGGCTTCGTTTATTGCTGCGTTTCGATTTTGTTTTGAAAGATGGATTCAACCCTTTTAAACTTTGCGACCCAATTTGAAAAGGTAATTAAAAAAATAGGGTGGTGAAGCGCAATCGCTGAACATTCGCCCATTTTTGTTTCATGAGAAAACAGCTTCAAGCCACACGAACACACGCGGAGTCAAAAGCATGCCAGAAGTACAAAGTATGGACAAATGTGTGTACTACCCATCATTACCGTGCTCAGTGAAGTGCTGTGTACTGCAGCTCCCATAGACACTAGCGCCAGAGTTCCCTCTAGTAAGTATTGTGAGAAACTCTATGCACACAGCTACTCCGTGATCACATATCGAGTACTCAGTGGTAAGAGCTTGCACGGTGGTCGTAATTTTTGTTCGTTTTTTTTCTCACAATGTGACAGCACATCATATAGAAAGAGGCATTCAAAAAAAAAAGAAAAAGAATGTGACCGTGGTCTTTGACCTGAACGTCTGGTGGTAGCGGTGCTCTAACGTCGGCGTTCATATATGGCCTGGTGCATTGGTTAACGTGATGTCTCGTGGCAATGCCGAGGTAGATCTCAGAGACCATGCAAAGAGACGCGCGTGGTTGTGATACGCTCCGCCAAGTGTCGCACCGATCCCAACGGCGCATAATAAATTCACCTGCTATTTAAACACTCTGATTCCATTACTAATAATGAACTATTACAACAAATAATAGTTTATTTTTTCTGCAGTGTACTTGCTGTCCAGTATAACATATATTGGAGCACAAATTTCTTTTCTGGTCTTTTTGCACTATGTGAGCACTTCTAATGTGAGTACTGACTGCCGTAGTATTCGTTCCTTTTTCATTGTTTGGCATATCTTACGAATGTCGTTGGTTCGAGAATATTATTTCATGTTGTCACAGAACGAGCGCTAAAAAAGAGCGCGCCGCCAAATCCTTGCGACAACGGGCGGCAGAAACGCCGCGAGGTAAAAAGAAAAAAAAAGAGAGAAAGCAAACATCCAGGGCTCCCGGGCGCGCGCTCTCCCCGCAGAAGCACGGCTTCGCAGACGATCCTCCTCACCCCACATCGGCGGCCCAGCAAGGCCGCGATTTTTCTAGAACGAAGGAGGCGGGGTCAGACCGAGTGAATCATCCTCCGGAGAGGGCAGTCGAACCGTCTCGTGCCTCTCCCCAGCCTTCGTCTGCGCATCGCGCCGACGAAAGGAGGAGAACGTTCTGGAAGGTGGCGCGGAAAGTATTTAATCGAGCGGCCGAGACGAGAAATCAGAAGAAGACGGAAAGTTAGCGCCGGAGCGCGTAGGAATTCCGCCGTGTAGTCGGCGAAGGTTCTGCCCGTAGTGACAGAGCAGGAGGAGACGGAAGTTAGCGCCAGAGCGCGTAGGGTATACCGCCGTGTAGTCGGCGAAGTTTTTGTCGGTAGCGACAAAGCGGGAGAAGAAGATGATTTGCACCTGAGGGGTGACGACTCGAGCTACAGGCAAGAGCGTGTGTCTACCGCTATCGAGCGAGGACGCGTGGCAACAGCTGCGTGTGTGAAGCCGACGTGTTCGGGCGAAGAAGTTTGAAGCTTGGAGAGTGGCCAATTGAAGACGCGAGGTTTCCTGGAAGAGAAACTTCGGGACAGCGGAACGGCAACAAGCAACAACGCTGGACTTTGAGTGAGTGATTCTCGGAAGAGTATCATTCAGACTTTGGTTCCAAGGACTTTGGACTGGATAGGTTTTCTATCTCTTTAGTCTTTAAGTGTCCTGGTTGTTCAATGCATGCGACTGCATTGTAGTGCGTATCGTTGTCTGTGTCCGTTGTTTTGAGTGTGGCTGATTGTACTGTGTAGTACGTTGTTTGATTGGTGACGTATTGTATGTAACTATTGTGGAGTGTGCATACGTGTGTATTGTTTTTGATCTGCCGTTAATGAGAATATAATTTTGTTTGTTTATCAACTCTCGGCTCTGACTTGTTCTTTGGACCACAGCCGGCGTCCGCTGGCGCGCCAAAAAGGACCACTTCTAAATTGTCCACGCTTTCGTGGTGTGGTTCGGGGGGCCGATACTTCGACCCTTGGAATTAGCCCGGCGATTGCCTCCCTAATTAACGGGACAGGTGTGACAATTAATCTGGCGTCCGCGAAACAGGACCTTTTGGTGCACAGTGTGTCCAAAGTAGTGAGAAAGAGCCTCGAGTTGTTGATAGTGCTATCGGAACGATCTTGTGTGTTGTTCAGTGTTCTCGTTAACGAGTGCAGGGGAGTGTTCCGATAGACTGATTTAGGCAGATACTTTTTGCACGCGGCAAGGTTGTATTTGCGAGTTGCGAGACACAATGGATCTCGAAAAGTTAGTTGCGCTTGGTGAGAAGATGGGTCTTTCCGGCGCCGAACTACGGAAATGGGTAAGCCAGAAGGAGAAAGAGGCGGTGGAGAGAGAGAAAAGTTGGCAGCCGAAAGGGCGAGAGAAGAAAGAGAAGCGGAGATGGCTGAAAGGGAGCGGCAGCGGCAACACGAGATGGAACTCGAGCGGCTCCGTTTGCAACAGCGAAGTGAAACTCCCGTCCAAGCTAGAGTTGAAAGCAGCGAACGGGAAGATCACGGCTTCCGCTTGAACCCAAGCAAGCTGCTCGTAGCGTTTGATGAAAGGAAGGACGACCTAGACGCGTACCTCCACAGATTTGAGACGATTGCGAGGAGCCAGAATTGGCCGGAACAGCAATGGGCAACTGCTTTGAGTACTTGCTTGAGCGGTGAAGCGCTCAGTGTGTACGGTAGGCTGACGCCGACCGATGCAGCCAACTACGCAAAGGTGAAAGCGGCCTTGTTGAAGCGATTTAGATTCACTGTGAAAGGATTCCGGGACAGATTTCGGACAGGAAAGCCAGCTGATGGTGAGACAGCTACGCAGTATGCCGCCCGACTTTGCCATTATTTCGACAGATGGATTGAACTTTCAGGGACAGCACAGGAGTACGATGAACTTAGAGAGCTGCTAATTAAAGAACAATTTCTTACTAGTTGCCACCCAAGCCTGTCGCTGTATTTGAAAGAGAGGAAGGCGGAGTCATTTGAAGGAATGCTTGAATTGGCTGATCAATTCTTAGAAGCGCAAGGAGGAACTAATTTGGCCAAGGTCAAGAAGGATTGTCCCGATGATTCGAAGAAATTGGCTCCTGAAGAAAAGAAGCGAGCACCAGAGAGCATGCAGCGATGTTTTCTGTGTAACCGAGTGGGTCATCGCGCGAAAAACTGTCGAACGATCTTTACGAGCCCTACGGTAGTGAAATGTTTTAAGTGTGGTCAGACTGGGCACAAGGCAGACGCATGTCGAAACGGAGCGAGTCAAACTCACCAGGTATCCTGTGTGCAAGCGGCACCGAAATCCGATAATAATGCCGTCACCGACGGATTCGTAGAATTGAAAACTGGGGAGAAAATTCCTATTGTTGGTGCTGTAATGTCAACACAGCCAACCGGTGTTACGAAAGGAATGCCAACGCTGCCTGGAAAAGTTGCGGACAAAAAGATTACGGTGTTAAGAGATACCGGCAGCTCCACGGTTATCGTGCGGAGAGATTTGGTACGGGAAAGGGAGTTGACAGGCAGAACGAAACCGGTTTGCCTAATTGATCGTACGGTTCGGATGCTTCCCGAAGCAGAGATTGAGGTTGAAACACCGTACTTCAGCGGGAAGGTTACAGCTCTATGCATGACGACCCCCCTTTATGACCTTGTCATCGGAAACATCGACGGGGCGCGAGGGCCAAGTGATCCAGAATGTTTGGGAGAAGACCCGAAGATAGAGCCCTCGCCAACTCAGCGGCCGCGAGATACAGTGGAGGAGCATCCCGTGACGGATCTCACTAGAGCCCAAGGTGAAGCTGCCGCGCAAGAGACAGCGAAGGAGAAGACGATCGTGTCGAATAAGTTCACGGGGCGAGCAACCGGACCTACGTCGGCACGACCTCAACCGACAGACAGTGTAAAGGAGACGGAGTTGGCCAGCCGGGCAAAAAGTAGAGGCATGATCAAGCGGGTAAATAAACAGACAGGACCCGTCGAGTGTAATGACGCATTAACGGTGTCGGAAGAGACAACGATGGCTGAGACGACGCCTCAGATATCGTCGTTGGAAAGGGCTCGCCGAAAAAGAACGTGGAAGCACAAGAAGAGATCGAGCGAGCACCGCAAAAAGGGGCGCAAGCGCTGCTCGAAGTACACAGGATAAGTGTTTAAGTCGAATCAGAATGTGTTGGGTAGTGCTGAGTGACATATGTTGTGTTAATGTTCTTGTTATCCTGTGTCTCAAGTGTATGTCGAGTGAGTCAGTGTTCTGTGCAATGGTGTGGTGTATAGTGTTGTATAATTGTTCGATAGACAGACTTTGTACGTTTGTATTGTTTAGAATGTGTGATCAAGTGTTGTAGGCATGTACCTGTGGCTATATTTCATGTGTTGTGGAATTGAACTACAATGTACGATTGTATTGAGTGATATATTGTGAATGTGAAGTGTCATGAGCGACGGATTGTGTTACAGTCTGTGAGAATGTGTGGTGACTGTTCGCGCTCGTTTGTGTGGTTTTGAATATTATGAGATAATATTCTTAAAGTGGGGGGCAGTGTCACAGAACGAGCGCTAAAAAAGAGCGCGCCGCCAAATCCTTGCGACAACGGGCGGCAGAAACGCCGCGAGGTAAAAAGAAAAAAAAAGAGAGAAAGCAAACATCCAGGGCTCCCGGGCGCGCGCTCTCCCCGCAGAAGCACGGCTTCGCAGACGATCCTCCTCACCCCACATCGGCGGCCCAGCAAGGCCGCGATTTTTCTAGAACGAAGGAGGCGGGGTCAGACCGAGTGAATCATCCTCCGGAGAGGGCAGTCGAACCGTCTCGTGCCTCTCCCCAGCCTTCGCTGCGCATCACGCCGACGAAAGGAGGAGAACGTTCTGGAAGGTGGCGCGGAAAGTATTTAATCGAGCGGCCGAGACGAGAAATCAGGAGAAGACGGAAAGTTAGCGCCGGAGCGCGTAGGAATTCCGCCGTGTAGTCGGCGAAGGTTCTGCCCGTAGTGACAGAGCAGGAGGAGACGGAAGTTAGCGCCAGAGCGCGTAGGGTATACCGCCGTGTAGTCGGCGAAGTTTTTGTCGGTAGCGACAAAGCGGGAGAAGAAGATGATTTGCACCTGAGGGGTGACGACTCGAGCTACAGGCAAGAGCGTGTGTCTACCGCTATCGAGCGAGGACGCGTGGCAACAGCTGCGTGTGTGAAGCCGACGTGTTCGGGCGAAGAAGTTTGAAGCTTGGAGAGTGGCCAATTGAAGACGCGAGGTTTCCTGGAAGAGAAACTTCGGGACAGCGGAACGGCAACAAGCAACAACGCTGGACTTTGAGTGAGTGATTCTCGGAAGAGTATCATTCAGACTTTGGTTCCAAGGACTTTGGACTGGATAGGTTTTCTATCTCTTTAGTCTTTAAGTGTCCTGGTTGTTCAATGCATGCGACTGCATTGTAGTGCGTATCGTTGTCTGTGTCCGTTGTTTTGAGTGTGGCTGATTGTACTGTGTAGTACGTTGTTTGATTGGTGACGTATTGTATGTAACTATTGTGGAGTGTGCATACGTGTGTATTGTTTTTGATCTGCCGTTAATGAGAATATAATTTTGTTTGTTTATCAACTCTCGGCTCTGACTTGTTCTTTGGACCACAGCCGGCGTCCGCTGGCGCGCCAAAAAGGACCACTTCTAAATTGTCGACGCTTTCGTGGTGCGGTTCGGGGGGCCGATACTTCGACCCTTGGAATTAGCCCGGCGATTGCCTCCCTAATTAACGGGACAGGTGTGACACATGTATTTTTTTCTTTACGATTTGCAGTGCTATTCAATACTTCGAGCTTGTATTGGGTTACTGTGGTGTCTATTCTTGCTCCAATCTTGCATAAGTGAGCTATAGAAGGCGGGCAGTACGCAACGAAATAAATAAAAAAATATTTATTATAACTTTTTACTTGATGCAGAACGTCAGTTTATGTGAGTTTTATTGTTTAAAATACTTTCTTCAGAATATTTGGTAGGAGCTTGACTAAAAGTGCATGAAAACAAAATTATGTAGTTGCTCCTGCCACTGCGCCTAGACATCAACAACTTTAGCGAGAACAAGCTAAAAATACCTGGAATATACTTTATTCATTCATTTCATTTTTCTTGTTTCCGGTCGATAAAGGGTGAAAGGCTGGCCGCAAGACTGCAAGACTCCTATTTCTTGACCTGGACGAGAGAGAAATAATGAAACTGCGAATAAGCGAGAAGCAACCGATCTGAGGCGACTGATCATTTAGAAGCATTAGGCACTAACATCGTCTCTATGAGCTCTACTTCACTTAAATGACCGGATAAACTGGAAGCGACTTTTGTTCCTCTTTTGTTACATATATACTTTGCAGTACTTGTTATAGTACACTCATCTGATGTTTTAACGCTAGCCGAAGCAGTCGAGGCACCCTTTGACATCTGAGAGTCACAATCGAGAGAAAACGATGATGCATGGATGCTCTCTCTGTAGAGAAAATAACAAAACTTCGAACGTAAGGATACTATAGTGCTGGCGCTTTATGACTAAATAAAAATGAAATAAAGGCAAGCGTTAAAGGACTTGTGGCACTCGTTGAGAAACTTTAGAAATTCTTGGGGGAAGTAGCGCGCTTATTGATGGCCGGTGTTTCGCGCTTCTTATATCTTTCGTTGCTCTTTAGATGTTTATTGGGTTTTACCAGATGAAGTTGGCGTCCCTTATTTTATTATTTTGCCGTCCGTTCTCAATAAAACACAGGGATAGACATATTTTACGCATATTTCATCGTATATACACATTAGCAGGCTTCAGCCTGTCTAAATGTACAGAGCAGTCAACGAAGTTATCGATTCCAGCCTAGCCCACCATATGCAAGAAATTGTTTTTGTAGGCCTAAACTGGAGCGACAATGTGACGAAGTAGTTGGAAATAGAAGCTGGCGCCGACAGCAGTCTTTTTGTCTCTCTTGTTTTCTTGTTCTTTTTTTAGTTTACCGCCCAGTTCTTTTCCCCGGCACTCGTACACTTTTTGTGCATTATATCTTCGTTTTGTGAACCACTCTGTTGACCACATGTCTTTTCTCATCAGGTTGGTTGTGTTCTGTTCACATTTTTGTTTACGTTCACTGTACGTTTGACACAGCACACTCTGTTGGTTGGTGATCTATATTGTAAAAAGTATTTAGCCCCATCTTCTGCCTTATACACACCTGTATACACGGCAGACAAGCGCAGATATGGCGAGTTTAGAGCAAGAGTCTAAAACTCGCCTCAACTAGCCGGCCCCAGTACATAATTTAGTCACGAGAGGGCAGATCAAGAAAATGAGAGAGAAGGGGCATGAGCAAATATTCACCTAACGCTGCCTTTCTCAATACTGATCTTCAAGATGACTGAAATAAAGACGCCTATAGGGAAATAAAGAGATTTTGTTGTGTGGGTATCCTTCAACATATGATGACCACATGGGGAGCCTCACGAAAAAATAAACAACAACATTTGAGACCTGTCGAGTGTCTGCAGCTCACCCCAACAAAGTGTTAAGGTAGAGTGGGGTAAAATGAGACATGGGGCAACGCGACATTTTCACTTTACCCGTCTCTGTACGTAATACAACAACTACTTTCTTAGAGATCAGTGATGGTTCTTGTCACCCTTTTGATGTGCCAAAGTGTTCGCGCTGGAAAAATTACGGTGCTGGTGTCAGTGTGTTCGTGACGTGTCAAAAAGCGGCCAAATACTGCTCCACCAAACTTTCAGATACGTGCAATAATAAAATGAAATCAGTCTTTATTTCAGAAATGTATAAATAAAAACATGGCTGGGGAGAAGGGGGAAAAAGCTGCTCAGTAGCGGCTTGATGAAGCTCTCTTCTCCCGTACACATCTGTAGAGCAGAATACACGGGGCACAAATAGCACGTACATAAAAGAAAGTAGATGAAACAATTGAGAAAAACACGGTGTACCATAAAAGTGGACAATTATACAAGTGCATGCACTTGTATTATTGCTTGTAAAGAACTCATGCGTCAGCACAGCAACGAAAATACTTATTTTGTTACTTTAAATTACAAGCCCCGCCACGGGGGTCTAGTGGATAAGGTACTCGGCTGCTGAGCCACAGATCGCGGGATCGAATCCCTGCTGCGGTGGCTGCATTTTCGATGGAGGCGGAAACGCTGTAGGCCCGTGTGCTCAGATTTGGGTGCCCGTTAGAGAACCTCAAGTAGTCGAAATTCCCGAAGCCCTCCACTACGGCGTCTCTCATTATCATATGGTGGTCTTGGGACGTTAAACCCCACATATCAATCAATTATTCTAAACTATAAGCTACATAACACTGAAAATTTAGTTTTTTTGTGCCTGGGAACAAAGCAAAATTTTTTTTTTATTCTGGCGTGTGAGAGGGGCAAAACGCGACAAAAAACATCTAGTTACCTTAGAGAGATTCTTCTCAATTGAAAAAAAAAATAACGTACACTCATTAAAAGTCATATTTGTTGTTTAGGAGGGTTCGGAAATAAGAGAGACAATCACAGAGAGCTTCCTGGGAGCAAAATGACATGAGAAAGCAGTGAATGCACCTTCAGGAGAAGACTTCCTCAGTTTGCGCTGCATCGAGGTTTTTCGTGTTACCAAAGATGCTCTCAAGAGATGCATAAAAATAGCGGAATTTCGAAGTCAAGTCGTTCAAAAACACGTCTCGGAATTGAGTTTTTACGACGTTTCTACAATACCCTAATCAAGAAAGTGCTAAAGATCTGTATCGAACCCAGTTTTCAGCCTGAGCATTTATCCTTCAAAACGGCAAAAAGAGGTAAAGAAGATACGTAAAAACATATCTCGCTTCCATTTGTTGAATAACCCAATCAGCTGCAAGTGTTCACCAAAAGACAACATTAGCACAAACAAAGCCTCGCGGTGTTCGATCTGCAAGGAGTTTCGGAGCAACACAACACCGTGTTCTATTAGACTCAATGCGCAGAATCTAAAGACGGGGCTCCTTAAGACTGCGTAAGGGCCCACAGAGCGAATTTCAAGTCTTTGTGTAACGAAAAACTACATGAATGGTTTTTTAACACTGTCTTGTTTTGTCCCACGCAACGTCTCGTTCAGCCCTGAAGATTGGGACATAATGAGACATCAGGAGTGTGTTTTATTGATTTTTAAAATAAAATTGTGAACTGTGGAAACATGGGAGTATTTATGTAGCACGTATTTTGTACCTGAAGCAAAGTTTATACATTGATGTCTAATTCTAAGAAGCGAAATAAAAATAGATAATCACTATTTAAACATTTCTGTCGCATTTTACCCCACCCTACCTTATCAATCGCAATAGGTGTGTAAACAAAGCGGGTGTACACTATTCATCAAAGTCACGAACGTCTAATTTCCCATGAATTCACGGGCCGCTTGAAAAATGCCTGCGGGCCGCATGTTTGAGAAAACTGCTCAGAAGGCTCCTTTATTTTCAAAGTTCTTTCACATAATAAGGTCTGTTTAAGCTGATTTCTCATTGATGAGTTCAATCAAATGAGCTGAAAGAAACCGCTCGAAAAAAAAAAAGCTCGTCCTTTTTTCCCTGTAGTCTTACAGCCAGATATTGGCTGCTCGTCGCTTCAGCTATTCAATAATTGGCTGCCCTCAGGCGCTGATGTTTAGCACCCCTCTTGACGACGGGTGAAGTAGACTTCATTGTAAAATCATCACCGCTTGCTATAAAGAAAAAAAATCACAGCATTAACGAACAGGCCAGGTATTCTAATTAACGAACAGGCCAGCTACGTCATTAGTTTTCCCCAAACATTTCTCAGAGTACAAAAAAGCGCCTGCGTAAAACTCGCAAAGCAAGTCTAGCTTTCTGTGCATGGTATGTCGCCGTTCACATTCAGTTTACCACATCGTTGCATGCCCACTCCCACAATTGACAGCCAAGAATATTCACCAGCTCTTTCACTTTCATCACTTCCTTCTGAAAGCACACCCGGCGCTCATTGTCTAACTTAGCTATAAATGAGGCATTTGTGTCTTTCAATACAGTAACAATACACAGAAGGTGTTTGGTAGCTTGCTGGACACACCGCGAAAGTCATCGACTGACACACACCAGAGCTACCACTAGCATTGAACGTTGAAGAAGCAGCAGCGAATTGAAATGATGGAGCAGTGTGTACATGACCGACAAAATCAAGCAGATAGATAGAAAGGCTCAAATAGATACAAAAGTCATCCGTTTCACAGGAAGCAAACTACCCGGAAGCAAATTCACCTAGGGGAGAGGTGTACTGAAAAAAGAACAAAAAGAAAAAAACACTGGCAAAAGTTTTTATGAGGGTCATTTCAGAGAGTACGCGCCTTCGGGTTCGTCGGAGACTCGAACCACGGATCCCAAAGCGGCGCCCCTTTGTTGGTGTACGTGCCATTTATTTTATTTGAAAGTGAATGGCTCGCACGGAAGTTATGACAGCACTGTATCCTCCACGATCATTTCCGCAGGTACGTGGACGTATTGTGAAAAGTTTAGGTTGGTTTAAAAAAAAAATCTCTCCCTTTTCTCTTTCTAAATGCAAAGCATCTCTTAGCCAACTTCGGCGACTTTGAGCGTGTCTATATCTATCTATCTATCTATCTATCTATCTATCTATCTATCTATCTATCTATCTATCTATCTATCTATCTATCTATCTATCTATCTATCTATCTATCTATCTATCTATCTATCTATCTATCTATCTATCTAATCGCTTAAGTTTGGGTGCTCTCGTGGTCACCCCCTCAACTTAGCGTGAACCAAAATTAGCATAGGAGGGTTGGATGGTATGACGAATATCATGCGCTGGTCAAGACATGAATAATGTCACAATCCCGTCGTGTACGTCGTGAAACACTTCCCGCCAGACAGTGGCTCATGCCCATGGGCAGGTATGTCCCGCTGGTATGCGGGTATGTGCCACAGGTGATTGACACTCAGCATCTACCCAGGAATAACGAGACCACTCGTGGACAATTCTAACGTGCGAGCATTAAGAAATACCCGACATCGGTAGCATCGATTCAACGAATGCAAGGAATAAATGTCAGGGTCCCAGCTGGAATCGCACCCAAGCATTCTGCGTTGCAATGAAACATTTTCCCACAGACCTAGGCCATGTCCAGGAACTACTTTTCAAATATATATTAATACCGTGAAACGTCAATAGTGGTTGCAGTGCTGCATACCCAATTTTATAAACATTACATATGTACTCCTTTGAAACAGCCGTCACGTCGGGTCAACGTCAGTTGTGGTAAGTTCATATGCACTGCATTTGATTTATGTAGCAATGTCCAGACCAGCATCTTCGCCAGCATCAGCGCTTCATATCAGCTTCTGCATGGTGTTGCTAATACGCATGTTTCAGTTGACATCGCTGCGTAAGTGCAAACAATTGGTTATGTAAACATATGTAACTCTTCACAACATATATGCGTGCGTGGAATATTTGTACATATATTTAGCGTCATTTCATGACGTGTCGCTCAATAAAAAATACGGCAACATAGTCACCTTCCAACCGCATGGTTCGCATAACGTTGATTGCCAGGTCAGTGGGGTCTGCCGATTTTTTTATTTCTTGCGATGTTCGAAGTGTATAGGGGAAAAAGATGAATCGTCTCTCAGTTTGCTTGCCGGCTCAAAAAATACGGTGGACCGATTGGGTTCTCGCGTGATGACGAGCGTGTAAATCGCCAGTTCTTGCCTCGTATGCTTTCCCGAATAGCACCTCACTGGTCGTCTCAAGAGCGCCTAGAACTTGTTCCTTATTTGTCGCTCTCAACGGGCTGACGCATTGGGAGTGATCAGCGCAAGAGAATTCAAATCGTTCGCGTGAGTGTGTTGGAAAGAACTCCCAAGCATTTCCCCGAGGGTGAACATGGTTAAGTGCGAATACACGGGGTGATGCTATGAGGGGTATTTATTAATTCGCACTATTATATTTATTAATCACACTATGGTGCCTTTATGGTGTAATGGTTCCTGCGAATCGCAATTTGATCACACGGGGAAGTTTACGTTAATTCACTGGCGAATGCTAACGGATTTTAACTTTACTCCCCCTCACGACCCGCTCTCGACGGGAGACTGAGAGAGAAGGCGGGCGCGCGAGAGAGAGGGGTGCGCGCGCAGCTGCAGCGAGCGAGGAGAGCGGAGGAGCGAGCGAAGGGGGAGGGGGTATAAGGCGCGTTACTGACACCGATATCAGCGTCGCGTCCGGGGCTTATTCGGCAGAGCGTCGCGCTGCGGCCCGCCAAGTCCTCTTTCTTTTAAAGATAGAGAGAAGACTGCGGACGCCGCCAACGGCGGTGGATGGTTGGGGGTCGCTTATAAAGTGTATTCACATTTAAAAGTTTCTGGCGTGGGATGATTTTGTTTCATTTTTTGGTTGGATGGTTGATTCGGAGTTGAGACCCGCCGCGGTGGTCTAGTGGCTAAAGTACTCGGCTGCTGACCCGCAGGTCGCGGGATCGAATCCAGGCAGCTTCACATATACCAAAATAGGTATGACGTCACGTGAATGGTTGACGAAGGTATCTGACTGGTGCGTACATGATAATCATGAGATGCGTGTCATGTAAGAACATGAGTGCATGCCACATTCAAGGCGCGAATACAGTCCGACGAGACCCGGCGCGCGTGAACGCTGGCGTTCGTTTCGTCGCGTCACGCCAGTGATGCCACGCAAGGCGCCGATGTGGCGCCTCCACGCTGTGTTGCTTTGACGCATGCGCGTTTGAGCGCGCTCGACGTCCCTCTGTCGCGAAGAGAGGCAGACGCGGTGCTGTCCGGGCAAGGAGGTTATACTAATCTTCTGGAGTGGCGGTCCCACATAGCCGCCAATGTATCGAAGTGAAGCCGCGGCGGCCATGTTGCTCAGGGCAGAAGGCGGTGGCGGCTGCCTTGTAGCGCCGTAATGCTGTGGTCGCTGGCAGCCGTGCGTTTCGTTATAGCTACTAAAGCACCGGTTTATTATTCTTAGGCAGCGAGGGAACGTGGGAGTGACTCTAATGCATATATGCTTTAGTTTTTCTTTGACACTTAGCGTTTTAGGCGTGTTTAAAAAAGAAAAAAAAAGCCAGGCATGCACGGAACGCGCAGCACAGTCGCACCTAAAGCTAGAAAAGCGGTCTTTCAGAGCATTTTCTAAACACTCTTTGGGACGCTACAAGCACACTGCTGTGTACCCACAGTGCCTTAAATATTGATGCACTTTGTGTAGTAGGCCAGCATTCACTATGCTATCTTTCGTCGTTCTTTGGAGAAGCGTACGCGGTATCCGCTACACACTTGTTGGAAAGTTTGTGCAGATTTTTTTAAGCAGTGGCTGATGACGATGAAGAAATATGCGTGAAGTGGGCATGCGGCACAGTTAAAGGGTGGTAAAGAACAAGTTTTCCAATGAGTTGGAGCATTAGACGACCCAGTCGTTTAGCAATTCGTATTGTGTGACACCTGGCTGTTTCTTCGACGTTATAAAACGCTTTCTTATTCCTTTCCCGACATCAAGTCTGCCTATGGCCCGTTTAGAAACAGTTACAAGCACTGGCGTGGCTCAGTGATAGAATACTTGAGGCTCGCAGAGGACCTGGGTTAAAATTCCATTGTGTTATTGATGTTCTTCATTTACCGAGTTTTTTTTTTGTTCTATACTGGTTAGGGGTGGCGGCGGACAACTACGGCGTCGCAAAGGACCTGTGTTCTGACCTCATAACAATTGTCACTGTAAAAAAAAAGAATTGTACTGAAGGATATCAATTCGCAATATATGCTTACACAGTTGCCTCACAGCAGAAATGACCAGTTAGGAGATGCAAGGAACGTATAAGTTTCACTCACACGCAACCATAAGCCCTTGGCGAACAACAGTGCAGCGTGTGTGCAAACTCTTTTTATTAGGGGAGGGGGGAGGGGGTGTCTTTCACCTTTTCACGTACTCGTTCGTGAAGCTCCTGGATATACAGGGAAAAAGATGCTTGGAAAACTTGCAATCGTTCCTCTGAGGATACGTTCTGTTCCATTATCTGGTCGAAGAAAATCCGAGAATCATCAATGCATCTTAAAAGGCCCCATTGGTACTGCTGCGTACGATGTCGTACCCTTCTTTTTCAGCTGTTAATTGTACCTTGTTTGTGATTTTTTTCAATTTTTTTTATTTTTTGTTTTTTGCCTGTACCATTCTTTTGTGGGTGAAGTTCAGGGGTGGCGGAATTTTGACAGATCCATCAATTAGAGGAGCTTTAGGCGAAAGTGTACTTCCCTGAATTTTCAAAGGAGCTCGTTTCCTTTTTCTCCGGCATAAAGAGAAGCGTATCGCAACATATCGGAAATTTTGAAACTGGGAGCGTAGTACGTATGCAAATATAAGAAGCTCCAAATCCCAGAAATGCAGAGCCGGTGCTACATTAGCTACCTTTCGAAAGCGAAGCGCTCACTTCTGTTAGGCACACTCGCGTACTGGCTTTCGTAAGTGCGCATGGAAACGATGCAAACACGCTAGTAATTTTATAAGCCCGCCATCTCGCTATTTACCTTGTCTCATCGAAGCAGCATGCTTCAACACGTGTACTAAACATCATTCGTCATTATTTGTTTTTTCGGCGCTTAACCTTTTCCCCTCATAGCGCACTCTCGTGTGCCGCGCATTACGACGTCTTCGGAACCCTGAAACGTACAAAAAATTTATTCCAAGTATCTCTGTGCACCCGGACGTAAAAAGGAAGTATATGTAGTCACGAATGCAGTCGTTGTCATGAAAACATGCGAGCAAAAGCGAGCGGGCGAAGCGTGCCTACGTGCACATCAAAAGTTGTACCCGGTGTCCGCTTCACATGATTCGCGCTGCCAAATGCTACCCAAGAGCCCGCCATCGTCATTTTTTAATGTCATTACTTACGTGTTCAAAACCATTATGTTCAATTAGAGGCATCACGCGCAACATTACTCGCACTAAAACAACGCGAAAGCCACGTACGCTACAATGCGCCCATCCACTTTCTGCCCTGAGCAATTTGGCGGCGGTAAGCTTCAGGTACGGAGCCCCTCCGCCACTCCAGAAGATTTAGTATAACCTCCTTGTGTCCGGGTAACGTCGTCGGCGCGAAATGCAGCATGGCGCATTCCGCACCGGTTGCCACGGGGCCACGCTGACAGACGCTGGTCGCGCCGCACCTGGCGTCAGACTATAGTGCTCGCGTTTTGCTAGCGTAGCGTCGCTGAGTCCAGCGAGCGGGCGCGCCAACGTTCCATCGGAGTATATTGGGGACCCCATGATGCGCTCGTCACCTTTTCGCTAGCTTCACATATACCAAATTTGGTATTACGGAACTTGATTGGACGACGAAAGTACGTGACTGGGGCAAACATGATAATCATGAGATGTGTGTCTTATAACAACATGACTACACACCACGCTGATAGTGCGCTCGTGGCCGTTTCGCTTGCTCCACATATACCAAATTTGGTATCACGTGACATGAATGGACGATGACACGTCCAAAAAGCACAATGATGACATTCATGTCATATAAAACATGACTACATGCTACGCTCATAGCGTGCTCGCGGCCGTTTGTCTAGTTCTACATGTAACAAATTTGATATTACGTGACAATAATAGTCGACGAAGGCAAATGGCACGTCCAAACCTGAGAATAATGACATGCGTCATGTGAAACTTGACTGCATGCTACACTCATAGCACGCTCGCGGCCGTTTCGCTAGCTCCACATATACCAAATTTGGTATCAGGTGACGTGAGTACATGGCGAAGCTAAATTAGACGTCTTAACATGATAATCATGACATAAAAGTTGTGTACGACATAATTTACCTCGGCCACGTAACGTTGTGCTGATGTTAAAGTGACATATCAAGCTACCTTATTTGTGCTTCGCATACCATCGAGTCCCACTGTACGTGCGATCTGCCAATTTTTGTTTTATGAAAGGCAACTACATACAACCAGTCTAATTCGTGGGATGTATTAGCTTTTCTATGAATATAGCCTCAAATAGGCCACCAATCTTACAAATGTGTGTGTGTGTGTATTTTGTCTATTTGACCACGATGAGATGGTCCATGGTTGCAGTGTTTCCCATTACGCACTGGATAACTAAAAGCTTGGAACTTGTTTTCCCGCATTCTTAGTACGTACTAACAGTAACTGAAATAGTGGACTCACTCTAGAATCAAATTTCAGACTCTTGAAAGCTCACTCTGCCTATAGCTTTTTTCAGTCAATTGTGCATCACTGCTGTAGAGGAAAAATGCCAGCGCCACCTGTGCTAGACTTGTGCATAAGTTGAAGAGTTCCAGGTGGTGAAAGTTTTTGCAGACTTCCACTACGGTGTCTCTCGTAATAATGCTCTCGCTTTTGAACGAAAAACTAAACAGCTAATAATATTAGTTGTCTTGACCTTCCATCATGCTATGAGGATCGGATCATTATCGAATACTTTTCTCTCAACCGCTGATGCTGTTGCGGATTTCGTTTATATTGTATAGTGAAATATTTTGTCTTCCTACAGATGAGAAAGTGGGTGTGTCACAGTGTGAAACTATTGTACAGAAGGTGTTCTTGATCTCATAAACTGGAATGCTGATAATTGACATTCCAGGAAGAACTACAACTCTTCTTTTATGTCTGAGAACATCAGAAGTCTGAAACAGAAACGTTTACACCCGCTGATATTAAGTGTGCCGCGACCCCAATCTCAAAAATCTTGCTTTCATCAAACAAATTTACATCTATGTTTATCCATTTAGGCCTGAAAAAAAATACACGACGTTGTTGAAATAAAATAAACGACGCTGTTGATCCGTTAGAAGCTTAATTCGTAAATTATCAATAAAATAACAAGGAATCTTTAGAAAGTTGTACTAATAAAAACGGGTAATTTCTTAAACTCCATTTTACACAAAGGTTCATTGTTAAGATTCTTACTTCCTCTCTCCGAGCAGAATAACTGTAACAGTAGCAACAACTACTCATAAACGTAACAAAGAACCACATGAATGAGTTAGTGACGACTTATTTTGTGCGGGGAGCCGTAGTCGCTTGCTCGCGCGTTTCAAGCGACTGAAAAGCCAATCGACGTCGCCTTGT
This sequence comes from Rhipicephalus microplus, assembly GCF_043290135.1. Taxonomy (NCBI): domain Eukaryota; kingdom Metazoa; phylum Arthropoda; class Arachnida; order Ixodida; family Ixodidae; genus Rhipicephalus; species Rhipicephalus microplus. Next base: position 74,066,954 of record NC_134704.1, read on the forward strand.
CCTCCTCGTCGCTCTATTTCAGTTCAGCGATCTGAGGAAATAATGTCGGAGGGACAAAGAAATCGTTTTTAAATGGAGCGACCTCAGTTATGGAGTACGCACTTATCATGAACCAGCCGCGCACAAACCTTTACTCTTGGTACTCGGCTGCTGACCCGCAGGGCGTGGGTTCGAATCCCGGCTGCGGCGGCTGCATTTCCGATGGAGGCGGAAATGTTGTAGGCCCGTGTGCTCAGATTTGGGTGCACGTTAAAGAACCCCAGGTGGTCTAAATTTCCGGAGCCCTCCACTACGGCGTCTCTCATAATCATATAGTGGTTTTGGGACGTTAAACCCCACATATCAATCAATCAAATCAAACCTTTACTCTTCAGCGTCCCCGTTGAGAATGAGTTCTCCACGGCTTTCAGTGACATTGTTGCTTTCGAGATGACAAACATCAAGTGATCTTCTCCTTCATTCTCCAAGTTGCAAAGTTCTTTCTTTTTTTTTTCTTCGTTGTCTCGTACTTATACGCCGATTACCGGACCGCCCTTCGCCACTCGCAAAGAGAAACAGCAATGTAAGCGAGAAACAGCACAATGTTATGACGAACTGTTCTGGTAAACGCATACTCATATACATTCTGCGGATTTATGAAGGACACGATGCCTTCGCCATGACTGCAGCTGATTTAGTTATCGTTTGCACGTTCTTAAAGATCGGCGTACCTTTCACAGGGCGTTGCGTGCACGAAGGTAATACGGCTGCACCTCCAAGCGCTATGACAATCGGGAAATATGGCATATTGGAGCAACCGTAACTTCTCCGACGTAAAGCCCCATGCATCGCCACCTGTTTACTTAGACGTAATTTCACCGAGAAGTCATGCAAAAATGCACGAATGCCTCGTATCACGGTAGTGATACGGTAGTGATGCAAAGCCACAAAATATACCGTTTGCAGAGCACTTCAGTGGGGCCGGCCTGTCGCACGGTGTCGTATGCTGTGGCAGCGCCTCCTCTGTATTATAGGAAGCAAGGAAGCAATAGAGAAAAAAAAAGGAAGAGAATAGAAACAAAGAGAAATAAACAGAAAAACACAGGAACTGCAAAAGAGAAAAAAACTAAAGAGAGGAGAAAAAAAAAAAGCGAAGACCGAAGAGAAACAAGCAAGGCTGCCCCGCCCCGCGCTTCCCTGAAGCTTCGCGCTCGAAGTGCGATCTGGCTTAATTTCGTTTTTTATTTTTGTAAAAGTGTACCAACTTGAGAAATTACTTAATGATAAGCATCGATAATAGTATTCCTCCTAAGCGGTCACGCATCGTAATTTAAGTTGATGTCTATTGCTATTGCAGTGTTTAAAATCGAACAAGTTTCGGGTTATACTACGAAAAAGATCCTGAATTGCCTTCGCTACAGAGCGTCTGTGCCTTCATAAATCATCAAGTGGCTATTACACTTTATGGTTACTTCCTGACGTCAAAATCGCCGCATAGGTGGAATAAGAAGACACTGATTACAAAATTATGCAGCTTTACGCCTTTCCTCCCTAACTTAGGTGGTAACTATGCGGATAATAAAATTACCTTTCACAATGATGGTAAATTACCTTTCACAATGATTTTTTAATAATTATTGCATAATCGAAACACTGAAACAAAACATAGATAACAGAGAAAAATAGCCACAAGTCAAGTATTAATAACCTATGTCGTTCACAACCTCTCTCCACGTCCTTATTTTTTAAAGAGTCAAAATAAAGTCAGCTGATTCATTCTTCGCATATTGCAATAACTGTAGTGCACTCGCAAAAGACCGGTGAGACATTTATGTACTAAGAACGGGTTTAGAGGTTTACGCATAGAAACTTTTTGGCTGCTGTAATAGTTGTTTCTGTTCCGTGCTTATTGTTCCTTTTTCCTTTGCTCTAAAGGATAGCTTACGTGACGTGCTTCTATACCGGGTCATAAGAGATTGCTCATCTTAAGTTCACTGTTTGCTAACTCAGCCTCATTAAACTAAACATCTGAGACACCTGCGATGTTTCCAACGCTCCACTCAATTTTGTGGTCCAATGCTGTGCTTGGCCTTGCTCTAGTGCTCTTTGAAAGATGACGCTGCGCCGGCACGAGATCCACTTGAGAGAGACTCTTCTGACTTATGTTCGAAAGCATAGCGTGCTTGACAGAACAGCTGGCTTGGGTCGCCACATATATTCGATGATGATTGCGATTGCACACGCAAGAAAAATTTCGAATTCGTTCTGGGAAATCCCGCAAGGTGGGAGAAAGACTGAGAAAGTGAAACTGACTACCACATCTCTGTAGCTCGAGGCCACAAGGAAATTCATTCGGATTTCACAGAAACAGAGTTTCTTTGTAGCAAAAAAAAAAAATCGTCCTGATCCGCAAGTCGAAGCCGTAGGACTAAGCTTGCAGATCAAATTTTAACATGGGAAATACGTTATTTAACCTTTATAGAATGCTTGCATAGGGACACAAAACGACAATATAATCACTTCGTAGTTGCGTTTCTCACAATATGTAAAGTGCCTTTGTCATGTGCAGCAATTGTGCAGTCTAATAAATTGTTATAGCTAAAGATGGTAATCATGGAGCAGGTTTGTGATGCGAGAGAGAGATGCTCAATTTGACGGAGGCTAAGAAGTCGGCCTGCGGGCCTGTGAGAAAGTTGTGGCCTGCTTTGTACTCGGCCCATGAAAGGAATGAAATAGAAAACTAAGTCTATTGGGGAAATACGATAGAAGTGATGCGTACGCACATAATCATCGAAGTGGTTACGTTAGGATCTAAAGCGTGGTTCAGTGCTCTTCAAATATTTCATAACAGTGCTTGCGGTTCTTGATAATCTTAAAAAGCACATCCCGTTCCAGTAGCCATCATCAACAGTTGCTGTGAATCTAAGAGCAATGACAGTCACAGGACAGGTTCGTAGTATTTCAGACAGATGACAGCATCTATAGTTGGGGCTGTACACTCGTTCGATGTGGAGGTGGTAGCGTCGAGAGAAGGAAATACAAACGTGAATCCCATGAAGCAAACCTGCTTGCATTTGGTTGATTTCTTTAGAAGATGACAAGACCGGACATAACTTATTTCGTGAAAGCTACTGTATAATATTGGTTTGATTAAGCCATGTAAACTTTTGAGCAACACCGTGGTAAAGGTGTCCACAAATAGTTTACGTGGCCTCGTCTGCTTTTTTTTACATTGAAATGTTTAAACAAAGATAATCTCACTTGTTTTTCCGCTAGCCTGCCAAAGCAGAGTGAGAGTGTTTTACTTTTATGTATCTTAATCACTGCGCAACATAGAATACTTGCATGATCTGTACCGATCCCACAGTTTCAATAAGATGTCAGTACATCCTCGTCTTTATTATACAAAGGGCACAGTTAGTTGGGTATGTAAGTTTAGTACTTAAGAGCGTCACCTGTAAATATCACAACTAAACAAGAGAAGGGCCTGGAGAAAAATAAAAGCGAGCGCCGGACGGAACAGTGATTCTGAAACAAAGAACCATTAAAGAATGTGTTAATGCTGCCTAATAGGACAGCCGTACACTTATAAATGATGCCGACTGAGACGGTGACAAAGGTAATGCACGTTCAAATCAATCTTTACAGTTCCAGTGATTTTGTGACGACAACAGCGATTAAACTTTTTCCAATTATGGCAACATCAACATCTGTCGCAAATAGAGGCGGGTGACGATGATATGAACATTTAGTTCGAGCGTATGCCAATATTTAAGTGGTGCATTCTGTCGATGTCCTCTACTTTTTCTGCCCCCCCCCCCTTCTCTTTCATACACGAAGACGGACTAGCGATGTGTGGAGGAGATAAAACGCTTCACTTTTCCCTGCCTTCTTTTCTGTGAAGACCTTTTGCATATATATCGCTCTTGAATATTGCGACGACGGGTTTCCATATCAATGACCATGTCATGAGACAGTTCCCAAGAGCTCGACAGCCCATAATAGTGATGTTCAAGATTCGTGAGGGTGCGAGCATTGCGAGGGAGGAAAAGCGAGCCGCGGTATTAGGAGTCTGAACGAAGAAGCCATCGCATTTATCTTGACACCGCGGTACAGCAGGTCTATCCTGTATACCCAACTACAGCCGGAAGGAGCTTTCTGTCCTCTCACGAACCTGCCAGCGCGAACCGAGGAACAAGCCTGTCGCCGAGTGTTGGCGGCGTCGGGCGTTCGCACCTAATATTGATGACACGGCCTAGAGACGCTGGCTTTGGGAAGAAGCGATGGTAGAAAGCCTAGGCGAGCTGACTTAACGAGGAGGAGACATTTTCCCGCCTTCGCGAGAGGGTACTTTTTTCGTATGAACGCAGAGGCGTGCCCGCCGCATTTTCGTAAATACGCCCCTGTGCTTCTCCAAACCCCGCGCTGCACTTTGCCCACACTGCCAGCTCATTTTCATCTTGAAGCGTCTTCGACACAGAACTTCAAACAAGTATTTATTCCTTTCGAACGGGGATATACCGCGTTGATGACGGTTCCCATTTTCGAGTCTAATCCATGCGTGCAAAGCTTCCTTTCTCCATTTCGGCGCGCGAACTTACTACAAAGGTGACTGGCGAGTCTGTTTGTATGAAGACTACATTTCGCAGTTCTAATCTTCGTGTTTCGATCTTTATGCAACCAGTGTGCCGCACACACGTACAGTCAAACTTGGCTTTTAGTAACAACGCCATTTACTAGTGCCTCTAGCCTCTGATACGGCTACCAGCGAGTTATAAATCTGTATCTCTAAGCCCACACCTTTATTCGTTGCATGTACCGCAAGTCAATGCGAAGTCGGAAACACGTTGTAGATGCCCTGTTCGGGTGACCACACTTACAGGGACTCTATTTCGAACGCATTCTTGATGATGCATTTGGCGCGTATACCTCTGACACTGTTGCATGCGGACGTCTTTCCAAAGTAAATAATGATAATGCTAAAGAGTAGCACAATGAGATCAAACAAAGAAAATAGACATACACTAGAAATCAGGATATGATAAAGTCTGTTTATGTCCCTAATTTATCATATATTTTTTCTATCTTTTGTGACTTGTGCGGTCTATTAAAAAGTCATTGCGGTCGATTAGAAAACTCATGAATACGTACATAAATACGTACATCAAATACGTACATGCCACACCAATTCGATCAGCCCCACCGCACGCAACTTTCACAAAAGAGGAAGAAGGCAACAGGTAGGCCAACAAATGGTGTTACCATAGTGGTAATCATTGGCATGCGCAGGGTTCCCCTTCAGAGGAGAGGGGCAAAGGTTCTTTGGAGCAACGCCATCCCTATGATTTCAATGTAATGGGCTGACTTTTCGTCCCGCTTGTATAGTCGGTTACAGCCTGAAAATAAAAACCGCAGCATAGGCGCACAGTGAATGTTGGTGAGTGGGGCGAAGTTTTGGAGTGCTTTATAAACCGTGAATCCTCCGGCCGTCCGTCCAACCGTCCGTCCGTTCATCTGTCTGTCTGTCTGTCCGTCCGTCCATCCGTCCGTCCGTCCGTCAATCCATCCATCCATCCATCCATCCATCCATCCATCCATCCATCCATCCATCCATCCATCCATCCATCCATCCATCCATCCATCCATCCATCCATCCATCCATCCAACCATCCATCCATCCATCCATCCATCCATTCGTACCTGCTGAGTGAGTCATAGAACTAGGTGTTCGCGTACCAAGAGATACAAGCTTGTACAGACTCACGGCTTTTGGAGTTTCTGAAAAAAAAATACCACCCGCATCTTCCCACGGAGGGAATACGAGTAAATGCGTCGAAGAGTGCGGAGGAGAGATATATAATTGGGTAGGGTTTGGGAATGCGTAGGTGTGATTTTGTCTTTAATATTAATGTTTATTGAATGGAGAACCATTGCCTTCACCTTCAAGCGAACGCTGCCTGCGCCTGCCTTGCGAGGCGAGAGAGGGGAAGGTGAGCTACAGTTTTGTTGGTGTCTTACTGATCCGGCGCGAGACGTGGGCATGCTTGTCCTTGCACGATACGCGAGCATGCGGCATGACACGCAAGACGCGATCATACCTAGTCAGGTTTACAGTCACGTGGTGGACCACGCCATCACTGACGCCTGAGCGCGACATCGTGCGACTACAGAATTCTGCGCATTTAAATCAAAATACAAATAAAAGTTTTTTGTGTGTGGCTGTGTTTGTGTGAAGCATCGAATGTACATGTTCTTTCCACGTCATCTCATATCAATGATCATGTAAATGAAGTCTGTTTTGTCTTCTTAGTTATTGTATGTCTAAGAATAAAACTTTCTGTTGAAATGCGATCGACGTCAGTGACAATAATTTTTTTTATCTAAACACGCCTCTGTGTCGTTTTGGGTGCCTGTAATCAGGACGGCTTACTGTTCTCCCATAGTTTAATACGAACTACTCGAAATCGTTAAAGGCTTGCTCTAAACACCCAACAGCGTGCGCGAAAACGCTGGGTGCGATGGAGAAAGTTTTGTCACGACGGCCTCATAAAGTGTGAGGCTCACGGGATGGTTTTACGCTCTCCAATAGTACCAAGTTCTCTAAATTAGTAGCCACTTTTTCTAAACACAAACTTTTTAGAACACACGTTTTTTTTTCTTTTTTTTGCACCTAATGTAGATGAGCTTTTTCTAAATAGCTGCAAGTGTTATTTTTAACCGAACTCTTTTGCGCTATCATCACTTTTTATGACGGGATAGAACGACCATTGGCTTTCGACTGCGTGCCATCTTCCTTCAGGCTGCTCTTTGTGTATTTAAGGGCCAGCTCAATCAGTCGTGTCTAAGGATTTTTTCCCTGACCGGAACGTGTATTTTCTTGACGGTCGGCATGTCACGCTCACTTGGGATTTTAATTGTGTATTGGACACGCCAGCTGACGTGCTTGGTCATCGATGGGGTTGGTCTGACCAACGTTTTCTAGTAACGTTGGGTCTGACTGGAACGTGCGGGAGCGGCGTCGTCTGGTCCAACGTTTTTCTTCGATAGATGCGTACAGACTAGTAAAATGTACAAGATCACAATGTGCGTGGACTTGGAGCATCTATGAACGTGCTGTGATAGAGCCTTAGGAACGTTTTTACTGGGTTTCTCATCTCTTTGTCTTTTGTCTCTTGCACGTCGAATATAGACTAACAATTGGATATACATGTCCTCACACTCTCGGTGTTCTTGCCTCTTTCCGCACAAAACAATTATAAATGCGTAAATTCAAAAATTTGATCAAGATAGACAACAAGATTAGATTAACCCTTCTTAGCATTAGCTGCCATTGAAACAGTATTACATGTTCACAGCAAAACAAAGCGAGCGTAGCTAAAGAACGCTAGACAAACCATAAAAACGTTCTTTATACCAATGGTTCAGTCGTTGCTCGCGTTTGTAGCATTGTCACTTGTTTTTTTTTTCTTGAAAAGCAAGCATGTGATCTAGTAAACATCAATTTATTAAACTAGCGCAAAATACTTATCATAAGCCATATATATTTCTTCAGCAGCTGAAGTATTGGCTCAGTAAAGAGAAAACATTTGTACGATAAGTACTGCAAATGGCTCACAGTATGTGCGAAATGTTTTACGTCTTCGAAACTGTCGAAATGCCGTTCCACGTACAGCTCTAATTTCCAAAATTTCGTATCTTTATGAAGTACCTAAGCTTAGGACAACCGTATCCGCTTCGACTTAGTATCGTTTGGCCTGATGATTCTCGGTCTCGCACTATCGTGGGGCACTTTCGGGCTTCCTTTATTTTGCAGCAGTACGGTGCTATAAGGACGAGATGGCTGCCTTTACATCGACCACTAGGTATGAAGAAAGCAGAGAGTTGAACGACACAGCATTATTCCGTCACTACTCTAGAGACAGTCGTCCCCGTGCTCGTATATTGTTCCTTCGGGTGGCATCATCCTATATAATCCCTTGTTTATCGACCCCCATGCCGCTCTTTCTTCCAATCACCCTCTTTGTTTACGGTGTCGGTGACCCGTTTCTTTCTACTGTCTGTCTATTTTCTCGGCATTCATGCTTTTTGGTTGTTTTATTAGACACCATCATCTGACGTCGCAAGTTATACGCGTTTGTGGGTTTCTTGCTTCTTTGTACGTTTGCCTTCTGATTCCGAATGAATCACAGCGCCATCTTCTAGTGGCTTTCAATAAGTCCCGAGTTGGCGAGGAGCTACTGTACATATACGTCCACTTCCGTTTGTTTCACATCTTTTGTTATGCTGTCTCATTGCACACTATTTATCGTCTATTAACGGAATTTCTTTTCTATCTTCAAAAGTAACTCCTCCAAGCTTTTTTCTTCTCTGTTTTCTCATTTCGTTGGCACTAACTAGCTATAAGTAAGAACTAATTCTTTTTCAATCTATTTTCGTTTGCTCTCCTGTATTTCACTTGCTCCTCGCCCCCGGCCGTCCGGAAGCGAGGAGCAAGTGAAATCAATCTATCAAATCAATCAATCGCCTGCCTTTTTCTTATTATCCTTTTTAGGCCAGTTCATTTTCGTCAACGGATGAGGTTAATGCAGAATGAGCGGAAGCTTTGTAAATGACGTGGTGCGTGTAGCTGCACAGCGAACAACAACGCGCACAGACCAAACACGAAAGTTTCGAGAAGGGCTCAGTAAACAGTATAGAGTGACACTTCACCCGAGACAGCTTCTGAAATTGTTACCGCCGTACGTACGTACGTGATGTACACCTTGGTCGAGGGACAGAGACAGAGTCCTAACCATCATGGTTAACAAGAGACAGCCAGGTTCTGTTGTTCACAGTTACCCTCACGAGGGTTAGCCCGCCTGTTACTCGCCGGTTCTAGATAGTTGACCTTGAGCGAGGAGCTTGCAAGTGTTTAAGAATAGCGATCAAGAAAAATTAGTAGAACACAATACCTCTCGGGTAGCACAAATAATGGCGTAATAATTCACCATCCGCCGTCTTTATTGTCCCTCTGATATAGTGGGATGAACAATTAGCCTTACGTAAAAAAACACCTGGACGAAAGTAAATGTAGGCAAGACAAACGAAATATCATAATAAATGAACAACTTTAAGTAAGCACTACAGCTAACTTAATTTTTTTTGCTGTTGCTGATGGTGCTGCTGCTGTTTTCCGAAGCTAGTGCCTGTATATCCTTCTTGTAACGAATTCTTTGGTTTGAAGATGTGCGTGTATGGTTTCAATAACAACGTAAAGCATTAGAAAAGTTACTGATGAACTCTCTTTTATTACCATTTTATGCTTCACTGAATTGTTCAGAGACTATTGTCCAACAAACTTTTACTTCCGTTGCAGTGTTACATGATTACAACCAAGTACTACCTGTTTTTGATGCGTCTTACCCTAAGCTAATGAAAAATTTCGCTAATTGGCCTTGGTTTCTTATGTAAAACAATTTGGAATGCGAAAACTTCACACATCATCAAGTCAGAGCACCAGATCAGCCACTCATGCCCACGTGTCGGCTGCCACAAATGATGACCTAACATCCGGATTTCCTTGCCAAATTTTTTTTCCTGAATCACCATTGCGCATCATTTTCTTAGGTCATTCTGTATCGTAATGGGTAATGCGGGAGTTTATTACATGGTTTTGGATTGATACTGTCTTCCAGGAAATAAGCTTTTGTGCACGGCTTTCCGCTTGACGTAACTGTGGCATACAATTTTCAGTTGCCAAAGAAACGACTAGAAACTGCAAACAGTAACGGTAGCGTTGGTAACCTCCCCTAGCTAGGATCAATTATAGTGACGAACTTTGCTTAGTTACAAATATAGAAGAATATATAGCTTTATAAACGCTAATAACTTTACCATCTGAAGCGCATTGGGGTCTAAATGACATATGTGCCTCGCTTTCTTATCTCAGCGCATTCTTTCCGTGCCTTGCACTTCCCACATGCGCTCATCACTAGGTGAGTCATTCCTGCTATCCGAACGCTTTAGTTTTGTAACTGCAGTTCATGTAAATTTTTCACGAAGACTACCACGTCAGAGCAGATCAGCCAGCAGCTACAAGAGGCAGTACATGATTTAACCATTGATTCTCTGAGTGAGTCTAGAACAATTGCGTCAATAAATCGCTTACGGTAAAATTCAGAAACGGCTTATGAAAGGTAGGAGCATTTGGGGTTACTAATTATCTATTTATCTTCCTGCATTCTGAACACGTTTTTATGAGAACGTCATTCTAAAAACATCAAAAAAGGTTAGGGTAGCATCGCGCAGTCTTAAACTCGGACCACCTTCTAAAAACGTTAATGATTGTATCTTACTTTATAAGCACCTAGAAGCACACCTTCGAGGCACGTGTCTGCGTTAAAGGTACACAAACGGAGAACGCTCCTTGATGTGTACTCTTAGTAACTGTCATGTGGTATGTAGAGAAAAGCGAGAATAGCGCATCGTCTTGACAAGTTTTTTTGTGTTTCCTTTGGTAATGACAAAAGACAAACTCAACAGCATTATTTTAACGTATCAAAAATAAGTATGCCTGCTCTCCTGCACTTTATTGCCACGCAAGATGGCAGTACTTGTAAACAATTAAAGAGATAAAATACAACTGTTTTGCTGCACTGTCAGCGACGCCCTCTTAACTCACTCAATTATTGGGTCTCTCTGGTGAGGTGCTCTCGTTAGGGTCAGCATGAAGTAGTGGTAGAGTCACGGAATGTTTTATAGAAATCTGTTCTCTGCTCCGATTCACGTACGTATAGATCGGTAAAGGCGCACCGACTGACATATTCTTGAGATGTAGCTGTAACGTGAACCTATGGTCGATATATTTTGTAGTCGAGACAAAGACAAAGTAAGGCACGAAGCTGACATTTTTTATAATGGCGCTGCTTGTCTGAACTTTGGGTAATTTGGTTGATAATTGTACCATACAAAATTTCCGAACTTTGTATGCACTACACTAGGTAACGTTCCAGGAAATATGTTTCAGAATGGGTGCCTGCAGATGTACTGTACAGAAACTACTGCTCTAGTATTCAGATTGATGGATATCATGAATGACAACAATCATGTCAGGACATTAAAAAAATGCGTTAATACAATGCAGCTCATTACATCGATATATATTTCAAATTAGACTTCTTTTCCCGTGCGTTTCTACCTTCACTTGAAAGCCGATCGGTTTGGGAGAATTGAACTCTTTTTGAGAAATAAGTGAATTGCCGTTGTTGAAGAGTATTTAGTTTTATTAAAATAAAGAATGACAAGTGTAACGCGTGGTTTATCAAATCACTAAGCTTACTACACAACACAAAAAGAACGGCATTATGCTAGCGCTAAGTGCTTGCGTACGCAAGTAGGTTTGGACACGTCTAAAGCAAGCCTGAAAGTTTACTGTTCGGCCATATCTTCAGCTAAACATAGATACTTTACCAATGACTTACCATCACTTCGTAAATGTAACCCGAAACAATTCTGGTGCGCCATGAGCCCCCATGATGACCACGACAGCCTTTTTTTACAAGACAATAACACTCTTCCCCAAGTTCTCAGTCCGCTTCAAATTTCAATGTTTATTTTTATTCTTTATTTACCACTGAAATTCGTGCAAAACTTCGCGAAAACTGCAAATAAATACCACTATATACCAAATATAGAAGTAATCGTCGAAGGTGTCGCACACCTAATAAATAAGCTCAAGCTAACCGCATCCTGCGGCATTGATAACATTACTTCGAGAATCCTCGAAAACATGGCCGTAGTTTCTAGTTACATCCTGAAACACGTCTTGATACCATTATTATACGTTGACATGCTGCCCCTAAACTGGAAGATATCGAAAGTTATCGAAAGTTATACCAATATTTAAGTCAGATAATAAACACTCGGACACACATTACCGTCCAATAACCTAAACATGTGTCTGTTGCAAAATGCTAGAATATATTAAAGAACCAAACGTTTACAGCCACCTGGAAGCTAAAAAATTATTGTTTACTAGTCAACAGAAATTTCAAAGAAATAACTCATGCGAGACACAATTATTCACACTGACGAATGATGCGCATGCTAACATACACGAAGATCTGCAGATTGATTGTGCTTTTCTTGATTGTGCTTTTTCTAGCATTTGGTCTCGTTGCCCATGACCACTTTATTCTGAAGTTATCAGCTCTTTAACTAGACTCTTTCACACAAACATTGACTCGGTATTTTGTTGCAGTCTTCAACAATTCACAGTATGTAATAATCATGCATCTCATTTTACTTATTTTACCGCAGGTGTACCACAAAAAAGCGTTTTTGGGTCGTTACTATTTCAGATACATGACCGACTTACCGAGTAACTCTCTTTACACGTGCGCATGTTTGAAGATTGCTGCATTATTTATTGTACTAATAAAAGTAATGACAATCATCAAGTCTTTCAAAGGCACCTTGAATATTGTTTTTCTATGATGTAACACTTAACCAATGAAGCTTAACGTTGCTAAAGGTAAAATTATGTGTTTTAGCCGCAGGCGTAGTACATCTACTTTTGTGTACCATATAAATACCATGAATGTCTTCCTTGACACTCAATATAAATATCTTGATGTACATTTACCTTCTACCGTTTCTTCGTCAGCTCATATTGAATACATTTGCGCCAAAGGTTCAAGTCATTGGCTACATACGTCAGACGTTACATCACTCTACTAACTATATTCATAGACTCGCTTATCTTACATTTTTACAACCTTAGAGGGAGCACGTGACATTCATTTGGTCTCCCCATCAAAAATATCTAATCAAAATAATCGAATCTGCGTAAAATAGGGCTGCACGTTTCATTTGAGATTGTAGCGACTAGAAAAAAGCATTACACACATTAAACTCGGCTTATCACTTTGTCCTATGCATAATTATCGGAATTTCGCCCTGCTATCATTGTTCATAAATACATATACCACGTACCAAAATCTAATTGATCGATTGATTGATTGATTGATAAGTGGAGTTTAACGCCCCGAAACCACCGTATGATTATGAGAGAGACCGTAGTGGAGGTGTGGCAGCTTGGGCTAGTTGTTATGACATGATGATAGTTTTAGCGCGAGAACAAAACGACGACACAGAGACAAGAAGTGTCCTTCGTGTCCTTCTTGTCTCTGTGTCGTCGTTTTGTTTTTACGCTATGACTATCGTAGTGGAGGGCTCCGGAAATTTCGACCACCTTGGGTTTTTTAACGTGCACCCAAATATGAGCACACGGGCCTACAACGTTTCCGCCTTCATTGGAAATGCAGCCGCCGCACCCGGGATTCGATCCCGTGACATGCGGGTCAGCAGCCGAGTACCTTAGTCACTACATCTCCGTGGCAGGGCAACGTACCATAATCTAATTTGCAGCTTCAAACTCCCCCATACAGGTTATGACGTTCCTATAATCAGTTTATTTTCATATGCATTTACAGAAAGACTAATTCATTTAACTTTTCCACTCTTTTTAGAGCCATTCGCATTTGGAATGACCTTCCTGACACCATTTCTTCCAAGAATAACTAATAGATTATAACTATCTACTAAACACATATTGTTGAAATAAGGTTTCACGTCACCACCATTTTCTCGTTTTTTTTCTTTCCATATATTGTCATTTGTGTGTAATTTTGCACAACATATCTTTTTTTGTATTAGCCGTCTCATGTCGCGTTCGTTCAGTACTTATTATTCATATTTTAATGTACCAAATTTTAGTGTTTAAATGAGCTGTATTGATTCAAAGTGTATTTATTCTGTGCCTAATTTTCTTGTATGGCGCATAATGAAATCTTAGCGCATAATGCATTCCCACTTGTGTTACAGTGACTTTTTTATATCGTTTTCTTCTTTTTCATCTTTTTGTACACTATTATAAAATATTTCTTATAGAACCCCGTTTACACAATGTCCTTAGAGGTCTGTGAGGTACTGTTAAATAAATAAATGAATGAACATTTAAATAAATAAATAAATAAATAAAAAATAAATAATTGTGTTCAGGTATCTGCAAGCAGCGCACATTACATACAAAAACAAAAAGAATGAATGACACGTGTTTTTCCACAGATATGCAGGACAGCCTAGCATGGTTCCTATTGAGATGCAGATGTCTACAAAAATTTATTCATTTTTATTATCGTACGTTCACGAAATGAAAAAAAGTGTTCATTGCATCGTTTGATAAGTTCACAAACTGATTTTGACCCAACACGCTGAACATTTACTATTTATGGGAGTATAGTGCATTGCCCCAACTCCAGCTCGAAGGCGATTCGAAATACCATTACACGCTCAAAGGAAAACGTAGCATACGCAAATTCGACCATGTCGAACTAAACTCAGACGAGTGAGCTTCTTTATGCTACAGGTTATTGTTAATTCAATTTATCTCTGTGCATGAGTGGAGAACCGGCAAGTGACGAGATGGTTTTTAAAGTAAAACCTAACTGAATAACTAAGCGCAGAAGCACTCACTTGGAAAACATTTGAAGGCTCTCTTGAAAAATGCTTCAGAATTCGGTTGCCACTTGCGAAATCGACAGATCGGTTAAGAATAGTGTCCTACGTTCGCTATACGTTTGCTACGTGCAATATACATTCCCCTCGCGTTTGCTGGTTGCGAATACTAAATCAACTGAAGTATAGCGAGGAACTAGAACAGCCTTAAGGAGACGTCGAGTAATAAAGAGATGGCCTACTTGCTGAAAATACACTTCTGCTGCGACAGTGTGTCTGTAGTAACACTGAGATAAAAGAGTATTATTTATTTTATTACTTATTTTATTATAAGAGAGGAGGAGGTGTTGTATTAAATTCTCGATGAATGACTCAGTGTTGCGAATCCAGAACAGCAAGTTCGAAAAAAGAGGAAAAAAAAGACTTGTTGGATAGGAGGTTGAGGGCTTTTCATATAAGGTATGTTTTTATTTTCTATTTCGTTTTTCGCTTCAAAGGCCGGGACTTAGTGTCAGAAATGCCTGCGTAAAGGATCTGTCATCCACAGGTTTTCACTATGGCACCGTGTTGACAGCCAAATGGTGCATAAGGCAGTGGTCTCTCTATGTTGGTCTGTTTCGTTTCTCACATTATAAAATAAACGCAGAACACTGCTGCTTTCAACTCGCATTTCTTCGACTACCCTATGATGCCTTCTAAAAAATTTTGTTGGTGAAGCATTTATAAGCAAAGCGCTTTCTGGGCGTAAATTATTATTGGTATTTTTGACGCATTCCGCGAAGACTGTGTGTCGTGTGTACATATATATTCATTATTTTAATGGCAGCTGCTGTACCTTCCCTTATATGTTGGTGCAGCATCCAATATCTTCGGTTCTTATAGTTTCTGATAGCATAACGGAGCAAATAAAAATTTCCTCTAGTTTTTCCTAATGAGAAGTTTGGTGCGAAACAGTGAAAACAGCGGCAGGTTTTCTATATTTTATTAAAATAAAGTGGCAACTCCAAAAAAGTTCTCGTTATTTATAGCGCCATGAGTGTTATTTTGATGTGCTTGGTTTAAACCTACAAACTCGGTGAGCAATACTCGGCGCAGATCGCGTCTCAGTGTTGGAGAACTTTCACGTTTGACGTAGATCATATTGTTATGATTGCGCACGCGACGCGAACCCTGAAAGTTATTCCACAGCTTTCGCTACCACCAACGACAAGCCTGGAAAGTTCGACGCGTGATGTATAAAAGGTATTCACAAAATAATAAAATCAGTCGTAAAATCATAAAAGCATAAAACACCTTCCAATCACAATCCTAGCAAGATGACTCATCAAACGCGAAGGCTGACCGTCGGTGGTGACGGCGGAGTAAGAGTAGTGCAAATAAATCACTAGTGCTAATATGCTTCTTTTTCTTTCTTTTTTTGCTTTTGCTTATTTTGGGTGCCATTTGTTACTTTTTTATAGCTGCAGAGTTTATTGATATGGAGTAGCTAAGCTAATATGAACATCAAACTCTCAACAGGGAAGCAGAACAGAACATATCATCATGTCATCACGTCTTGATTACATGACATGTTGTGAAAACTACGTGACGCAATCATGCCGTTTCTATGACGTCAGCACATGACATTGTTCTTTGGTCAGAAGCGAGCCGATTTCTCAAACACTGCGAGATCACGTGAGGTGAAAAATGTTTGAAATGCCTCTGATCCAAAAAGCGGGGCAAGGTCCCGTTGTGTTCAATACACAAATACCATCAATAGAAAAGAAAAAGAAGATGAACATGTTTTTTTTCCTTTGTGTCGTTTTAGGCGAATGCATAAAAAACCATGGGACATTTTTTTCTGCGCGTTGAGTGCGATAGAGCACAGTAAGTTGTAGGAAACGAGCAAATGACACGTAACAGTAAAGCAAACTGACCCACTCCTTTTAACGTGGTCCGTACCACTTGACTTCATTTTCGAAAGACCACGTTGCTGCCCTCCCGGAGCAGTTGCACATACTCTTTCAAGTCAGCTGTGCCACCATTGTGTGTTTAATTGTGTTGCTTTAGGGTGAACGTATTTAGATCTGAATAAAACGTCATGAGTTCAATCCAAACCGCGGGAGACAACTCCTCAGGAAAGACTGCAAATACGGGTACAATGGATCCATTTCAAGGCGGTAATGAGACCCACATAATAATGCGGGTACTCGTGCATTCGCGCTTGCTAAACTGAAGCCTTAATGTCATCAAGTTTGCTTACTTTACTATTGGTGGCCTCAGTGATAGCGAAAGTAGTGAATAAATGAAATGTATTTAATAATTATGCTTGAAATGTGACGCTAAAGTCACAAATGAACTTTGGTAGGATTTTTTTGTATTTGATACTTTATAATTTTTTTCATGCATTCTTCCTTTTAGAAACATTGTAGTGGCATTGAAGTCATCAAATGATGGTAATGGGTGACTCTGCAACACGTCTAATGCACGAAAAAGGTAAAGATGAAAAGTTTAACGATGAAGCGTTAGTTGCATTCATTTTGTTGTTGACAACAACAATGTCCCTGCAGAATACAAACCGCGTATTCTGGAGTTTTTCACAGTATGCAGTTGAAAATTGCTAATTACGAACTCCCACTACCGACGAGACCATTACACAAAACAAAGAGCGAGAGAAAAAAAAAGAGAAGATAAGCCCGTGCTGTGCTGCAAACTATTTGCAATCGCTAAGTAGGAATTTCCTATTCTACTCAGCTTATTTTTGTTCTTTTCTTTCTATGGTCAACTTTACACCACGTGCGTGTAACCAAGCTTCGTGTGCTGCTCTCTCTGGCTGGTCACGTCAGAACGTTACGTCAAACAAACTCTTTCATTAGGGGGCTCATTAAGGTGTCTTTTACGCCGACTAATAGCTGCTAAGTGATCGATCCATCAACTTCGCACTATTGTGTAGCCTCCGCTACGTGACTCGATGAGAAAGGAAGTCCCAAACTCGCCGCAACCTACCACTGGGCCGGCGGGGACAATGGCCTATAAGGAGGCTTAGCAAGGAGGCTTTCTGCCCTTCCACTGGGCTGATTGCAGTGGGATTTCAGTAATCTTACCGTCTTTTGGCACGACTTTGTGTGCTCGCAGGGCGACACGATCAATACGACGCGTACCGCTGACCTATGGGACTGCCTGTGCTAGAACGATGGAGGCTTGAAAGGTCGCGTGAACAGATTCCAACTTTTCCTAACTGCTTCTAAATTTCGTGCTTATCGTTGCTCCGCTATAGCCTCATTGCTAATTATGCCCACGGGTTTAGTTTGGTAAACATCCTCGCATGTCAAACACTGTCTGAAGTGTAAAGAAGGGATAGTGGGGTTCTCATAGACTCGAGATTATTGCGATGCGCTTTCAGATTGGCCTCTAGTGGTTAAGCGTAGTGATGTGTTGCGAGTATATACTGTGAACAGATAGGTGCACCTGCTTCCCGCCTTCCAATTTGTGGTTGTTCGCGTGACCCTGCATCTGTTTCATTTCTTTTCCCAAGTGAGAGCTAGTGGGGGAGGGGGGGGGGTGAAAAATCAGACTTTCATACAGGGCAACTTTCATAGCTTTACTGTTACCTTTCTTTTACTTCAGCCTCTCCTAATGATCAGTGATGTTGGTCTTTGTTAAGACGCATATGGCATGTGTCTACGTGTCATAACGAATGAATAAATCAGTTGATGCGGCAATTTTGATAGTTACTTGAGTTGTTAGACTCTCACTTTTTATTGTGACCAGAGATCGTCCAAATATAATTTCTTGATAAAGATTAGTTCCCTTACGCAAGCTGAAGCAGGGAGCCAAGCACTCTTGAAAGACATGATTTTTATAGGGTTTCACCTGCAGTGCCCCGTGAGACATCTGCGTAAGTGGCACCCTAGAAATGAAGCAAATTAATGGTGTAAAAAAGAGCATGCCTCTTCGTTCCGCGAGCTTCAAACTAATGAGACAGACTTATTAAAAAGTATTGCTTCAGCGAATGTAGCATTCTTGCCTCTAGGGTTATGACCGCCACTGGCGACATAACATTTGTGAGAGTTTACCCATGGTGAATTCAAGCATGATTTGAGACACCTTGATCCTTCTCAGAGACGGCCTCCCCGTGGCCAGGATCACGCCTCAGAGAAAAGAGAACGGTGCGAGCTCAGATGATAAGTGGGATGATGCCGAACGTGACGCAGATTTCACAATGGGCCGCTGTGGGTGTGACGGGCTCCGAACAGGTTCATGTGTTTTGAACGGAGCTATTGGGTCGTCGAAAAACTTTTTCTGCCATACTAGTAATAGGCGGAGGGACATGCCCTGATCCCAGCATGATCACATGCCAGTGCCATTGACCGCTGGAACTTCGGTGTATCAATGGGTGCAGCATCCCAGCTGGGCCAATGGGGTGTTCTTGCCTACGGTGTTGTGCTAGTGTCTTTTGTGTGATTGGCTACAACCAGGAAAGAGGGGCTGGCCTTAGCCGCTATAGCGATGGTGCTGAATGAGGGAAGACGCACTGGGCCCTTGTAAACTGGCTTATACAGTCGCTTGTCGAGGAACCATTTGATACCTCATGTTCACTATGTAAATAACTCGTAAAAATGCCCTCAAGTATGCTTGTTTTCGTTTTGATGGGCTGTGAGCATCAGTTTCTCAACTGAACGACTCCTTCATGCTTTCAAATGAAGTAGGGAACAAATTGAACCATGACGTCACAGCGTCGGATAAATTGATACACGTCCTTGACGACCCTCAGATACATGTTGACAGCAGTGCGCGCTTTAAAAAGCACAGAAAACGTGAGCGTGAAAGTGATCCCGATCTAAATCATTCACAGAATCGATTCGAGAGAACTCGGAGAAGGGGGAGGGGGGAGAAAGAGAAAATAAATAAATGCAGAAAGATTAACCACAAGAAAGCTATGTGGTTTGTTACAAGGGATGAGGAAGGGTGTTTAGTTTTTGGGGAAAAAAATCAGACTAACTTGCGTTCAGTCAAATGTGAAGGCGTATAGGCCTTGCTCACTTTTTTCAGGTTAAATTGTTTCTAGATATGAACGTCCCCTTTTTACGCACACTTAAACAAACTAAGTTACGCAAGTTAATTCCAAAATTCAATTTTTATTGGACATGATGGGGTTCATTAAAAATATACCATAGAGAAGCAGTGCCCCCGTACAGAATGTTGAGAGTAACATTTTCGATAGAATACTTGAAAGGTGTTATGAAAACTGGACTTATAAGAATTTAAGTGATGCATTCTATCTACCGTTTGTCATACTGTGGGTACTCAGGACAAGATATTTGACTGGTATCTCCAAATTACACCCAAGTAGTATACCCGTAAGAACATCGATTTAGGAAAATACTTTTCTTGTTCTTTGGGCGACTTACTGCCTCCTTTGCGAAAAACCGGAGAGCATTGAATATGCATTTCTAGATTGCCAGCTTGCGACATTTTATTGGGATATTCTCCAGCGCACTATAAAAGAGCAACTTTCACTAGACCCTTATGACATGAATTTCTTACCAATCGGAAGACCTTATAACATAATGATGACTTTGTGCATGCAGGGCTCGTAAAAAACGTGAACGAAAGCGCCCGACGCAGATGTACGCGTAAAATACCCTAGCAAAAAGTGTATGGACTGTGCAGCTGAAGTTGGAGAAATTATAAGGGCCTGGCGTGAACCATCACACTGGGTCACTGAGCTTGATGTTCAGGCAAGTGCGAAAACTTTTCATAATTCCTTGAGCGAACCACTTTGTATTTGTTTTTGTACATTCATCTTTCAATTCTAAGTTAAGTGAGGTAATACAAAAAAAATTTGGAGCGTAGTAGAGTTGTCTAAGGTGGCTTGCTGCTGAGCGAGGGTCGTTGGATCTCATCCCGGGTCGGCTGCTTGAAATTTTTGATCTACAATATTTTTGACCAGAAAGCCTTTCTTCGGAAGGCGTTCTATTGCATTGGTGTATTACCACCGACAGCATCTTATTTCAACACATTAGTCGCTTGTCATTGATCTTACATTTAGGTCTTCTTCGATGCCTTACTCGCTGTAGTTTTCGAAGTGCTTACCGCTATCCATAGTAGAGTAAGGATAATATACTAAATTGTCAAAAATATTTTCCAAACACAAGTCAGGGTACTATGGTCTGGTTTGTCCGCTCGCTCATACCATTGCATTGCGGATGATGAGAGGAGGTGAAAAGTTGATGTATTCGGTTGTTTTAGAAATTGTTTGATTTTTCTGCGGTTGAATCCTGTTCCATGATCTGAAAGGAACTTCCGCAGTTTTCCGGTAGCAAAAATGGTTTTGAAGCATGAGTTGTAGGCGCCGCTGTTCCCAATTTTATGATCGAATGCCCATACGTAAGGAGTAGCATGGGCAATAGTGAATTGGATAAACCGTCTGGATTAGCCACATCCACAGAATCCCCCCGTTCGTGTTCATCGCAAAAGACTCAAAAAGCTATTCAGCAGGAGGCAGGGACTTGGGTGTTTCATACTTCTTTGTTTTTGTCTGCTTGCACCTCTGGCATGTACACAACAGCAAATGTGGGTGGCAACATCGGTTACCATATCCGGCCAATTATATTGCGGTGACAAAAGCGATAGCGTCTTCTTTACTACAACATGCCCAAATTTTGACATGCGTTCTTAAGAATGGCTGGGCGTAATTCTTGGTGTACATAAATCTTCTATAGTTCTTTTCTTTTGAGGAGGGCAATGTTCTTTTGACGATTACTCCGAAAGGCGAGGGCCGACGTGCTCGCGCCTTTCGTGACAGTGAAGGCGGAACGCTAAACGATGAGACGCTTACCTGTATAAAGCTGCTGAACTCACACTTTTAAGGTTGATATCGCACGCTAGTGATTTTACTTGACTGGGCAACGTGTGTTTTAAATTCAAAGCTTTTCTTAGCAAACTTCGGTGACTTTGAGCGTATTTATCTATATATCTATCTAGCCGCTTACATTTGAGTGCTCTCATGGTCATTCATTCAACTTCGCGTGAACCGAAATTGGCATGGGAGGGTAAGATAGTTGGACAAATATGACGCGCTCGTTAACACATGAATATTGTCACAATCCCGTCACGAACGTCGGCAAACACTTCCCGTCAGACAGTAGCACATACTCACGGGTGGGTATGTGCCACAGGTGATTGACACTTAGTATCTACCCAGGAACGACGTGAACACACATGGGTAATTTTAATGCGTGAGCGTTAAGCAATATCCGAAATCGGTAGCGTCGACCCAACGAAGGCACAGAATAAATTTCAGTATAAAAAAAAAAACCTGACATAGGCAGCGCTGGCCACCCGACGAATGCAAATAATAAATTTCATGATCCCAGCAGGAATCGAACCCAAGCATTCTGCATGACAGTCAAGCATTCTTCTACGCCAGGTCTCAGAACTACTTTTCAAATAGGCGCTAATCTTCGTGAAACGTCAATAGTGGTCGCACGGCTGCCAACCCAATTTTATAAATATTACATATGTACTCCTTTCATACAGACGTCACGTCGGGTTACCGTCAATTGTGGTGACATGCCATGTGCTGAAATTGATTTAAGTAGCAGTGTAAAGGGCGAGCTCCTTCGCGAGCATCAGCCCTTCATATCAGCTTCTGGTGCAGCTAAAACACATTTCCAGCTGACATCGTTGTGCAAGTGGAAAACTGGTTATATTGTAAGAATTCAGTGGACTTCATCTTCCTCATCTGTCAAAACTTATCATCAGTCTTCGCTTCAGCCTCTTCATCATCGGTGCCATCTTGCTGTTGTTTTAACAAAGCGTCAGCTGAACCGTGGTATTTAATGTGGTGGAGGTGCTTCACGATCTCTTCGACCTCTCTCCATCTAAAGCCAGCTTCTGAAGCTCCGTTCTGGAGGTCGCTTACGCCAGCAGAGCATTATGTCGCAAGAGCAAGCCCAACCGAACCACCCGCCACCAACCCCAGCCCGGTCAACAACCCCCCTCGGGAGCCTCCAATCTTCTCCGGTCTGCCTGGCGAAGATTTCGAAGACTGGCTCGACAACTATGCTACCTTGATGATATCGTCATGTTTTCTTTCACTTCTGCAGATCATCTGTAGCGCCTAGATCAAATGTTCACGTCTTTCCAACGCTGAACTTCAACTAAACACAAAGAAGTGCCACTTCGGCAACACAGCTGTCAAAGTTCTGGAACATCTCGTTAGTAAAGATGGCATCCAGCCCGATCCGGACGAAATTTCCGCAGTACTCAATTTTCCGCGCCCCTTTCGTTCCAAAGAACTACGCAGTTTTCTCGGACTCGCATCGTACTTTCGCCGATTCATTCGCAACTTTGCCACCATTGCCGTTCCTCTCCACAAGGTCCTTGCTTGTACCGGTTCCTTCGATTGGTATGATCAATGCGAAGCCTCATTTCAAGAACTCAAGCACGCACTGACATCCCCACCAGTGCTTTGTTATTTTAAGGACAAGGCACCCACGTTATTACACACTGACGCTAGTGGACAAGGAATCGGCGCCGGACTCCTCCAGCGCGACCATGCCTTTCGCGAGAAAGTTGCCGCGTATGCAAGCCGCACTCACACCTCTGCAGAGAAGAGGTACTCGATAACTGAACAAGAATGCTTGGCTGTTGTCTGGTTCATCCAAAAATTTCGTCCGTATCTACATGGTCGACAATTTACTGTTATGACAGACCACCATGCTCTTTGCTGGTTGTTCACTATCAAAAACTTGTCGAACGAATTGGTCGCTGGATTCTCCGGTTGCAATCATACATAAGCCTTCGACGTCATTTACAAGACCGGAAGACAACATCAAGATGCCGACGCTTTGTCACGGTGCCCTTTGCCGCAGTCTTCGGCGCACGTCACATCCCCTTGTCAAATTGGCTATGCGGAGGACGCCTCGTCGATATCATCCATTTCTCCCCTACCTTCATCCATCCGTCCGTCAGTACTTACCACTCACCAGCGAGCCGATTCTTATTGCACTGACCTCATAAATCGGCTTACCGGTGCCTCATCTTCCCCAAATTCCAGGCTCCGGAAACAACTCCAGCTATTCAAGTTGGAGAACGATGTGCTCTATGGATACATTTTCCACCCTGAAGGTCATCGATGGGTTCCCGTCGTACCACGCGCACTACGCACTGAAGTTCTGCACGCTTGACACGACGACCCGACGTTAGGCCACTTCGGTTACTACAAAACCTACGAGCTCATCCGCAGTCGATTCTTCTGGCCAGGTCTTTCCACGACGGTAGCTAAGTATATTGCCTCGTGCGCAGTTTGCCAACACCGCAAGCGGCCCAGTACTAATCCAGTCGGGAGCCTACAAACACTTCCTTGCCCAGCAGAGCCGTTTTTTGTCACCGGAATCGACCTCTTCGGGCTCCTCCCAACTACATCAGACGGCAAGAGATGGATCGTCACCGCGGTCGATCACTTGGCACGGTACGGTGAGACGGCCTCGATCACTTCTCGAACTCTTTCCGAAGTAGCAACTTTCTTCTTGAATGCTACTTACCTACGTCACGGAGCCCCTCGTGTTCTTTTGAGCAACCGGGGCAAGGCATTTCTTTCAAGCACGCTCAGTGAAGTTCTTCAAGCATCAAAAACAGTTCATAAAACAACATCTAGCTATCACCCACAAACCAATGGCTTAACGGAAAGATTTCATCGCACGCTGTGCGACATGCTGTCGATGTATATTCCACCGGACCATCGCAATTGGGATGTCATTCTTCCCTTTGTCAAGTATGCATATAATACGTCAGTTCAACAAACCACAGGCTATTCTCCATTTTTTCCTAGTATATGGACGCCAACCGACATCAACACTCGATGTTTCATTCTTATTGGCCCCATCAACGCTTCACCATTAATTTGCAACCAGTTTTTGTCCCGTGTTACTCAATGCCGTTGTCTTGCCCGTGTAAACACCGAAGCTAGCCAAGAAGATTGCAAACATCGTTACGATGCCACTCATCCGTCGTCCTCTACCGCCCCGGCGACGATGTACTTCTCTACACTCCTGCACGAACGCCTGGCTTATGCGAGAATCTTGAGTGACGCTATCTTGGCCCCTACAAAGTTGTCGAACAGACCTCACCGGTGAACTACCGTGTCACGCCTCTTCATGCTCCTACTGGCCAACGCTGCCGCGGGACAGAGATTGTGCACGTTTCGCGTCTCAAGCCCTATCGTATGCATTCCACAGCGTAATTCGCGGCCACGCTGGCTGCTTCCGTCGACGGGGGAAATAAGTGTAAGAATTCATTGGACGTCATCTTCCTCATCTGTCAATAACCATCATCAGTCTTCGTGTCGTTCCTCTTCATTATCGGCGCCATCTTGCTGTTGCTTGAATAAAGCGTCAGCTGAACCGCGGTATTTCAATATAAACATCTGCAACTTTTCAACATATGTCTCTGCGTGCAATATTTGTACATATATTTAGCGTCATTTCATGACGCGTTGCTAAAAAAAAAGTGCAACACGGTCACCTTCCCTCCGCGTGCTTCGCATAAAGTTGATTCCCAGGTACGTGGGATCTGCCGAATTTTTTTGAACTATTGTGCCCTTTACTCGTGAGGCTTCGCATCCCCCCCCCCCCCTCTGCAATGTATTTCGGCATACACTATAAGTACACTGTCTTGCTAACAAACAAGCTTGCGTCCCCCACATTTCCTGCTTATATTCTTTTCTTCTAGCAGACGCCATATCCGAGTCGTAAAGACGCATTAAAATTACGTACTTATCAAAGGGGTGGAACTTCACGCCATGTAGTGACAAGGCGCGCGTCGACGCCGTGAGCTCCTTCGAGCTGGGACGTCCTGTTTTTAGAGGCGAACCATAAAGTAACATAGTAAACGTAAAGAGCGGACACTCTCATCGAACCATGCGGCCCACATGACTGCTAGCACTCCTAGCGGCCGACATTAAACTGTGACAACGTTCCTCTTCCGGTCTTGTCATTGCGCCACAGTGGTTTCAGTTTCGGTTCGAGTATTCTTGTGCGAAGGTTGGGTGTTCCTTTTGTTATTCGGGAGCGCTTTCGTTAGCTGTTTTTAGGGTCAAATAGGCTGCGGGCATGGCTAATGCAAATACGTTCATCTGTTGGCAGTTCTTGCGAAAAAAAAATGCACGCCCAATTTACTAATGAATCGTGTTTATTCAGACAGCAGTACCTGAACATCATTAAAAATCAGCTAAACAGGCGTTTTTAAGTAATACATTACCTCCCTATTGGAAATTTCAGAAATCAATGCATAACATTTATTATTTATACAAATTGCAGTTTATCGTGTTTTTTTTCGGAACTAACATTGCTATGTGGAACAACTACTATCGCATAGAGCAAGCCGTAAAAAAAGGTACAGAATATTTGCAAGCATATTCGTTGTCAACAAGAAAATTTCAACACATCTGTAAAAATTTTAAATATTGTAAAACATTTATTATTTACTTTATTTATTTATTTATTTCCAGGTACTGTTGGCCAATTGGGCAGTTGCAGGAAATCGAATTATTGTTTAATGAAATAGCAAGGCACATCAAAAACAAAAAATCTAAAAATCACAATATGCCATTACATATAAACAGTGAGCAAAATCTGACATAACTATCATGCCAAGCATAAAGAAGCAATGCATAGGCGAAAAAGAATACAAAATTTTTCCATCACAATATTTTGTTCCACCACCTACATTATTCATACATCATTCACTGTAGAGCATTAAGCATCACAGTAATAAATCCTACATGTTCTACGAAATTCGTGTAATTCGGTACATTCAATGTAATTAAAAAAAAGCGCTAGCATCCCAAAGATTTACTTAGAAAATATTCTGTAGTTTTTGAATTCACTTTTCGTAGTTTTACCATTACTTACAGTCTTTTATGGTCTAGGAAATTAAGAGTACGCGTATGAGTTCACACGAGATTTGGGGATTTGAAAGTTGCTGCGGTAGTCATTTTGGAGGTTCTAAACAGGTCGCGGAACGAGGTAATGCGCTCCATCAAAGTTAAATGTATTTCGAGAAAGCAAAAACAAGAATTTTAGTCTGGCTATACGACTGTGATTCAAAAGGTTGTGCAAGTTTAGTTGTTGTAGCATCTCTGTTACAGAATTAGTTTGAGAGTATCGTGAAAGAATAAATCTAGCTGCTCTTCTTTGTACGCCCTCAAATTGAGTGATTGACATGTGGGGTTCAACTTCCCAAAACCACCATATGATTGTGAGAGACGCCGTAGTGAAGGGCTCCGGAAGTGTTGAACACCTGGGGTTCTTTAACATGCACCCAAATCTGAGCACATGGGCCTACAGAATTTTCGCCTCCATCGAAAATGCAGCCGCCACAGCCGGAATTCGATCCCACGACCTGTGGGTCAGTAACTCACTCAACTTGATTGATTAGTCCTTTTTGATAAGGGTTCCTTATGATACTTGCATATTCTAATGTAGGTCTTACTATAGCTAAATAGGCTGTTAACTTTAGTGGGTCTTGATGCAAGAATCAGCGTGAATAATCATACAAGCTGTAAAAAAAGCAACTTGAAAATTAAAACTCCATGAGTGTTGATCTTAAAAAACAATCTAGCTCTTACTAGCCACGACAGCAAGGTCATAGCAATGTTTGATGCCGTAGGCGTCGTCGTTCACACAATGAACTCCTACCTCTTGTCCATAGGTACGCGTTAGCTCCTTGACTCCTTGTTTTCGGTGGTTGAAGTTAAATTCAGGGTGGGTATTTCTCGGTAGATCTTACATGCATCTTCGGAGGAAGTAGACGTCATTTCTTTTCATTGCGGTAGAGCGTAGCGATGTCACCTGATGCCACGGCCGTTTTCAGTGGTGGTGAGCCTGCGGTTTTGTGATGATAAATGTGCCTCAGTTAATTTATGTACGTATGCGTCATTCGTTAGGTTTGAACACGGAATCGTAATGCTTAGGAAGATTACCTTCAGTATTAGAGGTGTTGATATCACCATTTTTCAAAAGTTTATGCAACACTAGGGCGCACGGCTGGCCCAAGATAGCTAAACAATTAACACGCTACCACGCAAAACTATCGCCCGTGAGCGGAAGCCAAAGAGAGAGTGCCTTTCGTGCGTCCAGCGGATGCAGAAGGAGAAAAGAGGGGAGAGGTCACTACCGCTCCCTCACGACACGTTCGGTTAGTATTCTACAGGAGGAGAAGAGGAAAGAGAGGATCACTCTACCTAAGAGTTCTGCGCTTCTCTTCCGCTCCCTCTATGCTTGCGTGCAGAGGAGGAAATAATAGGAGGAGGAGGTCACTATGTCACTCTATTGGCTATTACGAATCACGCCACGAAATTGCACGGCCCTGCGGCCAATGAAACATAAACCGTGACCGTTGGGAGCTCGTTGGGAACTCGTCTGAGCCGGCGAACCCGGCACCCGGCTTGAGGCGTGAGATGTTTTTTTGTGTCTTAATTGTTCGCAAGGCGACGAAAAGAAAACGGCTAACATGGTGACTACTTCAAGCCGTGTGTCGCCAGTTTTGTGGCCCTTTCGCAAGAGAACCATGTGGCATGCACTGTTGCGCTGCAGCCCGCGTCCGTTGTTGTGTGTGCAAGGTGTATTTGCAACTGCATTTGCGCTATTGTACAGCTGTTGCAGCATCGTTTTTGTTGAAAATTCCGTGCCTGCCTTCATGCGTTTGTTTTGGCCGCTGATGGAGTGGTGATGCCGCCTGCAGTGATTACACTAAAGACAATTATGGGCCTACTTGGAATTTATATTGGTTGTATGAATCGAGGAAGAGGGGCTCAGTACTCGGGATATTAGATCCCTTGTGTGATATGGATGTGTGTGCTGTGCCGTTGATTATTCAATCGCGGAGGCCAATTTGTGAGTATTCCAACTTGATCGCTCACACAGGGGCTGATTCTAATAGGAGATTTGGGGCAAACATTAATTTTGCGAAATTCTATCGACTTTTTGAAAACAGTGCGTGTGTGTTTTTTTTTACTCTTGCTTTTGCTGGTGCTATGGCGAAAAATATTCCAGGCAGATCGTATTTCACCGCGCCCGTGCTACAAGCGTATTTTTCCTATACTTAATGAAGGGGTTGGATTGGGCTGTTCTTGCGGAAAGCGGCCTTTGCTTTGAAAGAGTGACGAAAAAAAGCGCAGTTATTTTAGCTATCAAAGTTTTTTTAAGTTTACTAATGTCACATTCTCCCAGCAGTATGTAATACATGTCTTGGGCAAATTAGACTTGGCGCTGCGGCGTTCTAATACCAGCTGTCCTCGTGGGGGCGGGGTCGCCATGGTGTAAAGAAAAACTTGGGCCTCGCTCGCCATCCTTACGTGCGTCTACGCAAGATTCAGCAAGATGCGAAGGGTGTCTTTAAGCATTTTTTTTTACGTTGAAAAAAAAAGAGAGGTCATAGTGGTGTACCATGGTGTGTTAGCTCTACTGTTCTTGGTACAATATGTTTAAACTGCTCGTTTATTCGGTTCACGACTTTACCAGCATTGCAATGAACCAGCTCTAACTGTATTTCTATTGTGAAATAATACTTTTTAATAAGTTCCAGTTCCGAATGCGGGAGTCATGTTGAGCATAAATGAAAGTACACTTTACCAAATTCGCTAACGATTACGTTACGATTTGGAGATCGAAAGTTATCTAGATTCTCGGTGCGTTACAAAATCTAAAAAGGAAGCGTGCTAGACAAGAGCGACTGAGTTTGCTGTAAGTGGAACGCGGATCATGTTTTCATTTCACTTTACGCGCATGCCTGGGTAAGTATGCATTGCAAGTGAGCACAAAATGTTCCCGAAAGAAGGTAGGGCGAAGTTGATAAATTGAAGGGGAGCTTTTCTTCCGTATGAAAAAGTGCTGGCTAGTTTACGATATTATGTTAGGGCTAATGGGAAACGCGTTTGAGTAAATGTAGCTTATTATTTCTCGTTAATATATAGAAGGTGGTTTTGACCAGTTTTTATCCGAAACTGTAGTTGTCGGTGTGCTTTGCGTGTTATTGCACAATAAAACCTGATTCCTTGGTTTGACAGGTGTCTATTTTTTGGATTGCTTGTCGTGTAGCAGCAACGCTGTCATACGCGCTGGAACGCTTACTCAAACACACAGCAAAGCGCTCGAAAAAACGTTTTTTATTACGTATTCGTGACCTAGGAACCAACTGTAAGAAAGTACTAGAATTTAAATTATTGCGATTTGCTCATCATTTCTTTTTGAATGCGTAAGTGTGTGTACAGCTGTAGCCGGTGAGAGAGAACGGTGCCGTGGTGATGCAGCGACAACAGGAGGTCCAGGTATGGTCCGGCCTAGCAGCGATGCAAGCGAATTCACCGTAGCCAAGGCAGCCACCATTTTTGAATTCTGAAGAACTGTTCTACCCACTAATTATTTCAAAATACTACTTTAAATGCGTGAGTTATTTGATAGCAAAGTTGTGATCGATTGGTTCACGTTCAGTTTTTTTCTGTGCGCCACCTAACAGACGGCAGAAACCCTGCGGCCTTGGGCCGCAGGGTTTCTGCCGTCTTGTGCGGCCTTGAGCCGCGACAAGCAGCCATTGACCACTCTTTACGTTTACTATGCTACTATATGGGCGAACATCTTTAAAGCGGCACCCGTTCGTCCCTCGTAGTAGTGCGTAACACGTCTTACGCTTTAACCTGTAAGGTGGTGCCGGTGGGAGATTTCTCTTGTGCGTTGTTGAACAATAAAAAATTCGCAGCATGCGCGGTAACTGAAAGCCGAATTCTCCTGTCTCTCATTCCCCCTTAGCAGCCTTTGCCATGCACATTGAGCACTATCTGACAGGTAAAGGTTGCTACGTTATACTCTCTGGGCGTAACCCCATTGGTTTTAGAAATGTTTAGCGAGCGTTGGGCCGCAGTGCCATGAATACAGTGAACTAGCATATACCATGAACTCGAGGTGGCCAAAGGTGGGAAGTAGACACGAAGCGCAAGCCTAAGAAAGTGTGTGTGTGCCACCTCTCGTTTAGTCCTTGGAATGTCTGCTGGATGGCGGTGCTTCTATATGCGGGATATATGATGAAAAGATACGAGATTATGGTACTTGGAGTGTTGACTAGATTGACGAATAGACACAGAGACAGATGCATGGACGGACGCATGGATAGCTGCACGGACAAATGGATGCATGGATGGACGCATGGATGGACGCACGAATGGCTGCACGGACGGATGGATGCATGGACGAACGCGCGGATGTGCGTGCGGACGCTCTTACAGACGAACGCATGGACGGACGGAAGCAAGAACGAATGGACGGACGGACGCTTCGCCCCACTCTCCATCATTCACCCCGTGAATATGCTGCCATTTTTCATTGCGCCTTTTCTGTTGTTCCAACGCTACGTAAATGGTTCTGGTGAAAACAAGCCGTTAACCACCTTGACGCATGTGGCCTTCTATGGGAGTTTCGCGGCCCGTTTACATACACCGCGCAGCTGCTGCCTTAACGAACAGAAGAGCACTTGTCGATACGTTTACTCGGGCAACGCCACTTTCTAAAATATTTTTCATTTGTTCCACCGAATGGATGCTATTCGGAAATGGAGAAGAGTCTCCCGTATCTTAATAAAGTGGGTCTAAAACGGTGATCTATACGATAGCTGAAGTTTCATCGAAGCACTCAGAAAGCGCTGTTTTCAATGATCTGAGGCAATTTAAACGGTACCCGCAGCCACATACACTATGCGACACCCCCTTAATGTGGCAGACACGAGCCGAGACCTCAAACTTTTCGAGCCTAGGAGTCTTTTGAAAGCTGCGACCTCCTTCCACACCCCGACTGCTCTGCCCTACGTGAGGGCAGAGAGTCCTTACTAGACTGGGGTACGTCCCTTTGACGAAGAGAATTTCTAATTATTAGCGCACCTTCGTTGAGCGAAAGCTGCTCCGAGTTCGGTAGCGGGCCTCTCGGTTAACCCATTCGGTCACCGTTCTACCTCCCTATTTACGGAGCACGTGGCTCCTGGTACAAAGCCAGTGTCTTAAAGTTGCAACACCGAAATTAGAGGTTCCATACAGAACTGTCGACTCTGTGCACTTCCATTCAATCTGTGCGTACCTGCTGTTTCACCGCTACATTGTTTCCCAAGGTACCCCAGCTACCTCTAATAAAACAATAAGCGTATGGCGTCCCCCTTTACAATGGCGTTACTGAATGCGAATGACTGAAGGTTCCATGAAGTGCGTCATCTTATTTTTTGTTATGCTGAATTTTTTAATTAAGTAAGCTTCATTAATGAGTTTCTAAAGCGGCGAGGCTAGGTCAAAAGTTTCCTTTGAAATGTTTTAGATCGATTTGTAGAACGTCTGCTTAGAGAATTCTCAACTTTCTAATAAAATCTGTGCTAAAGATAATTCACTGACGCATGCGCAAGCAAGAGACTTACGTCAGCTCCTATGGAAGCCGATCGGGGCCGCACTTGCAGACACAGGTAACTTTAGTTTTTGTTATTAACAAGTATTCATAACATTGCCGAAAATTTCGCAGTCAATGATTTCAGTATTTCAGCATGTATTGCTTAATTTGGTTCACGACTTGTTATAAAACCCTAAGGATAAATATTAGCATGAAAGCAATCAGTGAATGGTATAATCTGATCACTTATAAGTTGAAACAAATTGCCTCATGCTAAAAAGAAAGCCTACGGCCAATGTCATGCATTGCAGGAATAAAACTTAATCCAAAGCCGTCTCGCACAAGAAGCCCACGTCAGTGCTTTCGCTTTGATCCGAGCTTTACAGCGTGTTTGGACGCCTTCGTGAGAATTAAGCAGTTGTGAGCACATTGTGTGCATACCAGACATGTCGATGCACCAGCGCGTAAAGACTGTATATAGATAGCTCTTGGTTCAAAGTAACGTCAGCACTCACGATATAACAAAGGCGCCAGTTTGACCGCCACGAAGTGCCCGCTACGGTGTGACGATGTGCATACCATACGTAGTGGTCGTAGGCATATTTGCGCTACGCTTGATTTTAGTTTCGGAAGTGATAGATATGGTATGTTTGCAACGGTGTTGTAAAAGTGAAAAATCAATGCTGTCAGCAAAGTTGGCGTTGTCCTGAAATAACGCTTGCGTAGGGTGTCTTCGAGGTATTGGCGTGGCTGTGTTGTACATTGCTTAACTTCCATGTAGAATCTCTATATTCTAATATGGGTAGAGCCGTGATTTTTGTTCCTTCCTTCCCTTTGAATATTTAACCCATTTAACAACACCGCATACACAAACCCAGCATGCTTTATGAAGTGGGCTCCACACTGCCAGTACAAGATTTGCAAAGTCTGGGTTGATACAGACAAAACCGCCTGTGATCACATACGTCGCGTACCCGTATAAAATTTTCTCTTGTCTTTCGCAAAGTGCTACAAAAGTGTTGAATTTCATGCTTTTTACGTTGTACATTATGCTTTCCGTTTGGCTTTTTACAATTATTACCACTGTCATTATGTTGTGTGATGGTAATTATGTTCTTGCAGTAAACAGTTCTGTATGCTCATTCCTGCTTAAGACCTGCTAAACAAGTCAGCAGTATGCAATAAATAAATAAATAAATAAATAAATAAATAAATAAATAAATAAATAAATAAATAAATAAATAAAGCATTGGCCGCTGTAGGCGGGTGTATGCTGCAGATGACTGATGGACATGATTTCCAAACGTACACGTGAGGGGGGGGGGGGCTAGTTATTCTTGTCAAGATCTGCGGATCACCCTCGTCATACTTTTCCATCTATCCATCCATAGATGGGTGGTTGGATGGACGGATGGATGGATGGATGGACGGACGGACGGATAAAAGCATTATGCCTTCGGAAAACTAAATATCTCGAGATGATCGCAGTTCATTATTGAGGAATATTATATCGCCTGCATCCTCAGTATAAATAAATTTATGAATGAAAATAACACTAACAAAAATAACACCTTCTCTTTTTTCGCCTTCTTGTCGAAAAAAGAGAAGGAATTGAGCATCACTCGTGATCAACAAAGGTATAGAAGATAATCAAAAGTAGAAATATTAACAGCAAAAAATATTTTAGCAGTGCCATTTTTTGGGCGTGTTGGTAAAGGGAGCTTGACGACATATTGAGCGCTAAGAGACAGGGACAGGAGAGAGTGGACACCACAATGCGCTAACTTCAACAATTTTTATTTTCAGGAAACGCGAACCTATAAATCCGTGTACAGTGGCGCCACCAGTCTAACCACTAGCCCAGCAGAAAAGCCCTTTCTCGATCTAACAAGTCAACTGACGGTGCACTTACACATGCGTCACCTTTGCGAAAGATAGCATGGGCTTCAATTATCTCTCGCACGTCTTTATCTTTATGCTTCGCCAGAACACTGCAGGATGCGTACAAGGGTGTGCAACCACATTCCACGCAATGTACTGACAAATGGCCATAATTATTCTTGTTTTTAACATTGAGCTTATGTTCACGAAGACGGTCATTAAGGCATCTACCCGTCTGACCTATACATATACCACCACAAGTCAGAGGAAGCCCATAAACTACCCCTTCAACACACGCCACAAAATGATCGCGATGCTTCTTGGAGCAACCGACAGCAGGCTTGCGGTGCGGGTCCGTCAAGCGACTTATCCTGCCAAGCTTTTGTGGTGCTGAGAATACTACTTTTATGCCCACTCGACTAGCTACTTTCTTCAGGTTATGAGCAGTTTTGTGCAGGTACGGCACTACTGCAACTCTGCTCCTACTCACTGCCGGTTGGATGTCTGCTTCCCGAGGGCGACTGTCCACCCGGCATTTTTTAAGCAAACCCTCGACAACAGACACCTGTATCGACTCTGGGAAACCTGCTGCGGATAACCTCTCCGACTGACTCATGACACTTTTCTGAATTTTATGATGGCAAGATTTCCGCAATGCGTTCCCAAAACACAGATTGGCAATGCTTCTTTTTACTAGCTTCGAGTGAGCAGATTGGTATGGCAATAGGGGCTTATTAGCTCTGGGCTTGTATTCCCAACACGTGTGCTGCTGCTTGAATTCCAATTCAATGTCTAAAAACCGCAGCACGCTATCGGTTGGCTCTTCTACTGTAATAACGAGTGGGCTAAGGCAAGCAGAAAAAACAGCTTCGAGTTGACTTACTGCTACGTTTTCTTCACGCTCGAACAAGACAAGGTAATCGTCCACGTATCTCACAACTTTTGCCACCCTGTGCTGTGACAAGACATGTGCCAGATTTCTATCATGGTGGGCCAGAAAAATGTCACTCAGTACCGGCGCCAAACAGGAGCCGATACAGATGCCCTGCTTCTGAAGGAAAGTTTTTCCATTCCACGTGGCAAATGTCGAGCGGAGATATAAGCGAAGCAAGTCTAAAAAGCATTGAACCGAAATCTCGGCTGAGTTTTGGAACGCAACCACACCAAAGCTGTCAATACATTCTTCCACGCGCTCGATTAGTTCATTTTGAGGCAAAGAATAATATAAATCTTTTATGTCAAAGGAGCAGGCGAAAAAACCTTTGTCTGGGTTACTCTTCAGGAAATCTAATATTTCCCCGGAATGCCTAATCAAAAAGGGGTCGTCAATTTTAAGAATACCGAGCCTTTCTTGCAAGAAAAGGGCTAGGTTCTTCTGCCATGACCCTATTTCCGAAACTATTACCCTCAATGGCCATTCAGGCTTGTGCGTTTTCGCGCTAAACATAATATCAAGGCTATCTTTCTTGGCTGCGTCAATATCGTGAAACAATCTACTGAGGCCCAAATTTTTACAGAGACGTTTTGTTTCAAGTTTTACCTTCCTAAGAGACACATTATTGCACTCATTAAAAACTTTGGCAACTGCAGAACAGGCTCTCTCGTCATAGTCACCTTCCCCTAGGACAACAAATCCGCCCTCCTTATCCGCTGGCAGAACGCACAGTCGCTTCTGCTTCAAGAACGACACAACACGGCTTACAGGCACCCGTGAAGCCCCAATATTCTTCCGCGAGATCACATCAACCCCTTCCGATATACATCGATTCGCTTCACCTTCCGGGGCACACTTTGATATCCGTCGCACAAGGCTCAAAAGTTCCGGCGCACTCAACCGTGGCTCGACGGCGAACTTAGGTCCAAGTTTAAGAGCATTTTCAACGTAGTCTGGAAGACTAACCTGGCCGGTGGTTCTGACGCTGCATGTGGTTGGAACTGTCTTCTTTGGGATGCTGGCACGTAAGCCTGGCAGAGTCTGCTTCCACATGAATTCCGTGCCGCTGCTGACGATCGCTAGAAGATTCTTCCACTCCCTGGTGGCATGTCGTGTCCTTCCTGGATCTTCCAAGGAGGTCTTGAGCAGGTCCTTTAACATCCGAGCCTGCCTGTGCCACTCACTCCTAAGAATCTTGAGGACTCTGATGCCATGCCCGGCTGAAGGAGCGAGTCCGCCAAACAACCGCACGACTTCATCCGGTAGGTGCTTGCAGCGAATGAAGAAGGAAAGGGAGCGAGCTTGGCAGTTGGCATGAATCAAGAGGGGAGCAACTGAACACGGATTGTACGAAGAACACAGAAAAGAGCCCGATGTACTAGAAATAAATTTTAGCAGTGCCATTTTTTGGGCGTGTTGGTAAAGGGAGCTTGACGACATATTGAGCGCTAAGAGACAGGGACAGGAGAGAGTGGACACCACAATGCGCTAACTTCAACAATTTTTATTTTCAGGAAACGCGAACCTATAAATCCGTGTACAGTGGCGCCACCAGTCTAACCACTAGCCCAGCAGAAAAGCCCTTTCTCGATCTAACAAGTCAACTGACGGTGCACTTACACATGCGTCACCTTTGCGAAAGATAGCATGGGCTTCAATTATCTCTCGCACGTCTTTATCTTTATGCTTCGCCAGAACACTGCAGGATGCGTACAAGGGTGTGCAACCACATTCCACGCAATGTACTGACAAATGGCCATAATTATTCTTGTTTTTAACATTGAGCTTATGTTCACGAAGACGGTCATTAAGGCATCTACCCGTCTGACCTATACATATACCACCACAAGTCAGAGGAAGCCCATAAACTACCCCTTCAACACACGCCACAAAATGATCGCGATGCTTCTTGGAGCAACCGACAGCAGGCTTGCGGTGCGGGTCCGTCAAGCGACTTATCCTGCCAAGCTTTTGTGGTGCTGAGAATACTACTTTTATGCCCACTCGACTAGCTACTTTCTTCAGGTTATGAGCAGTTTTGTGCAGGTACGGCACTACTGCAACTCTGCTCCTACTCACTGCCGGTTGGATGTCTGCTTCCCGAGGGCGACTGTCCACCCGGCATTTTTTAAGCAAACCCTCGACAACAGACACCTGTATCGACTCTGGGAAACCTGCTGCGGATAACCTCTCCGACTGACTCATGACACTTTTCTGAATTTTATGATGGCAAGATTTCCGCAATGCGTTCCCAAAACACAGATTGGCAATGCTTCTTTTTACTAGCTTCGAGTGAGCAGATTGGTATGGCAATAGGGGCTTATTAGCTCTGGGCTTGTATTCCCAACACGTGTGCTGCTGCTTGAATTCCAATTCAATGTCTAAAAACCGCAGCACGCTATCGGTTGGCTCTTCTACTGTAATAACGAGTGGGCTAAGGCAAGCAGAAAAAACAGCTTCGAGTTGACTTACTGCTACGTTTTCTTCACGCTCGAACAAGACAAGGTAATCGTCCACGTATCTCACAACTTTTGCCACCCTGTGCTGTGACAAGACATGTGCCAGATTTCTATCATGGTGGGCCAGAAAAATGTCACTCAGTACCGGCGCCAAACAGGAGCCGATACAGATGCCCTGCTTCTGAAGGAAAGTTTTTCCATTCCACGTGGCAAATGTCGAGCGGAGATATAAGCGAAGCAAGTCTAAAAAGCATTGAACCGAAATCTCGGCTGAGTTTTGGAACGCAACCACACCAAAGCTGTCAATACATTCTTCCACGCGCTCGATTAGTTCATTTTGAGGCAAAGAATAATATAAATCTTTTATGTCAAAGGAGCAGGCGAAAAAACCTTTGTCTGGGTTACTCTTCAGGAAATCTAATATTTCCCCGGAATGCCTAATCAAAAAGGGGTCGTCAATTTTAAGAATACCGAGCCTTTCTTGCAAGAAAAGGGCTAGGTTCTTCTGCCATGACCCTATTTCCGAAACTATTACCCTCAATGGCCATTCAGGCTTGTGCGTTTTCGCGCTAAACATAATATCAAGGCTATCTTTCTTGGCTGCGTCAATATCGTGAAACAATCTACTGAGGCCCAAATTTTTACAGAGACGTTTTGTTTCAAGTTTTACCTTCCTAAGAGACACATTATTGCACTCATTAAAAACTTTGGCAACT